>NC_042617.1:92602934-93235156 GCF_901001135.1 Rhinatrema bivittatum | reverse complement strand
AAGAAGCGAAAGAAGGACACATCTGGATGGGAAGCTACTGAAATCCCCTGAATTCTACTGCTGAAATAGGAGATAGATGCTACCTAAACCTTCAAAGAGTTCAAATCTTGCAGTGGACTTCTGCCTTCGAATGAATAGATGAGTATTTTTACCTGGGCATTTGATGCTTTTTCCATATAAGAAACGGGTGTGTCTGAGTACCTTGTGTGGCAGCTTCAGCTCTTTGATTTAGAATTTTACCTAAGAGAGCTCTGTTGAGTTCAAAAAAATTTAAAAATTAGTGCGCAAATAAAGTAAATGGACCTTTTACTTAATGTATGAGCTTGTATGACAGCCAAACTCATCAAGTCACAGGTCCTACAAATGAATGCATTTGATATTGCATATATGGTTATATCTTACTGTTAATTAATTTTGACCAGTGATACCCCCTTCTTTTAATGTGTGTTTACAGTGTATGAGGGTTCTGGAATACGTGGGTTCTTAAGGGCTTTTTTTTTTTTTTTTGTTCCATTAAACCATGTCTTTCTATATGTTCTGTGATTTCGATATTTAGAACACTTTCCACTATTTTTCCTGGCACTGAAGTCAAGCTAACTGGTCTGTAGTTTCCCAGATCGCCCCTGGAGCCCTTTTTAAATATTGGGGTTACATTAGCCACCCTCCAGCCTTCAGGTACAATGGATGATTTTAATGATAGGTTACAAATTTTTACTAACAGATCTGAAATTTCATTTTTGAGTTCCTTTAGAACCCTGGGGTGTATACCATCCGGTCCAGGTGATTTACTACTCTTCAGTTTGTCAATCAGGCCTACCACATCTTCTAGGTTCACCGTGAAAGCCTCCTCATTGACATCAAGGTAATAGTCCCATCAATTATGGGGGGGTTTTCCTGCACGGAAAGTTTTATTTTCAAGTTAACTATTCCATCATCAAACTTCCTCAATTCATTCTGCAACATTCTGCTTGTGATTTAACTACTCTGAACAATTTTGTGTCGTCTGCAAATTTGAATATCTCACTCGTCGTATTTCTTTCCAGATCAGAAAGCAGTCCCAGGCTGACAACTTGAACCTCTAGTTATACCATATGAAAGAATCATGAATAAAATTTGGAATCAGCAGTCCTGGGGGGGGGGGGGGGTGTCCATTTTTTCATAACTGACAGATCTTCAGAGATATTATTTACAATGGATACTAACAGCTCCTTTAGCCAAACATCAAACTCGACAAAAAGGACTTACAACTAAAGTTTCTTCATATGGCTTCAACGCATGAGATCTGCTGAACCAGTGCTGGGGAAATGAGTTGCTCTCCATGGAAGATGAATGCGCTTTAGATGGTGTTCTGGTCATTTTCTCCACATCAAGATCTATTTCAAATGTATTAAAAGCAGCCTGATACGCCACTAACATGTGCATCTCAAGATAAACTGTTACACAATTGTTGAAGATCCTATTGATCTCTCTTTCTGTCTCTCCCGATGCAGGACTTACAGTGCTGTGATTATTATTCACTGATTACATTGTTTTAACTTGTGCAAGACCAACCTGCCTGACAACTGAATTAGAACAAATATCAAGACAATCTTTGTCTTATAGATGATTCTGAACACATCTTCTCCCTACTGGATTTAAAACAGCAATGCCACTGAAGTGCTGCAGTTTAGTAAACAAGAGAGTTTAAGAGCAAGGTCATTAAAATACTTTATTGTAACAAATACAAAAATACACTATATTTGTAATGTATCTACAATGTGTGATTAAAACTTCCATTTCCAAACAGCAGTTCAATCATGACAACATGGTTGCCTTCCAACAACTGCACTGCGATTGTGCAAATAGGTGGGGCCTTCCTTTTCCAACTGTCTACAAGTCAGTTCTGGGTACAGAGCTGCAGAGCTCAACGATTGCACCTTACGTGAAAATGCTTTCTTCAGTACATTTATTTTTTTAAAACCTTCACAGTTTTTTGTCCATAATGATAATAACTGTATCCAGACGCTGCTGTTGTGAAAGCTGTTACGCACCTGTAGTGATAAAGAAATTTGTTTTAATCATGTAAAACAAGTGCATTTTTTTTTTGTTATTGTACATACATAGAATTAATATATATAACGCGCTTAGGAGACTGTGGTAACTGTCTTTCTGCAGCAGAGGACTGGAAAGTTCATTTGCATACTTTTCTCACCAAAGAACACTACAAACCCATCTAGGTTTGAGCTTTCACAGCCCCTGCATTCTTCCTAGCAGCAGAGGACCAGAAGGCTCACTGCATACTTCTCCCAGCAGCCCCAGCAGAGGACTCTAGGCTTCAGATCCCACAGCCCAGCTTGCACATCCCCCACTTCTTTCTAGCGGCAAAGGATTGGAAGGCAAGTGCCAAACCTCCACTTCCTATAAATTTTCAACAACATATTTATTTGATATAATGGTGAATAAGTTCAAAACAAGGGTCAGTAAGGCCAGGGCCGGCGGAAGCACTAGGCGAACTAGGCGATCGCCTAGGGCGCTGAGCATTAGGGGGCGCCGAGCCGCTGATGGCCAATGGCCGCCGGTGGACGTCATCCCAATGGCGGCTGAGCGGTGAACTACTGCTATGCTGTGTGCCGGATACACACAGCAAGAAGATCGGCAGGACCGTGGTACAGTCGCGTCTAAACATGCTGGTGCTCCTCCTCCTTCCTGCCCGCGCGGCTCCGGCAACATTTTTCTTCCGGGGCCGCGCGGGCAGGAAGGAGGAGGAGGAGCATCAGCCAATGCAGGAACTTCTCCTCCTTCCTGCCCGCGCGGCCCCGGAAGAAAAATGTTGCCGGAGCCACGCGGGCAGGAAAGAGGAGAAGCATCAGCCACGTGCAGAAGAGGATCAGCGCGGCTCGAGAAGACCGGGGCTGCTGCAGAGCCCATCCTGCAGTGGCCCATGAAGAGGAGGCCCAGAGGTGAGAGAGAGACTGAGGGTTTGTACAGTGTGCATGTGTGCGTGTATGAGATGAGTTGAGAGACTGTGTGTGTGGGAGTGAAGACCTGAATGTTTGCAGAGACAGCATGGGAGAGCCTCTGTGTGTGAGAGAGAGACAGCATGTGATAGTGAGAGCCTGTGCTTGAGCAAGACAGCATGTAGGAGTGAGAGAGAGCCTGTGTGTGTGTGTGTGTGTGTGTGTGTGTGTGTGTGTGTGTGAGTCAGCATGTGACAGTGAGAGCCTGTGTGTAGGAATGATTGTATGAGAGAGAGCATGTGACAGTGAGAGCCTGTGCTTGAGCAGGACAGCATGTGGGAGTGAGAGAGAGCCTGTGTGTGTGAGTCAGCATGTGACAGTGAGAGCCTGTGTGTAGGAATGATTGTATGAGAGAGAGCATGTGACAGTGAGAACCTGTGCTTGAGCAAGACAGCATGTGGGAGTGAGAGTTAGACAGCATGTGCAAGAGAGAGACTGTGTATAAATGATTGTATGAGGGACAGCATGTGAGAATGAATGCCTGTGTATGTGAGAGAGAGAAAGCATGTGAGAATGAGAACCTGACTTTGTGTTTGAGGGAAGCAGACAGATGGAGAGAAAAGAAATATGTTATAAAAGGAATTGGCAAAAAAATAAGAAAGGGAAAGTGGAAAAAAAAAAGCCTGTGACCAACCGATTAGAAAACTAAGATCAGACAGCAAATGTAAAAAGAAATAAATTACTTTTTACTGATTGGCACATGTAATCTTTGGGAATGTGCAAGAGTAGCACTTTCTCTATGCGGATCTCACAATGTACGAGATCAGCATAGAGGAACTGGAAGCCCATGGGGCCTGCACAGAGGAGGCAGCAGAATGTGCTTCAGTGCCAACAGCAGCAATCAGCACCTCCACAATAGCCATACAGCAGCAGTGACAGTGGCAGCAGAAGAATGAGAGAGGCTCTGAGGTTGCTGGCAAAAGAAAGAGAGGGGGTCTCTGCCTTTAGTGTGTGCATGTGTATGAATGGGAGTCTGCCTGGCGGTGTATGTGTGTGAATGCATGGGTGCCTGCCTGAGGGTGTGTCTGTGAATGAGAATGTATGGGTGTCTTCCTGGGGTTTGTATGTGTGAGAATAGGTGCCTGCCTGTTTGTGGTGTATGTGTGTGTGTGAGAATAAATTGGTGCCTGCCTGGGGGTCTGTGTGTGTGAGAATGAATGTGTGCATGCCTGGGGGATGGGGAGGGAGTGGTGTGAAAATGAATGGGAGCCTGCCTGGGGTTCAGTGTGAGAATGACTAGGAGCTTGCCTGTGTGTGTGTGTGTGTGTGTGTGTGTCTGTGTGAGAACGAGTGGGAGCTTGCCTGGGAGTGTGTGTTTGTGTGTATGTGAGGGAGCCAGTGAGAGTGAGAGCATGAGTGTGCATGAGAAAATCCAGGGGAGTAAGAGTTTGTGTGGGGGTGTGGAGGGGGAGAGAGTGCCTTAGAGCCTGAGTGTGTCAGTGTCTGTGAGAGCGAGAGGTTATGGTTGGGTATAAGAGCATGAATGTGTATGTATGTGACAGTGTATGTGTGAGAGAGAATGGACATGTGAGTATGTGTGAGAGAGAGAGGATAACCTCCTAATCCTCGACAATATCAGGGTGACTGGAAATAAAGAGCTCCCATGTATGGACAGCAGGGGCTTTTTAAAATCCTTATTAGTTTTAATTATTGTGTGTTATTTGATATATGTACTGTTTTGAAATATTTTATTGGTGTTTGGGAAATTGTAAAAAATGTATATGATTTTAATTAATAGAAATTCTATTTATCAGTAGTTTTAAAATATTTTATTAGTATGGTTTTACTATTATAACTGATGCTTTGTTTCTTGATTTTATTTGTTTTATGAGGAATGGTTGTTCTGTTTTTCCATTGCTAATACACAGAGTCTGGCTTCTTGGGGTTTCCATTTCAGTTTTTTCTAATTTGTGCTCCTTTATTTTGTATTCTGTATTTGGTGAGGGTCTGTCTCTGCTCTGTGTGTGTGACCATGATGAGAGATTCTGCTATCATATAGTGTCTGTATAGAGATCTATAGCAATTGGGTTTGTTTTGTTTCCTCAGTAGGTGGTGTATTGGTATTCTAGGACCCAGTGTAATATTTACCCTTGCTTATTCACAGGTAGGGTTATTGTTGTTTGAGTCCTTGGTGTTATTACTGTTATGTTATGATGGGATTGCAGTATAGATTTTGGGTGTCTCTTTTGCGGTGCTTTGTGTTAGTTCACAATGTGTCTGGCAGTGGAAGGTGTTTGTGCTGCTGTTACTGTTAGGTGACACCAGAATTTGAAAATATCTTTTAGTATGATGAACTGTAAGGGAAACATCCAAGCTCCATTGTTTGGGGGAATTTCAGTGGATGCACAGAGATACAGAACTGGAGGTGCAGGATTTGTATTGACATTCTGTCCCTTCCTATATATTCCAGACTTCACTCTCATAATCCATATAGAATTAGTTGAATGAGGCTATCAAATAATTTTATAGTAGTTTTACTAGAAGTGTGAAACTGGCCAGCTTTTTAAAATAATGCAGAGGACCCTTTGGACTTTTTTTAACAACACTTTTTTTTATAATCAATTTTAAAGCAGGATCCATGCTATAGAGGTGGGTGTGATGAAGAAATGTCATTTTGGCTCCCCCCCACCCAAAACAAATTCTTCTGTCTAGAGATGCCACTGATTTTCTGTGGCACACAAATGCATTGGCCCCTGGGCGCCGGAGACCCTTGGTGCGCCACTGGGTGCGAGCCATATGGGGCCGCAAGTGGTGGCAAAGAGGAGTGGAGATTTGGCGGGCCGCAAGCAGTGCCCAATCTGCTCGCGACCCAGAAAACCCCAGTCAGCGGGCGTGATTGAGAATGAGGTAGGAGTCGGGGCCGAGACCGGGGGGGGGGGGGGGGGGGGGGGGCGCAAGGAAGAAGGCTCGCCTAGGGTACCAAATCCCCTTGCACCGGCCCTGAGTAAGGCACATAACTAGGTAGTTATAAGTAGATTAAGTAGTTTGATAAGTAGTTGCTAGAGGATCACTGACAAATATAAAATAAACCAATCGAATAAAAGTACTAGACATTTTAAATTGGTAGCAACTGAACAAAATTAAGTTACAGACAGTAGCACAGCAGTGAGAGGGAGGCTGTGCATCTTTTGCACCGAGTGCCAAGTGCATGCTTATCTACCAGTCGGTGAAAAACTGCATGTGTGCACTCGGTGCAAAGAGCTCTTAACCCTCAGAGAACGAGTCCAATATCTGGAGGTTAGAGGAGCAGGGGCTCAAGCTGCTGGTGGGGCAGGCTGTGCTATAGCTGGGGCTGGAGGGGAAGAATAAGCTGCTGGGGCTGGATGGCTGTGCTGGGACTATTAAGGAGGGGGGCGGGGAGCAATAACTAGGAGCCTCTGTGAAATTTCCATGAGTAGATGTGCTGCAGCTGGGCCTGGGAGGGGGGTAGCCTAGGCTGGAGGTGGGGGGAGTGGGAGGGCAATTCATAGGGACTAACGGGGAATAGCCACAGGCGTCAGCTAGTGTATTTAGATACACTTAAGAGTGGATTTTCGAAGGAGTTACACAAATAAAAGTAGCGTATATATATAGTAGCAATTTCAAAAACTCATTTTTGCACATAAAACCTTTTGAAAATTCAGCCCTGTGAAGTGAATTTTCAAAGGAGTTATGCACGTAAAAGTAGCAATTATCAATAGCTGTTTTATGTGCGTAAATCCTTTTGAAAATCACCTCAGAGTTCAGTCAGATGTCGTCTCCCCACCTGGATGCTAGTAAGAAAAAAAAAAAAAAGAAAAAGAAAAAAATTTGCAGGGACTGTCCAAAAGTTTAGAAAATAAACAAACCAAAAAAAGAGTTGCACTTCTTGGCTGTTGAGCAATGCACCTTCTTAATGGTCTGTGACATCCAACTGCTAATCGTTCTACTCTAGTGAAAAAGAAGAGACACGCATATTCTGCTATTGAGCATCAAAATGGAGTGCAATTTTCATGCATGCAGACCTGCAAATCTGTTTGCTATTTTTAAAGAGACAGAGTTGGAGGGGAAAACTGATGTCCAGTCATGAAGACTCTTAACTGGCTAAATGCTCATTATCCTCTGGCAGCTCCCCCCTAACCTCCAGTTAAGACAGTATTTTAAGAATCTCCATCTCAATATCCTAATGTCGAAAGACTGAAGGAAGTAACCTCAGAAAAGAAATGAAGGTGGTCAAAAATGTGTAAAAGGAAATAACCAACTTGGGCTGGAAGGAGGTTCGCCTTAGAAATCTTATTTTTGAAGAATACAATTCAGATAATTTAATTACCTCAGATAAGACTGAACACTAAAGCTTATGTCTTATGACAAACTACTTTTATGGTGTTAGTAGACCTTTGCAATGTCATTTCAAAAGCCATAGCCTCCATAGCAGTGAGCTCCATCACCAAATTGACCTTGCCAAGTTCAAGATACTTGGCCAAAAACAAAGAAGATAATGTATATAACAGAAAAAATTCTGTATGAGCATATTTTCTCAAGAAATCAGGGTGCATAAATTCCATCGTTTGCCGGGACAAGTTTGAGCTAGAAAAAGTGAGAATACACAAAACATTTGCATTATGAATACTTCTACCTGTCCATTAAATCCATGGGCTACAGTTATTTTGTGAAAGGATATCAGTAGGTTTTGTTTTTGTTTTTTTTTTTTTTAACTAAACTTGTAAACTTTTCCCTGTCCAAAGGCTCCCTTCCAAAGAACTTGAAAAGGGCCTCTGTTTGCCCTGAACTGAAAAAGCCTTCTATGGACCCTGTTAACATGACTAATTACGGACCTATTTCTTCTCTACCTTGCCAGTCCAAGGTCTTTGAAAGTGTAGTACTGAAACAGCTAAACAATTACATTGATGATCCTGGTCTATTAGATCAGTATCAGATTGGATTTAGGAAGTTGTACAGTAGGGAAACCTTATTCTCAACCCTCAATGTCATTAGGCATGTATTTGACAGTGGGATTAATTACATTTTAATTACTTGGATATATTGGCTGCATTTGATAACTTGATACATCAAATCATGTTAAGCTGGCTGAAATATGTCGGAATCACAAATATAGTATTTGATTGGTTTTCATCATATCTTTCCAATCACCAACAAGTATGGATCGATTCAGAGGTATCTTTGTAGCACAGTATATTGACAGGGGTCCCACAAAGCTCTGCCTTATTGGCAGTCTTATTTAGTAAATAAATAAATAAATGTATGACCCCCCCCACCCCTGTTGTGTAAAGTTCTTACTGGGCTTGGTGTGGAAAACCACATCTATGCCATCGACATACAATTTTTCATCCCAAAAACCTTGTCCTGAATACATGTTAGACCTTGTTTCCATCTATCTAACAGTAATTAATGGCTTTATCATATTTAACTAGTGTTAAATGTGAACAAGAAAGAGGTAATGATACTTAGTTGCTCATCATCTACTTATGCCCCGTTTGTTTCTCTATGTGATGGTCATTCCATTCCTAATGCAAGTGAAGTAAATCATTTAGGAGTATCTCTTTATGTACGCAAGTAAAATCTAAAGTTAAGATGATATTTCTCAAACTACGCATGTTCCGTTACTTAAAGCCATACTTGACCAGCAATGACTTGCACACCGTGCTCCAAGCACTGTTTGGACCACTTTGGGCTACTATAATTCAATCTACATGGGGAACCCAGTGAATATATTAAGGGCACTACAGATTCCACAAACTTCTGCTGCATACCTGTCTTCAGGAATATATTACACTTATACTGCAGTCACTTCACTGGCTCCAAGTCTTGTAGAGAATTAAACACAAGACTGCAATGATAATTCACAAACTTTCAATCATCTCCCTATGGATCTCTGGATTTACAATCCACCCCATACCCTACGGTCAGCACATGGTGGCCTTCTTGAAATCCCCTGTCTGCAGTTGGCCCAGCTGGCAGGAATTAGTGAGAAGGCATTCAAAGTGGTTGGTCCTGTTCTCTGGAATGCTTTACCAGAGAATGTACATCTGCAACGTTATAGCAAAACTTTCCGTAAACAACTGAAAGCCTCTCTGTTCAGACATACTTTTCAAATAGATGATTAGTATTTTTCTTTGGTTTTCCAACCATTTCTCATCTATCAAGGATTTATACATTATTTAAGATGCGTCTGGCTCATTTTTATTTGTTGATGTCATCGCTGTCAACTTGACGGTTTATTGTGTGTTTTTATGTGCTCCACCTTGAACAAAGGATAAAGTGGGTTGTAAAACTTTTAAAATAAATAAATAAAATGGGGGGGGGTGCAGGGGAGAATTATTTTTGCAGTACAGTTTACAGCCAGGGAGGCAACTACTCTCCATATTTATATTTTAAAATGTTTAGCATCATGTTTCTCAAAATGTGATAACTAAAACTTAAATCTTAGCTGAAACTTCCAGCAAGTTTTTGTTAGAAACATCTAATGAATCCATTAACTGGCTGGAGAAATAGTTCCTTTTAAAAACCTTGTAATTTGGGGGAAATCCTTTTAGATTCCATATGCTACAAAGTAAAGAATTTAGATGTTATTTGCACACATTCTAAAGCTCAGCCTTTGTTAAAAGAGAAAAACGGTAAATTATGTAACTACACAAATCTCTGCTAAATTTCATGAGGCCAATATTCAAAACAGCATTTAGACAGTTAAGTACCTCATATACCCGGCTAAGTTGGGGCGGATCAGGGAGGAATCAAGTTGGCAGGATAAGTTAATTGGCTAAGTCGATATTCAGAGTTAGCTAGCTGAATTATCCAGCCAATATTAGTCGGGCCCATAGGGCTGTCCTAAAGTTAGTTGGTTTAACTTTATCTGGCTAAATTTAAGATAGCCGAGTATACTGAGCAGTGTGGCTGTATAGCTCAATATACAGTACTAGTTAGCTGAATAAATTTATATGGCTAACTAGCTAGCCACGCAGCGGCTGAATATGGAAAGCATTCAATTCGGAAAAAGGCAGAAGTTTCACTTTCTAGGAATTAATCTTTAACTAGAAGCCTCGTCTGTTTAATGACACTTACTGGCCTTTAGACAGGCACATTATCCAAGAATGATAAACCAGGTCAGGGAGCTGAACTTACCATAATATCCGGAGATAAACATCATCCACATAATTGAAAACCGGAGCTGCTAATGAAGCAGCCACCAAGATAAGTTGAACCACTGTGTTCATCTGGTAAGAAATAAAGAAGACAGCCAGTGAAACTTCATTACATGATAGCCAATTTTAATCCTTATAATATATAAAATAGGTTTCAAGTAATCAGTTTGAGGAAGAATAAACAGATTAGAGAAAATGACGTTCCAATAATTTTTTTCAAAGTAAGTTTATTGTGCAATAAAGTCATCACATGCAGTCAGTCATTTTCAGAGTGCAAGACAAGGATTTCCAAACCTGATCTGGTGAGGCCATATCTCATTGGATTTTCAGGATATGCACAATAAATTCACATGAGATTAATTTCTATATATTGGATATCCAATGTATGCAAAATTCTTAAGCATATTCATTATGGATACCCTGAAAAGTCAACTTGCTATGGGGTCACCAGTGCAAGTTTGGGAAGACTGGTATAAGGGCTTCCGACTAATCCTAGTGATCACACAGTGCACACTGACTCGCAACGCCATGAGATAGCGTGCTGGTACTGACCAGGCTAAAACTCCTCAGAAACCAACTGTATTTATGCCAGCAGATTGGAGGTGGCAAAGTATAAAGTGATAAGGAAAAACAAGCTGCAGAAAAAGGAAGCACAACCAAAACCACTGCAGGCCACAGGTGCCATAGATTACAACGAAGAGGACATCTCACTAAAATCTAACTGGGTTGATGCTGGCAGGCTGGTGGCAGTATGGTAGTACTGTCTAGCAAGTGCACGGAATCTAGGTAACAAGGCATTCAGGCAACAGCATCACTAGTTTTGGAGGCTGTTTAGATTATTACAAAGCTTAGTGGCAAAACATAAGAGAAAGGATGGGGGAGAGGCAAGTGTTGGATTAAGTGTGAACCAAAGAAGAAGGCAACAAAAATGATTTGGAAATGGAGTAATATATCACAAGCAGTCCAGCTTCCACAGTTTGCAGCTGGGATATATCTTTCACAATACAGACCAGAATAACTCGGCAGACTGAATGGGCCAAGCAGTCTTTATCTGACATCATCTACTAGGTTACTAAGAGCAGAATGGATAAAGCCAATTTTAACAACTATCTGGGAAAGGTATTTGCTCTAGGCTATGTATAGTCACTGCAGTTTCAGAATAGTAGATTACCTGAATTTAGTAACAGAAAGAAAACAAGAGAAAAGAGCTATTTGCATGTCAATTGTATTTATTTTAATTTTCAGTGTTTATATGGCATCTTATCCAGGGTGCTTCACAACATTATGGAATCAAGAACAGTACAAAGAAAAGAGTGAGGATGGAAATTTAGCAAGACAGACATACGTTTTCAGTTTAGATTTAAGAGTAGAGAAGAGGTGTCCTAAATATTTGAAGGGAGTATGAAGGAATGACCTTATTATTTATCCTTAACCTGTGTAGGACCAGGCTAGATAACTAGTCTTCCTTAAATTCCTTCAGAGGGAGAGAGCTCTGTGAGCGGGAACTGGATGGATAGGAAGAGTTTTGGGGGCATGATCCAGCTGGGGAGGTTAAGAGGCAGAGCCCAGCTGGAATCAGGAGGCCCCTGCAACTCCAGAAGAAAGCAGCTCCTGAATACATTGCTGATATAACTGAAGTTGTGAGCACTACTGCTGAAGGTAAGCATTCTACTGTGATTGTAGGTTGTGAGAAGTGTAAATAAAGTTATAATTTGATGAGGAAAAGATGGAGTCAGCGTGATTTCTGCCTCCAGCCTAAGAAAATTGCTTGGTCATCCCACAGGGAAACTAATCCAAAGAAAGAGAGAGTGAGTATTGAGAAGGTCTGAAAATGAGAATCAGTCTGTGTTGCATAGGGTAGAAATAAGAGTTCTCAGTTTGTGAAAGAAAAGATGAGAGGGGAAAGCAGAGTTGCTTATCTGTAACAGATGTTCTCAGAGGCCAGCAGGATGTTAGCCCTCACACATGGGTGACATCATCAGATGGAGCCCTGATGCAGAAAACTTTCTAGAACTTTGACTAGGCACACTGAGCATGCCCAGTATGTCCTATACCACATGTCCATGTGGGGTCCCTCTCTAATCTTGTAATATAGAAGACAATGTCCTATGTGAATTGGTAACTGATTAAAAGCCATAAAACAGAGTAAGACCGAATGATCATTTCATTTAATGTAGAAAAATAAACAGTGGCATGCGCCAAGGATCTGTACTGGAACTGGTGCCTTTTTATTTCTTTTAAATGATCTGGAAAAGGTAGAGATATGTTAGATTATTAGATTTGCAAATAGCACAAAATTGTTCAAAATAGTCAAATCACAAGCCAATTGAGAGGAATTGCAAGAGGATCTTGCAAGACTGGGGGACTGAGCATCTAAGTGGCAGATTCATTTTAATTTGAATAGGGAAGAATAATCCAAACTATAGGTACATGATGCTGGGTTCCATATTAGGCATCACTACCTAGGGAAAGGATCTTGGTGGTATGGTGGACAAATACTTTGAAATCCAAAGCTCAGCGTGCAGTGGCAATCAAAAATAGAATGCTAAGTATTGTAAGAAAGGAATGGAAAATAAAATGAAAGATATCATTATGCCTCTGTATTGATACATGGTGTGACTGCACCTTGAATATTATATGCAATTCTGGTCATCCTAGCTCAAAAAAGATATAGCAGAACTTGAAAAGGGTGACCAAAATAATAAAGGAGATGGAATGCTCCTCTATATGGAAAGACTTAAAGAGGTTAGGGCTCTTCAGCCTGGAGAAGAGATGGCTAAGTGGAGATTTGATAGAGGTCAATAAAATCATAAGCAGGGTGAAACGGGTAAACAAGGAACAGTTATTTACCCTAATAGTACTAGGACTAGGGGATACTCTATGAAGCTAATGGGTAGTACTAGTAAAAGGTTTTCACTCAGTGTACAAATTACATTGAGGAATTTGTTGACAGTATATGGTGAAAGCAGTTAGCATAATTAGATTTAAAAAGGGGTTGGATATGTTTCTGGAGGAAAAGTCCATAAACCACTATTAGCCATGCAGATTTGGGAAAGTCACTATTTATCCCTAGTTATGAGCAAGTAGGACTGGACAGCGGTATTCAAAAAAAGCTTGTAAATAAATAAATAAATACTTGTGACCTGGAATGGCCACTGTTGGAGACAGGACGCTGTCTTGATCCTGACCCCTCCAAAAAAATTGCATTCGCACCATGCATTATTGTTCTTAATGTGTGTGTTAACGCGTTATCACATGTGCTCACGCCATAATGCATTTTGATGAATGACCCTATTAGAACACTACAGATAAAAAGCACTTTCAAAATTCAACCAGTAAAGGGCAACATCTCACTTGTGGGCATGAGAAGAATGTTGGATGAGTGACTGACTTGTGAAATGTGGACAACTGGGAAGCATCAGGTACTTGAACTTAAAAGAAGGGCATGGCCTGAAAGAGGTTTTCATCAGCTTGGTAAAACCCACTACTGTTCCATAATACAGCAGTCTTTAATAGGAGATTTATGATGCTCAAGACCCTCATATTAATGTGTCAGAACTGGGCAAATATCATTTTGCTTTCTAGAAATGCTTTCAAAAAAGTACCAATTTAAGATAAGTGGACTGACAGTGTTCAATTTTAAGCCATTACTCCCAGAGATGTAGACAGAATTTCATCAGCCTTCAGGTGTCTCTCACAACAAAAGGTCAAGCTTTTCCACTTGAAGCTTCATCTCCTGGTGACTCCTTGGGAGTAGCTGACAGCACCTGAAGATTACCTCAACCATAACAAACCCAGCCCCTCAGCAATAAGACTGCAAGTGAAGAGGCTTGAGAATGGGGGCAGAATAGGGTGCATTGGTACCTAGAAATCAATTTTAGTGATGTTTCTAACTTAGTGCGATTTCTGATGCCATCTTGATTAGGTGAAGGAACTACCAACAACAACAAGGAGCAAAGAACAAAGTCTAATGGTAAGAAACTGTTGGAAGCATTCTGGAGCACGAGAGAAGCCATTTAGCACAAGTGAACACACTCCAATCTGATTATTACACATGCTTAGTTTTGGAGAATTCAATTAGGCAAGAAAAGCTGCTTTTTCCACCTTCTCCAGTAGCATGCTATTGTGAAAACAGTAAACAGAAACCAAATCACTACATTTCAGCAGTAAGGTTTCCTGTACTTCCAAATGGAGGAAAGCAGAGGGAAGAAGAAAATTTATGATGCCTCATCAGAAAAGTAGGGACAAGCACTGCTTGAGTCTGAGAATCTTGATCACGTCCAGTTTCAAATTCCAGTGTATTGGAGCAGGAAAAAAAAAATTCAATTCGAGACTAAGATCAACAGACATGGTTTGTAGTTAGTTCACCATTAATTGCAAAGCTGTCGGTAGCCTGCAATCTAACTCTGGCACTGCTTCAAAGTAGTAAAAAGAAAACCTGGTGATATAAGCCCTCCTAATTACAGTGACCAGCCAAATGCATGTAGATAGGTTTTCTTAACAATCCATCTTATCTGTGTTACACAAATGTACATCTTAATGCAGATGCTTGTTTCCTGCTTAAAAAAACACTGAAAAGCAATTATGTAATATTTAAAAATAAGGACTAAAATACTCCACCCAGTTTTCAACATGTGAATTATTACTTCTGTAATATTTTATAAGCAGGAAAGGTATGACGTACTAAAGCTCAAAGAGTCAGATGTACTAAGCTTCTCCCGTCCCCCCCTCCCAGCACAAAACGTGAACAGCCCTTTTAATACAGGGACAATCCTGAAACAGAAATAGAAAAAACAAAGCTTCCACTGATAACTGCAATATCAGTTTCCTTTTCAGAGTATTGAAAAATCAAAAAGATTTGACAGTCCAGCATCAAATCAATGTTCTTGTACTACATGGAACTGAGCATCAGTGAGCTAGTATGAGATTAATGCTAAAAGCAAAACACCGTCGCTTATTATTTCATTGCCCACTAAATCATCTCTACACATATACTTACAGACCATGGTGTATGCACTGCTGTAACTAATATTAGAACTCTAGGAAACTATCATCTACGAAAGCAAGGGGATTTTTGGGAGGAGTTCATGCCAGTAAGGAGAAATTACTATTTTTTTTTTTTATTAGGTAAAAAGGAAATTAATGAGGACAGGTTAATCCACACCAGTGGGTTATGCACCCCCACCAGCAGATGGAGACGGAACAAAGCTGATGTCACATTATATATACCCCTATATCAGCATTAGCCCGCCAGTATTCTTTGAAAAGCCAACTGCGTACAACTAAAGAATACATGATCATAACTGAATGATTGTCTTAATGGTTAACAGGAAAACATTGAGGTCAGACAAGGACTCTAATGTTATTAATCTGGGGACTGGATCTGACACTTACCAGTATTCCTCAGAAAAGCAGCACTCTGGAGGACAATAGCACCACCATTCGGCAGGCAAGGGCGGGAAGATGGATTAACCTGTCCTCATTAAAGAAAAGGAAATTATCAGGTAAGCAGTAATTTCTCCTTTCTTAGCATTCAGACAGGTTAATCCACACTGGTGGGATGTACTAAAGCTACTCCTGAACAGGGTGGGAGTCTGCCCACAGTCCAAACAACAACATACACATGAAGGCTGTGTCCTCCCGAGCTTGCACATCACATCCAGGCAATAATGCCTAGAAGTTGTGTAAGAAAAAACAAGTCGCAGCTCGGCAAATCTCGACAGGAGACCACCATCTTATCTTCACCCCATGACACTGCCTGAGCCCTAGTGGAATGAGCGCTAACCTGACTAGGCTGCTCAACATCCACATATGCGGCTGTGATAACCTTCTTAATCCAGTGGACTATTGTAGCCTGCGACGCCGGTTCACCTTGTTTACTCCCACTGTGGAGTATAAACAGCTGGTCCGTCTTCCGGAGAGTTTTGGATACCTCCCATACCTTAAGACATGCTGCTTGACACCCAAGGTCCATAACAGGCAATATTCCTCCACCTCTTTCTCTCTGTCCAGAGTTTGCAGGGATTGATTGATTCTTGTGAAAATCTGAGACCACCTTTGGCCAAAAAGATGGAACAATTCGCATCTGAACCGCTCCTGAAGACACTCGCAGAGACAGTTCCCAGCAAGACAGAGCCTGCAGTTTGGAAACTCTATGCGCAGAACATTGTCCTATAGTAAGTAACTTCAGGAAGAGGCTATGCAGTGATCGAAAGGTGGGACCTGCTAGAATTCCAGAACCAGATTAAGACTCCACATGGGCACTGGCAACCACAAGGGGCACGAAGATGCTTCATCCCTTTCAAGGCCATGCCACAACCGGATGGGCCAACAAGGGCTCACCATTCACGTGACCTTGGAAACAGGCCAGAGCCACCAGTTGTACCTTCAAGGAATTAAGAGCCAGGTCCTTAATTAACCCATTCTGCAAAAAACCAAACTGAGCGGGATTTTAACCAAATGATAATGAACCCCTCGTTCCTCACACCAAGCCAAACACATTCGCAAAATGTGAACAAAGGCTAAGGAAGTGAATAACTTTTGCGCTCGAAGAAAGGCGGAAAAAAACACCCATGCTTCCACAACCGAGCCTTCTCAAGGACCACATTGTAAGACAAAAATCAAGCTGGATCTTCAAGAAGAGTAGGCCCCTGCCATAGAAGATCCCTGTGGACCAGTAATCCGAGAGGATATGCCACCAAAAGCCTTTGCAGATCTGTATACCACAGCCTCCTTGGTCAATCTGGCACCACCAGAAGTACCAACCCCATGTCTTCCCAAATCTCCGAAACATTCTGCCCAACATGGGTTATGGGGAAAAGGCATATAGAAGCTTGCCTTCTGGCCACTCCTGCATGAGGGCAGACTGAAGAAACAAGGAGCCTTCGCATTGTGATGCCGCCAGCAGGTCTAGCTGCACCGTTCCCTTTCTCCTGGATCCAGAAACTGTCTGCTTAGAAAGTTGGCTCTTACATTGTCTTTTGCTGCAATGTGCGAGGCTGAGATCTCCTGAAGATGTATTTCTGTCCATTCCATGATTTGGGGTATTTCCTATGATACTTACTGGCTCTTGGTCCTTCCCTGTCGATGTAAGTCACTGTTGTCGCATTGTCTGACATTATGTGGACTGCTTGATCCTGCAAGCGTTCGACTAATAGTAAGCATGATAACCAAAATGGCACGGATTTACAGCCGATGGATGCTCCAAAAGGTACTCCTCTGTAACCCTGCACTTTCAACTCTTGACAGTAAGCCTTCCAACCCTAGAGGTTCATATCTGTTGTGTGCAGTAGCCAGTCTGGTGTTAGTATATGATGTGCTTGCAACCACCACTGCAGTCGGATGCAAATCTCCACTGGTAACTGAAATCATATCAAGAAGTTCTGAAACTGGTCTCCAATACATAAGCAGTGTGTGCTGAATAGGATGCAATGCGCCCTTGCCTATGGAACCACCACTCGGATTGCCGCCATCAACCCACGCACCTGTAGATAAACTCCACCACCAGGCATATCATTTGTCATTAGTCGCACCTGCGCCATGAGTTCTGAATGCGGACTCCCGACAGGGACACCTGTCTTGTTTCATGTTGAAAAAAAAAACAAAAACTGGCTGGTGCAACAAAAAATAGTTGCTATTATTTAAATTACAATGATCTTGACATCAATACTTTATATCGGAGAGGAAAAGACCTCAGCACTGGTACCGCGACTAAGCTTGTGCTGTCAGATGTTATTGAAACCAGTAATTGCAATCATGGGTTATAAAAACCTCTTTTTTTTATTGTTAATTCAAAAAAATTTTTTTGTATTTTCAATTTTATTGAAAGATTTCTCTTGTGTGGTTTCTATGTTTTCTATTTGTGTATGGCTATGAGTCTTTTCTCTTGTGAGTCATAGCTCGAAAACAAAACCAGATTTATACTTTTAAATATAAGCAACGGAATCACCCGATAGAAAACTGGTTGTCACACTTATCTTGTTTGGATGATTGCCTAACAGAATTTTTCACCAAAGCTTCGGAAAACCTTCTTTTTTATAATGCTTATTCAGCGCTCTATCAGCTGCTGTGCAAGACGCCGATGTTATCAACGTTTCGCCAATGCTGCGTCAGGGCAATATAATTCTGAAACTTTAATTCTTCAAATAAATTCCAATGTAACATAATATTTACAATGTTGAATTCATACTAACATTTACTTACTTAAGGTTCTCACGACATGTCACTTCTAAAAGTTCTATCAGACTGTTACAACTCTGACAAAGGCTTGGCCATTTAAATTTTTTTCAACCACTCGTTTCGTGTCACATCATCACGTATCAACGTGTTCACGTGTTGTCTACCATTACTTATTTCTGACAAACTCTTGACATTTTAAGTTAAAGTAAACTATTCCACCCAACCTAGTTCCTGCAGCAAGGAGATCACCTTGCATGGGGCCTGAAAATTCTCCTTCATAGCTCTTGATCCGGATTAGCCAATCTTCGAAGTACGGGTGGATCAGAATGCCATCCTTTCTAAACACTCCTGCTGCCAGCACCCTAACTTTAGAGAAAGTTCTGGGCACGGTGTCCAATCTGAAAGGTAGTGCTCAAAAAGTAACAAGATAGCAAAACGCAGAAAACCATTGCTGTTCCGGCTGGATGGGAATATGTAGATACTCCTTTGACAATCTAGAGTCCTAAGAAAATTCTCCCACCTGTACTGCCAATATCAGTGAGTGTAAGGTTTTCATGAGGGAACGAGTCACTTACAAAAACCAGTTGACTCCTTTGAGATCCAGGATGGGGCGAAGGAATCCCTTCTTCTCAGGTACAATGAAACAACTGGAATATCGGCCTAATTTATTTTGAAACATGGGCATTGGGATCACAGCCCACAAGCTGAGGAGCCCTGGCAACGTACACTCCACTGTTTGTCTCTTCTGCAGAAAGCTGCAGGGAGACACTATGAAAACGTCCCAAGGAACTCTGAGAAACTCCAGAGCATAGCCATCTCTTATCACCTCCAGAGCTCACTGGTCTGACAGGATCTCGATTCACCTCCAATAAAAAGGTGAGACATGCGCCACCCTACCTCCTGTACCCGTCAGTGGGTTGGAACATCCTCATTGAGGGGGTCGGGGAACGGCACACCACCCTTCGAGCCTGCGCCCATCTGGGGTGCCTGGGACGAAGGTTGAGCCCTAAGAAAAGTCGCTCCTCTGAGGGTCAAAAACGTTTGAAAACCCCCAGCACGACGTATCGTGCCATACGAGTGTGTGGCGCTTGCTTTTAATCCTCTGGTAACAGAGGAATCTGGGATTCAGCCTACTTATTGGCCAATTTTTTTTCCTCACTCCCAAACCAGAGTGATCCTTAAAAGGCCATTTCGTAAGAGTACGTTTTGGATTGTCTCAGCACCAGATGTTTTGGATTGTCTCAGCACCAGATGTTCAACTCTGCTTAGCTTCCAAGATCAAACGAGATAGGGCTCATCCACGGTGGTGAGGCCGTAGGGCACTGCCCTGAATTCAAACCAGACTCATCGACTTCCTGAGAGAGAGCAAGCAAGAATGATCCACCAGGGAGCAGCAAGAGGCCATCTGCCTTCAGGCCTGCTTAAGGATAGCCTCAATTCTCCTATCCTGCACCTTCTTCTTATAGTCACCCACCTGGTGATGGCACACACCAGCGCATCCACTTTCAGAAAGTGCAACTTCTCTCTCGCTCGCTCTCTGCTGGATCCAGGGAGTACTGTGCTCGATCACCTGTAAAAATAGCATCTGAGGCGCCCCATTTAAGATCAATCAATTCTTGAATATCATCCATAATGTTTCATATAAGGAATTTAAATGGAATTCTTGTTTGGCTTCAGCACCCAGTATCCCCAGCATCTTCAGTGCCTGGGCGATCTGAGCCGGCAACTAATTTCTAGGAAGAGTTTATTTATTTGCTTTTATAAACAGACATTCATTGGGGTACATCACATTGGTTTACATATTAGCGTGTAGAAATAGTAGGATGAACGTGTCTTGCTATTTTTACATGGAACGGAGGCACATCAACAGTTAATACAATTACATTTTAGCAGTGGTGAACATTGAAAGAGAATTGAT
This sequence comes from Rhinatrema bivittatum, assembly GCF_901001135.1. NCBI lineage: Eukaryota > Metazoa > Chordata > Amphibia > Gymnophiona > Rhinatrematidae > Rhinatrema > Rhinatrema bivittatum. Next base: position 93,214,946 of record NC_042617.1, on the reverse strand, counting down.
ACAAACAGCATTGAAAGAGAATTGATTCAAACAACATTGTGCTATATGGTTCCAACCCCGGAGGAATTTCCCATCCTCCGGGGAGTAAGAGCCACTTTCACCATCCGTGCCACCAGGGTCCCTATCAGCATGACACGCAGCAGGAGTAGACACACTCCAATGCTTACCTGCGGCACCAGATGTGTGGGGATTTGCAGAATGCGATCCTGAACTCTTAGGCCTACCAATTCGGCGAGTGAGCAAAAGCCTGCCAGCGGGGCCTAGCCAAATGGCTGCTCAACCCGCCAAGGTGTTTTACAGCAGACCTGTGCATAGAAGAGTATGTAAATGCTGCTGCAGCCCATACCAAAACCAGGGGGTGCCAGTCCTGCTCCCACTGAGCAGTTTTACTTTGCTGACGATCCAGTTAGGGGAGCCCCAAAACCAAGCGACACCTCTGACAAGTCCTCCCCTCTGGACTCATTCCTGCATCATGCTGGGAAGGGTGGGCTCAGCAAAAAACAACTGGAGAAAACGCTCCCTGAGCCTCCAAGTAGTGCTGATAAAAAAGTTGGGGGAGGGAAGGCAGGGAAGGGACACTATTTATTTATTACACTAATCAAGCAGAACACGCCCAATACATCTAACCATGTGCGCTTAGCTGTGCGCCCGTCCAAGCAAGCGTGGACAAGGCATCCAAAAACCAGGCCTGTCCAATAAGCGTCCAAAAATTGTAAGTGAACAACACGTGGTCCAGGTAGGCGCCAAACTGAGCGCCCACACCTAGGCGCACATCCAGGTGCACAAATGCAAGCCAACGTCAAACAGTGTTTTGCGGCAGACTTGTGCACAAAAAAAAGCGCATGAATGCTGCTGCAGCCTACCATGTGGTGCCTAGGCAAATGCCTGAGAGCGGGGCCTAGCCAAAAAGGATGCTCAACCCACCAAGCTGCCATGACTCCCCCAGCTCTCTCGGCGGGAATGGACGTTGGATCGAAGGGCTGAAGCTCAGAGTCCAGAAGGGGAATAGAGGCCCTCACTTCTCCTTGCTTTTTTTTTTTTTTCACTTCTTTCCTGAACTCAGCCTATTCCAGCTGAGTATAGAGTCGGTCTCCAGCTGCAGGAGAGAGGGAAAAGGCCTTCACTGCTGCACTCGGCTTCCTGCACCCGTTGTTTTTTTTTTTAAACAGCTAAGTACATGTCGGAAAACAAACTACCGAACCAAGGCATTCATCTGAGCGAGGGCCCTGCAGATGACATCTCAGGAAAACTCGAATAAGGGAGGGACCATAGGTTTCACCACAGAAAAGCAGGACAAATCAATTTACTTCTTCATTTTCTATATATATATTTTTTAAGTAATCCACAGTAGGCAGATGCACATCTACCATGTGCTAGAAACGGAGAATTCTGGCAGGCTGATGCCGGTGCAGGGATATATATATATCATGATGTCAGCTTTGCTCCGTCTCCATCTGCTGGTAGAGGTGCTTAACCCACTGGTGTGGATTAACCTGTCTGAATGCTAAGAAATAAGGGTTTGAAATAATGTGGATGAAGGACCAATTTGGGAGTAAATATTCATCACAAAACGTGACTCAAAAGAGGGAAGCATTCAGGAAGTACTGCTGCCAGATTACTCAAGGTCACTGAGAATTCTGCAAGAGCACATTTTAGAGAAGTAGTGACAGAGGTCTATATACAGAAGCATTTAGCCGAATAACTCAGAAGTTATCTGACTAAATGAATATTTGTGACAAACCAAATATATCTAGAGTACACCACAAAAAATCAGCGATACTCAGTAATTAGACATAAATCAAGGAGAAAAATCTCTGTCGCTGACTGAATAATGTGCTTTCAATGGAAGTTTTAAATATGTCTTTTTTCCATTTTCTTGGAGTTTTTCATGCACCTACACTGTGTAGAACAAAAAGGTTTACTAACTAAATATATGTTAATTCAACAAAAAAATTTTTATGGAGTGGGAGGGAGGTTTCATATACTGTGTAGGTGTCCCCGCACCAATACTTCATTGGTATATAATCATCAACCAACCTCCTCCTCCGTGTGTGATTTTTTCGAAATTGAATAATTTTTAGTGAAAGTCCCAAAGGAACTGCAGACTCTTCCGTGGCTATGTGATCATGAAAAAATATTTTTTTATGCGAAATAAACGCTTTACAAGCTGTGAGGCTTTAAGGTGGGTTTTAAGGAGGGTCCTTAGCCAACTTCCCGATTGTGTTGGCAGATTGTATCAAACCTTAGTGATGATCCCGACACGAACCGTCCATGTTTCAGATGTAGTCTTTCCTCAGGGGAATATGCTGACAATGTCCAACCAACCTTATGGGGTCTCAACCTCTCCGTGCAATAATTCTTCTGATCTGTTTACTCGGATTCACCACCTCGTGTAGATTTGCTCTGTCCAGAGCCTCGTGTAGATTTGCTCTGTCCAGAGCCTCCGGAAGCTCTTCTGGAGGCTCTGGACAGAGCAAATCTACACGAGGTGGTGAATCTGAGTAAACAGATCAGAAGAATTATTGCACGGAGAGGTTGAGACCCCATAAGGTTGGTAGGACATTGTCAGCACATTCCCCTGAGGAAAGACTACGTCTGAAACATGGACGGTTCGTGTCTGTATCAAACCTTAGTAATGATCCCATCTGCCAACACAATCGGGAAGTTGGCTAAGGACCCTCCTTAAAACCCACCTTAAAGCCTCACAGCTTGTAAAGCGTTTATTTCGCATAAAAAAATCTTTTTTCATGATCACATAGCCACGGAAGAGTCTGCAGTTCCTTTGGGACTTTCACTAAAAATTATTCAATTTCGAAAAAATCACACACGGAGGAGGAGGTTGGTTGATGATTATATACCAATGAAGTATTGGTGCGGGGACACCTACACAGTATATGAAACCTCCCTCCCACTCCATAAAAATTTTTTTGTTGAATTAACATATATTTAGTTAGTAAACCTTTTTGTTCTACACAGTGTAGGTGCATGAAAAACTCCAAGAAAATGGAAAAAAGACATATTTAAAACTTCCATTGAAAGCACATTATTCAGTCAGTGACAGAGATTTTTCTCCTTGATTTATGTCTAAATGAATATTTGACAAACCAATAAATATCCAACAATACACCAAAACAGCGAACTGCTATTAATCAAACAACAATCAAGAGCAAAAGCTCTGTCGCTGGACAATTGAATAAATTTTTTAAAAAATGTAATATTGTTTTTCTAGTGTTTTTGATTGAAATAAATACCTACACTATCCAATGGAAAAAATTTTTTTTGTGTTTATGTGATTTATAAAAATATATAATGGAGTCAGAGAAAGGTTTCATACTAGTGTAGGTGCCCTGCACCTCTGTAAGGTGAACATATAATCATCAACCTTCCTCCTCCTCCTCGATAGATTTATAATATAATTTTTTTAAAAAGAATTTTTTATGTGTCTGCTTGTGTTATCCCTGAAAACACCTACAGGATTCTTCCGTGGCAATCTAATTTTTTAAATGCAATGCTGCAAACTAGTTACTCAGTACTACTCAACGAGAATGCTAATAAAGGGTGTAAAAACAGACTTCCCCGTTTTTGGTTGGTGTGTCCATGTTCCTCTATGTTATCCCAACATGTTTCAGACGAAAGTGCCTTTCCTCAGGGGGTTCGATGTTTCCAAAACCAACTTCACGGAATCTGCAACCCTCTTCTCAACGATTTTTCCTGAGTGATCTTCCTCTCTGGATCGCCCGGAAGAATGACCTGTCAGGAGAACAGGCACTTTCGTCTGAAACATGTTGGGATAACATAGAGGAACATGGACACACCAACCAAAAACGGGGAAGTCTGTTTTTACACCCTTTATTAGCATTCTCGTTGAGTAGTACTGAGTAACTAGTTTGCAGCATTGCGTTTAAAAAATTAGATTGCCACGGAAGAATCCTGTAGGTGTTTTCAGGGATAACACAAGCAGACACATAAAAAATTCTTTTTAAAAAAATTATATTATAAATCTATCGAGGAGGAGGAGGAAGGTTGATGATTATATGTTCACCTTACAGAGGTGCAGGGCACCTATAAATGAATATTTGGCCATTTATCTGGCTAAATATTACCAGATATCTTATTATGCAGCTAAAATGTAACCGGATAATTTAGAAGTGTTCTGCAGGCATTTCAGGGACAGGTTACATTAGCTGAATAATTTATCTGCTAACTCTGATAGTCTTATTCTAAGTCTGGTCTTGCCAAAGAGTAGTTCTAAAGTTAGCTGGATAAAGTTATCTAGCTAGCTTTAAGATAGCTGGCTAGATTCAATAGTGCAGCTGAACCACTGAATATACCTCCAAAGTTAGCCGGATAAGTTCATCTGGCTAGCTTTGCTATCTGGACAGAGACTGAATGTGGACCTCATAATGTTCAATTAGTTCACTTCACTTAAACATGAATTTGTGAGTCATTGTTAAATTTTGTACAAAGTCCCAAAATGCTTACTGCAGCCACTTAATGGGTAGAAGGGTGTAGCAAGGCCTGGCACTGCATAAAAACTTCCAAAGGAGAGAAAAAACAAAACAAAAAAACCCAAAAAACTATGTGGTCAATTCACTCCTAGTGGTTTTGGCTTCCAGGAAGGCAACTAGTAGGTGAAGATCAGATTTTCCTGAAACTTGCTAAGAAACTGGCCGTTTGTTTTAAAACCATGAGTTTTTTTTTACACCCCCTATGAGTTCCTACTGAGCCAGGGTGAGTGTTTTGGGGAGTATGCAAATAAGACAGTGTGGAGTTAGAAGTGTGGGCAGAAGTTTTTGGTTTCTTGTCTTTGTTGACATCATAGCTCAAGCATGCTCAGTGCAATTTCCCCACCTTTTTCTATAAAGTAATGGTTCGACCCAGTCAGTCTGGTTTGTGGTACATCCACAATCAATATACATGAGAGAGATATGCATATAAAATTCTCATATGCATACTGATTGTGGATATTCTGGAAAGCAGATTAGCTGGCTGTATCCCTAGACTGGGCTGAGAACCACTGTTATAGGGGTCAGACATCACCCAAGCAGCTCTGCAAGGGATAAGGTTCATGAACAGGAAAATGAAACAGATAATACTTTCTGCCAAGCATAGCAGAGGGGGCCCAAAATGCTTTATTACATTCTTATCAGTGCCCAGTCCATCATTATTTGGAATCCCATGCTGCCTCTGCTTCAGCATTGAATAGAAAAGATTTTTATTCACCAACCAGCCCAAACAGTTGTTTGCCTCAGCATCCTTACTGACTTCAAAATGGGTGAATTGACCCAAATGCCATTACTCAGTTACAGCTATGCAGAAATACAGGGAGATAAAAATCTTATACAGAGTAATAAAGTCAGTCATAAGGGATTAAAATGCTTGTCCTAGGACCTTTATTAGCTGGTAGCACAATGTTATTATACATTACAACAACGTATGACCCTTACCTTGCTGATAAATGTTGGTTTTAACTGGGCAGTTGCATAACAGGGGTTAAAATATTTACTGAGCGTTCTCTGTGGACAAAAGAACAAAAAGGTTTTGGCCAACACTAAGACAGGAGCAATGGATGACTTTTTCCAAACTTCAACCTGGCTGCTTTTGGGTTTGTTCTCTCTTTGAGCCTTACTATTTCATATCTTCTCTCTCAGTTATCTGTTATGATTTGTCTCGTTTGTGCAATAAGGGCCTGATTTTTAAAAGCATTTACTTGAGTAAAACTGGGCTTTATTCGAGTAAATGCACTTTACTCGAGTAAGTGGGTTTTTGAAAATTGCTACAATATATGCCATTGAATTGTCCATAGGATTTACTCACATAAATGTACTTTACGTGAGTAAATAGCGTTTGAAAATTGCTACAATAGTAGTTACATTTATGCGCATAACTCCTTTTGAAAATTACCCCCTAAAGGTACAAGTTTTATTCTGATCATTTCCCCCATTCTCTGAATGAATTTATTAGCTTTCATGCTTTACATGCATCCGTGAGATGCTGTGGGGTTCTGGCACGGCTGCGCCACTCCAGAGAATATCAGCGGTGGAGGTGGCTACGTCACAATGATCTCATCAGAAATAAAATATAAAATCAGATTCACAAATGGTGGCAGAGGTGGGGGGGGGGGGGGGGGGGGAAACCTTTCATGTCAATTGAGCTAAACTACCTCCAAAATTGCTTGTCCTGCATTGTAACATGTCTTGTGGAAAGTGACAAAACTTTCCATTTAGAACAAAGAATTCAGGTTAGATTTAGTATTCTCGCAGTAATCAAAGGGGGGTGGGGGCTCATTCTATGTGCACGTTTTACTTTGCAGCCTTTGCTAAAATTTTCAAAAGGAAAGGCATGCATAGACCTTTACTCTGAGAATCTGACAGGGGTACAGAGTTCTTGCGGTCGCTCGCACCCGTTTTTGTACAGTAGAATTTTTCTTGAAAAGTCTGCATATAGATTTGCAAAATCTAATCTATGCGTGCATTCTTCCTCTCCCCAAGCTAAATGTGCCCCCTAGAATGCCTCTGTAACATTGAGGGCATGCAACTTTCAGATACACTATATCCGATTTAAGTAGGTAAAGCACTTTCAAAATGACCCTCCACATATACTAATGTGAAATAGGGGGAGGAAGCTCTTGAAAGAGAACATAATTTGCTTATGATGGAAAAACCAAAATGTTCTCTCTCACTATGCACAGCGTTAGCAGTGTTTATGAAAGGGTGGATGAAACATTAAATTCCCTTTTCTTTGCTTTTGTTACATGAAAATGCTTAAATTAGTACAACTTGTGCTAATCCAAACATCTGCGTTGAGTATTTCCATGCACAGCTATTTTTTCCTTTGAGCGTATTGTAAAGCGAGGGGCGAGCAAACAGTTTGAAGCCATGGCCTCTCTTTCATTCATGCAATCGGTTGGGGCCCTGCGAAGATGGGTTAATATCTATGTTTACACACACATACACATATACCTAAAACTGACACAGACACCTATACCCCACATCCAGACTGGCTTGGAGCGAAAAAGCCCCCCCAGACAGAGATCCCCACACACATAGTACCCTATACCCAGACAGACATCCCGAACCCAGACACAGACACCTCACAGAGAGTCAAAATCCCAACACCCAGACAGACACAGACATACCACACCTACTCAGAAAAAGACAGACACCACCCCAAGATAGACAAACAGACACAGAGAAAGACAGATGCAACACACCACACCCAGATATAGAAAGAAACACAGGCAGACAGGCCAAATCACATATAGAGACAAAGCCCCCACACACAGCCCAAAGCACAAACAGACTCACCCACGCCAGACCACATCGCAGATACACAGGTCACACATCACAATGGTAAGGGATGCAATATTTTTCAAAAAAAACCTAGGTGCCAAAATTTACATAGCAGCTGAAAATAACCATCTCACCCTGCCCAACTTCTTTTTTTTATATTACTGTTTTCACTAATTTTTTTCTATTTTTCTTAGTTTGCTTATTTTTTTTTTTTATTTTCTCATGTTTTTATTTGCTTATTAAAAATTTTTTTTTTTAACACACTTTTTGCTTTTCTTCTCCCTTCCCCAAATTTCCCTTCTCTCACCTCATCCTCCTCATTCTCTCTGGCCTCTTTGCCCATTCCCCTCCCTTATCTAACCACTTTTCCCCCTGGTGGACAACAGCTTGATGTCTCCTTGAGTAGGAACCCGGCAGCAGCAGGAACTCCTTCCAGGCTGAGGCCTGCTTCCAGTCCAGTTCAGCCACAGAGTAAGAGGCTCCCCAACCTCTCCAGGCCCTCCACAGCAGAAGCAATTCCTCTCCCTGGCCCACTGAAAGAGATGCATAGCTAAACCATCGCATGCTTGCAATGATATTACTTGGTTCTGACAGCCCTCTCCCTCCTGAGCTTGCAGTGCCTCCATGGCGGTGAGACTCAGGGTAGCCATTTTATTCTTCCTTGGTTAGGCAGCCAGTGTACCCCCCTTCAGGATTGTTCAAGCCCCCCCCCCCCCCCCCCCGTTTGCTTACTCCTGCTGTAAAAGATGCTATAAGGACTAGAAATGTATTTACTTTGGGCGTCTTGAAAGTTAACCTGGATAGCAATCAGCTGTACAGCAAAGTTGCAACTGCACTTGTACTTTCTTAATTCCCATTTAGTCATCAGGCAAGTCTAAAATCTCTCTCTTATAAATTAGCACAACACCACATTTGGTCAGCATCTAAGCATTTCTTAAAAAAAAAAAAAGTTGTTTGCTAGTACACACTAGAGCAGGGGTGGCCAACTCCAGTCCTCGAGAGCCACAAAGAGGCCAGGTTCTCAGGATCTCCGCAATGAATATGTATGATATAGATCTGAACGCATTGCCTCCATGCGTTCAGATCTATATCATACATATTCATTGTGGAGATCCTGAAAACCTGGCCTGTTTGTGGCTCTCAAAGAAACACTTCAAATTCTAGAGAGAAACACTTCAAATTCTAACCCAAAACAGTCAAATCTTCAGCTGAATGAATGGGACATTCCAACAGATGATATCTTTTACTTACGGGTGGCGGAAGAGTTTTGTACCGTACATAAAAAACAGCAGCAATTAATATTATGTCTCTCAAAATGATCATGGAGGTGAGGAAAACTAAAAAGAAAAACAAAACAGGTATCCAAAAACATGAATCAAATCATTGTGAAGTTTGTAAGACAAGTACTTCCCTCTTCACCTCCAGCTACCGTATTTAAATTGCTAGACTGTTTCCATTTCGTGGTGCACAATAAAAATGGGTCTGAATTTTCGAGGCTGACCATTAATGTAAGCGACACAATCAACAAGTCTGCCCTTAATTTTTTATGGGTTTGATAGTTGCTTTAAATATTACTCCCCTTGTATTAAGGATTGGGGCTAACTGCATGGACTACCCTTAAGAGAAACTTAGGGGTGACCTACATAGCACAGCAGTTACTATCATAAGAAGCTTGCTGGGCAGATGGGATGGACCATCTCATAAAAGGTTCCATTTTGACCCCATTTAGTCAGGTTGAATTTTTTTCTTTTAAATATTTATGTATTTATTGGCAAAGACAAACTGAACAGCATACAGCATGCAAACAAAACTGAATTCATCTTGGTACTCTAAATGCAAGAAAATGAGAAAGATTTCTAGAATGCACTTTTAGCATCTTGTAGAAGATGAAAGATTAGTGGAACACCAAACAGGAAAAAAAAATAAATTTCCCTATCTTGACTATTTCGTTTTTAATTCTATTTCTTAATGTGGACCCTTTCTATTAGAGCCCTCAAAATGGAAATTATAGCACAAATTATGAAAAGCAGAGTTGCTTACCTGTAACAGGTATTCTCAGAGGATATCAGGATGTTAGTCCTCGCACATGGGTGACATAATCAGATGGAGCCCCATTACGGAAAACTTATGTCAAAGTTTCTAGAACTTTGACTTGGCAAATTGAGCATGCCCAGCATGCCCTATACCAAGCGTCCATGTGGGTCCCTCTCCAGTCTTATAACATAGAATTATATATAAATGAAAATTAGGAGAAATCCAACTCTGTGGGGTGGTGGGTGGGTTTCATGTGGATTAACATCCTGCTGTCCTCTGAGAACACCTGTTACAGGTAAGCAACTCTGCTTTCTCTTAGGACAAGCAGGATGGTAGTCCTCACACATGGCTGAATCCCTAGCTACAGGTTGCTCCCCGAGATTAAAAGGGGACCAAAAGACACCCAAACGGTGCCAGCGGGCACAACAACAGTGCTGTTGGTAACAGAGGGAGGAGACAGCCTGAAGCCAAACATGGGCTCTCAGCGGGGAGAGTTGGGTTCTACACCTCAAAAAGGTTCCGAAGGACAGACTGGTCAAACCTATTGTCGCGTCGGCCATGCCTATCCAGACAATAGAGAAATGTGAACGTGTGGCGAGAACTCCATGTCGCAGCCTTGCAAATCTCCTTCACAGGAACTGCTTGCAAGTGGGCCACTGATGCTGCCATGGCTCTGACAGAATGAGCCTTAACATGACCCCTAAGATGCAGTCCTGACTGGGCATAACAGAAGGAAATGCAATCTGATAGCCAATTAGATAGTGTCTGTTGGGCGTTGCCATTGTCAATCAAAATAAATAAAAAATTGGGTGGACTGTCTATGGGCTTCTGGCCGCTCCAGACAGAAGGCTAAGGCTCGCTCGCAGTCCAAACTGTGCAGTACTCATTTGCATTGGTGCGAATGGGGCCTGGGAAAGAATGTTGGCAGGACGATGGACTGGTTAAAATGGAAGTCAGTCACCACCTTAGGCAGGAACTTAGGGTGCGTACACAAGCCCATCTTGTCATGATAAAAAACTTAGTGTAAGTTGGATAAGTCACTAAGGCCTGGCGCTCGCTAACCGCCACCAAAAATATGACCTTCAGGTCAGGTAATTCAGGTCACAGGTGCACAGTGGCTTGAAAGGAGCTTTCATCAGCTGAGCTAACACCAGGTTGATGTGCCAAGACACAGTGGGAGGCCCTAGAGCAGGTTTCAATTGAAGCAGGCCCGCAGGAATCAAACAACTATAGGCTTTTCAGAGATGGGCATACCAGCTACATCATGGTGGTATGCACCACTGCAATGAGATGGACTCTAATGGAGTTGGTTTTTAAACCAACTTCCAATAGGTGTAGAAGGTAATCAGTTTTTGTGTGGGGCAAGAGAATGGATCTAGGGCCTTCTGCTCACACCACATGGAAAACCTCCTCTACTTCAGTGCATAGGACTTTCAAGTGGAAGGTTTTCTGGAAGCCACCAGGATCCGAGACATATCCTCTGAGAGATTGAGTGGTTGCAGAATTAACCTCTCAATATCCAGGCTGTGAGAGACAGGGCCTAGAGATTGGAATATTGCAACCTGCCTCGATCTTGCGTGATAAGATCTGGGGATCCAGTTGTCTCTGGATGGACAACTCCTGTAGTTGTGGAAACCAGACCTGTCTCAGCCAATAAGGGTCTATGAGGAACATAGACTCCTTGTTCTCATGAAGCTTCAAGAGAGTCTTTGCCATTAAGGGAATCAGAGGATATGCATACAGAAGTCCCTTGCCCCAGTGATGGGTAAGGATGTTAGAGTCTGGTTTGCCAATTTACCTGTACAGGGAGAACTGAGGCATCTTCCTGTTGCAAGGGGACGCGAATAGATCTACATCCGGATTCCCCCAGAGGTAGAATATCAGATTTGCTACATGCTGGTCCAGGGACCACTCGTGGGGTCTGAAGGCATGATTCATTCTGACCACTACCACTCGGAGTCCCATCCTGTGGGACAGGGCCCATAACCAGATCTGGACTGCTTTCTAACACCACCCTACTTGTTGACATACCACAATGCAACGTGGTTGTTAGTTTGGATCAGGACAACTTTGTTGGACAGCCAATATCTGAAAGTCCATAGCGCGTGCCTGATCACCTGAAGCTCCAGGAAGTTGATCTGACAACAGCTTTCCTGAGCAGACCAGACACTCTGGGTGCTCAGCCCATCTACATGAGCTCCCCAGCCCAGGGTATACGCATCCATTGTTAGGACAATTTGGGTAGGAGGACTTCAAAAAGAGATCCCCCATTCCAGATTTGAAAATATCCACCACCAGGATGAGTTCCGGAGAGATGGGGTGACTCAGATGCAGTCCTGAAGGTTCTGAGTGGCATGGCTCTACTGCGACATTAGGGGTCCATTGGCCTCTGTGCATGTGTAATCATACCAAGGAAGTGACTTGGATGGTTGTGGCCATATGGCCCAACAGCCTCAACATGTGCCAGGCTTACACTTGCTGGCTCTGCTGAATCTCTGTCATGATGGTTGTCAGACAGGAAAGCTCTGGCTTAAGCAGTGTCTAGCAAAGCTCGTATGAAGTCCAACTGAAGTGACGAGCCAAAATGGGACTTCGGGTAGTTGATGACGAACCCTAGCGACTCCAACACCTGGATGGTCAAGCGCATGGACCTGATGGCCTCTGCCTGAGATGTACTCTTGACCAGTCAATCGTTCAGATAAGGGAAAACATGCACCCCCAAGCATGCGGAAGTTCATTGCCACCATGGCCAGGCATTTTGTGAAGATTGAGGGGTTGATGCTAGCCTGAATGGCAACACCCGATACTGAAAGCGCCGTTTCCCCCACCACAAATAGGACATAGTTTCTGTGACCGGGGAAGATCTCGATGCGAGTGTATGCGTCTTTTAGAATGAAGGAGCATAGCCAGTCCGCTTTTTGTAAAAGGGTATCAAGGTGTCCAGGGAAACCATCATGAACTTTTTTTTTTTTTTTTTAGAAATTTGTTCAAGGCCCTTAGGTCTAGGATGGGAAGGAGGCCTCCTGTTCTCTTTGGAATCAGGAAGTACCTGGAGTAGAATCCCCGCCCCCTTTGCCCCGATGGCACATGCTTGACCGCTCTGGCTATTAAGGAGGAGAGCTCCGCTAGTGGTACCTCCTGATGACCTACTGGCCCCCAAAATGGGCATGGACAGCCATTTGGCAGGACACCCAATAGATTCAATTGGTACCCTTGAAGGACAATGGAAAGAACCGACTGATCAGAGGTTACACTGGACCACTGGTTCAGGAATAACCACAGCCTGCCTCCAACCAGAGGGTCCAATATCCCTGGTACGAACGACTGGCCTATGCTCCCTATGACCTAGTCAAAACTCCATCCCTGGAATTGACCAAGGCGTTGGCTGGGACTTAGGGGCTCTCTACTGCCTAGGACAGCCACAGGAGCCCTGATATTGTTGACGGGAGTGAGGAAGCGGGAGCAAAGAACTTCCTCCCATTATCGCTGGCCTCCTAGAAGAGGAGGTCGGGTAAGGAGAGCTAGTGGAGCATTGTTGGAGAGTTTCACGGTGGTCCCGGAGCTAGGCCACCGCGTCCCTCACCCTATCTCCGAAGAGATTCTCCCCAGTAGACATGTCGGCTAGTCGTTCCTGTACTCTGGTCGAAGATCCAAGGCCCTTAGCCATGCCATTTTGTGGGCACCAATTCCCACTAAAAAGAGACCCTTGATGCTGTCTCGAAAACACTGTAGGTCACTCGGACCTCATGTTTCCCGCACGCCAGGCCCTTATGCACCAGTGACATGAGGGTGTTCTGCTGCTATGGAGGCAGCTACTCTGTCACCTCCTGTACTGCTTCCAGATGTCCTGAGAGTACTGGCTCATTTAGAGCTGATAGGAAGCAATGAGCATGGCCTCCTGAAACACTTTCCTCCAAAGAGTGTCCCCAGGGGTGCCAAAGAATGAGTCCAAGAATGCTTGGATCTCGAGAGTGGATTCGACCATCACCGACTGGTGAGGTAGCTGACGCTTGTCGAATCTGGCAGCCTTCTGGATGAGGTAGACTGTGTTAGCCTTCTTGTAATCGGGAGGCACTGTGATGGTGTACTCCCGTATCCTTAGCTTCAGCTTCTTAAGGATATCATGTAGCGGGATCGCCACACTCTCCTTAGGAGGCTCCACGAACTGAAGGATCTCAAATATTTTGTGACTGGTATCCTTCTCCATCAGTAACTGAAATGGGATGGCTTTCGCAATCACCCTCACAAACCCTGCAAAGGTTAAAAGCTCAGGCAGAGACTTCCTTCGCTCTTCTGAATGAGAAGGGTCTGATGGGAGATCCTCAGAGCCCTCGTTGAATAACTCTGCTGTATCATCCCCCCAGGGGTTAACAGGGAGCCTCATCTTTATTGAAGCCTCAGAAGATGGGGCCTTAGGTGCTTGGCATTCGTCCAGAAGTGCAGGCACTGGCAAAGCTGGACAGGAGGCTTCAGGCCTCGTCATCTCTCCCGGCTGAGAGGAGCTTCCTCATCAGTGGTACCGGCAACGACTACAGTATTGGCAGGGGGAGGCATCAGTGCCCTGCTAGACACAGATTCTGTCCTGGTAACAGATGTCAGCTGGGTCGGTAAGGCATCGAGCAGCATGTTGAGCTTTTCCAGCAGTGGTTCCAGGCTGGACAGTACCCTCCAGCACCAGTTGGATTCACCACTCCAGCTCCTTCTCAATGCCAACATTGACTGGAAGGAAGGAGGGGTAGCCAGATCCTCTTCGAACTCGCGAGGCAGATTGGTGACTGGCATCAGGCCTGAAGACTGTCGCGGACCCCTGGTACAGACAGAGGACTGGCGCCCCTCGCAGCGGGGTCACTTCGGGGGCATCGCGGCATGAGCCGGTGCATCCCCATGTATCAACGGGACTGGTGCTGATGCTTCTTCGGCTTCTCTCAGTGCTCGGCCTGGTCCTTCCATGATGCCGAGGCCGATGAAGAGTACCCCGATATCCTTGATCCAGAGGAGATTGACGGGGGTCTGTCTCCAGCGCCCCTGTCAGCCGACAGCACCAACAGACAGACAGTCCTGCCAATGTTGATGGTACGGTGTCCATTAGTGCAGCTCTGAGGTCCATCGATGCAGATGCTGCTGATGCAGATACAGATGGATTGGTCTTCTTTGACCCTAAGAACAGTTCCATCTTGTCGAGCTAAAGACAACGACCCTTTGGAGTCATTTGTGTGTATAAGTGGCAACCCTGAATGTCCTGTGATGCCCCCAGGCTGAGGACACATATCTCATGAGGGTCTGTAATGGACACGGTCCTCGGTCACTGGCCACATCGCTGAAACCCGGATGTGGCCATGACATCCGAAATAAAAAGGCCACAAAATCAAAATCGATGACAGCAGGCACTGACGCCAACGGGCACTGAAGCACCGCCGCTATGGGGGAATCAACCACGAAAGGAAACTTACCAGAAGAGTCGAAAACCCTGACTAGGAACACTATGGGGAAGCACTGAGAGGGACCCGGCGAACAATGTGAAGAAAAAACCCGCGGAAAAAACTTTTCCAAAAAAGGCCAAAAAGCCAGTGAGTGAGCTCACACTGCGATGCTTACAAGCTCCATGGGAAAAAAAAAAAAAAGACTAGAGTGAGACACAGCGTGAACACACGTATAGGCCATACTGGGCATGCTCAGTAGGCCAAGTCAAAGTTCTAGAAACTGACATAAGTTTTCCGTTTTGGGGCTCCATGTGATGTTGTCACCCATGTATGAGGACTGCCATCCTGCTTGTCCTCTGAGAATGTATTTATGCTCTGTATGGGCACAAAAATTCTATATTATTAAAATCAAGTTTCCTTCTCATAATCCAATAATATTAACTGTACATAGGATCCAGCCCTCAAGAATTATCAGAACCACTGACTCACACTCCCACATTGCTACTCAAGACCTTGCTGTTCCCTTCTCTCTACCCCTAACTCAGTGTGCAGGCGTTGTCGAGGAGAAGCAGGGTGAATGTTACACTATGTGCAAGACTGCGAGATGACGTGCACTCATGGTCTCTGCTGGAGCCTTGACTCCTCTCCCACTGCAGGATTCCTCTGGCGGGGGCATGAGTGCACTGGTGTTTACACCCAGCGTGCCTCATCCTCTCAAGGATACCACTTACAATTTGCAAGTAATCTTAAGGCCTACAGGAGCTTTAAATCTCCACTGTGTGCAGTCCAATGTAAAAAGGTCCAAGAGTTAAATTAAAATAATTCTCCAAAAGAGGAGATCAATATAGCATATGGAAAGCTAACTCGATTCTCCTACCCCACCTCCCTTCCATTTTCACACACAAAGCTAATTTAATGTATTAAATAACATGTTTTTTCAAGTCTCGACATGCCACTACATATAGCGATCTCTCCTATGAAAAGACTTCTATGTGCTGGCTTTATAGAAGATTTGCTACAGAGTTCTTACCTGGAATAAGTTTGGCGTAAGTTAAGCAAACATACAGGACACTGATAAGTATTTTATCTGCCAGTGGGTCAAGGGCACTTCCCAAAACTGATTTCTGATTAGCCCAGTTTCGAGCAATATAGCCATCCAGCTGTGAAAATGGGAGAGTCAATGATGGATGTTAATACAAAGAAAAAAAAAAAACCTTTCATAGCATTACATATAAAACCTTAAACAAGGTGACAATCATCATTCACCAGAAGCACTGCTTCACTATATTGTGTTAGAAAGTTTTGGTGATGGGACATTGAGTTACGTAGTGCTGTGAACCCAAAGGTAAAAGGATTCCACTAAGAAGCTCTTTCTTCCACACTACTGGGCCTACTTTCCAAAGCTGTCCTCCCAAGTGACATCTGACATGATGGACTGTTTTAACAAGCAACCGTTCACAAAGCCCAAGGTGCTGACACAGGCCTCAGGAGTTAGAAAGCCGACTGGGAGAAGAAAGGTCTAGTGAATGCATGATGGCCCTAATTTATAGTTTAAAGAAAATAAATGTATTCTAAAGTTTTATGTTGCCACCCTTGGTGTTTTAACAGTGATTAATAGTACCAAAACCAGGTGTTCATCAAAAGAATTATACATGGGTTAAGAATCACAATTGTGAAAATACTGAATTAAATTATAGTTGGAACCCAATTATCTCTGAAGGTTTCGCAGGAGATGCCAAAAAAACCCCTCACTAAGCTTAACTTTTGCAGTTCTAATCAAATAGGGAATTTTAAATTTAAAAATAAAATGGTTTAACACACACAATCTTTTTTGGTCATTTTCTAGAAAGTATCATTTCAGCTTTAGTTATGGACCGATTTACTCCATGGAGCTAGGGGGAAAGAATGACCTAGCGGTGAGAGTAATGGTCTGTGAACCAGGGAAATGAGAGTTCAAATTCTGCTTCACTGATATTCCTTGTGACCTTGAGCAAGTCAGTCTCCTGCTGCCTCAGGTACCCATTCAGATTGTAAGCTCTCTGGGGCAGAGACCCATCATAACCTGAAAAATACTCTAAAAATTGCCTTGAGCTAAAACTCTGACATTTGTAAGCATATGAGAGTAAGTGCACTGCTTCGCAATGAGCAGCCATTATAACACTGGACATGGAACCAGCAGGTGGTTCCATGTCCAGTGGACCCCTCCCAGAGTTGGACTGGGAGGGGTCTCTCAAATGTGCCCCCAAGGTCCACCCCTCATCTATCTGGTGTACCAAGTCCTCAGACAGTCACCTACATGGTAAAAACATGCTTTCAGTAAATTGGCCATGGAAATTGTCCCCCTCCATTCTCTTCCCACATCTCAGGCCCTTCCCCAGCCTAAAAATGCCCAAAACGGAATTTGTGAATGAAAAAAAATCACAAATTGCGTTATGGGCATAATGCATGATAACGCACAGCTTAATGCAACTGAAAAAGGTATAGTTATTTTCGGCGTTAAAACTGTGCGATATCGTGTGTTATGGCTTCGCAAACTGCGAAGCCAGCCCACTTTTTTGGAAATCCCGCCCCAACTCCTTCCTTTTTGAAATTTTGGAACGCACCATGCATTACGGGGCTTATCACATGCATTAAGGCATTTTACGCATGCGAAAACGCCTTAATACGTGCATTAACGCCATAATGCGGTCTGTCGGCAGCTACATCTTACTTTCAGAATGATCAACCAAGTAAAAAGGCAGATTGACCTGTCCATGTGTTGAGACATTCGTTTGTTCAAATCGAGTGTTGCCATTGTTGCAAGACAAACCAGCAAACCACAATATCACATAAGAGGTCAATCATTGCAATAATGCCTTAATCCTACTCGTCTCCTGCTTTGGCAGGCCGATGCAATAGAGTGCGCTCAGCTGAGCGCACTATTTAACCTATGGTTGGACACCCGTCCACAACCCCTTATTCTATAAGGGGATTAGCATATCCAAAACACTCGCCCAACCCCCTGCAAAACTAATAGAGCTCATCATATGCAACTGCATGTTGATGAGGCTATTAGCTATTTTCCCCCATCAAAAAAACAAAAAAAAATGTGCACCTGACGAGTACATTTTTACCCTCACAAATTAACGCCTGGCCAGAGCTTTTCTGTACTTCCACCGACTTAATATCGTGGTGATGACTCCTAGGAGGAGAGCAGTCAGTCAGCAAAGGGAGAAAGGAAACACATTTATAGCTATAGAACTGAGGTTCAGTGGAGAGATTCTGACCAAATACCAAAGATCACTGCTCAAGGCCTCACAATGGAGAACTGAGTGCCCTTGGAAGCCAGAAAGAATACTGGTCCCCGCATTTTGACTTGTACCACCTATAGAGGGAGTGAACAATCCAGAAGCATACACGCGAGTTTAAAATTGAGCTTCTGCTGCTTTACTAAGCTGTGTTTCTCTGCATCAGATGCTCTAACGCAGTTAATGTTGAAGATGTTCCAGACTAGCAAAAGACTCTGTTGGGATAAAAAAGGCTCTTGCTTTGTTTTTAATGCCTGAACTGGAAGCTGGGTAAATATCCTTAATATCTTCTGCCCCGTGGCTGAAGTGAAAGCTGAGCAGGTGGGAAACACATATATAGGGTCTCCAATGGCTGGAAATTTCTCATATGCATATTCGTTGTGGATATCCTGAAAACACGACTGGCAGCGAGGTCAACAGGACAGACTGGGGAAACTACACTATAACTGCCTCAAGAGAAAGGTCTATTTATTTATTATTTAAAATAGTTATAATAGTCCACAGTCTTTCAATAAAATTCCATAAAGCAGATTACACCAATTCACATAGACATCAAAGTAAACAACCACAATAAAACAGAAGTCATTAATAACCATCAGTATGTACAATTAATCATTAAAATCAGAAGTTTCAGTCAGTTGCAGACATTGAAGGCTCCCTTAAATAGGAAGGCCTTCAATTTCTTCCCAAAAATTAATAATTTGATTTCCTGCATAAGGTCTTAAGGTAGAGTATTCCAAAATATTATTAAAATTATTTACGGAAACAATTTACATAGAAAGTGAAACATTAACAAAAATCAATGCAAATTATAAATCTTTACAACTTACCAGATCTGTTAACCCAGCCAAGGCAAATAAACCCAGTGCAACAGCAAATTCTTCTTCAACAATGAGGTAACCCAAAACGGGTGACAGCCCAATCCGTGCGATGCAAAGAAGATTTGGAATGGTCCATGGATTTTCATACTGAAAAACATAAAAGATCCCCGAAGTTGAAATATCAATGTGATCCCCATATACAATACTTTTTAAGTTTAGTCTCCCTGCTATGTATGTGATTTTTCAAAATATGCTCTGTCAAACTGAATCTCAAATAGTATATTTCAAAACCTGAGGAGCTCTAACAGCTACAGTCCTATTCTAAACCAATAAAAAGCTTAAAGCAAGAAAATCAGGCATTGCGGTAAAAGAGAAAAGTACAAGATCGGCCTTGCCTATAGAAGTGTTAATGCCAAGCCATTATTCTGTGCACTAAAAACGGAGAGAGAGAAGATTCTCAGTTACCAAAAGATGTAATCAGACAAAGAAAAGTGACAGAAAGATAAAGTCCCAGTTGTATTGGGCGGCACTGCCCTGATTAAAACGAATTGCCAGGCACATCTTGATATGTTGCTTATACATACGGGGCCCCATATTGAAAGATATCCGATAATCTAAAGTAGCTGGATATAACTCATCTGGCTAACTTAGAAGGGATGTTCAGTGGCACAGCTATGTCGCTGAATATACTTGGATATGTTCTAGTTAGCTGGATAAGTTCTATCTGGCTAAATTTAGACCTAACTTGTTCGATTAACTTAACTGGATAATTCTGAATATCGGCACTTACTCACTTAAGGTAACTGGATAAGTAGCCCTGCCCTGATCCACTCATTGCTCACCCCTAAGATATCCAGCTATCTTCTTAGCCAGATAAATATTTATCCAGCTAAGTGGTGGCCGTTGAACACAGCCTGATATTCAGTGGCCACTACTTATCTGGCTCAATAGCGCTAAATATCAGCCTCCTTACAACTTATGAACTCCAGAAGGAAGCTCTCTTTGGTACAATGCAGGTATAAAGAAGGGCACTGGCAGTAAATTTGAGAGATTGAGATCATATCCAACATACCCTGGCTTACAAGTGAGCTTCATTCCTGCACTGCTACACACAAAAATTAATCCATTTAGAGACACTACCCCCAAGTGTAACTGATGCTGTAAATATAGTAAACATAGTGGATGATAACAGAAAAAGAGCAAAGATTCTTCTTCTATGGTTTTCTGTCATTTGGTTATATGAGAATATAAATTTCCCATCAGCAGCTTCCCATGTCTTAATTGCTCTCTCAACCTTTTTCCCCCCATCACTGGCCTCCATATCTGTTGCAGTCCACCTTCACTAGTAGGCCATTTCAGGCCTGGCCACTGTCTCCTTCAATTTTTACAAGACCAATACTTAACCCAACACCTAGGCCCCTTCCTTGGCTTATTATTTTGTAAATAAATATTTTAATGAGGCTTTTAATATGTGATATACTGTATTTTATGTGTGTTTAAAATGTTTGTACTATTTCATTTTTTTATTGTATGTTTTAGTTGTGTTCATTTTATGAGATGAATATGTTTATGAGTGTTGCATTGTACTCCACACTGAACAAAATGTTTTGGAAGACAGAAGAATATACTGGGTCATGGTTTGGTTTTTTTTAATAAATTTTAAATAAAATCCATATAAAACACCAAACTTAGCAAGGCTGTTGTCCAAAACATTCAACCTCCCACACTCGATATTACGGTTTCAACCATGATCATGCTCTGCAAGTTACCCCTGATGCAGAATCAGCAGCTTAGTGATATTTAGGGTTCTCATCACCACTCCGTGCATGTTAAAAACCCTCTTGGATGAACATCGCAATTGGATCAAAATGAGATTAAATGCACCATAGGCACAGCATTGTATAGATAAAGATCATGATTTTGATAACCTTTGTTGTTTTCCATTTGATCATCCACCTGTCAGTCCACAAGGAGGGAATCATGATGAACAATTGTATCATTGAGAACAGAAGTGGATATTTAAGCTACAATCTGTTGAACTGTAGGGTTTAAACATGAACACGGAGTGGGGGTTACTTCTTTAAAACAGTGATACAGAAGATAATGCAGTTTATTTTGAATTATTTGATTGTTCTAAGTTTCTTTTGCACATTTTCATTCGATAAGTAAACGGTCCTTAAAAAATTAAAGGAGATGTGGAGAGGATAGATAGTGGTTGGTTGCAATATCAATCAAAAATTTAAAGGGTCAATTGAGCATTCCAATTGGTTCACAGTGATTACAGATGATGATCAGCATTTTATTAACTGTTTCCCTACTGGATGATGTCACTATGTTTGGGTTATTAGTATAATAGAGTTGCCTACCTGTAATAAGCGTCCTCAGAGGACAGCAAAATGTTCGTCCTCACACATGGGTGACATCATTGGATGGAACCTGGCACGGAACTTTGATCTCAAAGAATCTAGCACTTTCAAACATGCCCTACTGCGCATGTGCAGCTGTAGTCATCACCCTGCCTCCTAAGCAGAGTCCTTCGGTCCATAATATAGCTGATACATGGATAAATCAACTCCCAGGGGAGGCAGGTGGGTTTCATGAAGACTACCATTCTGCTGTCCTCGGAGAATACCTAATTCAGGGTAAGCAACTCTGCTTTCTCAGAGGACAAGCAGAATGGTAGTCCTCACACGTAGGTGAATCCCAAGCTATTGGCTATCTGAGCAGGACAAAGCAAGAAACCGCACCGTGCTTAAAGCATCACCTCTCTCCCTTTTGCTGTGAGACAGCCAATCCACAAAGGGTTCTAGGTGAGAAAAGAGAAAACCCAGGACACAAAACTCTGATGCGTAGCAGAGGCGCCTAAGGCAGGGAGTGATGCGAGTGCCAACAAGAAATATACTCCGCATCACTGAAAAACATTACAAGCAGGTTTTTCAGATCAGTAAACCCTGTCAATGATAGTAGGTCTTGAACCTCCTGGATACAGGAAAAAGTCTAGAGATAAAAAAGAGAAGTACTCTTGAACAAAGACCGCAGTTTTCTTTGGTGTTACAAGACAACCAAAAAGCCAATTGGGGCTCAAGAACTCCCTAGAAAGAAACTGCGCCCACTGACATCTGAAGGACAGAATGTCTCTGCAGAAGTGTTCCCATGTTTGGCTAATAGGCATATTGGGCAGAAAACTCAAGCAACACTTGGAAGAATAATCAGCAACAATGGCAGGGTCTGTGACAGATCCTACGAGCCAAAGCACCAGACACAGCTGACCAGCAGGACAGCCTCAGGAATTTCAGGGGATGAAAAGAAATCCCTGAATTTGATCGTTAGCCCAAACCCCCAAGCAGGGAGATAAGTTAGGCCTGAAGCTCACCCACACTACACCTTGTCAAGGGCAGGGCTACCCATCCTGTCTACAAGATAGTGCAGGTGAGCAGGAAGACACTTTTGGCGACCTAGTGAAGTGAAAAAAAAACTAAAGACTGTATCTGTTGATAAGGATATATTCAAGAATTTGGACTTTTCTATGTTTTAAATTTATACCCTGATACACTATTGAATTTCACCAATTCTTCTGCTAAAGCACCCATAGAAGTCTCCGGAAAAGCTACTGTAAAAAGAACAGTCTGCAAACAGGGAGAGCTTATATTCTTGATCCCATACTCAACCCCCCGGAATATCCCTGTGTTTCCGGATTATGGCCACCAAAGGCTCTAAGTAAAGTGTAAAGAGTAGCGGGGAGAGAGGGCATCCCTGCCTCATACCTTTTTCAATGGGAAAAGCCTTCAAATAGCCCCCATTTACCTTTATACAAGCACTGGGGAAAGAAATTATTCCAGAAAAATGAGCAAGTTATCATTTTGTTTATGTTTCATTTCGTAAGCAATAAAAATAGCATGTTTTGCAGAATTGCCCTGAAGCGGCTACTTTGCAGTGAAATGTGGGCAGTGTCAGCATTCTCCTGGCATTTTTGTATGACACTATTGATGTTCCACCTCTGCTTATCTGTGGATTAAATGAAAAAAAGTCTGCAGTTTGTTGGCTAGAAGTCAGTGGGCATATGGAATCAGCTTTTGGTGGAACAAAAGTACATTCATGCTGCATCATAGAAACTCGATGAAACAGATGAAGGAAACATAACATAGAAACATAGATATGACAGCAGAAAAGGACCAAAAACGGTCCATCCAGTCTGCCCAGCAAGCTCATAGCAGCTTCTGCTGCGCCACACAATTTCCCCCCACACCTAACAACCTCCCAGACCATCAAGCCAGGGGGTCTTGTTGGTTGCTGTCCAATTCCCCGACACCTCTTGGCGTTGAAGCAGAGAATAATGGCGTTGCATCAATACTATGAAGGCTTATTGGTTAAAGGTAGTAACCACCACACCAGCAAATTACCCCATACACTCTTTTCTTCATTTCCATCCTCTAACCTTTAGGGATCCACAGTGTTTATCCCATGCCCCTTTGAAATTTTTCACTGATTTAAGTTTCCACCACCTCCTCCAGAAGGGCATTCCAGGCATCCACCACCCTTTCCGTGAAGAAATATTTCCTGACGTTGGTTCCGAGTCATCCTCCCTGGAGTTTAGTTACATGACCTCTAGTTCTATTGATTTCTTTGCAATGGAAACAGTTTGGTCGATTATGCATCATTAAAACCTTTTAGGTATCTGAAGGTCTGATATCCCCCCTGCACTTCCTCTCTTCCAGGGTATAATTATTTAAGATCTTCAATTTTTCCTCATATGTGTCAATTGATGGAGACCCCATCATTGTTGTCACCCTTCTCTGGACCGCCTCCATGCTGTCTCTGTCCCTTTTGAGATACGATCTCCAGAACTGAACACAGTACTCCAGGTGAGGTCTCACCAATGACCTGTACAAGGGGATTATCACCTCATTTTTCTTACTGGTTATTCCTCTCTCTATGCAGCCCAGCATTCTTCTGGCTTTAGCTATTGTCTTGTCACATTGCTTTGCCGTCTTCAGATCGCTATCCATTAATCACCCCAAGGTCCCTCTCTTGCTCCATGCACAACAGCCCTTCACTTCCCATCACAAACAGCTCTTTTGGATTACCATACCCCAGAGTGCACGACTCTGCACTTCTTGGCATTGAATCCCAGCTGCCATATCTTCAACCACTGTTCAATCCTCCTTAAATCGTGTCTCATTCTCGCTACTCCTTCCAGCGTGTCCACTCTGTTGCAGATCTTAGTATCATCCGTAAATAGACAAACTTTACCTTCAATCCCTTCCGCAATGTCGCTCACAAAGATATTGAACAGGACTGGTCCCAACACCGATCCTTGCGGAACTCCGCTTAACACTGTTCTTTTCAGAGTAGGTTCCATTCACCAACACATGCTGTCTTCTATCAGTCAACCAGTTTGTAATCCATGTCACCACCTTGGCGCTCACTCCCAAGCTTCTCATTTTATTCACAAGCCTCCTACGCGGGACCATATCAAAAGCTTTGCTGAAATCCAAGTAGATTACATCAAGCGCTCTTCCTCGAGCCAATTCTTTAGTCACCCAATCAAAAAAATCAGATTTGTCTGACAGGATCTTCCCCTGGTGAATCTATGCTGCTTCGGGTCCAGCAATCCTATTGATTGTAGATTGCTCACTATTCTTTCTTTCAGCAGAGTCTCCATTAATTTTCCCACCACAGAGGAGAGGCTAACCGGCCTGTAGTTTCTAACCTCCTCTCTGATCCCACTCTTGTGAAGCGGGACCACCACCACTCCCGTTTCCAGAGATCTTTTGAACAGGTCACACAGTGGACCCGCCAGCACATCTCTGAGCTCCCTCAGTATCCTGGGATGAACCTCATCAGGCTTTGTCCACTTTCAGTTTTTCTAGCTCTTCCCATACATTTTCTTCTGTAAATGGAGTTTCGCCTACTCTACCCCATACACAATCTTGTTAACTAGCGATGGCCCTTCTCCCAGTCTTCTTTAGTGAACATTGAACTGAAGTATGTGTTTAATATTTCCGCCATTTCTTCGTCTCTCTCAACATACTGATCCTTGTCACCTTTCAATTTCACAATACCACTTTGGACCTTTCTCTGACATATCTGAAAAATGTTTTGTCACCTCGCTTTACCTCTTTGGCTATCCTTTCTTCCGCCTGACTTTTTGCTTTCTTGATTACTTTCTTTGTCTCCCTCAGTTTCACCAGATATTCTTCCCTGTGTTCCGCTTTTTGGGAGCCTTTATATTTCTTGAACACTGTTCTTTTTGCTTTTATGTCAGCCACCTCCCTTGAGAACCAGATCGGTTTCTTATTTCTCTTACTTTTGTTTACTTTTCTTACATATAGATTTGTTGCTTTTGTAATTGCTCCTTTTAGTTTGACCCACTATTGTTCCACCTCTCCCATTTTCTCAGTCTTCTAGTTCTACCTCCAGGTATGTCCCCATTTCGACAAAGTCCGTATTTTTGAAATGCAAAACTTGGGTCTTCGTGTGACTTATTTGCGATGTTAAATCATACCATTTGATGATCATTAGTGCCGAGGAAGGCACCACCCAGACAGAGACATCTCTGCATTAGTGAGCACTAGGTCGAGTATAACACCCTCCCTCGTGGGTTCCATTACCATTTATTTGAAGAGAGCCCCTTGCATGGCATCCATTCTCTCTCTGCTTCTGGTAGATTCCACACAAGGGATTCTCCAGTCTACGTCTGACACATTAAAGTCTCCAACAATCAGCACTTCTCCTTTCCTACTCACCTTTTGAATGTCTTCAACCAGATCTCTGTCTAGTTCTTCTGTTTGAGTCGGAAGCCTGTAAACCACACCAGTAAAAATGAATGACCCATCAACTTTTTTTTTTTTTTTTAGGACATCCCATAATGCTTCTTCTGTATCCCACTTTCTTTGCAGTTCAGTTACTTGGAGCTACTACCTCCCTCTTTTCTGGCCTCTCTGTCCTTTCTTAACAAGTTATAGCCAGTTATGGACGAATCCCAATCATGAGAATCCATGAGCCATGTCTCCATAACAGCAACAATGTCCAAGTCCACCTCCACCATTAAGGCCTGCAGGTCTGGGAAATAAAAATATGTGAAAGAAGTGGTATAATTTTATTATAATCACAAAAGAACAAAGAAAAAGAAGGGAGGATGGTGGTTTCTATGACAATAACTGATTCAGAAGCTTGCACACAAGCTCTATTCTGAGGTCTTTTTCTCCCCTCATTAAAAATTACTGTGTGATAGATGACAGTAAGAATTTTCTGGAACATTAAAAGATAAAAATATTTAAGTGTAATTTTTTTACAGTAATTTGAAGCTCAGTATTGCTTCTTGTTTAATTTGGATCTTCTTATCCCCGATTATATATATTTTAACTGATCTCTCAACCCTTTTCCTCCAACAAAACAGCAATTGGCTCATCCAGACTGCCCAGTAGAGATTCTCTCTCTATGGTTTTCTATCACTTTGATTATATGAGCATATAATTTCCCCATCACCAGCTCTCCATGTCTTAACTGCTCTCATGGGACGGTAATTTAAACAGCCACATGGGCATACATGTACACACGTATGAAAGCTCATGTGAATGGACATGGCTATTTTATAACATGTGCGTATGATATACAGTTGGCTGTGCGCACAATCCCTGTATGGGCGCGCGCTTGTACGCACACAGTGCCGGCTCTACTGCATAAGTGGGGGGATTTTATTAGATACACGTGCTGATGCAATTATAAAAGTTTCCCCAGTTCCTTCCTAGTTTGCCTAGGTAAAGGCTCCCAACTTCCTAACCCCCCCAATTAATCTTCCTCCCTTTTGCCCTATTAGCCTCGACCTTTCAAAACCCACTGCCTAGCCTTTATTTTAAAGCTAACACACTATCCATAGCAGACAAAGTTACGTGATAAGCGTGCACCGGGGTCCCCTATCACGTAACATGTAACACGCGTGCACATTTCAAGTGACCTTCCCAGAATGCCCATATCCTGCCCATCCTCCGCCCAGACCATGCCCACACCCTGCTTTAAACATTTTGATTTGTGCATGTACTGGGACCTATGTGCGTACTCGGGCACTTCTTATAATACACGCAGTGCGGGCTGAACCAAGACACGCATGTATCTGCCAGCTTTGGCGTTCATAGAGTTTTTAAAATTCACCTTTCAACCTTTTTCCCCACCACTGGCCTCCATGTCTATTGCAGTTCACCTTCATGGGTAGGACATTTCAGGCCTGTTCACAGTCTCCTTTGCTTCTTACAAGACCAATACTTAACACAACACCCAGGCCCCTTTCCTTGGCTTATAACCAAGTTTTGTAAATAAATATTTTAATGAGGCTTTTTATATGTGACATATTTTGTGTGTTTAAACTGTTTATACTATTTAATTTTTTTATTGTATTAGTTTTAGCTGTGTGTTCATATTGTGAGATGAATATGATTGAGTGTTGCATTGTCTCCGCACTGAACAAAATATTTTGGAAGACAAGAATATGTTTTGTTTTTTTTAATAAATTTTAAATAAAATCCATTCAAACACCAAAATTAGTGAAGCTGTTGTCCAAAACATCTGACCTTCCATGCTCTTTGATGTTAGGGTTTTGACCATGGTGATGTTCTTCTGCAAGTTACCCCTGCCTTCTTGGAAACCTAATGCAGAATAAGCAGCTGATATTTAGGGTTGTGACCATCATTCCGTGCAAGTTTCTCGATTTCTCTCCAAGCTTTAGTTCAGTTTTGGTTTACTGGTTTTCTGTCTAGCACCTTCTGAGTTTATCACTAATGTAAACAACTAGCAGGATGCCCTATCAGCTGAGAAGGAACATATACTTTAGGTACACTGAAGTTATCCAGAACTGCAGTACTGATAATAAAAACAACTTTATATATAGCACTAACCAGTACGCAAAACACAAAATAAAAGCTTACAGAAAATAAAGGACAAAGGCTATAACAAAGTTATTTGATTCCAGACTACACTAAATGAAATAGTGATTAAAGGGGTTATTATGAAGCAATATTGTTTTGCCATTTACCTGCTTGCCTGGCTGAAAATCAAAAAGCTGTCGCTTGGATGGATCAATACCCTGAATGGCAAAGAATTACCAATCTCACACATATTCTTTATTTTCACCTTTTTTCAGTGGCTCAGAGTTTAAATTTAACAAAAAAAACAGAGATGTGTAACCATTTCATAATATCTAATGGATCTGGCTTTGATCTGATGAAGGATTCTAATTTTTAAAAGAAATATAAAATAAAAATATCTACCTTTATTTCTACTTCCCTGTACAGAAATTTGCACATGGTTTTGACAACATTCATTATGCGAATTCATGTACCAAGTACATCATTAAACATTAGGGACAATTTTCCTTATAAGAAACTAGGCAAGAAATGGCATCAGTTGGTGACCTCAGGGACCTACCAATGAGAGGAGAGGGCAGGTTTAAAAATGCCCAATGATATCACAATATGCTCTGACCACACCAAAATTCCAATTGAACTGGTCTGCTTCCCTTCAGAAAAGAAAAAGAAAGATCCAAGAGTCAGGGAAGTTGAGGGCACAAATTTGAATGAAATTGGATAAAAGGTTCAAAGATTAGGAGAGACAGACTCATACAATGATCTTAGAAGGGCAACTTCCCTGTAGGAAAGCAGGCTAAAAATAGACAAAAGCTGAACTGCTCCTTTGAGATCACCCTGAAAGCATTTCCAAAAGTCAAACAAAGCGTAATGTGGTGTGTGGTTACGAATGGGAAAAAGCCTAGAGGAGCCTGTCATTAAGTAGGAGGTCAAACTACAGCATTTGTTTTCACATTTAAGCTTTTAGTATTTAACAACCGCTTATGAACAATGTAAGGCAAAAGGAAATCTGTATATCAAGCTGCCACCTAATCACCCATCAAGGAGCTCTATTGAAAGCTAAAGCATTTCTAGGTTTTTATGGAACATTATCTCACAATACAACCATCCTACAATGTAACACTGTATGCAAATCAGTCAGCGGTAAAAAGATTAGTGGCAGCTGTAAAATATACAAAAATGATAAATTAGGTTATATGTAGGCTATAATGCCTTTTAAAAGATTTGTGGTTAAGTTGATGGTGTCAAGGAGCTTTTGATACCCCATAAATCCCTTGAGATACAATGAAAGTATGTACAAACAAGGGATCTGTATCTCTTCAAAACTCATGGATATCATCTTTGGGCAAATATATTAGTCTGATAAAAGATATCATAACCTACCAAGAATCAAGTTTTCTGCAAGACCAGTATAGCTGATAAAACAAAAACAAGGGGACTTTGAAGGCTTCTGTTTCCCTATCCTTTCGCTGATCGCACCACAGAAAATGAGAAATTACTACTTACCTGATAATTTTCTTTTCTCTATTGACAGGTTAATTCTCACCAATGAGTTATGTACTTCTATCAGCAGATGGACACAGAGCAAATCTGACTTCATGGTATATATATCCCTGCTCTGACATCAGCCACCAGTATTCATTGCAAAAGCCAACTGTGGACAAACTAACAATACTTGATTATAACCATTAACAGACAATAACTCAAGCACTCAGTAACAGGAAACACTGAGCTCAGACAAGGAGTGTAACATCACTAATCTAGGGACTGAAGTGACACTACCAGTTACCCCCAGAACGCAACCACTTAGGACAATATAATCAACTGGCAGCCAAGGGCAGGAAGGCGGATTAACCTGTCTTCAATAGAGAACAGGAAATTATCAGGAGAAGTAAGTTTCTCATTTTTCAGCATTCAGAGAGGTTAATCCACACCAGTGCAATGTACCCAAGCTACTCCTGAAAAGGGTGGGAAACTGCCCATGGTCCGACCAACACCACATACTCACAGGCTGTGTCCTCCCGGGCATGCACATCCAGATGGTAATATCTGGAAACAGTGTGTAAGGAAGAACACGTTATCACTCGGCAAATTTTGATGGGAGACAACAATCAAAGTTCCGCCCATGACACTACCTGAGCCCTAGTGGAATGAGCCCTAAACTTCTTAGGTAACAGATGCTCAGCATCCACACTCGTGGCCGTGATAACTTCCTTAATCCAGCGGGTTACTGTAGCCCGTGACGCCGCCTCACCCTTTTTACTCCCACCATGGAACACGATCAGCCAGTCAGTCTTCCTAAGAAATCTAGAAACCTCCAAATACCTCAAGACAATCACTTGACATCCAAGGTCCGCAACAGATGATATTCCTCCACATCTTTTTCCCTGTCCAGCATCAGCAGGGAAATCGATTGATTCAAGTGAAAGTCCAAAACCACTTTTGGCAAAAAAGAAAGAACAGTTTACATCTGGATCACCCCCGGGGTCACTCATAGGAACTGTTCCCGGTAAGAAAGAGCCAGCAGTTCGGAAACTACGTGCAAAACAAATTGCCACAGAAAAACCGTCTCCAAGGTAAGTAACCTAAAGGAGAGGGTATGCAAAGGCCGAAAGGTGGAACCCGTCAAGAAATCCAAATCCAGATTAAAAGCTCCACAAGGGCACCGCCAACCGCAATGGAGGTCTAAGATGCTTCACTCCCTTCAAAAACTGAGCCACAATCGGATGGGCCAATAAGGATCCACCATTCACCTAGCCCCAGAAACATAAGAACATAAGAAAATGCCATACTGGGTCAGACCAAGGGTCCATCAAGCCCAGTATCCTGTTTCCAACAGTGGCCAATCCAGGCCATAAGAACCTGGCAAGTACCCAAAACTAAGTCTATTCCATGTTACCATTGCTAATGGCAGTGGCTATTCTCTAAGTGAACTTAATAGCAGGTAATGGACTTCTCCTCCAAGAACTTATCCAATCCTTTTTTAAACACAGCTATACTAACTGCACTAACCACATCCTCTGGCAACAAATTCCAGAGTTTAATTGTACGTTGAGTAAAAAAGAACTTTCTCCGATTAGTTTTAAATGTGCCCCATGCTAACTTCATGGAGTGCCCCCTAGTCTTTCTTCTATCCGAAAGAGTAAATAACAGGCAATAGCTGCCACCTGTACCTTCAAGGAATTAAGGGCCCAACCTTTAATCAACCCATCCTGCAAAAAAGTCCAAAATGAGTGGAATCTTAACTGAACAAGAATGAACCCCTCATTCCTCATCACCAAGCCTCAAACACTCACCAAACCCAAATATAGGCCAAGATGGTTAAGGACTTCTGAGTTCGAAGCAGGGTAGAAATCACAGCAGTAGAATATCCCCACTTCAGCAACTGAGCCCTTTCAAGGGCCATACCATAAGACAAAATAGAGTCGGATCCTCGTGAAGAATAGGCCCCTGTCACAACAGATCTCTTTGGAGCAGAAACCGTAGAGAAAACCCAGACAAGAATCTCCACAGATCTGCATACTATGGTGTTCTGGGCCAGTTGGGAGCTACCAGAAGCACCATCTCCATTTGTCTCTCGATCCTTCGAACCAACCTGCCCAACAAACGGCCATGGGGGAGGGAAGGATTGTTCAGGTTTTCTGGAGATTCCCACCCGTGGCAATACAGTTTCGTTCTTATACAGGACACTGTGTATTTTGATTTGAAACATTCCCTATGTCTTGGCTTGAAATAGAGAACAGGCCATTTTTTTTCATTTAGTGCTAGCAACCATAGACACCAAGCTCTGCTTTTCAAGCCGACAGAGAAGGCTTATTTCCAAAGGGATTTCTACAGGCAAAAAGCATTTTATCCATATAAATCTGTTGTCTTTAATCTCACACCTGGCATGTCGGTAAAGGTAGGCACACAGTACCATGGCCCACCTACTTTTGCTTGTGTTTGGAGGCATTACAGGGCCAGGGTTAAGTTGGGAGAGAAAACTATATGCACAGTTCTGGATTTTCAAAACTACACACACACACACACACAAATATATATAGATAGCAAAATGTGGCAGTGCTATAAATGTTATTGACATGTAGCGCTAAAGTAAAAGCACACAATAATAAGAACCATTTATTTCCATATCAAATAGAAATAAAGATCAATGTGCTTAGAACAAAACAATTAGCAGAAAAAACTATTTAAAGAAAGAGGAAAAAGCCAGATCATAACCTACTACTCAATGGTAGCAAACAAACTTATAGGAATGTCACATAAAAACGTGCCAACAGGCCTCAAGCAAATGAAATCAACTCTAGCAAAAAATAAATAAATTAATTAATTAAATAAATAAATAAAACCCTTAGATCAAAGAAAACTCACTTAAATAAACCAAAACTGGACTTCCTTAATAGGGAGTCTTTATATGAATAAAGATCTATATTGGTAGCTGGGATGATAGTTGAGAGAAAATTCTTCGAGGAGTGCCTCGTTAGAGCTCAGCTTAAAATGCTTTAAATTAGCAACCAACAGTACTGTGTGAAGGAGACAATTTAAATGTGCCTTATTGAAGCACTCCTAGCATTGTGTTATGTAGTTTTTGTTTTTTTTATTGCCAATAAACATCTCCTCTTTCATTTACAGGCTAAGACAGACTGTAACACTGCTCAGGTCGTATACGCTATCCTGTGTGTAGGTCATACTAAAGGACCAGTTAAAACTCAAATTATTCAGCATAAAAGCTGTGTCCGCACAGCCAAGACAGAAGCCCCTATAGTCAAACACTGGTAAGGATATTCTCACACTGTTGAGGATATCAATTTTTTTTTTGTCATCATTGTCAAACATCGAGGAGGCAACATTGCAGCTTTCCAATGTAAAAGGGAACAATTTTTCATTTTTTCTTGGAACACAGTTGCTCCCTATGGCTTAAATGTAGCCACAGAATGGGAGGCATTCTACTGAGACCGTTCACATATTTTTAATATAACACCTTCTGGCCATTTGTTTGTTGTAGTACAATACCCCTTTTCTACTTCTTTTTACAAATTTTCCATGTTCTAGTTAATTTTTGTACTTAACATACACCTTTTCAGTTATTACAGATTTTTTTTTTGCCGTTGCTACGTAAGTGCTAGTCTTTGCATACAGTTTTGCTAATGGATATTTTTTCACGCACGGCCATTGCTACATAACACAATGCTGATTTCGGCATTTTTCACTCAGCGTTCAACTTTTCGAAAATTCCCTGCTTTCTCAACTAAGTGCAATATTAGACTGTTTTAATGTTCCATTCTGTTTTTCCACTGTTCTTGAAGTTTTATCTTCTCAAATACAATTCCCATAGGGATGGACTTGCGTGCATCCTATCCTAGTAAGCGACAAAAGCTCTTTTTGAGTAGTTTTTTCATGCCAGTGTTTATTTATAATGCAGGGCTTCCCAAAACTGTGGGTCGGGACACCAAATGGGGTCATGCATCCTTCAGTTGGTGTCACAAGTGCCTCAAGTGACAGCACTCTTTAGGTGCCAGCAGCAGCAGCAGCAGCATGGGGCCTGTAAATAAACACACACTCATAGGCTGTGCAAGAAGGCTGTAGTTGCAGGAAGCCCTGGGCAAGGAGGGATCAGGGCTGCTGCAGGGTCTGATGTGATCTGCATGCGGCAGCAGCTTGGGACCAGCCATGAAAGAAGGGGAGGGCTGTGGGTATGGCCACTGGAGATTTTCACTGCTGCCCTCCCCTCCCCAACCACTGAACCTAACCAAGAGAAAAATGTTGCCCCTGTCATCAGCCTGCTCTCTCTTCCCACTTTTATCATCCACCTTTTGCCCAGAGCCCAAAGGAAAATGTTATCATTCACTCTGGCCAGTGAGATGTTTGGAAAAGGGGCTATTTGAAGAAAGGGATGAGAGGCAAGAGGGTTTTTTTTTTGTGTGTGTTGGATAAGGTGAGGAGGGATTACTTCTGGAGAGTGAGAGAGAAGGAATGAGGGATGGAAAAAGAATGGAGATGTGAAAAAAAGGGTCAGAGGGAGGAGATGAAGCTGGGAAGGTTTGAGAGAGAGGATGAGAGGGAGGAGGATGGCGTGAGAGGGAGCGGAAGACAGAGAATCAACTGGGAGATGTGAAAAGGGCTGGGCTGGGGAGTGAGATACAGAGATTGAGAGAGGGGAGGATGTTAAGAGAGGGCATTAGATGGAGTACAGGAAGGGTGAGGAGGAGTGATTGATGGAGGAGGAGGAGGAAGTGGAGCACATGCCTTGCAGGCCTGGGGAAAGAGGAGGCTCCTGTGGCTAATAAGAATCGAGGTGAGAAGAGAGAATGAGAATGCATGTGTATGTAGAAGAGGGAAAGAACTGAATGGGTGTGAGCGTGTGTGTTTATGGGCATATGTGGAAAAGGGAGAGGAATGAGTGTGCATGAGGAAAAGAAGCGAGTGCATGTGTGTGTGTGTGGAAGAAGAAAAGTGAGTGAGTATTTATGTGTTTGGAAGAGAGAGAGTGTGTGTGTGTGTGTGTGTGTGTGTGTGTGTGTAAGGGAGAGGAGTGAGTGCATATGTATCTGAGTGTTTGTATGTGTGTGGAACAAGGAGAGAAGTGAGTGTGCATCTGTGGACAAGGGAGAGAAATGAATGAGTATGTGAGAATGAGCATGTATGCAAGTGAGTGAACATGTGAGCGTGCTAATTTGTGAGTGAGAAAGTTTGTGCACATGCTGCTATTGCCTCCCCCCCCCCAGACCCTCGACAATCTCAGGGTGACAGGAAATCAAAAGTTCCCAGGTATGCCTCTTAGGTCATATGAATTTTCAAGTTCCAAAATGGGGTCACTCTGGATAAGAGTCTGGGAAGCCCCGATATAATGCGTTAGCATATTTTTTCTTGTTGTTGCATATAGCCGGTGGGTAATCTTTTTCATTCCCCTGAGGATGCCATCTTAACTGGCAAAACGAGGAACTTCAGTTGTGTTCATCAATATGCTGCTACAAAACTGTGCTGCAATAAGGCACATTTAAATGTCTCCTTCACACAGTACTGTTCGTTGCTAGTTTAAAGCATTTTAAGCTGAGCTCTAAAGGAAAATTAGTTCTTACCTGTTAATTTTCGTTCCTGTAGTACCACGGATCAGTCCAGACTGTGGGTTGAGCCTCCTTTCCAGCAGGTGGAGACAGACCAAAACTAAAAGGATATCCTATATGAGGACAGAGCCTATCCTGTAACCCTTCAGTATAACCAATGTCAAAGCAGAAAACAAGAAACCCAGAATAGGATCAAGCAAGTAACCATAAAGCTCAAGGGAGCAACTGTAGAACAATGTAATAAACATGGTATAGCTATACGCTCTTGCATATACTTGGTTTGTAAACGACCAAGGCTTCCAGTGTAATTGCTCAGTATTCTTGCACAAAAAAGAAGTATTAGAATCTGCAACCCTGCAAGAAACAAGCTTCGAGAGGACATAAAAAAGACAGACAGGGATGGGCGTCTGGACTGATCCGTGGTACTACAGGAACGAAAATTAACAGGTAAGAAATAATTTTCCTTTCCCTGTGCGTACCCGGATCAGTCCAGACTGTGGGATGTACCAAAGCTCCCCTAAACTGGGTGGGACCGAGACAGTCCCGCTCGAAGCACTTGCCACCCAAAGGAACCAAAAACCGGAGCTTGCACATCCAGACGGTAGTGTCAAGCAAAAGTATGCAAGGACGTCCAAGTGGCGGCCCTGCAAATCTCCTGTGGAGATATGGATTGACTCTCCGCCCAAGAAATAGCCTGAGAGCGCAGTGAATGAGCCTTCAGGCCCTCGGGAACCGGTCGACCTTGGCAAAGATAGGCCGAGGAGATCGCTTCTTTCAACCACCGTGCAATAGTGGTCTTAGAAGCCGGCTTACCCCGGTTGGGACCACTCCAAAGGACAAAGAGATGGTCTGAAACCCGAAAGTCGTTGGTAACCTGGAGATAGCGAAGCAGGACCCGTTTGACATCTAGTCGACGGAGGTCGCCCCCAGTCGTACCCGCAATCTCCTCTGGGGAAAACGCCGGGAGTTCTACCGACTGGTTGACGTGGAAGGTGGAAACAACTTTTGGCAAGAAAGAAGGGACCGTCTTGAGAGAGACCTCTGAATTGGAAAAACGCAAGAAGGGCTCCCGACAAGACAATGCTTGAATCTCGGAGATCCGCCGAGCGGAGGAGATAGAGACCAGAAAGACAGTTTTTAGCGTAGCGTGGCGGAGAGGTTCGAACGGAGCCGTACAGAGAGCCCGAAGGACCAGATTAAGACTCCACGACGGGCATGTGGCACGAGAAGGGGGGCGGAGATGTTTAACGCCCCTCAGAAACCGAATCACGTCCGGATGGCCCGCTAGGGAATGACCTTCCTCCCGACCCAGGAGAGAGCCGAGCGCAAAGACTTGTACGCGCAGAGAACTGGGATACCCGATTCCGCACAAACAGACTCAAAAACCTTCCAGATGTGCACGTAGGCCAGGGAAGTCGACTGTTTCTGGGCCCGTAGCAAGGTGGAGATGACCTGCTCCTTATAACCCTTACGCCTCAGGCGTCGCCGTTCAAAAGCCAGGCTGCTAGACAGAAGCAATTGGCCTAGTCGAAAAATACAGGCCCCTGTCGAAGTAGACGAGGTAGATGACTGAGTCGGAGGGGTCCGTCCGTCGCCAGGCTGATGAGATCTGCGAACCACGGTCTTCACGGCCACTCAGGTGCTACCAGAACCACGTATCCCCGGTGGAGTTAGATTCCAGGAGTCTTGTGAGGGTTTGTTCCACCGCGTCCCTCTTGGACCACCCGCATGGAGAAAAGAGAAAGAGATCCGGAAGATCGCGGACAATTTCGAAGGCGTACCCGTCTCTGATAATGTCGAGGACCCACTGATCCAACGTGATTTTGACCCATTCCTCGAAAAACAGGGAGAGGCAGCCACCTAGGGAGGGGGACCGAGGAATGAGTCAGCTGAATTTCATTGTGTGGCAGGCTTGGGGGTGGAGTGCGCGGGCTGGCCCTCGTGAAAGGGCCACCGCCCACGAAAGGGCTGTGACCAAGATGGAGATAGAGAAGAATAACCCCTTGAGGAACCACCTCGCCCGCGCGGAGTATAATGAGGCTGGCCCCGGAAGCGAGGACGAGAGGGTGTGTAGGACCGGGATGGTTTAGGACGGTCCTCCTGGAGCTTATGGACCTTGTTTTCCACCAAGGAGTCCATAAGCTTCTCAAGGTCCTCACCAAAGAGCATCTTACCTTTGAAAGGCAACGTGCCTAACCGGGTTTTGGAAGACTGATCGGCCGACCAATTGCCTAGCCAGAGGAGTCTCCGGGCAGACACCGCCGAAGCCATCGCCTTCGCCTGACCACGAACCAGATTGTAGAGTGCATCTGCCCCGTAAGCGATTACGGCTTCCAGAGGGAGGTCTTGGGTGCAGAGTAATTGTTGAACCCACCTGAGGCCTGCCTGCAGCATGAGACTGCTGCAGCAAGTCACCCGGACTCCGAGAGCCAAGACTTCGAAGATGCGTTTCATGTGAGCTTCCAGCTTACGATCCTGTCCGTCCTTGAGTGCCATCGATCCCTCCACTGGGATTGTGGTATGACCGCCGAAACATAGGAGTCCACAGAAGGATTCTTTAAAATTTCCAAGCAAGATCCAAGATGGAGTCGACCTGAGAGGAAGGGGAGTTGGAGCTCCGGAGATTGAGTCAATTAACTGTTACCTTCCAGCCTGTTTTGAGAGACAATATGCCGCACACGAAAAGAAAAGGCAGGATAAGGAAGATTTCTTCGGGTACCCCTAATCCGCCGATGTTACAGACTTCAATCGTGGAGTTTTACCCCCAGGCAGTTAGAGCTCCGGAGGATCCCGCACTAGCGACGACCAGAGAGCAGACGCCGCCGCCAGCGGGAGAAACATCTTTGAGTCCAGGAGCACCGCTGACGCCCTCCCCCCCATTTAGGAGCACAGCTGTAAGCTCAGAACTCCCCCCACAACGGATGGCGTTAGTTGGGGTGAGTACACCCAAAGGGGGCTTAACAGGAGAGAACATAGTTCCTAATATTATTATATATTATATTATCTTATAAATATTATTAATATTATCTTATAAATCCTGCCTAAACTCATACAGAAATGTCATCAACAGAACCAAGAAAGAATTCTTCTCTAAAAAGATCCACCACTTTATCTTTGACTCAAGAGCTCTGTTTTCCTATGTATCAGCCCTCACAAAACCAACCTCGCCCCTCATACCAGACGCAGAAGCTTCCAACAAAGCCAATGAACTGGCGATCTACTTTGAGAAAAAAAAATCGCCACCCTCCTCGCACCCCTCAAGGGGCCCTCTCCTCAACCGAACTACTCATCCATCACCGGCCCCCAACGCTCACACCCAACCCCCAGCAACATAACAACCCCAGCTTCGCTTGCCACCCTCGAGCAGATGTCCGCTTTAGAAATAGAAAACATCCTCAAGAAGATGAAACCTTCGTCCCACCCATTAGACCACATTCCATCCAATCTGCTGTTCTCCATTCCTAACATCATCGCCAAACCTATAGCAGACATCATAAACTGCTGTCACAAGGCCAAGTCCCTGACCAATTCAAGCTTGAAATGCTCAAGCCTCTCCTCAAAAAACCTAACCTACCACCCACAGACCCAGCCAACTTCAGACCCATTGCTAACCTTCCAATGATCGCCAAAATCATGGAGAAGGTTGTAAACAGACAACTATCCGAATTCTTAGAAGAAAACGACATTCTCACCTCAAACCAATTCGGATTCCATAAGTCATTGAACACCGAATCACTATTAGCCTCGCTCTCTGACACCATCCTCCTTAATCTGGAAAAAGGCCAACCTTTCCTTCTCGCACTACTGGATCTCTCCTCAGCGTTTGACACCGTGAACCACTCGTACCTCCTTCAGCGTCTAGCAGACATCGGCATCACATGATCGGCGCTCAACTGGTTCAAATCTTTCCTTGAAAACAGGTACTACAAGGTTAGGATTAACAAAGAGTCACACCCTATCAGTTCTAAGCTGGGGGTACCCCAAGGATCATCCCTTTCACCTACACTATTCAATATTTATCTCCTTCCATTCTGCCATCTACTAACCAACCTCAAGCTAACTCACTTCCTATACGCGGATGACATACAGATCCTCATCCCGATAGCTGAATCTCTCCACAAAACGTGGTCTTATTGGAACAGCTGCCTCACAGCAATCAACAACCTGCTCACCAGCCTCAACCTCGTTCTAAACACCAACAAAACCGAAATCTTCATAATAGCTCCAGACAACTGCACCCCGCTCAACCCTCCTATTTCTTCCCAACTCTCCCTCACTTTGATCGACCACACTCCGCAAATAAGAGACCTTGGTGTGCTACTAGACAACCAACTCAACTTCAGCAAGTTTGTAAACACCACCACAAAGAATGCTTCTTCAAATTGCAAGTATTAAAAAAATTAAAACCACTTCTACACTTCCGAGATTTCCGCTTGGTACTACAATCTATCATCCTCCCGAAACTGGATTATTGCAACTCACTCCTTCTGGGCCTGCCCGCTAGCACCATCAAACCACTTCAGATGGTCCAGAATGCGATGGCCAGAATCCTCACTAACATCAAAAAAAGGGAACACCTCACCCCTATCCTCCAGAACCTTCACTGGCTGCCTATTAAATTCAGGATACACTTTAAAGCCCTCATGATGATTCACAAGGCTCTATACAACATCTCCCCCCTCTCAATCTATCTTTTCAACTGCAGCAGCACATTTCTAAGAGACCGATCAGAAGTGCATACCAGAACATGCTTCACACCCAGCCGGCTAAAACCTCACTGAGGAAACAAGCTCTGTCCACTGCAGGTCCCCCTCTTTGGAACTCGCTCCCACCGGACCTCCGCCAAGAACTTTGCCTTTTGACATTCAAAAAGAAGCTAAAGACTTGGCTATTCACCCAAGCCTTCCCTGAGAGCTAAGACCTGATGAAGCGATAGATGGTATCTATCCCACTGTACATATGTTTTTGAGTTTGTACTTTGTTGCAGTTATTCGTGTTTATGATTGTCTCCCTGTAAATTCTTTGTCAATCTGTTCCAATGTATTCCGCCCCTGAGGCGACAGTCCAGTTCCATGTAAACCGGTGTGATATGTATTATCGGAACATCGGTATATAAAAATTAAAAATAAATAAATAAATAATACAGAGAGTGGTTTAACAGCTTCCACCCCAGTGGGGGGAGGAGAACTCTCCGAAAGCCAAGGTGACGTAGGAGGAGAAGGAACTATCCTGGAATCGCCGTTGGGCATATCTAGAGGTACTGATGATTTTAAAGTTGTGCTTCAACTGATACCATTTTCTATTTTGAAACCGTTGGAAAAACCTAAAAGTATAACGATGGAGTCTCTCTGGTTCGCTATCTCTACTCTTCAAAATTCCCTTATGGTAATATCAAAAAGTTTAAAAGTAACTCAAGACTCTTTTACCAATTTAAAAAAGACCACCGCTGAACAAATAGAGAGAACAGCTAATATAGAAGAGAAAATAAATAAAATTGAACTGGTTCAAAATTCAATTGTTAAAGGAGAGACTTTAACAAATAAAAGATTGGAGATGGTAGAGAACGAACTGAGAAATACCAACATTAGAATAATAAACTTTCCAAAATGCCACATGATTTCTCCATTGGAACAGTTCAAGAGCTATTTGAAAGATATATTGAAAATCCCTAATGATGAATTACCTGGCTTAAGCAAAGCATATTTTGTGACACCGTTAAAAGAAGACCTGGAAAATTGTGCGGCAGATAGAGAAAATATGCTGAATATAACTGAGTTTTTGGAAACTTCACAACAATATCAGGTTGAAGGAAGAGGCACAATGTTGGTTAAATGTTTAACTCCGAGGGACAGAGATATGATAATGAGAAAGTTTCTACAAAATCGATCTACTCTATTTAAATCAAAAAATGTGGATTTACCCGGATGTATCTAAGGATACTCAAAGGAGAAGAAAGAAGTTCCTTTTATTGTTACCTCGAGCCAGAGATCATGGAGCTCAGTTAATTCTGAGATTCCCATGTAAATGTACGATGAGAGTGGAAGGAAATAAATATGTATTTTATGACCCTGTACAATTGGAGAACTTTTTGCAAAATCATCAATGGCCTCTAGAGACAGGATAGGATTAAGAGGAGCGGTAAAATATAAATTAACTGACTTACTCTCAATTATTTTATTGATTGGTTTTTGGTTATATTGCTCTAAGTGAATTGGATCTCCCTATGTTTAGTATATAAGTATAATCAGGCAGCAAATAATGTTGATGTCCTATTTGGATTATTATATTTCCTTTTCTATATGGTTTCATAATGGAAAATTCTGTTGAATAATGTAACATGGCGGATGTGATTGCTATGCCTGTATTTCTTTTTGACATGTATTAATGTCTGGATTTTTGAAAATGCAAAATTTAAAATAAATAAATAAATAAAATTTCCAAGCATTCCTCCGGGAGGGGATAGAGTTTGTCCATGGCATGCTCCCCCCGGAAAGCCCCCTCGGGAGCCTCCCATTCCCGTAGGATCAGGAGCTTGAGTATGGGATGGAGGGAAAAGCGATAGCCGGAGCCCTGAGACCCCCCAGGACCGGGTCCATATCCTTGGGCAAGGAGGCCATCAGGTTATCCGCAGTGGGCCCCTCCAACCCCAATTCCTGGAGGACAAAGGGGATGAGGGGCTCCAACTCCTCCTTGCAGAACAAGCGAAGAGCTCTGGGGTTGTCCCCCTCCGGATCCAAGGTAGCGACGGGGTCCGGAAACCCTGGATCCACCGGGGGGGGGGGGGGGGGGGGCAGCCCCAGGACCACCCGCACCGGCCCCTGGGGCTCCGCAGCCGGGCCAGCAGTCAATGGCGCGGAGCAAGGGATTTTTGGCGGGGGGGGGGGGGGGGCTTTCGTCCTCCTCCTGCAGGCTAGCTAGATATGATTTGTGCATGAGGAGGACGAATTCTGTTGAAAAACGGGCCCTGGATTTCCCGGAAGGGGGGGGGGGGTCGGGGCATCTAAAAAAAATCTGGTCCCCCAGCCCCAGGCAGCGCCGAAAATGGAGCCACTGAAAAATCCAAGATGGCCACCGTTCCCGGGCTTTGCCGACCCGGGAATGGCCTGGCCATTCCGGAGGAAGTCGATCCCCGGGCTAAATTTGCTTGTCCTGCCGAAGAGGGACCTTCCCCACCCGGCAGGCAAGCAGAGCAGAGGCCCTGTCACGAAAATCGCGAAGAGGCCTGCCCGCAAGAGAGGCAGGCTGCCTGCCGCGGCATAGGAGAGCAGCTTCTGAAGAAAAAAAAAAAAAGCTGGAAAAAAAAGTTTGATTGACAGCCTGCAGGCCCGGAGTGAAGCAGGAGGGAAACCTGCTGACTCTTGCCTTGTCTGGCTGCCGGTTCAAGGCCTCCTAAGACCAGAAAAAGAAAAAAAAACTGGTCTACTGCTGCAAATAAGTTAGAGGTAGGGGAATACTAGTAACTTATATTCAAACTTTAAAATTGATTTTTTTTTTTTAACTGAGCGTAGCAGTCGGGTTCTAAACCCTCTCGGCAGCCGGGGGGAGAGACAAGACCTGGACAGACTCGGTCCCCACACCAGGAAGTGGATACGGACTCA
Source organism: Rhinatrema bivittatum (assembly GCF_901001135.1). Lineage (NCBI taxonomy): Eukaryota > Metazoa > Chordata > Amphibia > Gymnophiona > Rhinatrematidae > Rhinatrema > Rhinatrema bivittatum. Next base: position 93,172,575 of record NC_042617.1, on the reverse strand, counting down.
GGCTATGCAGCACACAAGGGGCAAAGCCCCCCTGAGTCTGGCAAGAGCTCGGAGACTGATCAGTCTCCCACACAGAAGAAAAGGAAAAAAAGTCACTAAAAGAAAATTCTCTTTTAATAGGAAGAAGACGACTAAGTACTTGCTTGATCCTAAGGAAAAGAAGAAGGAAAGACTGACTAGCCTAAAGCAGAGAACCGAAGGGTGAGCTGCTGCACCTGCTGGAGACAGACGAATACTGAAGGGTTACAGGATAGGCTCTGTCCTCATATAGGATATCCTTTCAGTTTTGGTCTGTCTCCACCTGCCGGAAAGGAGGCTCAACCCACAGTCTGGACTGATCCGGGTACGTACAGGGAATGAGGCATTCTTTGAAGCGTTTTCTCTCAATTATCAACCCAGCTACCGATATAGATGTTTATTCATATAAAGACCCTCTATTATAGAAGTCCAGTTTTGGATTATTTAAGTAACTTTTCTTTGATCTAAGGTTTTGGGGGTTTTTTGCTAGAGTCGATTACATTTGCTTAAGGCCTATTAACACATTTTGTGTGGCATTCCTATAAGTTTGCTTGCTACCATTGAATAGTAGGTTATGATATGGATTTTTCCCTTTTCCACAAAGTATTTTTCCTCTTTCTTTAAATAGTTTTTTCTACTATGTTTTTTTTTGTAAGCACATTGGTTTTTATTTGTATTTGATATTTATGACAGTAGATATTATTAAATATGTTTTGGGTTTTTTTTAAAGTATCCACAGAAGAAACAGGCACAAACTTCTACAGGTGCTTTTTTCTCAGGCATGTACTTTCATTTTGAAATGTGGTGCAAAGACCATGGCTAAGCAGTGCCCATGGACCTGGCAGATGTGCTGGTATTAAGAAAACCACCCCTGAAATGGATCTCCATAAGATTAACCAGAGAAGTAATGAACATATAGGAGGTAAATCTAAAAGCTTAGGCACCTTTCACCCAGGTGAAAAAAAAAAAAAAAGAGTTCACCTTCCTAAATCAGCCATCCAGATTAGGGGATTTTCAGCCTCCAGAAAATACATTACATTTTTGTCCACGCAGCAAAAGGTATTACAAAGGGAAGAGGGAGAGGAGAAAGAGTGCATTTTTTGAAGTGTGCGCTCATTTTTTTTTTTTTTTAATGTACATGCACAGTTAAGTATGCCACTTAAACAGTGTCTCTAAAGTACTTGTGTAACACCATGTAAGTGTATATGCATATTCTGCATAAGCTAAAACTCAAAAACAACGAACATACAACTGGTGTTTGAAAATCAAATGGGTTTGTGCAAGCCAAAAACTGTACATGTGCACTGCCTTGTAAAAAGTCTTCACACCCTTGTACATTTTTTCACATTCTGCTGTTCAAAAAAAATATAAATCAAAATGCATTAAAGCAGGAGTTTGTTTCACCAATCTACGTAACGTACTTCACATCATCATGAAGAATTATAAAAACATTCCAAAGGCAATAACTAAAACGCCAAAAAGTCTTGATTGTGTAAGTCTTCACAACCTTTGTCCTAGCAAAGGTCCATTAACTCCGGTTCAAAAAAAACTGCTTTAACAAGGCCCATAACTACTTCAGAAGAGCTCACCTGGGTCCAATTAAAATATTCCTGGATGACAAATCAAGCTGCTTCTGTAGTAGGAAGTGAATTTCAAGGATAGGTTAAAACATGCCAAACAAGGAGCTGCTGAAAGAACTCCAGGATAATGCTATTCAAAAGGTACAGAGTGGGGGGAAGCTGTAGGAAAAGTTCAATATCTTTGAATATCCTTTAGGGGCACTATCAAGTCCATCAATGTAAACAGGTAACACCATGGCATCACCAAGACCCTGTCATGACAGGGAGCAGCAAATTGGTGGGAGAGTGGTGCTTTATGTCCAGGATGGCATAGAGTCCAACAGGATAAGGATCCTGCAAGAGACTTACATGCACAATAGAATCTTTATGGGTAGAAATCCCATGTGTGTTAGGGAAGATGAGAGCAACAGGAATATACTACTGTCTACCTGGCCAAAATGATGAAAGAGATGATGAAATGCTAAGAGAAATTAGGGAAGTTAACCAAACTTGTAGTGTAGTAATAATGAGAGATATCAAATACTCCAATATTGACTGGGTAATTGTAACATCAGGACATGCTAGAGAGATAAAGTTCCTGGATGGAATGAATGACAGATTTATGGAGCAACTGGTTCAGGAACCGATGAGAGAGGGAGCTATTTTAGATCTATTTCTTAGTGGAGCGCAGGATTTGGTGAGAGGTAACGGTGGTGGGACGGCTTGGCAATAGTGATCATAACGATCAAATGTGAATTAATGGCTAGAAGGGGGACAATAAGTAAATCCTCGGCTCTAGCACTAAACTTTCAAAAGGGAAACTTTGATAGAATGAGAAAAATAGTTAGAAAAAGACTGAAATGTGCAGCTACAAAAATTAAGAGTGCACAAAAGGTGTGGACATTGTTAAAACATACCATCTTAGAAGCCCAGCCCAGACGTATTCCACGCATTAAGAAAGGTGGAAGAAAGGCCAAATGACTGCCGGTATGGTTAAAAGATGAGGTGAAAGAGGCTATTTTAGCCAAAAGATCTTCCTTAAAAATTGGAAATAGGGTCCATCTGAAGAAAATAAGAAAAAGCACAAGTATTGGCAAGTTAAATGTAAAACATTGATAAGACAGGCTAAAAGGGAATTTGAAAAGAAGTTGGCCATAAAGGCAAAAACTCGTAATAAACAAAAAGCCAGCAAGAAAGCAGGTTGAACCGTTAGATAATCGAGTGGTAAAAGGGGCACTTAGGGAAGGCCATCGTGGAAAGGCTAAATGAATTCTTTGCTTTGGTATTTACCAAGGAGGATTCTGTACCTATTCCGGAGACAGTTTTTAAGGGTGACATATCAAATGAACTGACCCAAATCACAGTGAACCTGGAACATGTAGTAGGCCACATTGACAAACTGAAGAATAGCAAATTACCTGGTCTAGATGGTCAACATCCCAGGGTTAAGAACATAAGAACATGCCATACTGGGTCAGACCAAGGGTCCATCAAGGGACCAAGGGTCCATCAAGCCCAGAACTAAAAAAATGATAGGTTACAAATTACTTGTAACCTATCATTAAAATCATCTGTTGTACCTGAAGGCCGGAAGGTGGCCAATGTAACCCCAATATATAAAAAGGGCTTTAGAGGTGATCTGGGAAACTATAGACCAGGGGTGGGCAATTCCAGTCCTCAAGGGCCACAAACCTGTCGAGGTTTTAGGATATCCTAATGAATATGCATGACATAGATTTGCATACAACTGAGGCAGAGTGCATGCAAATCTCTCTCATGCATATTCATTAGGGATATCCTGAAAACCAGACTGGTTTGTGGCCCTCGAGGACCGGAACTGCCCACCCCTGCTATAGACCAATGAGCCTGACTTCAGAGCTGGGAAAAATAGTGGAAACTATTCTAAAGAATAAAATCACAGAACATACAGACATGATTTAATGGAACATAACCAGCATTGATTTACCCAAGGGACGTCTTGCCTCACACATCTACATTTTTTTTGAAGGGGTGAATAAACATCTGGATAAAGGTGAACTGATAGATGTGGTGTATTTGGATTTTCAGAAGGCATTTAACAAAAGTCCCTCGTGAGAGGCTTCTAAGAAAACTAAAAAGTCATGGGATAGGAGGCAGTGTCCATTTGTGGATTGCAAACTGGTTAAAAGATAGGAAACAGAGAATAGGATTAAATGGTTTGTTATTACAGTGGAAAAAGGTAAACAGTGGAGTGCCTCAGGGATCTGTACTTGGACCTGTGCTTTTCAATATATATATATAAATGATCTGGAAAGGAATACGACGAGTGACGTTATCAAATTTGCAGATGATACAAAATTATTCAGAGTAGTTAAATCACAAGCAGACTGTGATACATTTCAAGGAGGACCTTGCAAGACTGGAAGATTGGGCATCCAAATGGCAGATGAAATGTAATGTGGACAAGTGCAAGGTGTTGCATATAGGGAAAAATAACCCTTGCTGTAGTTACACGATGTTAGGTTCCATATTAGGAGCTACCACCCAGGAAAAGATCTAGGCATCATAGTGGATAATACTTTAAAATCGTCGGCTCAGTGTGCTGCAGCAGTCAAAAAAGCAAACAGAATGTTAGGAATTATTAGGAAGGGTATGGCTAATAAAACTGAAAATGTCATAATGCCTTTATATCGCTCCATAGTGAGACCACACCTTGAATACTGTGTACAATTCTGGTCGCCGCATCTCAAAAAAAGATATAGTTGAGATAGAGAAGGTACAGAGAAGGGCAACCAAAATGATAAAGGGGATGGAACAGCTCCCCTATGAGGAAAGGCTGAAGAGGTTAGGGCTGTTCAGCTTGTAGAAGAGACGGCTGAGGGGGGATATGATAAAGGTCTTTAAGATCATGAGAGGTCTTGAACGAGTAGATGTGACTCGGTTATTTACACTTTCGAATAATAGAAGGACTAGGGGGCATTCCATGAAGTTAGCAAGCAGCACATTTAAGACTAATGGGAGAAAATTCTTTTTCACTCAACGCACAATAAAGCTCTGGAATTTGTTGCCAGAGGGTGTGGTTAGTGCAGTTAGTGTAGCTGGGTTCAAAAAAGGTTTGGATAAGTTCTTGGAGGAGAAGTCCATTAACCGCTATTAATCAATTTTACTTAGGGAATAGCCACTGCTATTAATTGCATCAGTAGCATGGGATCTTCTTAGTGTTTGAGTAATTGCCAGGTAATTGTGGCCTGGTTTTGGCCTCTGTTGGAAACAGAATGCTGGGCTTGATGGACCCTTGGTCTGACCCAGTATGGCAATTTCTTATGTTCTTATGAAGAAGAAACGGCAGAGGGAATGATATAATAGAGGTCAATAAAATCAAAAGAGGACTAGAATGGGTAAATGTGAATTGGTTAATTACTCTTTAAGATAATAGAACAACTAGGGGGCATGCCATTAACTTAGTAAGTAGCACATTTAAAACAAATCTGAGAAAATTCCTTTTCACTCAACATACAATTAAGCTCTTGAATTTGTTGCTGGAGATGGGGTTAGGGCAATTAGTGCAGTTGGATTAAAAAAAAAAGATTTGGATAAGCTCCTGGAGGAAAAGTCCATAAAATGTTATTAATTAAGTTGATTTAAGGAAACAACCACTGGCATTAGTAGCATATTTGGGTACTTGCCAAGTAATTGTAACCTGAATTGGCCAGATGGAAACAGGATGCTGGACTTGATGGACCCTGATCTGACCCATTATGGCAGCTTATGTTCTTATTCTATGATACTGAGTGAATAATTTAAAGGCTTTTTAAATGTTAAAAACACCACTACTAGCTAATGCTTTTATCATTTGCTCTGTCACCAAATTACTTTTTTTTTTCTGAACAATTAACTCAGCCTTAGATTGCCATTGAAGCCTATAGGTTCAAGCTTGGCTTTCACAAAGTCTAATCCGTGGCCCAGTATGCATGAGGATCCAGGCAGTATCTTCTATTTACTAAGTGGCACAGACTGCTGCCTCTTATTTTTGAAGGAGCCTTTCTTCCTTACAGCTTCCTGTTCGACAAACTGCAAAATCCCAGAGTTGAGGTAGGAGAGAATTTCCACTGTTCACCATAGCCTTGAGCAGTGACTATATCTCCTCTCCCAGATTTGGCCAAACTACTGTTTTTGGCTAAGAAAAAGAAGCCGCGAGAACTGATCGAAACAAGGACACAAATGATCCCACATCTGCAGAAAGACTTTAAAGCAGTCCTGGTTTCTGACAGACTCCTTGGATATATTAGTTGTGACTCTGTTGGCTACAATGAGAAAACGGACTGTCAGTGCTAGAAAGCACCAACTCATACCAGTTCGGAGAAGCGGCGATCATCGTGGGTCCGGCTCCCAGCCTCCTCGCTCCTCCCCTGATGGGACTGGCACTCCTCTTTCAAAGCCGGGGTGGGTTTTGTGGAGTTCTGCCGCTGCCCGGATGTCTGGGAATCACAGCACCCGGGAAGGTGGTGCAAGGCCCGGCTGAGGACGTGAAAGGCCGGCGAGGCCCCGGTTTTTATCCACTCCCTCCCCTGCAATGAGATAACCATCCAGCCCGAGGACCTATGCCACCTCCGCCACTCCTCACAGGCCAAAGCATCCCCTGCCACCCGCTGCAGGCTGGCGGCTGCTGCAGTTCTCCTGCTGTGGGGCTCCGGCTGCTGGCGCGCCGCCGCAACCTCTGCCCAGGCACGCGCTTCTCCCGGCCGGCCCGCGGCTGCCTGTCTCCGCGCGCCCTGTAACACCACCATAGAACCTCGGCCCACAAAGGAGGCCAGCATGCTGCCGCGCGCCCGCCCTACCGACAACGTCACTACTTTCACCGAGCCGTCCTACCCATACAGTGGAAGCGGGGCGGGTCACAGCCGTGAGAGCCACGCACAGCGGGCGGTGAGGTTGGGGGGAGGGAGGCTCTGGCACGGTAATGCACTCAAGGGCTTCATATTCACATAACTTTATTAGCATGGCAATTGCACGTTGCCATAGTAATATACAGAATGATTTAAGTCATAACAGAGGACGAAAAAGGACAACATTAGGAAATAAAAGTTAAATGTTACAGAACGTACAATACCGGAGTCATGGCTTAGGTTTAGGTGCTGGTCCACTCTCATGGGGAAAGACAAGCCAGCGCTGAGAGGGGGCGGGGGGGAATCCTTTTTGGTCGAGGTATAAGGCGCACTCACGTAACGAACTTGCCCGCCTTAGTGCATATTTGCTTCTGCCCTTCAAGTGTAAAACTAGACGGAAGATTGATAATGCAGCAGTTGGGAAGTTGGGGTTCACAAGTTCTCATTAATATTCCTTAATATAGTTGATTAGGCAAGCACAAGGGCAACAGAAGACTTACAGGCCGGGAGGAGGCGACTAAGCAAAGCAGCTCAGCTCCTGTCAATTTCGTATTTTACAAAAAGCCTCATTTATTAGAGATCGAGTCAGGCCAATGCATGTTAAAGGGGCGCTCATCATTGAGCACGTGCTCCCTTAGCAGGCGCCGAGCCACCGCTTGCAGGTACCCACTTTAATATTTAAAGTGGATGGCATGGTAAAAAGGAGGTGAGAGAGGAAATTGTGTACCCCTAGTGCAGGGTTGCAAGGTTTTCATAGAAGAACAAAGTACTTTAAAAAAAAAAAAAAAAAACCACACCCAAAACACATGAGATTGAAACTTTTTAAATTTTTTTTATAGCATTTAACACTTGAAATACTTTTATAATGCACACAAAACAGCTGACTTTATTGTAATAAATGGTTGTAGCTCTCACACAGGCCAATACAGTACAGTGCTTTCCAGTAGAGTGCACTGTTAACCCTCATTTGGACACGCATCCAAAAATCCTATCCTTAGCCAATGTAAATTTTGTTTCAGGCTTGGAGGTGAAGACTCCAGATGGGTGCCCTCAAGGGTCATTACAGTTGGGTTTTTTTAGGCATAGGTAGCAGCTCAATTCCTTAGATTTCTCATAGTCCCAGACTCACTTCTGGAACCAGGATGGCAGGGATCACTGGATGCAGGTATCTGACCCTGCTCCAATGGAGGGAGGGAAGAAGGAAGGGGGTCACCAAAATCTTCTTCCTGGATGTCTCAACAATAATGAGAGTACTGTAGGCCCCAGCACTCTTACCCCACTCCTTACCCAGCACCAGAATCCACACCTCCCCCTGTGCAGCAGCTTCCTCCCTTTTCTTTTCTCATCACTACCCCCACCCTCCCAGAGGACCATGGATGGGGAAAGAAGTAGGGACAGTATAGGGGAGAGAGACAAGCAGAAAAAGGATTGGGGTGAGACTAGAGGGAGAGAAGGCCAGGAAAGAGGGGGGGGGGGGGGGGGGGGAGAGAGAAGAGGAAGAGCACAATACTGGTTAAATGCTCTGTACTCCAGTACTGAAGAGAAGAGAGAAGGCCTAATAAACTTTTCTCCATCTGCAGGCAAGTAAGACCAAGCCACCAATCTGGACGAGGCTGGCAGGGACACTAAGGAATCAGAAATTGGATATAGGCTGACAAAAACCAAACTACAAAAAGCCAAATTCTTCATGCAGTACAACAGTAGAGAAATAGAAACGCATTTCTTCCTGCATTGAGCAAAATACAAAGATATAAGAGATGTATATTTTTCAAAGCTGACATATTCCAATTACTAAACTGAAAAGAAAATGCTCGTTTTTGTCTGTCATTCGGGCCAACCCAATAGCAGCACGTGTAAAGAGGTGCTCATGATTGAGTGCCCGCTCCCTTAACAGGCACCGATCCACCTCTCCTGGTCACCCAATTTAATATTTAAATCAGGTGCCCTGGTAAAAAGGCACTAGGGGAAACTGCACACCCCTAACACCACCTCGGCAGCAGGCACCTGGGCCATGGCTGTCAGCAGGTTTAAAAAAAAAATGCTTGATTTTAGAGTATCCGTTCTCCCAACCTGTGCACAGGCACAGGTAAGGAAAATGGACACTTGATAATTGAGCATCCCTTTTTCTAACCTGACCACTGGCACTTTTTTTTTGGAACATTTCTCATTTTTTAGTTCCTCCGACTTGATATTGCCATGATAGTAAGTAGGAGGAAGTACAGAAAAGCAGTATTTTCTGTTTTTTTGTACACTTTTTCGTCTTCTCCAAAATTAACACCTGCTCAGGGCAGGCATTAAATATGGCAAGTAAAAATGTGCATATCGGGCACACATGTTTTTTTGGGTTCGGGAGGGAATAGATAATAGTCTCATCAGCATGAATTTTTATGCAATGAGTGTTATTACTTACTTGTGTTTTGGACATGCTAACCTCTGTTTTGCATCGAAGGTTATGGACGTGCATCCAAAATACACGTCCAATTGCGCCTTGAGCCGTGCACCGCGGCCAGCGCACTGTAGTACATTGGCCTTCATGGTGCCTGGATTTTTTTGTTCTAATTGCATTGTGTCCCAATCTTTCTTCCACTTTTCTAGTCCGCCTTTCCTATCTCTAGCTCCAATGTAAGATAAGTAAAAAATGTGCACTTATCAGCATATTTTCTTTACTCACACTAAAAAGAAAAAAAAAAGATTAAGACCTGATATACTAAGCCAATGATATGCTAATGCCAATTGTCCATACAACAGTTTTCTAGAATAGACTGAATGTTTAGAAAAAATAATATAGTCCTTTTGATGTTCCATTAGATAGTTCACTATTCAGGCCGATACAGTAAAGTGCGCTCCGGTGGAGGGCACTGTTAGCCCCCGTTTTCAACGCCTATTTTTACCCCTTATACAGTAAGGGGTAATAGCGCATCAAAAACGCGCGGCCAACCCTAAATGCAAATGCATGTTGATGGGCCTATTAGTTATTCCCACATGATTCAGAAAGTAAAATGTGCAGCCAAGCCGCACATTTTACTCTCAGAAATTAACTCCTGCCAAAGGCAGGCGTTAATTTTGGCCGGCACCGGGGAAGTGTACAAAAAAGCAGAAAAAAAACCTGCTTTTCTGTACACCCTCCGACTTAATATCATAGCGATATTAAGTCGCAGGCCCCAAAAATTAAAAAAAAAAAAAAATTAAATTTGCCCGCCAGTTGGAATATGGATACTCAATTTAGCCGGCGTCCGTTTTCTGAACCTGTAGCTGTCAACGGGTTCGAGAACAGACGCTGGTAAAATTGAGCGTCAGCTGTCAAACCCGCTGACAGCCACCACTTCTGTCAAAAAGGAGGCGCTAGGGACGCGCTAGTGTCCCTAGCGCCTCCTTTTACCGCGGGCCCTAATTTACCTACCCGGCCTTCCTGAATCACGCGTCCGGAAGAGTGGCCTGTACGCGTGTTGGGAGAGCGTGCGCTCCCCGGCTCTCCCGCGCGTTTTTCTGTATCGGCCTGAATGGTAGATTTGTCTATAATCACAATCCTTTGTCCTGCAAGTAAACATCTACCTTACTCATTTAACACACTTCACTACCTATGATGAGATTCCTGGTTGTTGCTGATCACTTGAAAGGGACTACAAAAAAAAACTGTTCTTGCCTATATTTGGTGCATATACAGTAACTAGAAACATTTCCTGCTGATGCATAATTGTGTTAACAGTGGCAGACCTGCTCTTTACTTAGCTTGAACATCTTTAGTGTTGATAAGTATGTTCATTCCACTTTTATTGGGAAAGGCTGATTAAAGAATCTTATCTACTCTTTGAGATGTTTCATCTCTCTTGCTCTCAATGGCATATGCTTTTCTGCAGCACTATTTTCTGTGCCCCTTACTACTTAAATGATTAAAAAGTCTCTTGGAGCTGCCTGCCCTACGGCTTGTCGGACCCCCATGGACAGAAGCGGACCAGAACATCGAGGCCACCCGATGCTGACATCATCTTCATGCAGGGCCGGTGCAAGGGGATTGGGCATCCTAGGCACCTTCAGCCTTGCGCCCCCCCCCCCCAATCTGCCCCCCCAGCCCCCCCCCCCCCCCCAGTTGCAGCCCTGACTCCAGGGGCAGAGACCACATGCTGCCACTCCTCCACCTCCCCCTCCACCCCCAAAAAAACCTCACAAAACACCTGGTCCAGCGGGGGAGCCCGGGAGCGATCTGCCACTGCTGGGTCATTGGCTGCCACTAATCAAAATGGCGCCATGGCCTTCAGCCCCTACCATGTGACGGGGGCTACCGCTGCCATTGGTTGGCCCCTGTCACATGGTAGGGGCTAATGGCCATCGGCGCCATTTTGGTTAGTGGCAGCTGAGGCCCCAGGAACAGCAGATTGCTCCTGAGCCCTCCGCTGGACCACCAGGGGGCGTCGGGAGGGTGGCACGAAGGGGGGGGGGGGGGGCTGGGCAGAATTTTGAAGGGGCACTTTTTGCCCTTTCAAAATTCTGCCGCCTGAAGCGGCCGTGAGCGGTGGCGGCGCACCCTAAATCTTGGCGCCCTAGGCACAGGCCTAGCTCGCCTAGTGGTTCCTCCGGTCCTGTCTTCATGTCAGGGGCCGATGCAGTAAAGTGCGCTCAGGCTGAGCACGCTGTTAGCCCCTGTTTGGCCGTGCGTTTTCGATGCGCTATTTTTACCCCTTATACAGTAAGGGGTAACAGCGCATGGAAAGCACGTGGAAAATGCGCCCAACACCCCCTCCCCCGAAACAGCGCCCGCAAGATGCAAATGCATGTTGATGGCCTATTAGTTATTCCCGCGCGATACAGAAAGTAAAGCCTGCCAAAGGCAGGAGTTAATTTTGGCCGGCACTGGGAAAGTGTACAGAAAAGCAGGAAAAACTGCTTTTCTGTACACCCTCCGACTTAATATCATATCGATATTAAGTCGGAGGCCCCAAAAATAAAAAAATGAAAAAAATTTAAAAATCTGCCCATGGCCCGGAAGACGGACGCTTAATTTTGCCGGCGTCCGTTTTCCGAACCTGTGGCTGTCAGCGGGTTTGAGAACAGACGCCGGTAAAATTGAGCGTCTGCTGTCAAACACGCTGACAGCCGCTGCTTCGGTCAAAAAGGAGGCACTAGGGACACAGTAAAAGTCACGCTCGTCGGCTCTCCCGCGACTTTTACTGTATTGGCCCGATAAGGAGGTGCCCTGCGGCGTGCCACCGCTGACTTGCCCCTTATGCCAATTTTTCTTTGGTCTTCTATATCAGCTAAGAATGGGAAGAAAGAGGAAGGGGAAGATCTTTTGTCCACTTCAAGCTCAACTCGTATTTGTGAGCCAATGGATCGTCAGGTTATTTCCAGCTCATCACTGCACAAGAATGTGAGTACAGAACTGGAGAACACCTCTTTTAGTCCAGAAGTTAGATCTCCACCTCCCATTCCATTAACTATGCAACAAGAGGTCACTTCTGATCAGTTTTGTGGAGTAATTTCATCTGTTAGAAGGAACTAAGTTGAATTAAATATGGAACAAATAAATGATACAAAGAAGTTTATTCCAATCCCAACACCAGCGCAACTTTTGGCTGGAAGAGCAATGGAGGAGCCAAATTCTGTGTCTGTATCTAGGGAGATATTCCTTAAAGACATTTGGAAAGTTGTTATAGATCTAAAGTTGTCTAATACTGTTACTCAGCTGTGTCATTTTTCCAGGGATACTGTTAATAAACTGCAGAAAGGGGACGCTAGGTTTCTTTCCTTAGAATCAAAAATGTCTGTTCAATCTACTCATTACATTTTACACATTTATGACCATCTTTCAAGAGCTATGCTTCTTTCATCAAGTTAATGAAATCTGATAAAGGAAGCATTGCTTTTGATATTTGGTCACAAATTTATTAAGTTAATCCAATAAAAAGGTATCACCTACTAGTTAATTGTTGATCCTTACTTTTCCCCATGTTAACATGCAATTTTACCAGTAGCTCACCAGATGGTGCTCTACTCTCATGTATGTCTCAACCATAGTCTAGATCTAGAACTATATCTGCCTCTCAGAGAAACCTTAGAGATACTACTAAATTTTTGGCTTCGACCCTTCACTAAGGGTCCTTTGTACTTGTTGCATACTTTCTGGAATTCTATTACCATTTTTCCTCCACCACCTCCATTGGCAAGTTGTTCCATGTAACCTCCCACCTCCCATCTAATGCGAAGGATTGGTAGATACAAAATGGGAGGGGTGGAATAAAAAAAACAAAACCAGATTATGTGCTTTTCATTTTAAAATTCATTCTATTATTGGCAGAGAAAATAAAGATATAAATACAATAGTTACAGAAATATTACATTTGATATTGCTTAGGCAAAGTTTGATGTACAAATATATTCGATTTCTATAAAGAAATATGTACATTAAAAAGGACAAGTATATTTGTTTACATTTAAAATACATTATAGAAGCTTCATCATCATGACTATCAACTATAAAGACAAATATTTTTAAACAGCCTATCACCAGTTAATCAGCTGCAGGTTTCAGCAGGATCTAACAAAAAGAAAAACCAGCTGCAGCTCTAAACAGTGTAAAATTTACAAAAATAAAATATTAAACATCTGTTAAAACAGCAGCATAATTTTTTTTAAATTCAGCTGACAAATTAGGAAATTCTTTTTGTTCTTATTCTTTGTTAAATATATTTGTCAACTTTTTGAAAGCTCTACCTACTTAATCACTCCCACTAACCACTACACATCTAAGACAAGGAAAACAGTACTGCTATGCAAATCCTCATGAGAGCTATATGTGGGGCTTATGCCCATGTTTAAAGCACAGATACTGCATTTTAAAAAAAAATCCAGAATTTGATGACAAAAACTGTCAAAACCACATATGGCCATAATGAAAAGTACATACCTTTTATTCCCCCTACAAAACATAAAAAAAAAGATGTATTAAAACAAAAACAACAAAAAAAAAAAAAAGAAGAGAGACCTAGGAATAAAACTCAAAGTGGAAAACAGAGTGAAGAAACAGTATTTTGAGGACTAAACTAGTTAACTTACAGGCCGATACAGTACAGTGTGCTCCGGCGGAGCGCACTGTTAACCCGCGATTGGACGCGCGTTTTCAATGCGCTAGCTTTAGCCCTTATTCAGTAAGGGGTAATAGCACGTCCAAAACGCGCATCCAACCCCCCAAACCTAATAGCGCCCACAACATGCAAATGCATGTTGATGGCCCTATTAGGTTTTCCCGCGCGAGTCAGTATGTAAAATGTGCGGCCAAGCCGCACATTTTACTTTCAGAAATTAGCGCCTACCTCTCTGGGCACCGGGAAAGTGCACAGAAAAGCAGTAAAATCTGCTTTTCTGTGCACCCTCTGACTTAATATCAGGGTGATATTAAGTCGGAGGTCCTGAAAGTTTAAAAAAGTAAAAAAAAAAAAAAAAATTTGAAACAGGCCTGCGGCTTGAAAACCGGACGCTCAATTTTGCCGGCGTCCGGTTTCCGAACCTGTGGCTGTCAGCGGGCTCGAGAACTGACGCCGGCAAAATTGAGCGTCAGCTGTCAAACCCGCCGACAGCCGCCGCTCCTGTCCGAAAGGAGGCGCTAAGGATGCGCTAGTGTCCCTAGCGCCTCTTTATACCGCCGGGCCTAATTTAAATACATTTATTTACTGTATCACATGCACAGGAGAGTGGAGATTTTTTACTGTATAGGCCAGTTAGTATTTTGAAAACTAGTACTATTGCTTTAATGTGCAATTCTGTTTTCTACAAGTGACTGTCATTGGTAATGGGCTCCCTCACTAAAATGTTCAATTGACCTCCAGGAAATCTAATTTGGGTCATATGTAACACTCAGATGATAAAAGTATACTAACATAGGCAGTTACTCTTAAAAGTTTACAATTTTTTATCTATCAAATAATTCTATCAAGAATTCTTGCAGTAAGTCAATAGTACATTTCATATTAAGTATGTTGTGAAGTTTACAATTGTATTTTACACAGATCCTCCCCATCCTTCCATTCCAACTAGCCATATTCAGTAAAGTGGGCTTTCCATGGGGTCCAGCACTGGAAACATTGTATTATGTTGAGTGAGCAATATTTAACACATCCTAAGGCTGTGATGTCAAGATCTTCCTCAGTGAAGAGACCAATAGGAGTCCTTAGTCCCACTGTGGAGCTCCTTGTTAATGTAATTGTATGAAGATCTTACCATTAGCAAAAAGTTGAACAATTAGGACACAATTCATGCCAAAAGCATTTATAGCCCTGTAAAGAATATGTTGTAGCCAAAAATACTAAATTTAAAAAGATATATTTTATACAACTAGGTATTTCATTTTCAGATCAACAGCTTAGTTGAATTTTACTTGCTTGGAGAATGTGTTAATGCAACTTTTCTTGGACCATTACTGACAAAGATTTTCACTTGTAAACAGTAGCAGAGTCAACCCTAGATAGTAAAAGACAGGCTTCCTGATATCTTAATATCAGAAGACTTTCAATAGAATGTTTTTCTCCTAATTTGACTTTTGACAAAGCCCAAAAAAGTATTAAGAAAAGTTGCTTCTATGAGAACTTTGACATTACATAGTTTGAAGTTGGTAAACTCTTGGTCCTTTTTTCAGAAGGTAGCCTTGGTCATTCAAAGAGCCAACAAAGCTTTCAAAATCAGTCACCTGAAAAATAAGGATTTATACAGTGAAATGTAAAATATACCAAACGCTGGAGTATATGAATTATTTCTAAGAACATTAAAAGATATTTACATTATTATGCATAAAACACCATAAATGCACATAGGTAGGTATAGAATGACAAATTACACAAAATAAATTAATTGTACAAAAACACCAAAGAAAACCCCCATAAAAAAAGTTAACTAACCACAGAAGGCTGTACGTCCCCAACCCAAAGTTTACAATCTAATGGCTGAATTTTAAAACAGCCACGCGCACAAATATCGGCACTTACGTGTGTGGCTGGGCCCTGAGCACCTTTTCAAAAGGGCCCGGCCACGAGCGTAAGTGCCAATACACGCACAATTGCTGGGCCCTGAAAAAGGGGCAGCCAGGGGGTGTGGTCTGGGTGGAGGCCAACTGGAACAGCAGCCATTATCTGCTATCCCGGTGAAGCACGCGTAAGTTGCTTCTGCTCCAATGGAACAGCAAGTAAAAAAAAAAAAAAAACAAACCATTTTTTTTTCTTTTCTTAGGTAGGGGTCGGGGTGGAGATGGGAAAGGATAGGAAGGTTAGGCAGGAGGGGTAGGGAAGTTCCCTCCCAGTTGCTTTTTAATTGGAGGGAACTGGGGGAGGCCTGATTGCATCACCACGAGTAATTTGGTAAAATTCCCCCCACACGTGCACGCCGCCCACACATGCAGATTAAAAAAAAACAAACTGTCAAGCATGTGCACGAGCCCCCCACGGATTTTATACCATGCACACGCTGGTGCGTACATGTTATAAAATCTGCACATCCATGTGCACACATTGACGAGCACAAGTACCTTTTAAAATCTACCCCTAAGTGTACTCAATAGCAATGCATAAGATAACCTAGGAACATGTGTGTGAAATTAAGGGTGGCTAGATGATTACTGACACTTGGGGGGGGACCAAGAGGAGGTATAGTTGGGGGGTTAGTAAAATGCTCTGCAAAAGAAGTGAATTTTGAGGAAGGATTTGAAGGTGGAAATAGAAGTCACTTATCACACACAGTAAGTGCAACAAAGCAAAGTGACAGGAGAGGGAGCAAATTAGAAAGGAAAATGAAGGATTGCATAGATGAGGCTAATAGTGCACAGGATGGGAATGGGCAGAGATGGAGGCTGAAATAGAGGACTTTAGAGGGTAATTTTACAACTGTGCAAAGTGGGGTAAAAGTCTGAGCATAAAAGGTACATACAGACTTATGCACGTTTGTTTTGAAAATTCCCATGTAAGTGCAATGATGTGTGCACAAACTGACCTGCATAATTTGTGTGGATGATAATACTCGCATACCTTTTAAAATGATTGATAATACACGCATGCTTTTTAAAATGAGTGAAAGGTCAATTTACATCCCTGAACACCTCTCTCTAGTTTGTGTAAAAGTACATGTGAAACAGGTCATGTGCATTTTATATACAAGGAAAGCAATTTTCAAATAGCCTGGATAACTTGTAAAGTCTGCATGTATATTGTATAATCGGCAGACTTTTCAGTATTTTTAAGCAAGCTCATACACAAATTTGCTTTGAAAATACCATGTGCACATACTCACTTACATAATGTTACACTTTCTCTCTGGATGGCATAACTTACACGTCAGAAAGTATATATTGGAAGAACAAGAAGGAAAAATCAGAACTTGTTTGAACATAAAAGTTTAGCTATAAAGAAGATGCGGGCAACGTTTGTGCAACATTTTTTTTTTTTAATCTGAAAGACGTGCGTTTAAAAGTTTCCACTGGGGTGGAGAGAGATGGAGTGTTTACCAGTTTTGCCTAGAGGTGGGGGATCAGCAAGTGCAGCTGAACATCAGAGAACAATTCTGGATTTTTAGTTTAAATACTACAATGCCAGGTGTGCTTCATCTCACAGTAGAGATGTTTGCAATAATTTGAGTTTCTTAATTTGACTTTCTTAATTGAAATGTTTGAGTTTTTCTGTTTTTTTTTTCTGATTCATTACTATTTTCAGTTTTTAATCATTTTGACACTGATCCTGGATATGTATAAAAAGTTGAGAGCCCTTGTAGACTTCCTTTCAGTGTCATTCACTTTCTGATATATGCTGGCACCGAATCAAGCAGAGAGGCAGTTAAATCAGTAAAAATGATAACAGGAGGATTTCAAGGTATTGCTTATTTATGGAGCTAGCCTGTATTTTAATTAAGAAATTATGTTGCCTAGTTGAGCTTATAAATTAGTAATGAGATGTCTTATTTTAAAACTATCAATTGATTTATATTGTTTATTATGTTGGCTCTTATTAGGACATTGACCTCAGAAGAACTTCCATGGAGGAACGAGCAATAGAAATTGAAAGTTAATATCCCCCTGATGCAAATTAGTTTCCAAAACATGGACTGTGTTGGGGTGCAGATAGTGTACACAAGAAAATGAAGCCAGATAAGTGATTGTATTTTATAAGACATATTACAGACAAAGAGAGACAACAGAAGCTAAATGAATATTTTAATTGCAACAAAAAACATTTTTGACAATATTTTATGTGGATTCAATCACATAATTATGCAGAAGGCAAATGAAGGCTTTTGCCAGGAGTGCCTTGTATGATGGGCAGCAAAAAAGGGTTGAAGTTATAGGTTGGTGAAATTTTAGAACAGCTATTTACGCACATAAAACCATGTTTTATGCATGTAGATTGCTTTGAAAATGACCCCTAAGTCAGGTCAATTTTAGAACAGCAATTTATGTATAAACTGTGTTGTATGCACTTCAATAGCTTTGAAAATCAAGCCCTTAAAGTGAGCAGACTATGAAAAAGATGGGAAACCACTGGAAGAACTGTATCAGAAAAACTGGCAGCTTTTCTCTCATCTGTCAATCTGTATATTTTATACAAGGTTATGAGAAATTGGACTAATCCTACACAAACTGTACAGACGCCAGCTGTTTTGACAAGAATCCCTTTTCCAGAAAGTGCTATTATGAGTTCTCTATTCAGCACCATGGGAAGCAGAAATTTACCCAGGTAACTTTAGGTGAGAAATTCAGTGGGACTTAACTAAGTCTGCCAACAAACATACTAACCTAAAGTTATCTGGATAACTTTAGGTTACAATTTTCTCTAACCAAACTCACCCATGTAAGTTTAGCTGGGTAGTGCTCAACATCAGCACAACCCATCTAAAATTAAGTCTCACCACCGAAATGCCCCCGCCCTCCCTCTTTTTACCAGGCTAAATTCAACCCAGGTAAAATGCTACCTGGTTAATATTTAGCCAGTGAGGGGGGAAATATTCCATTGAATGTTTTTGTCTGAGTAACTGAAAATGAAAAACATCTTCAAATATGGACCACTATGCAAAATGCAACAATGTGCATACTATATGAGAATGTAAAGCCTAAAACTTAATGCCATGACAGACTTACACCACGTTATGTGAAATGTTTAATCAAGTAAATGAACATAATCACATCTTATTTCATAATGCTGGAGAGGCATTTTAGGTAGGTGGTATGGAAAACACAAAAATAACTTGTTTTAAAAAAAAACCCCTTAAGAAAATAAACTTCATTAAAAATTATGCTTTGATATTGTTTGTTGCTTCCAAAAAGTGTTTGAGTTACTTAGCAAGCTATTAACCTATCACAAGTATATCTATCATATTGGCCCAATTAGGAAGAAATGTAGTCTTACCTGCTAATTTCCTTTTTTGGAGTTCAGCCAAACCAGTCCAGATGCATGAATATATGTTCCCCTACCAGAAGATGGGGAAATAGAACTGGCTTATTGACTAGGGGGCTTCAAAGGTATGTAACTGAAAATGCACTCCACAAGGATGATAGCTAACTGAACCAGACCAACCATGGCCAACTGCAACCCTCTCATTCCTGCAAAAGTTGCATATCATCTCAATCAGAAAAAAGAAACATCTGGCATCATAGTGGGTTCTGGACTGGTCTGACTGGATTCAAGGAAAGAAAATCTGCAGGTAAGAACTCATTTTTCCTTCCTCTTCCTTCAACTAGACCAAATCCAGACTTATGGGGATTATCCAAGTAATCCTTCAGACTGGGCAAGAACTGCCAGTCCTGCTTCTCAAAATGCTGGAGCTGAACTCTGTATCCAACCTGGCTCAAGAATCCAGATGGTAATAGCTTGAAAAAGAATACAAGGAGGCCCAAGTGGCAAACCTGCGAATTTCCATTAGCAACGTCAACTGAAGCTCCACCTACTATGAGGCCTGTGTCCTGGAATTGCATACCCATAGACTCCTGGGCAGCAGCAGCAACCCCTTAGTGATAGATGCTGTACTAAGCGCTTCCTTTATCCACCTGGCTATGGAAACTTTCAAAGCTGCTTCATCTTTCCAAGGGCTGTTGAAGAGGACAAAAATGATCGGCCTTTCTAAACAGACTGGTAGGGACCTTCATTCTCGGTTTTTATTTTTCATGGGAGTTTCAAGGTTATAACAAACATCAGTGGAAAAATGACTTATAACACACAGGAGATAAGTAATTGAAAATGTCATTTTTCCACTGATGTTTGTTATAACCTTGAAACTCCCATGAAAATTAAAATAAAAACTTGTCACCTTCAGATACTGGTCCCAATCAGTGGTCAGCAGTGAAGTGAATAAATATTAATTCAAATACAGCTGAGACTGCAGCAGGCTGCCAGTGGAAGGAGGTAAGCTCCTCTGGCTGAGCACCTCTTTTGCTCCTCAACTAATGGCCAGCTAACTCCTTCACAGGTTTTTTGCTTCAAATGTTCTTGAAAAAGTTTTTATTAGCTTTTGCCTCACTAAGAACCACTTTCTCACATTCTCTCTTGGCCTGTCTTACTACTGTTACTGTTTTACATCTAACTTGCTCGTGCTGATGCTCTTGCCTATCACTGTCATCTGAGCCTTTTTGAATAATGCCAGTAATGGTGGCGAATAAGAGTATAGCAATGGGTATATACTACTGGCCATCTGGCCAAGAAACAGACTGTGAAATGGTAGCTGAAATTTAAAAAAAAATAGGAGGAAATGACATCGAGGCACTCGGCAGCTTAAATCGGTGCTCCTCCAACAAGCAGGCAAATCAGAATTTTATCTTGGGCATCCTAGAGCAATTTCTAACTCAATTTATTGTATTTGTACTCTGAAGTCAGGAAATGTTGGTCAAAGAGAATCAATTCTATGAAGGTCGGGAGGCTGAACCCGAGATGATGGCAGCAGGTGGTAGCACTGAAACAGAAGTAGGCCCCTATGGTGTAGCTCCTCCCTGAGAATGAAATGCCTACCTGTACGGAATTCCGTAGCTGATTTTGCTATTTAAGGCAAGATATCAAAAATTAGAAAAAAAAAAGAAATGATGGATCTGATGGCAGAAATGGAAAAGAAAATTTCTAAAATGGGCTGCCGTTTGGATGAAACTGATAACAAAACTGAGGCACAGGCTGAAGGGTTGCACTGACAAGGACAGCACAAATCTTTACAATCTGAATGTACATCACTATTAGATAAATTAGAAGATCTCGAAAATAGATCGTGATGGAGTAACCAAGTTTTAGGGGAGAACCAGAGTCTACTGAATTCTTGGACTGTGAGTCAGTCATGATCCAGATCTGTCAAAGTTTACTGCCTTCCCCAGAACAAAATGGTCAGGATCAGCCTGTATCTATTACATTGGATAGGGCTCTCTTGGGCAGAAAATGGCTAACAGACCCAGGGACATAATAGCTTGCTTTCATAGCTATGCAATAAAAGAAAAAATTTACAACATCGCGAGGAAACAAAATGACCTGGAAGTGGGAAAGTCAGGAAATAGCAATTTTCGCCAACGTATTTCAAAATTACCCTTTGCAAGCATCAGGATCTTTGTGATATTATTGGTTTCCTGTGTAAGAAAAACATACGATACTGCTGGCTGCATCACTTTGGCTTATAGTTTTCCATTATTGGAACTTCATCCCGGGTGAAAACGGTAGATGAGGCCAAGGCAGCCCTAATGGATGCAGGCTTAACTGAAATTGAAAGAAGACACAGGCCAAAAGCCCCTTCTCTGCAGAAAGAGGAACACCCACAATGGCAGCGCATCGAGAAGGGAGGCAGACGCTTATGAAGAAATTCAGAAGGATCAACCTCATCCAAGGATGCCACATGAGCAAGTGTGTCTTCTTACCCGCTGGACTTTCCTCAGATGAACAGGATATTTCACTTGCTACTTTGGCTTAGCGACTGTTTGTGATATAGTTCATTTTATATATATAAGGCTCAGGAGTTCCTCAGACTCCTTATCGGTTTTGCATCATTTCTTACAGTTTTAAAAAATTTGATGCCCAAGATTCTGAGTTATCATGAGTGTGCATAATTGCTCATATTTTTCTTATTCTATTTTAATTTTATTATTTTAAAGATATCACTGTTTTCAATTTTTCATGCCCACTTGGCTTGGAGTTCACTTGCCTCAATGGCTTTTTCCTCTGGAGGATGTTTGATCAGCTAGGGAATGTTTGCAGATCACTGTGAGATGTGGGAAGGGGGGGAGAAATCTATATGTGTTATTAATTCTTATGGTATAGGAGACAGGGGGAAATTTTTTTTGGGTAGGGACAATCAATCAAAAATTATTGGATGGGGACATAGCAATGGGTATCGGAGAAAGGGGTGGTACAGGCGGTGAAGGTGATATGGGCTGTTTGCACGTAAATTGGAGCTTGGGAGCAAGTTCGGCAACATATATATATTATATTCCCTGTTATGTACCCAGATCAGTCCAGACTCCTGGGTTTTGCCTCCCCTCCAGCAGATGGAGATACAAAGTTTTACTGACACTGCCACTTAACACAAAGTGCCACCTGCAGTCCCTCAGTATTTCTCTGTCTCCAGCAGATGGTGGAGGTGCAAAGCCTGCAAGTCTGACTTAAAAAATTAAAATAAATAAAATAAAGGAAGTGGACTACAGAAGTCAGCCCTGCTTGCCTCCCAGGGGGTTGTTAGGTCCTGGTGGGGCCATCCCCCTGGTTTTTGAGGTAGACCAGCGGAGGAGATCATTCCTTTATCGCTGGACAGGGCTGAAAATTGGGGGTCCCAGTTCACTCACCCTGAGGGACAGACTGAACCCTACAGCCATTCTTTCAGGGAAGTGCTTACTTTATAACAAAGCTTTTGTTTAAAAAAAAAAAAAGGAAAAGTGAACAAAAGGAAAGTTCAGCAATAGAACTAACAGGTTTTGCTATAGGACAGTACATTTTTACCCCAGCTCTGCTGCTTACTCGATAGAGCGGCTCAGTTACTGTCTCCCCATTCCTCTGGCAGCTTTTTGCTCTTGCTGCCTGGCACCGGTTTTCATGCCGCATGGTTTAGCCTGTGTGGACGCGTGCATGCGCGCAACAACAAATGTTGCTGGTGCCTCTCTGGTGGGGTGGGCACTTCGGGGAGCAGGGCAGCAGATAAGTCTGCCAAGTGCTGTGAGCCTGGGAGGCTCTCGCCGGCATGGCAGCCTGCTGACAATCCCTTTCCGCTAAGCACAGGAACGGCAGCCATTTTATTCAAATTCAGGGCTGCTGCATGGGATGGGGGATTTCCCTCCTCCTTTATCTCCAGTGGTGGGGACCCTCTGGGGGAGGTCCAGGCACTGAGGGGCCCCCCAAGGTGGTCTTGGATGCCTCTTCTACTTTCTCTTCAGATTTTGTTCTTTTGTTGCAGAGAGCTTAGAAGGCCAGGAAGACTGTGCAGTGCATATCTGAAAAGGGGGCTTCCGTAAGGCTGGCAAAGAAATCCAGGCCCTCCGGGGATGCGGGGCCATGGGGGTCAGGCGACTCCAAAACCTGTGCTGCCGCCCGCCGCAGACAGCTCCTCCGAAGCGGATCATCGGCAAGTGCAGGACCCTCCGGGGTCAGATCCAGGTTTGGTGGATCAGGACCCGGATCAGGCATTATCGAAGAACTCAACAGTCGACTGCGATGATCCGAAGGTAGTACAGGTGTTCCACAAGGAGCTGGGTCCCCTGATACCTACAGTTCTGGAGGAACTGGGCTTAGAGGTCCCGCGAGAGGAATCCAAATTGGGAACAGTGGACCCGGTCATGGATGGCCTCCGGGGTCCAGCAGGCTGTTTTGAGGTGTCTGCCCTTGGTGTTCGAGCTGCTATATGTAGCAGTTTTATGTCAAGGGCAGGCTTAAGCTGGATGCAGCAGTTATAGGCGGACAGGTCCTTGTCTGAATCTGAGACTCAACAGGCAGAGGGGCTGGAAGCAGTTGTGGCATATAGTGCGGATGCTTTGTATGATCTCCTCAGGACCTCCTCCAGGACTATGTCGTCAGCAGTTTCGGCCCAGAGACTCCTCTGGTTGAAGAATTGTTCGGCCGATGTTTCATTCAAGTCTCAGTTGGGAGCTTTGCCCTTTAAAGGGAAACTGCTCTTTGGTAAAGACTTGGAGGAGATGATCAAGTTTCTCAGTGAGAATAAGGTCCATAAATTGCCAGAAGATAAGCCCAAAAGGGAAAAGTTCCTTTCCTCCTCATTCCCACTTCAGAGGGAATTGGTGATTTCGGGCACACAAGGCATCGAGGAGTACTCAGAGGCAGATCTGAGCAGACAACCATCCTGGAACCAGTCCTTTTGGGGGTGTAGGCCCTGTAGAGATGGCTCTTCCCAAGGTGGAGGTGGAGCCAAATCAGCCCAATGATGCGAGCCCAGTCCACTCCTTGGTTCTAGTGATAGGGGGCCGGCTGGCTCTGTTCTACTAGGAGTGGACCAAGATTACATCGGACCAGTGGGTCTTAAGTGTGATAAAACAAGGTTATGCTTTAGAATTTGCTCGGCCGCTAAGAGATCAGTTTATGGTTTCCCCATGCACTTATGAAGAAAAGAAGCTAGCAGTGCGAGAGCGCATTTGTCACCTGTGCAGGAGTGGGAGACAAGCCCCTGGAGGAGTGGGAGACAAGCCGCTATTCCATTTATTTCAAAGTTCCCAAGAAGGAGAGCACATTCCATCCAATCTTCGATTTAAAAAAGGTGAACATGGCCCTGAAGGTTCCTCTGTTCCAAATGGAAACCCTGCGATCAGTGATTGCCTCGGTGTACAAGGGGGGGGAGTACCTAGCATCCCTGGATTTAACAGACGCGTACTTGCACATAGGAATCCGGCCCAATCAGAGATAGCTGAGATTCATGATTCTGGGAGAACGTTTTCAATTTTGTGCACTGCCCTTCGGTCTGGTGACGGCACCCAGGACCTTAACCAAGATAATGGTCATGGTGGCTGCAACTCTCCAGACAGAAGGGGTCCTGGTCCACTCCTATTTGGACGACTGGATGATTTGGGTGAAATCGTAAACACTTTGTTGGAAGGCAGTGGACTTAGTCCTCTGGCATCTGAGATCGTTGGGGTGGATAGTCAATCTGTCCAAGAGTCATCTTTGTCCCTTCCTAGACTTTGGAATTCCTGGTGGCACGTTTCAATACAAGGGTGGGGAAGGTGTTCCTCACCAAAAAGCAGATTTCCAAGTTGCAAGCTCAAGTTTGCGGATTGCTGAAGAAGCGGGTACCTAAGGTCTGGGATTACTTACAAGGCTTTCACCTTGGAGTTTGTTCCATTACCTCTATGGTCGGCTTTACTATCCTGCTGACCAATTACAGTTACCTCTCCCTCTTACGGAGTTCACTCGATCCAGTCTTTCCTTGTGGCTCCTTCCAGACAAGTTAAGTCAAGGTGTGGACTTAGACATTCTGGCCTGGACAACTGTCACCACCAATGCCAGTCACTCTGGGTGGGGAACGGTGTGTTAGAACTAGTCTGTACAAGGGCAGTGATCAGCAGAGAAAGCCTTGTGGTCCATCAATCTAACCTGAATAGGTTGTCTCAAATCAAAACCATTGTCAAATCAGTTTACTATAAACTGTGACTGTTGAGGCCATTGTGTTCCTTTCTGGGGTTTCAGGAGTTTCAATCTGTGGTTCAGGCCTTGGAATTGCCAACATTAGATTATTCTAACACTTTGCTCTTAGGGCTGCTCAAGAATACATTACATGTCCTACAGGTTTTGCAGAATTCATTTGCTAGACTGATACCTGGCTTAAACTGAAGTGTTTACATCTTTCCTGTGCTATGAGAACTGCACTGGTTGCCTGTTGCAGAATGGATTCAGTTTAAAGTTGCACTACTCATCTATAAGATGCTGAAAGCAAACTCGCTGCCCTGGATTAACGAACAATTCCACATCTATAATCCTACTCGTGCCCTTCAGTCAGTGCAAAGAGGCTTCTTGGCTGTACCTTCTATAAAGCAGGTCCAGTTGGCTTAACTAAGAGAAACTATTTTTTGTTGCCAGTCCTATATTAAGGAATTCATTGCCCTTGACCTTGCGGATGACTAACTATACACAGTCTTTTTATAAAACTACTCAGGACATATTTATTTTATTTGGCATTTGATCGCGGAGGACCACTGTTGTGATGATTTGCAAAAATAGATTCATACTGATTTGATTCTTGTTTTGTATTTTAATTTAATATGCATAGTAATGTTGTAAGCCACCTAGGGCTTTGAATAGGCTGCATACACCTCTTGAAATAAATAAACTTTGTATCATCATATGTTATAACAAGTTTCAAAGTGGACTTATATTCCTAAATCCACTTCAAAAATTATTCCACCAAGTTTACCCACACATACTTACACCTATCATCTCATACAGTATATGTTTGAGTCTTCAAAAATATGCGTGCAAGTCCAAACCCCTCCCCAATTGCCCACAGCAGCATCTCCACACAGTCCCTATAAACTAATGCGCATTCATGACATATGCATGCAGGTTTGCCCGCATATCAAGTGGGCAGGTTTATAAAAGGCCATTTATGCGCATAAAACATTTTACCTGTAGTGTCCTGTTGAAAATAACAAGGCATAATATATATAATTTTTTTTACACAACACTTTACCTTTATTTGCATCTCCTTTGCAATCTGCCGAAGCTCTTGAAATTCAAAGAGGTTGTTGTAGGTCCTTTCCACAACGCTGTTTAGAGCAGAAACAAATCTTTTGGCTTTTGATCTATTGCTCATTCCGGAGCCGTGCTGAGAGCGCTCAAAGTCCAGTTTCCCAAACTCATCCGAATAGGTGCCTAACAGGCTAATCAGAAATGAGTGGCTTAAACAGGTTGTACAAACAAACCACACTCCTTTAAGCAGCTTTCCCTCAAATGATTTTCACAACCTAATTTTGCATTTTACAAACTTTTTTTCTTTTTCAGTTTTGTTGTACTCAATCTGCTACTTAACTAAAAAAAAACCTAGAAAAAAAATAGGATATACTATACAATGCAGATGAGAATGAATTTACTCAATCCTACATTTAAGAAGTAATATTTCAAAGCGATAGTATCTCAATAATATACCTGACTTGACCAACATTACTCAAATAATGATTTTATTTATGAAATTGTAACCGAACTTTATTGGCACCTGTTAGAATGTACGATATCCTACATTTACTTACCTTAGTCTAATGTGCCTATTTGTAAACCGTTGCAATGGTATATAAAACTTAGCGACGGTATAGAAAAAAGTTTTTAAATAAAAAACAAAACAAAACAATAGTTTCCTGGATCACACCTTCATCTTTTTTTTTTTAAAGTTACATTACATTAGCAACCCTCTAGTCTTCAGGTACCATAGACCATGTTAATGATAGTTTACAAACTTCCAATAGCAGGTCTGCAATTTCATTTCTCAGTTCTTTCAGCACTCTGGGATGTATACCATCTGGTCCAGTGATTGGCATGTACTCTTTAGTCTGTCAATTTACCCTAATACATCATCAAGTTTCACCTAGATTTGTTTCATTTCCTTTGAATCACTACCTTTGTCATTCTGGCAAGGGTATCTCTCATACATGTTCCTCAGTGAATACCGAAGCAAAGAATTCATTTAGGGCCAGATTTTGTAATCTATGCCCGATTTTATAACATGCGTGTACATGTTATAAAATCCGGGGTTGGCGCACGCAAGGGGGCGTGCACTTGTGCACCTCACGCGCGCCGAACCCTAGGGGAGCCCCGATGGCGTTCCCCACTCCCTCCGAGGCTGCTCCGAAATCGGAGCAGCCTCGGAGGGAACTTTCCTTTCACACCCCGCACCTTCCCCTATCTAACCTGCCCCCAGCCCTACCTAAATTCCACCCCCACCTTTATTATTTAAGTTGTGCCTGCCTTCGGAGGCCTCTGGCCACACTCCCACCCCTTTTTTCAAGCCCCGGGACATACGCACTGCCCAGGGCTCGGCGCGTGCAGGAGCGGGTTTTCGGGGTTACGCACGTATATTACCCTAACCCTTTGAAAATCCACCTCTTAGTCTCTCTGCTATGGCTTTGTTGGCGCTCTGTCAAGATACTGCTAGTACTTCCATCCAGAAGGGATGTACATCATCAGGACACTAGAAACTGGGTGTTTTCGATCAGGGATATCTCTTTATGCTTATCCGAAGCTCTTCGTGACTTGGCAGATTTTAAACTTTTCTGTAAACATGTAAAAGCAGCTCTTTTTAGCAAAGATTTTGCTTCAGTTTGATTTTACGTTCCGTCTGTTAGTGATTTTTTATTCTGTAATCTGCTTAGACTAACAAACTGTTATATAGGCGGACTAGAAGAATTTAAAATAAATAAATAAATGCCCCTTTTATCGCTTGAGCGTCTAATGGTCTGACTGACTCCCTTGCAGGCTTTTTCCTCAAATGTACCTGAAAAAGATATTATGCATTTTTGCTTTCAAAGCAAGCTTCTTTTCAAATTCTCTCTTTGCCTTCCTTATCAATGCTTTCCATCTAACTTGCCAGTGCTTATGCGGTTTCCTGTTTTCTTCATTCAGATCCCTTTTCCATTTCTTGAAAGATGTCCTTTTGGCCATTATAGACTCTTTCACCTCATCTCTTAGCCTTGCCGGTAGTCGTTTAGACTTCCTTCCGCCTTTTCTAATGTATGGAATACATCTGTCTGGGCTTCGAAAATGGTATTTTTAAAACAATGCTCATGCCTGATCTAAACTCTTAATCTTTGCAGTGGCTCCTGCAAAGGAGTTAAAAGGCCTAGAGAGCACTTCCAGTTTCCCTTCTGGATGACAGGGAGGATGCTGTGGAGGGAATTCATTTTGAAGTGTTCCCACTTTTTTTGATTACGCACTTCTGGTGGTGAAGAAAGTAATATTAGCGCATTGGGTAAAAAGGTTAGTCCTACAGTAAAGCAATGGCAAAGGTTGAACAAAATGTTAACGTTTGAAATACTGTCAGCTACAAAGCTCCAATTAAAAAATTTGACCAAATGTTGAGATTTGGGAGGTTTGTGTGTCAAGATTACATCCCCAAGTTCGGAATTCGATTTATAATTTATAGTCTATATTATATAATTTATAAATCATATCTTATAAATCACAAATTATAATGTATGGATTGTCAACGCTGGTATGCAAATCTGAGATAGAGTTCCCGGAGGAAAGTGAAGTTGAGAGACTTCTGGATTCTTCAGGGAGGGGGGTGAGTGGTGGGAAAGGAAGGGAATTAAAGAAAAATTGGTCATCTGTGTGTCTTGTGTGACAGGTTATTCTTAAAAGTTATATTTATATGAATACAGTATTGTCTTCATATGCTAATAAAAATATTTAAAAAACAAAAACCCCAGCACATCCTGAAACAGGGACTCGCTCAATTGCACTTTGATGAAGTAGCGTGTCCACTTCAAGACAAAAGTTAGGCTGAGTGAAATGGGTCTAAATTGAAGGCCAATAGCTATGTTGCACTGGTGGATGGGGCAAATGCAAGTAGTAACAACACTCTGCAATCTTTAGAGCTCATCGGTCTCAAGTGATCTCCTTCCATGTGGAGAGAAACTTTTGGATCCTCCCTCTCCCACCGGTTTTTTTTGGTCATTATCAAACCAAGGAAATCTGTGCTCGCTTACTCGAAGTTTGACACTTCCCTGACCTGCTCCACCCCCAAGCTGCACAAGCAGAGGAGCGAGCCTCAGAAGCAGACACCTTAGCTGACTCACTGTCTACCAAGGACAAGGCGTTTTGCTGCATCTGGAGCTCTTCTATCTTATAGGCTCAATTCCTCTGTGTTCTGGGAGAATGCGGCCACAATTACACCAGTTGTCAGGCATCAAAACTCTTAAATGAACAATACCAAAATAAAAAGCTCCAACAACTTACATATTACAAAATCCAAGAATCCTTTTAAGTTTATAAGTCAAAACATTGGAGGAAAAGATGTCAGAATTGATCATAAACTGCCGAAAGCTCCTGAATACAACTCAATATACCAATCATAGTTCAGGAAAACCTCCAAAATATATATTTTTTAAATTTTATACAGAAGGACCCAGGCACTTGTAACAGGTGTCTTGGCTGTCAGTAGTTGATATCTTACATCCACAAATACAGTCCTTGAAGCCAATGACTGGCTTTTTGGGCCTGGCATTTTCTTTTCTGAGCACTGAAAAGACCTGCTGAGGCAGCAGTAACACTTAAAACTTAAAAAGGTGACCTGAGAGATTAAAAAAACAAAAAACATTTAGAGAGAGGGGTACACATCCAGGCTGCAGCTCACACAAAAACTGAGAAACTTATGAAGCAGTTTTCTTGGCGTAACAGTAGAGCAAAAGCTCTACTGAGCTCAGAGAGAGTGGTCCATTCAGCACTGTCTGATGACATCACTTACATGTTATTGTTAATTCAGCCCTGCTTGTTGATGGAAAAACCAGAATACTTCTATTTGCAAAGTGAGAGAAACCATAGTGTGAATATACGTTTTATTAATCTGGCCAGTAGAATAGATACTAAAAGAAAAATTTAAAAAGCATGTATTAACACAATTTATAGTTTTAAAAAATCAATCAGTACCTGTATTTCATTATTTCTACTACATCTTCAGCATCATCTTTGGTTGATTTTTCTCTCAACTCCAACCTTGCTCGTGCCTATAACAAAGTTAGTGAAAATGTATTTTAAATGTGATTAGTGGGCAACCAGTAAAATATGAAACTAAAAGGCATTGATATTCAAATTTATATAATATCTATGGAGCCGACCAGAAAAATGAACTTTCTCTTCCAAGTTACCACATTTCAGAGGTATGCAGCCTAGTGTACTGGTGCTATAGATATAGAACCTGTCAATTTAACATAACTGCGTGTGCAAATTACACAGATAACATTCTCAAATATTTTTCTCTGTTTTCTGGAAGTTTAAAATTTCTTTAGATAGCTGTATACATTTTCTTTTTTTTTTTCTTTTTTAGATTTTGCTCATATCTTTTCATTGGTAGCTTAAGATGTGCTACATTCAGATAGAATAAGTATGTCTAAGAGTCTGATTTATGAAGGCTTCTCTCTCATTCTGTCTTAGTAAATCAGGCCCTAAGTTAATATCTGAGGCAATGGAGGGTGACGTGATTTACCCAAGGTCACAAGGAGCATCAGCAGCTTGAATTCTGGTATCTAGCTGAGAACCAGGAAAGCTCTAACCAACTATTTTTCTGGCTCTGCGTTGAAATTCTTAGGTACATGGGCATTTCGATTAA
Organism: Rhinatrema bivittatum; assembly: GCF_901001135.1. Lineage (NCBI taxonomy): Eukaryota > Metazoa > Chordata > Amphibia > Gymnophiona > Rhinatrematidae > Rhinatrema > Rhinatrema bivittatum. The sequence goes on along the minus strand of NC_042617.1, from coordinate 93,141,899 downwards.
ACCAACTCATGATAAACATAACTTAAAAACAAAGTCCATTGGGCCAGCCCGATGGCAAATGCTGTGCACTGCCATGCAAAGGTTCCCAGTTTGATCCCAAAGTCAGATCTTCCACTCCCCAGATTGGCTAGGGCTGGAGAAGGGAGTCATGGTTATTGCTTAATGGTGACACATGGTGGCTGAATTCAGAGCACATGAGTGCAAGGCTCCAAATAAAGCCCTGGTGAATGGCTCCTGGTCCATGTGCACTACTACTGTCCAGTCACTTCAATGATCACACAAGATATGTGGAGAGCGTGGCAAATATAAAATAGGGGAAAAATACTCAGTTGCGAATGATTGCTCATGGCTTCAGATACCAGCCCTGGTTCTGATTGAGTTGGAAATACAAAAGAAGGAGGAAACTACTGGGTCAAAAAAAAATAAAAATTCCAGCAATAACTTTTCAGGTTATTCATGCCAGGAATCATTTCTATCTCTACTGGATCTAATTAAAAGGCCAAGGGCCAAAAGGAGGGCTTATTTTTTCTATAAAATTATTTCTACCTTCAGTATGTGTACAGTGCTGTATGGGCATCATTACAACTGAATACTTCAAAAACAACTACTTTATACAACTGAAATACTATTTGAAAGTATTTCTCTTCTCAAAAGGATTACTATACTTAAAAACAAAAAAAATCCCCATAATGTATTAGGGTCAAGTCCACCCTATATATCACTCTTGACAGCAGAATGTAAGTAGACCTGCAGGTGCAAGCAGTAGGGCAAACAATGAACTCTTAACTATATTTCTTAATTAGAAAAATAAATTGGTTTAAAGTCAAGTCACTATTAACAGTTTTGTAATTATTTTTTTTTATATATGGGAGAAGGATGCCCTCTCTAAGGAAAATTTTTAACAGCTGAAAAAAAAAAAAAGTTACCAGTCATACCAAAATCTGGTTGTGTGGCTTCTTCATTTGAGTCTACTTTACTATGACAAGATTAAAAAGGTGTATTCTATGGAGTTAACAAAATTTCCAAAGGCTTTCCTTATACTGACATCAAATTTAAAAATCAGCCACTCTGTCTTGCAATCATTTTGTGTATCGCTCAAATATTACTAAACAATGCAATAAAAGTGTACATTTTATGAATGATTACAAGAGTTAGGGAGGGAAAGGAGAGATAGCGGCAGAGAAAGGGAGAAAGGAATGGGGAGATGGCAGGATTTGGGAAGGATGGAAAGTAGATTCCAGGATCTGGAAACTGGAAGAGAACCTGTATAGGAGCAGGGAAGAGGCCTGGAAGGAATTGGGGGGGGGGGGGGGGGGGGGGGTGATTAAGTATCTGGGTAGGAGGAAACTGGCAGTGCATTGGGATACATCATCCTTCAGTGCTTATCAGAGCCTGACTGGTGCTTTGAACAATGCAGGAATCTTTTTCATTTTTTCTGTCAATAAGCAGGCTGAATTAGCTATAACATCTGGGTGACATCATCTGACAGCACCAAGTGGATTAGTCTCTCCTACCTAGTAGAGCTTTTAGCTCTGAGCATTTGCAGGCATTCCCATGTGGGCATTGCCTTGTGAGCCTCTTCAGTTATTTTCCTTCCAAGCAAAACAATAGAGGTGTACTCAGTTTCTCCAGATATTTTTCTCTAAAATCTTAAACTTCTATATTCTCAATATTTTTTTTTCTTCAGTGTTTACCTTTTTTTTTTCAGTTGCCTCACTGCCTCTGCAGCACTTTTCAGTGCTAAGAATTAACAAAACAGGATTTTGCCTCCTCAACATGTCTGGCAAAAAGAAAGCTACCGATAATGGATTCAAAAACTGCATTTGTGGCAAGATAAAGTTCCTCATGGATGGGCACAAATTGTGCTATCGATGCCTTGGACCTGACCACGATCAGGCAAATTGCTATGCACTTGGATGAATGTCCCGCATTCTCAGTGTTCCAGAGAACTGAAGAGCTGCGTAAAAGAATTGAATGGGAGCACCTCTAAAACTCAGGCATGTCAAAATTGTGAGGTCAAGTAGTGTAAGACATTTTTCATCGAGGATCCTGCATCACAAAAACAAACTCTCAGGGCACTTGGTGCAACAAAGCCCTCAGTACATAGGGCCCCATGCTCCTTCGATGCACAGTTCTCGCAGTGCAGCAGATCTATTACAACATGACCCACAATGCACAATACAAGAATACACAAACTCAGAACCCCTACACAACAATCATCCCAATGCAACCGATGCATACAATCGATGAAACATCCCTGCTTCACACAGACATCATTAATGCAGCTCAAGAGAGGCCCCTCGAAGCAGCATTCTTCTGCGGCTTCCAGGCATTCAACTCCAAAGTACAAGACTCCTATGGTGCCACAATTGATGCATCGAGCCCTGGACTGGAGTCGTCATACTGATTACCCACACAGCTATATACTGTGACAAAGTTCTTCAAAGAAAGAATATCTTGATTCAAACTGACAACCAAGTTGCCATTTTTATGTCAATAAAAAAAGGAGGCACAAGATTTTGGACTCTGCCAGGAAGCATTAAGGGTTTGGGAGTGGGCAGCCAGGAACTGCCCTATCTTCCAGGGATCACCAACATACTGGAACATCTCAGCAGTGTTACATCTGGCGGCTCATAGGAATGCCCCACGAGCCGCTGCACTCACCCCAGCCGATGTCCAATTCTGCTGGGGGTCTCCTGTCACGATAGGACACCACTATTGTTGCATGCCGCCAACCCTGCCATTCTGGCCAGGCCGCTGCCTCCCCTTAGGCATGAACATAATACAGGCCCCATGGCAAGAAATTCAGAGCAGCGCCTCCTGACGATGTTAGCCCTATTATGCTATTTAAGCAAAGGCCTTGCAGCACTGCCTCACCTCAGCAACAGGTCTCCTGCTTAGAGCAGTGCATGTTGCTCCTGCGTGCCTGTTTGCTCCTGCATTCCTGGTTTCTTGTTTCTGTGTTCCTGCCCAGCTTGCGTTGTCCAACTTTGCTTTACCCAACCTGTCTTGTCCAGCCTGTCTTGTTCAGTGTCTTGTGTGTTTTTGTCCATTTTTGGTCAAACTTCCTGATACTGACCTCTTGCTTTGGGCCTGACCACATTTGCTTGCCTCTTTGACCTGACTACTCTTGCTTGCTGCCTGTCCCGACCCTTGCCCTGTCCCAGTATTACCAGCCTGCTGCTTGTCATGAACCTGGCATTGGGCTCATGCTCTCTATACTGCCCTTGGGACCCACCCAAGTTCTTCCGGCCGCCAGAACCCTAGGGCTCAACTTGCAGGGGAGGTGGCTGGTATAGGTGAAGTTCCAGCCTGTCCTGCATCAGGGAGCATTCGCCAGCTGTCTGGGTTGGCCTTGAAGGTTCGCCTATGAGGCTGCGTCAACTAAGCCACAGCATAAAGAGCTCACACCTATGCCAGTTCATCATAAGCAGAGTATTTTGTCCACACAAGTGGTCTATGTAACAGTCAGCAGCCAACTGACTATTTAACTTATGAGGTCCGCTGGTCAATCTTTTTGCATTGGAGTAGAACAAAAAGCTTGACCAATTTTGCTCAACTCTACCAAGCAAGTTAAGGTAAGCTCAAGACGCTTTCCTGATCAACTGGGAACAAGCTTCATGTACGCTTTTCCTCTGGTTGCTAAAACATTACAAAAGCCGCTGTAAGACCGCACTCGCTTGATCCTCATATATCCAGCATGGCCCCAACAGATAAGGTTTGTACAACTTTCTAGCAGTCCCCCCCAAACAAGAAGGGACAGACCCTACTTTGCTAAATCAAGACAAAGGAATGCTATATTATTCGAATCTTCCATCTCTCAACCTGATGGCCTGGATGTTGAACGCTCAATTACTGCTCTCTCTTTGCCCAGAGACATTGAAGACAGTGGTTTCAGCTAGGAAGCACTCAACTAGAAGAAACTATGATTTTAATGGAAAAGATATTCCACGAGATACCATCATAATGCTTTGGATCTGTTTTCTTGTGAGCCCAAGCATTTGCTAATGTACTTGCCCTTCCTTTCTGACTTGGGCCTCACTATATCCACTGTAAGAGTACATCTCAGCACCATAGCAGCTTACAATGTTACGGTAGACAATAAACCCATCTCTACTCATCCACTGATAGAGAATTATGAAAGGTTTTTGCCATGTGAAATCTCTGGTGCAAAAGTCTCCGGTTCCATAGGAATTTAATGTTGTCCTCTCAGTTGATGAAGCAGACTTTTGACCCTCTAGAGATGGCTTCTCAAGTTTTTTTTCCTTGTAGCAGTGACCTCAGCTAGAAGAGTCCGTGAACTGCAAGATCTTGTTCATTATACATCATACATGCAATTCTTTCACAATAGGGTGATGGTCCATGTTCACCTGAAGTTTCTTCCAAAAGGGTCTTGGCTTTCCATATCAATCAAACCATTATATTACCTACCTTTTTTCCACAACCACATGCATATGAAAGTGAGAAGACCCTTCGTACATTATATTGCAAAAGAGCTCTGGCCTACTATAAGAAAAGAACTCAGTCACATCGCCAAGCGTTCCAGCTCTTTGTTTCATTTGACCTTAACAGACTTAGAATAGCAGTCGCTGAACATATATCAAATTGGATAGTGAAATGCATCCAGCACTGCTTCACATCAGCAGGCTTGCAAATCAGGCTCTGTCAAAGCTCACCAATTGAGAGCTATGGCCTCCCCCATTCCCATTTGCAAGAAGTACTTCTCAAAGATATCTACAAACCTGCAACACTGTCCTCTATCCAGACCTTTACGCCCCACTACTATCTGGACAATCTCTCAACAACTGACAGTAAATTCAGACAAGTAGTTCTGCATAACCTGTTCTCACAGTAGTCTACTCTCCATGGTGAAGGCCAGGTTGCTACAACCCTCAGCGTGGGACTCCCCATTCATCATGGCTAATTCAGCCTGCTTATTGACGGAAAAAGCAAGTTTGCGTACCATAAATGGTTTTCCGTATACAACAGGATGAATTAACCCACCTCTCTGGATTAAAATATGTTATCAATAATATATTTTATAATATATATATTATACCCCAGTTAAAGTCTTGCTCAGGTAAGAAGCTTGGTGATTGTCCGGTGTTCACAATTGTTTGTGTGACATTTTGTGACCAGAGGGAATACATATATATGAAAAAAAATTATTGATAAGATTTTTTGAGGTAATATTGCGAAGGAGGTTTGTGGATTCCAATTTAGATTCTTATATTTTTGGTATAATGATAAATATTTCTATAGATGTGAACATTTGAAATGAGTGACCCCTTGGGATATCAGTGGTGATTTGGTGTGAAGTGATCCTGTGTCAAACGAATGTTACATCCCCTGATGAAACCATGTGGTGAAACAGGAGTCTCTTGTAGGGAAGAGGAATATATTAAAAGAAAAATTGAAGGAAGTTATTGAAGATATGGTATTGGAAGGATTACACCACCGTGGATATATAAGAGGAAATATGAAATAAAAGTATTTGGGGAATAATAGATTAATGAATCATTTTAATATATTGTCTGTAATATGTAACGTGAAATTTGTTGTGCAATATGTTGTGCATTATGCACATGACCAAGCTCAATCGAAAGCTGAAGAATTAGCACTATTCTTCAGCAACAAAATCAGCAATCTTCTATCTCAGCTCCCCACTAACGCCACTGCACCACCAACCACTCCTCAATCCACAATCAACAATACTCGATTAGAAGAACTTGATCCAACTTCATCCATTGAGATCCAAGGAATTCTAAGGAAAATGAAACCTTCCTCTCACCCTTCGGATCACATCCCAGCTAAACTTCTTTTATCAATTCCAGACTCTATCTCCAAAATCCTGGCAGACATCATAAATTGCTCCATCACACAAGGACTCTACCCAGAAAACCTCAAACTGGCCTCACTCAAACCCCTACTCAAAAAACCAAATCTCGACCCCAACGATCCCAACAACTATCGACCGATCGCTAACCTCCCCTTCATAGCCAAGATTATGGAAAAATTGGTAAACTCACGACTCTCAAACTACATTGAAGACAACAACCTCCTATTCCCATCACAATACGGATTCCGCAAAACCTTAAGTACGGAAGCACTCCTCATCTCCATGACAGATCACATCATCCTAGGCCTTGACAAAGGACAAGCCTTCCTCCTGATCCTACTGGACCTTTCGTCAGCATTTGACACCGTCAATCACTCCCTTCTCATCAACCAACTAATAGCCATAGGTATCTCAGGCACTGCCCTCTCGTGGTTCAGAACCTTCCTCAGCAATAGAGGATACAAGGTTAAGATTCATAACAAAGAATCTTCACTCTACCCCGCGTCAGTAGGAGTCCCTCAGGGCTCATCCCTATCTCCTACCTTATTTAACATATACCTGTTACCCTTATGCCAACTTCTCACTGACCTCAAGCTCAAACATTTCCTCTACGCGGATGATATCCAGATCCTGATCCCCATCAAGGAGTCACTCGCGAAAACACTATCTCATTGGGAAACATGCCTCCAAAATATCAAACAGCTTCTCACAAGCCTCAACCTGGTACTAAATTCATCCAAAACGGAACTACTACTCATCACACCAGAGAACAGTCCCTGCACCCCCACTCATCCAGCCATACCAAAAACTACACAAGTGAGAGACCTAGGAGTTCTAATTGACAATCACCTGAACCTGAAAGCCACCATCAACAAAACCACCAAAGACTGCTTTTATAAACTCCAAGTACTGAAAAGAATAAGACCTCTGTTCCACACTCATGACTTTAGAACAATCCTACAATCAATCATCTTCGCAAAGCTGGACTATTGTAACTCCATCTTGCTTGGTCTCCCCTCACTACACACCAAACCACTGCAAATGGTTCAAAATGCCTCTGCCCGTATACTCACTAACACCAGGAGAAGAGACCATATAACCCCTATCCTATTGGGCCTCCACTGGCTACCCATCCACTTCAGAATAATCTACAAGGCCATTCTCACCATATACAAAAACATCCATCAACTAGCCCCAATTGACCTTCATTTCCCCCTTCAACAAGACCGACAAGAGATGCTTACAAAGGATCACTTCAAGTACCCCCAGCCAAAACTACCAGACACATTACGCTAAGAAATCGGGCCTTCTCCACAGCCGGTCCTACCTTATGGAACTCCATCCCCCCAGATCTTAGAATGGAACCCAGCCTCTCAACCTTCAAGAAAAGACTCAAGACCTGGCTGTTCATGCAGGCTTTTCCTAACTCCAATATTATTTAACTCCTAACAATCAACACACATCACCATCAATATCACTATTAGCTACCTCTTACAATGTAATTATATGTAATTAGCTGGTTTTCCTTTCCTTTTTCCTTCTCACTCCAAGTTCTATTTTTCCTTGTTACATGTAACTGCTTTTCCGCACTATTGTTCAAGTTTAAGTTTATTTTGCACTCCTGTTTCATGTGAACCAGCATGATGGGACTTTTGTCTTGAATGTTGGTATATAAAAAACTTAAATAAATAAAAATAAATAATATGTTTTTGTACTGAGTATGAATGGTAAGAGTGAATGATTTATATGAATTATATATATTGTTGCTTGATGTCATTTAGAGACAATTTTTATGAGCTATTTTGATAAATTGTTAAAATAAAAATTTGATAAATACTATATACACAGGTTTTGTGCTTATATATTGTCTATTGCTATAATTACCTGTGTTTAGAACCCTTGATGTATGTATACTTGACTGTTTTTGGGTAGCCATGGGCAGGATGTTGAGTCCATCTATCTACACTAAGGAAAACTAAATTATCAGGTAAATGCATTTTCCATTTCCTATTGTGTAGCCAGATGGACACAGGACTAATGGGATGTACAAAAGCTACTCCCAATTGGGGCAGGAAGTTTCCCGTGGTCTGGTTTATTTATTTTATTTTTTTATTTAAGGTTTTTTTATACCGGCATTCATGAACTCGTTCACATCATGTCGGTTTACAGAAAACAGGGGTGCGAAGAATAAAAAAAAAAAATAATAAAAAAAAAGGGGTTAACCCCGCCCTTGCAAAGACTGCGTCCTCTCAGGCTTGTATGTCTAGGCGATAGAACCTGGAGAAGGTGTGCAAGGACCACCATGTCAGATATCGATGAGAGATATCAGCCTAGCTTCTGCCCATGAGACCGCCTGAGCCCTAGTGGAATGAACTTTAACCTGAGAAGGTAATGGCTTTCCTGCCTCCACATAGGCTCCCATGACCACCACCTTAATCCAGCGAGCTATGGTAGCCCGCGAAGCTGGTTCGCCATGCTTTCTTCCACTGTGAAGGACAAACAGGCGGTCCCGTCTATTGTACCGGTTCTGAAACTTCCAGATACTGCACCAAAGGTCTACAGACATTCAAATGACAGAGTAGGCAGTATTCTTCCACGTCCTTGTACTTACCTAGGGATAGCAACGAAATGGACCAATTCAAATGAAACTCTGAAACTACCTTGGGCAAGAAGGATGAAACGGTAAAAGCTGTAACGCTCCTGGAGTCATCTGGAGGAACGGTTCTCTTGACCCAACAAAGCCTCAGTTCAGAGATGCGACGTCCTGAGCATATAGCCACCAGGAATACTGTTTTCAAGGTTAATAAACTCAAGGAAAGACTGCACAGCAGCCAAAATGACGGCCATGCCAAAAATTCCAATTCCATATTAAGATTTCACAAGGTAGCTGGCCACTGCAGGAGTGGCCCAAGGTGCTTTACTCCTTTCAGAAAATTGTTCACAGCCGCATGAGCCGACAGGCAGGTTCATTCACCTCGCCCCTGAAACAGGAGAGCGCCACTATTTGGACCTTCAAAGAGTTAAGGTCAAACCTTTATTCAAGCTGTCCTGCAAAAATTCCAGATTTAGTGGAATTTTGACCGCCCGAGGAGAACACCACATTCCTCGCACCAGGCCTCAAATACTCTCCAGATCCGCACATACACTAGGGTTGTAGAGAACTTCCGAGTGTCGAGTGAGATGGCAATTACTGCCGCAGAATATCCTCACTTCATCAGGCGAGCCCTCTCAAGAGCCAGACCATAAGACAGAATTGAGTCGGATCCTTGTGAAGGACTGCTCCCTGCTAGAGAAAGCTCCTGTGCGGTGGGAGGCACAGGGAAGTCTCCACCAGGAATCTTCACATGTCCGCATTCCACAGACACCTAGGCCAATCTGGAGCTACTAGTAGGACTAATCCCCTGTGGTTCTTGATTCTACGAATGACCCTGCCCAGCAGGGGCCACGGAGGGAAGGTGTATAGCAACTCTTCTTCCGGCCAGGTCTGAACGAGAGCATCGATATCCAGGGACCACTGATCTCTTCGGTGACTGAAGAATCGGGGAACCTTCACATTGTGGGATGCAGCCAGCAAGTCGATGGAAGACCCCAGCTATCTACTATCAGCTGAAAGGCTTTGGACAACAATGCCCACTCTCCTGGAACCAGACTCTCCCTGCTTAGAAAGTATGCTCGGACGTTGTCTTTCCCTGCGAAGTGGGAGACTGAGATCATCTGTAGATGTATTTCCACCCATTCCATAAGAAGATCTATCTCCTATGACAGCTGCTGGCTCTTGCTTCCACCCTGGTGGTTGATGTAGGCTACCATCATTGCATTGTCCAACATTACACAGACCACTTGACCCTGGAGTCTGTGGCTGAATTGTATACATGCCAATCTGACTGCCCGGGCTTCCAGGCAGTTGATGATCTAGAGGGCTTCTTCCTTGGTCCAATGTCCCTGGGCCGTCAGTTCCTGACAGTGAGCTCCTCAGCCATGGAGGTTTGCATCTTTTGTGAGGACCAGCCAGTTTGGGGAGGACAGGGGTACATCCCTCTCAGATGAGCTTCCTGCAGCTACCACTGGAGTCAAGAGCATTCTCCCAATGGTAAGTGGAGGCCAACCAAATAGTTTGAGACTGCAGGTTCCCACATGACAGTAATAAGCATTGAAGTGGTCGCATGTGTGCTCTTGCCCACAGCACTACTTCCAGGTTTGCCGCCATCAAACTGAGAACTTAGAGATAGCTCCACACCATCAGGCATATTGTGCTCATTAACTGACACACTTGGGACATCAACTTCCTTATCTGTGTGGTCGGAAGGAAGACCTTGCCCTACTTGGTGTCGAACTGGACTTCCAGATATTCCAAGGACTGGGAGGGCTTGAGACTCCTTTGACAAGGTTTACGACCCAGCCGAGTGAAGCAAGGAGGTCAACCTGTTGGTCACTCAGACTCTCTTCCACAGACTTGGCCCGGATAAACCAGTCATCCAAGTATGGGTGCACCAGGATTCCCTCTTTTTTCAATGCTGCTGCTATGACCACTATAATCTTGGAAAATGTTCTAGGGGTGGTGGCTAGACCAAAGGGCAGTGCCCGGAACTGATAATCGTGACCCAGTACCGCAAAGCATAGCAAACCGTGTTCTTGACAGATTGGAATATGTAGGTAGACCTCGGATAGGTCCAGGAAGGTTAAGAACTCTCCCGATTGTATGGCCATATCACAGAGCGTAGGGTCTCCATGCAGAAATGATTCACTCATAGATGTAAGTTGATGCTCTTGAGGTCCAGGATGGGAACCTTCCTTCTTGGGTACAATGAAATAGATGGAATAAACCCCATATTTTCCTGGGACACAGGAACTGGGATTATAGCCCTCATCCTGAGGAGCCTTAAAAGAGTAGTCTCCACTGCCTGCCCCTATCTCCTCGTTCCAAGGGTAGGTTGGCAAAATGTCATTGGGGGTTTCAAGACAAACCAAACCTGAGTCTGCCCCTCTCTTGGGCTGTCGACTACGAAAGGTTTGAGACCTCCCAAAGGGCCAAAACCTCAAATATTGAGTTTCTGTAGGGGGGAAAGCATTAGGAGCCCCTGGATCGACCCCTCCTAGGCAAGGGGTGCTGTAACTTCTTTCTTTTATCTTCTGGTAGCCAGGGAGCTGGAGGATCGCCCCATTTACTGGCCAGCTTTTCCAATTCACTTTCGAAAAGGAGTGATCCTTTAAAGTGCATCTTTGTAAGATTTGCCTTGGAGGTTGCGCCTACTGACCAATTCCACAGCCATAGCTGTCTTCTGGCCCCCACCACTGAGGTCACTCCTCTGGCCGAAGTACGGACTAGATATGAGCCCACATCAGCTAAAAAGCCGGCGGCAGGTTCCATAACCACTCTGGAATTTACCCCCTTCATCCACCTCGTGAGAGGAGTAGGCACGAAAGAGCTACCAGGGCACAAGAAGCAATTTGTAAGGTCATTGCTACTGTGTCAAAGGCCTGTTTAAGGATGGACTCCATCCGTCTATCGTGTGCATGCTTTAAGGCCGCTAGCTCCACTGGGATAGTTGTTCACTTAGAGATGGCACAGACCAGCGTATCCACTTTAGGGAAACGCAAACACACTCTCACTGCCGGGTCCTTCTATCCCGTCCATTGCGGACGGGATAGAAGGCAAGGTTTGTCTTGTCGCGGATGACACTAAGATCTGCAACAGAGTGGACACGCCGGAAGGAGTGGAGAGAATGAGACGGGATCTAAGGAAACTGGAAGAGTGGTCGAAGATATGGCAGCTGAGATTCAATGCCAAGAAGTGCAAAGTCATGCATATGGGGAGTGGAAACCCGAATGAACTGTATTCGATGGGGGGGGAAAGGCTGATGTGCACGGAGCAGGAGAGGGACCTTGGGGTGATAGTGTCTAATGATATGAAGTCTGCGAAACAATGCGACAAGGCTATAGCAAAAGCCAGAAGAATGCTGGGCTGCATAGAGAGAGGAATATCGAGTAAGAAAAGGGAAGTGATTATTCCCTTGTACAGGTCCTTGGTGAGGCCTCACCTGGAGTACTGTGTTCAGTTCTGGAGACCGTATCTACAAAAAGACAAAGACAAGATGGAAGCGGTACAGAGAAGGGCGACCAGGAAGATGGAGGATCTTCATCGGATGACGTACGAGGAGAGATTGAAGAATCTAAATATGTACACCCTGGAGGAAAAGAGGAGCAGAGGCGATATGATACAGACTTTCAGATACTTGAAAGGTTTTAATGATCCAAAGACAACGACAAACCTTTTCCGTAGGAAAAAAATCAGCAGAACCAGGGGTCATGATTTGAAGCTCCAGGGAGGAAGATTCAGAACCAATGTAAGGAAGTATTTCTTCACGGAGAGGGTGGTGGATGCCTGGAATGCCCTTCCGGAGGATGTGGTGAAGACCAGAACTGTGAAGGACTTCAAAGGGGCGTGGGATAAACACTGTGGATCCATAAAGTCAAGAGGCCGCCAATGAAGAGTGGGTGACTCGCCAGAATGATGGCTACTGCCTGGAGACAACACCCTTATTCAATAAACGTACACATGCTTACTGTGACTCCAACTTCGTTCTAGCTTCAACAGCAAGAGGAAATGTGGAATAAAGGATCTGCACTCACAAAGGGGGTAGTAGCTGGCTTGTTACGGCGGTTACTACCCCAAACCAAATAAGCCTGTTACTTCAATTTCTATGCATATACAGCATAGTTCTCTGCTTCAACGGCAGGGGAGAAGAAAAAACTGATACTACACACATCCAGCAGAGCTCTCTGCTTCAACGGCAGGGGAGAAGAAAAAAGGGTTCGCACTCACAAAGCGGGGAGTAGCTGGCTTGTTACGGCGGTTACTACCCCAAACCAAATGTGCCTGATACTTCACTTTCGATGCATATCCAGCATGGCTCTCTGCTTCAACAGCATGGGAGAAGAATAAACTGATACTTCAAGCATATCCAGCATAGCTCCCTGCTTCAACGGCAGGGGAGAAGAAAAACAACTAATAAGGGCTGTATAACATAGTTTGAGTAAAACAAATAAGCATGGGTGTAGCTTGCTTATTGCGGCGGTTACTACCCCTACTACCCCTAACTTATCAAGCTAGATATTTCACTTGGATGCAGCTCCATCACTGCTTTCTACATTAATGGTGGGGGTGGAAGGGAAATAGAACCAAGAGCTAAGAGAAACAGATAAGTATGAGAGAAAAAAGTGTGTGAAGCTTGCTGGGCAGACTGGATGGGCTGTTTGGTCTTCTTCTGCCGTCATTTCTATGTTTCTATGTTTCTATAGAGCTTCTAACGCTAGTCTCCCTTTAAAACTTGCTTCTGGGGCATCCCATTCCAGGTCAATCAACTTCTGGATGGCTTCTAGTACTGGAAAGTAGCAGGAGGCTTTCCATAGGGAAATTGGAATGGGATTCTTCTTTGTTTCCATCAGAGTCCACCCTAGGAACGCCAGCATCTTCAGGGTCTGAAAAACCAGGGCCAGCAATTTGTCTCTATGGAAAAACCATAATATGGTCCAATATAGTTCTAAGCCAGGGGGAATTTCCCTATCTTTCAAGGAATCCATATCCTCCTCTTCATCCGTGCCGTTTAGGTCTCTGCCAGGGATACCCTTGGTAGGGGAGGCATGCCTCTAGGTCTGTCGATAGGTCTGGAAGAGGGAGGGCTTACTGGCTGAGGGTCCGTCTGGACAGGGGCAAGTGAGGTAGCAGACTGCGCCTGTACAAAGGCTTGAAGGCCCTGGAAAAATTCAACCCAAGAGAATGCAGCTGGGTCCATGCCTAGCCCAGGAGGTACTGGGATAGGCGCTGCTGAAGTTCCTCTCCCATAGATGACCCAGTCACGGGGGTATTCAGATCCAGGATACTTCCAGTTAAGGCTGTGGCTAACCCATTCTTTGAATGGGAGAAGCGTGCAACTCGCCATGTCCCACCTAGGTGCCCGAAATCTGTGCGCATAAAATTTTAAGCATGAGCTGACAATGCACAGTTACTGCCGCCAATGGCTCCAGCAGCCAAGAAACATAAGCACTTTTCTCTCTGTGCTGCTTGTCATATTAGGCCTTCACAGACTGACCTGGATTCCAACTTATGTCAGCACTGTGAGGAAGTCCAGGAAGAATTGGCCTCCCCAGACTTTGCTAAGCCTGGCTTCTCCCATTAGTAGGTTGTGCGCATATGTACATGCGCAACTTTATGCTTGCAGCGTGCATGCAGAGCAGACGCACTGTGTGTGCCAATGTTCTATGGAGGGCAATATGACACGCACAAAGACAAGCGCAAGATGGCACCACTATAGCCTACCACACCGTGTGCTGACCAAGCCTAAAACAGGGCCTAGCCCACCGGGGGGGGGGAGGGGGGCACTCAACCCACTTGGAAGCCCACTTCCTCTTACCCCAACGGGATCGGGAACGTCGTCTGAATGGTGCGCTGAGCAAGGACACTGGAGGAAGTCTTACCAAAAACTCCTTTAAGCGTCTCTGAATCGGGAGGTAACTTTTTTTTTAAACTTACCTGGGCTCAGCGTTTACCAGCTGCAGGGGAGAGGGCTTTGGCAGTCATCGCCACACTCTGCTTCCTGCACCCACTGCCTTTCAACTGCTTAAGCAGCAAAGTCCATGCCAAGAACCAGTTATCTGACCAAGGCACATCTCTGAGGGATCTCGGAAATCGCCTCAGGAATTCTCAACTGGAGGAGGGACCTTTAGGTATCACTGCAGGAGAGCGGGTCTCAATTTTTTTTTCCTCCAATTTAAATGTAGAATTTCTCCTTCCAACAAATAGAGAAATCCCCATAGGGAGAGGTACATCCACCATCTGCTGGAGACAGAGAAATACTGAAGGGCTGAGGTCACTGCAGGGGTGTATGTAGGGTGACATCAGCTTTGAAATCAGACTCAGTCTCCATCTGCTGGCAGGGGAGCATAACCCATTGGTCCTGAGTCCATCTGGCTATATGCTAGGAAAACACCATTTAAAGCTGCTATACTGCCACATTTTATTTATTTATTTAAAAGTACTTATATACCGCACCCTCCAAGGTTCGGGGCGGTTTACAATAAAATACATACATAAAAATGATAAACGAAATAAGATAGAAATAAAATAATGAATCAAATATCAAGAATTATATAACAAATGAAAACAATGGTAGGGAAGAGTAAGGTGGGAGGGGTAGACTACAGAAATAGAAAAAGAATGTAGAGAAAGAATATAGTCGGTCACCAGGCAGTAGACGAGGAGGACAAGGCCCAATGCACTGCTGCTTTCCTCCTCCTGCCAGCCCTACAGGATGGGCTTTACTGGGCCATGGTAAAAAAAAAAAAAAAAAGCCAAAACAAACAAACCCCCCCCCCCCCAAAACAAGCTTCCCTGACAGAGAGCAGGAATGGGTCCCCAGCCACAAGGAGAGAGTGCTAAAGCCTTCACCGCCGAGCCTTTTTCAGCCTGCGACCACTAATTAAATTTATGTCCACACCATTCAAGGTTACTGGCCTGAAGGCACTCTACTGAGGGAGGGACCACACTTTATCACCTCAGGAAGCAAGCGGTGCTATATAGACATCTTGTCTTTCCAATATCTTGTTTCAAACATCTTTCTTCTTTTCTTTTTTCTAAACTCATGGGCAATCCCCCGAAGGGAAATGCATGCCTACCTTCTGCTGGAGACTGAGAATACTAGTGGGCTGATGTTGGGTCAGAACTATGTGGCCATGACATTAGCTTTTGCTCCGTCTCCATCTGCTGGCAGAGGTGCATAACCCACTTGTTGGGAATGACCTGCCCAAATACTGAGGAAACTAAAATTAGATAAATGCCAACACCTGATCTAATGATCGAAGAAGGAACAACTGAGGAAGCTTGACCACGGCAGAAAAATATTAAAGTCGAAGGCTCAGAAAGTTTAAAAAACAAAAAACAAACAAAAAAAAACAAACCCCAACAAAAACAGTCAGGAAAAGCAAAGAATAGAGTTAGAGCACAAAATGCATCCAATCAAGGGGACTTACATAGTAGCTGCTCTACAGGAATTCCTGCACATGTTAAAAAACATCTGCTAGGCTTATTATGCTTTGCTAGAAGCATTCTGCATTCAGCATCGTTGGAGGACATTACCCATTTGTGTGGCTGATCATTCTGTTCACTGACTGAGAAAACTCCATTCCAGAGGAGCTGCTGTATAAGAGCATATGTTGCTAATACACAGTAGCATATTAATTTGTCCTGTAGTATACAACTAGGATTAGAGTCAACTCTAAAGGGATAGATCTGTACTAGCTGTTCCTACACAGAAAAAGGAAAATGTTTTATGTATTCAAAAAGTGTACCTCTGTGAGGCGAATTAGTGATTCCAACTGCCTCGTAGTGATAGGTGTGCCATCAATGCCTTGGTTTTGTTTCCTGAGAGAAAGGTAAAAGTCCTGGAGAACTTGAGCAGATTCAGGAGACAGCGTAGGATGTACG
This sequence comes from Rhinatrema bivittatum, assembly GCF_901001135.1. Lineage (NCBI taxonomy): Eukaryota > Metazoa > Chordata > Amphibia > Gymnophiona > Rhinatrematidae > Rhinatrema > Rhinatrema bivittatum. The sequence goes on along the minus strand of NC_042617.1, from coordinate 93,125,580 downwards.
TACTGCCGAGCATAACCAATATACTTTCTCAAAAGCTGGTGTGGAAGGGCATCAAAGTTTTCACCAGGAAACACCTAAACCAAATACAAACTTTATTCTTATAGATCTCTTAAAGAATAAGATATGTGCCTTACAGTTTGAATATTAGTACTAGAAAGCTGAATGGCATAACAGATAAGCAGATAGAGATTATGTTGCCCTGTTTCTAGCTTAGGGATCATCCAAAACAGAATGAGTAAAGTAACTACCTCAAGTCATTTTTCCTAAGAGACTGTAAAATACCTTTTTGTTAGCTGATTAATTTGATATATTCAGCAAGTAGTTTTATTATAAGTGTTCTTTAGTCAATCTACATACAAAGCCCCATTAGAACACAGGAATCAACAAATTAAAAAAAATCAGCTCTGAGGTTCCAACAATAAAAAGTAGTCTAAAATATTCAGAGATGTACAAAAACTTCATCAAACCAATTTCTGGATTTTCTTTTTTTTGTGTCTTAAAATTGATACCTTGTGCAAAGGCAATATATATCCCTCACTTGTACTTAAAACCCTGTGCTCTGATCAGGACAATAATTAGGATAAATTACAGGGTAATTTCTTGATGGGGGAACCTACAACCACAGGCACTAGTGCTTTAGTTTAGTTTAGCCTTACTACTACTAAAGACTTTAGAATGGAGAAATTAGTTATCACCTGATATCTTCCTTTCCTTGAATCCAGCCAGACCAGATGCATAAGTTATGCTTCTTAACCAACAGATTGAGACAGATTAACAGATATGCTGATGCCACTCCCTTATACACTCCCATGCCAGTATTCTCTGCAAGAAACTCAGATAAACATTTTAATACAATAAACTTTTCCCTTACCTTCTAAACAAAAACCAGGGGGCTTCTAAGGGAGAAACAAACAAATAGCACAGACACAACCTACACTCCTTGATATGGTTTACCACCTTAAAATATAGTGTACCGAATAGAGCATACAAGCAGTTATTCTGAAAATGAATCAAGAAAATAACACTTAGCAAAACACTGGACTGGTCTGGCTGGATCAAGAAAAGGAAATTATCAGGTCAGAACTAATTTCTCCTTCCTCTTTATCCTGACAGACAAGTCCACACATATGGGAAGTACTCAAGCTATTTCTCTACTGGGTGGGGGACAATGCAAAGCCCGCTCTCAAGACTTCCAAAACAAAGGAAGCCTCTTCCCCGGCTTGATGATAAAGATTTATACAAGGAGGACCAGGTCACTGCTCCACCAATATACAATGGCGACATCAAGCAAAGTCCTGCCCACAATTTGCCTGCATTCAGAAAGAGTATGTCCTCCATTTTAAGGGAAACATCAGTCTTTTGAATACGGAAGCTTAACCAAGCACTTCCTTATTCCAACAGGCCATTGACACCTTTGAAGCTGCTCCAACACTTTCAAAGCCACTAAATCAAACAAATGATACTCTATGGGACAGTTAGTGTATGGCAGTGAACGATGAGATAGACTTAACTGGCATCTCAGAGACATGGTGTAAGGATGATAACCAATGGGCTACTGCTATACCAGGGTACAAATTATATTGCAATAATAGGGAGGAGCAACTTGATGGGAGGGTGGCGCTTTATGTCCAGGATGGAAAAAGACTCAACAGGATAAAGATCCTGCAAGAGACTAAATACAAAATAGAATCTTTATGGGTACAAATCCCATGTGTGTTGGAGAAGAGTACAGCAATAGGAGTATACTACCATCCACCTAGCCAAAATGATGAGATGGATGATGAAATGCTAAGAGAATTTAGGTAAGCTGACCAAATTGGTGGTATCGTAATAGGAGATTTCAATTACCCGAATTATTGACTGGGTAATTGTAACATCAGGACATGCTAGAAAGATAAAGTTCCTTGATGGAATAAATAAGTTTTATGGAGCAACTGGTTCAGGACCCGATGAGAGAGGAAGCTATTTTAGTTGTAATTCTTAGTGGAGCACAGGATTTGATGAAAGAGGCAATGGTGTTGGGGCTGCTTGGTAATAGTGATCATAACATGATCAAATTTCAATTGACTAGAAGGACAATAGCTCTAGCACGAAACTTTGATAAAATGAGAAAAATAGTTAGAAAAAAAGAGATAGGAGCAACTACAAAGGTTAAGAGTGTGCAACAGGTGTGGACATTGTTAAAAAGTATCTTAGAAGCATAATTAGGGAAAATAAGGCTATCGCGGAAAATCTAAATTAATTCTTTGCTTTAGTGTTTACTGATGATGTTATTGTGGAGATACTAGTTCCGGAGACAGTTTTCAAGGATGACTATTCAGATGAACTGAACCAAAACACAGTGAATCTGGAAGTTGTAGGCGGCCAGATTGACAAACTGAAAAGTAGCAAATGGAGCAGATGGTATACACACCTCAGGGTTCTGAAAGAAATAAAAAATGAGATTTCAGATTTATTACAAGTAATTTGTAACCTATCATTAAAATCATCCAATGTACCTGAAAACTGGAACGTGGCCAATGCAACATTGATATTTAAAAAGGGCTCCAGAGGTGATCCAGGAAACTTTAGACTGGTCAGCCTGACTTCAATGCCAGAAAAATATCATGGAAACTATTATAAAGAATAAAATCCCAGAACATATACATAGACTTGGTTTAATGGGACACAGCTAACATGGATTTACTCAAGGGAAGTCTTGCCTCACAAATCTGCTATTTTTGTCTGAAGGGGTTAATAAACATTTCGATAAAGGTGAACGGGTAGATGTAGTCTATTTGGAATTTCAGAAGGCATTTGACAAAGTCGCTCATGAGAAGCTTCTAAGAAAACTAAAAAAAAAGTCATGGGATAGGCGGGATGTCCATTTGTGGATTGCAAACTGGTTAAAAGAAAGGAAACAGAATAGGATTAAATGGTCTGTTTTCACAGCTGAAAAAGGTAAACAGTGGAGTGCCTCAGGGATCTGTACTTGGACCTTTACTTTTTAATATTTATAAATGATCTGGAAAGGGTTATGAGTAGTGAGGTGATCAAATCTGCAGATGACAAAATTATTCAGAGTAGTTAAATTACAAGATGATTGTGATAAACTGCAAAAGGACCTTGCGAGAATGGAAGATTATATTTCATCTACCATATGGACGCCTAATGTGGACAAGTGCAGGGTGATGCATATAGAAAAAATAACCCATATGTTAGATTCCATATTAGGAGTTACCATCAAGGAAAGAGATCTGGGCATCATAGTTGATATTACAATGAAATCATTGGCTCAGTGTGCTGTGGCGGTCAAAAAAGCAAACAGAATATTAGGAAGGGAATGACAACAGAAGATATCATAATGCCTCTGTATCGCTCCATGATGAGACCGCACCTTGAATACTGTGTGCAATTCTGGTTGCCGTATCTCAAAAAATATATAGTTGCACTGGAGAAAGTACAGGGAAGAGCAACCAAATGATAAAGGATATGGAATGGCTCCCCTATGAGGAAATGCTAAAGAGGTTAGGGCTGTTCAGCTCCACTTTCAAGACTACCGCACAGTGCTTCAATCCATAATTTTCTCAAAAATAGACTACTGCAACTCGCTCCTGCTAGGTCTCCCAGCAAACACAATCAGACCCCTTCAGATGGTACAGAACTCCGCTGCCAGGATCCTGACCAATACTAACAGAAGAGAGCACATCACGCCCATACTTCGGAACCTACATTGGCTACCCATCAAATTCAGAATTCTCTACAAAGCCCTTACGATGATTCACAAAGCCACTCACAACCTAACTCTGCTTGATCTTAACTTTTTTTCATCCCCATGAATCTTCCAGACCAGTGAGATCGGCCTACAAAGGCACTCTCTACGCGCCCCCCCCCCCAGTAAAGACCACCTTTAGGAAACGCGCACTATCCACCGCTGGTCCCTCGCAATGGAATGCTCTTCCCCCAGATCTCAGGCAAGAACCATGCCATCTAATATTCAAAAAAAATCTCAAAACTTGGCTTTCAGTCAGGCGTTTCCCTAACCGGAGGAACCTCCTGCCAGAATGGCTCTCATCTCCTCTCTGGTTGTTCTCAGTATCTGGACTAGAATGGTCTGCTCTTAAGAGCGTAGTATCGGTCATAAGCTCTAGCTTATATTTACTCGCATTTATTTGCTTCAAGTCAGATTTTGTTCAATCGACAGTTTCTCAAATAGTAAATTAGTTCTACCCTGTTCTCCCAGTTCATTGTAACCCTTGTTCATTGTAATTGCTTTTTGCAATGTTCTTTGTTTCACTGTAAACCGATATATGTAGTTTCTCTAAATGAATGTCGGTATATAAAAGTTCTAAATAAATAAAGAAGTGACAGCCAAGGGGGGGATATCAGATCTACAAAATCAAGAAAGGACTTGAACAAGTAAATGTAAATCGTTTTTTTACTCTTTCGGATAATACAAGGACTAGAGGGCACTGCATGAAGTTAGCAAGCAGCACATTTAAAACAATACAGAAAAAATTATTTCATTCAACGTACAATTAAGCTCTGGAATTCGTTGCCAGATGAATTGGTTAAGGCATTTAGTATAGCTGGGTTTAAAAAAGGTTTGAATAAGTTCCTGAAGGAGAAGTCCATAAACCTCTATTAATCAACTGGGAATAGCCAATGCTTGTTACCAGCATTAGTAGCATGGGATCTTTTTAATGTTCGGGTACTTGCCAGGTAAGAACATAAGAAAATGTGACTTGTGACTTGGATTGGCCACTGTTAGAAACAAGAGTACTGGGCATGATGGAACCTTGGTCTGACCCAGTATGGCATATCTTATGTTCTGAAAATATTAGTAATCCTTAATTACAAAAGAACTTTCCTATCCTTTCATTGAAAAAATAAGCCAACTCTTCTGCACTTGAGACAGTTTGAAAAGGAGGAAGTTAAGACAGACCATTTGGATAAGATGAAACAATGCAAAACCATTGGAACAAATAGCCATGTGAACCCACACCAAAAAAACCCAAAACAACCTGCTGCTCTGAAATTGGTGGAATAGATTTCTACCAGATAAGCACTGCCTTAAGAGTAAGCAGCTCAAACACTTCTTTAAATAAGTGAAACACAAGACACCTCCGAATGATATGTTCAAAGTCTACCCAACAACTGCCCCCTTGTAGGTGGTAGTAATTGCCACCTGTACCTATAGGGAGTTAAAACCCAAACCTTAACCATAACCCCACAGGAACTTTAAGAAAACTGGTACCACAGCTCCTATTAGTTTAGATATTCCTATCCAAGTTCCAATTCTCTAAAAACGTTTAGACTCTCACATACATCAAGGATATGGAAACTTTCTTAAAACATAACAGGTAATTTATAGTCTTCTGAGAATGTCCTTCTCTGACAAATGAGCTCTCCCAAGGGCCAAGCTGAAAAATAAAACAGAGATGGTTTCTCTGAACCACTGGCTTCTTCTCTCAATAATTGTCACTCATTCATCTAACAGTATCTATGTTTTTAATATTGTAATTTTCTAACCTCTAGAATCCTCACTAAATCTTAATACTAAGACACCTTGGCCATTTGGGAAAAATATCACTAAACCCCGATGCCCAAGAATCTTCTGCAAGACTCTACCCACCAGAGGGCATAGAGAGAACCTAAATAAAAACTGGCTAGATGAATTAGGCCATCCACACTGGATGAACCTCCTGTGCACTGCTGCAAACTGCCAAGTCCATCACTGGTTTTTACCATTTGGACACAAACTGGGAGAACACTTCCTGAGACAAACTGATTCTTCTGACATCCAGCTTGTCACGACTGAGAAAGTCCGCCTGTAAATTCTCTATTTCTACTAAAAAGAGTGGCAAAGAAACTTTACATGCTTTTCTGCCCAAACTAACCACAGACCTACCAGCTCCACCATGTCAGCTTCTGATCCTACTTCAGGGAACGATGTATGCTATGGCTGTGGCATTGGGTAATAAGATCCTGACAACCTGATCCTGAAGACTGAATAAGGTGCCTTCCCTATCGCTCTGGATTCCAACTGACTTATGGCTCACTTTGCTTTCACTGCACTCCATGTACTGAAGAGATTGCAATCTGCTCTTCGCAAAGTTCACTATCTTGGTCAACACCGACTTGCTTACCTGGAATGACTTTGTATGAATTAACCAATCATTCAGAACCAGAATCCCTTTTTGAAGCAAGGCCACTGCCACTACTACTGTGAGCTTGGATAAGGTTCTTGGGACAGTGGACAACACAGAGGGAAGACCCGAAACTGAAAACATCAGAGATTAGGTAGCTGTCACTTTATTCTGCAGGAAATATGTCTCTGAAGTGAATAGGAAGAGTTTCTTGCACAGCATAAGAAAATGCCATACTGGGTCAGACCAAGGGTCCATCAAGCCCAGCATCCTGTTTCCAACAGTGGCCAATCCAGGCCATAAGAACCTGGCAAGTACCCAAAAACTAAGTCTATTCCATGTTACCATTGCTAATGGCAATGGCTATTCTCTAAGTGAACTTAATAGCAGGTAATGGACTTCTCCTCCAAGAACTTATCCAATCCTTTTTTAAACACAGCTGTACTAACTGCACTAACCACATCCTCTGGCAACAAATTCCAGAGTTTAATTGTGCGTGGAGTAAAAAAGAACTTTCTCCGATTAGTTTTAAATGTGCCCCATGCTAACTTCATGGAGTGCCCCCTAGTCTTTCTACTATCCGAAAGAGTAAATAACCATTTCACATCTACCCGTTCTAGACCTCTCATGATTTTAAACATCTCTATCATATCCCCCCAGGAAACCAAGGTGGTGTCCCAAGCTCACAATCTACACACTGTGGTTCTAAAATGGCTGTTCCCACTGCAGTGGCAAGCATTCTGGCAGGATCAGGCTGTACTGCCAATACAGTCCGCCCCACAGCCACTAGTTCACTGAACTGCTCACTCTCCTTGGCCTGTCTGCACATATGGCATAGAGCACTTTCTCCTCTCCTCATCTGTCAGTGCGTTCGACACTGCACAGAGCACAGTTTTTTTTTTTCCTATGCTCAAGGGGAGCAGACCTTGCTCTCCCTTCCTGACCTTAGCCCAAATATCAAAACTGAGCTGAATGTCAAGAGTTTCAATCACCTCAACTACAAAAAACAAACTAATGCTGACCAACATTTGCTTTCTGTGCACGTTTTTCCTCTTTTTTTTTTAACTTTGTGCACCAAAAACAGGCTCAGGCAGGGAGGCTATAGAAGAGCGCAAGGCAAAAAAACCTTTTTTCTCCTTCAGGAGAGCTTAATAAAGTGGAGGGAGGTTAACCCTCAGAAAAGGAGAGCAGGAGAGGGAGGTAGGAAGGGAAGAAGGCAGCTTACAGCAGACTAAGTCTGAAGCCCAGATACAGAATCTGGAAGTCCCCTGATCTAGAGTTGTGCCCAATCAAGGAAGTACAAAATGTTCACTTCAGAAGCTGCTCTGTCTAAATGCTCAATTGAGGGAGGGAATACAGGACTTTCATCTCAGGAGCTGCCCCTCTAAATTGCTCTGCCAGTCTTCATCATATGGCCTAACCAGGCCTCAGCTCACAGCATAGAATGCTTGCTTAACATCTGCTGGAGATAAAATACTGGCAGGCTGAGGTCAGCACGAGAGCCTATAAGGGAGTGACATCAGCAATCCTGTTACTCTGTCCCCATCTGCTACTTAGGAGGCATAACCCATGCATCTGGATTGGTCTGGCTGGCTGAAGAGCAAGAGATTTTTTTTATATAATAGTTTTTATGCTTGTAGTGAGAGCCATCACGCAGCACAGTACAGGATTTAAAGATCCCAGGTCGTTAGTCCATAACTAGCGAGTTGTGACGTTTGGAAAATATAGAGAATTTACTACTTACCTGATAATTTTGTTTTCCTTAGTGTAGGCAGATGGACTCAGGACCAGTGGCTTATGCACCTCTGCCAGCTAGAGAGAGCGCAAATTGACGTCACTGCAGGAGTATATATACTGTGACATCAGCCTGCCAGTATTCTCTTCAAAAGCAATTGTGGACAGACTAGCAAAAAACTTGATTAAAAACAGCCAGCCAGGCTGTTTTTAATCAAGGGAACACTGAACTCAGGCAATGAATGTATGTACCCCAATCTAGGGGATTGGATGAACACTTACTAGTAATCCCCTGGAACACATAGCACCACAGGATGACCATTAACACAATCATTTGGCAGCTAAGGGCGGGAAGCTGAGTCCATCTGTCTACACTAAGGAAAACGAAATTATCAGGTAAGTAGTAGACAGATGGACTCAGGACTAGTGGGATATATCCAAGCTATTCCCAAATAGAGTGGGAGGCTGCCCACGGTCCAGTCAACACCACATGTGCAAAGGCTGCGTCCTACTGGGCCTGTACATCCAGATGATAATACCTGGAAAAAGTGCGTAAGGTGGCCCATATCGCAGCTTGGCAAATGTCGACGGGAGACAACAACCTAACCCTGCACCCATGACACTGCCTGAGCCCTAGTGCAATGAGCCCTAAAATGAGTCGACATCTTTTCAGCATTCACATATGAGGCCATGACTACTTTCTTAATCCAGCAAGCTATTGTAGCCCACAAAGCTGGTTCTCTCTGCTTTCCTCCACCATGAAGGACAAATAATATCTGTCTTTCGAAAAGGTTTAGAAACCTCCAGATACCGCACGACATGTCTCTTGACATCCAAGGTACGCATCAGGAGATATTCTTCCATATCTCTTTCCTTATTTAAAGATGGCAAGGAAATGAACTGATTCAAACGAAAATCCAAGACCACGTTAGGTAAGGAAGAGGGAACAGTACACAGCTGTATTGCTCCTGGAGTCGCCCAAAGGAACGGCTCCCAGCAAGACAAGGCCTGCAGCTTGGAAATTCGATGCGCAAAACATATTGCCACCAGAAACACTGTTTTCAAGGTCAATAATTGCAAGGAAAGACTATGCAGTGGTCGAAACATAGGGCCCGCCAAGAAATCCAACACCAGGTTAAGATTCCACAAGGGAACCAGTAACCGCAAGGGAGGATGAAGATGTTTCACTTCCTTCAAGCAATGGGCCACATCAGGATGAGATAAAGATTCACCATTCACCTGGTCCCTGAAACAGGCAACAGCTGCAACTTGTACCTTCAAGGAATTAAGGGCCAACCCCTTATTTAACCCAGCCTGCAAAAATTCCAAAATGAGCAGGATCTTAACTGAACAAGAAAGAACACCTTGATCCTCACACCAAGCCTCAAACACTTGCCAAATCCACACATAGACTAAGAAAGTGGCGAACTTTCGAGCTCATAGCAAGATGGCAATCACCACAGAAGAATATCCATGCTTCAACAAGCGAGCCCTCTCAAGGGCCATACCATAAGATAAAACAGAGTTGGATCTTCATTAAGGTCAGGCCCCTGCTGCAACAGAGTCTTGCGTGGCGAAAGACAAAGAGGGGTCTCTACCCGGAGTCTTCGCGCATCTGCGTACTATGGTCTTCTGGGCCAATCCAGTGCCATCAGGAGCACCATCCCCCTTGTAGCCTTCGATCCTGCGAACTATTCTGCCCAAAAGGGGCCACGAGGGAAAGCCATACAGCAGCTTGTCTTCCGGCCAGATCTGCATGACAGCATCAATACCGAAGGGCCTCAGATCTCTCCTGCGACTGCAGAACTGATGAATCTTTACATTGCGAGAAGTTACCAGCAGGTCTAGGAATGGAAGGCCCAAGCGATCCACTATCAGCTGAAACATCTCATCCGACAATACCCATTCTCCTGGATCCAAACTCTCCCTGCTGAGAAAGTCTGCTCTTACGTTGTCTTTTCATGCTATGTCAGAAGCTGAGATCAACTGGAGATGCCCTTCCTCCCATTACATAAGTTAGTTTATTTCCTGTGACACTTGCTGGCTCTTGGTTTCTCCCTGCCGATTGATGTAAGCCACTGTCATTGCGTTGTCCGAAATTACTGTTTGACCCTGCAAGCACACCAAGCGGACCACCCGGGTTTCCAGGCAATTGATGCTCCAGAGAGACTCTGCTGAATTCCAGCATCCTTAAGCCATTAGTTCCTGACAGTGAGCTCCCCAACCTGGAGACATGCATCTGTCATGAGTATCAACCAGTCTGGCGATGTCAGGGAAACTCCCTTTTTCTCAGATGATCCTCCTGCAGCCACCACTGGAAGTGACAGCAGATTTCCATTGGCAAGTGGAGCCGAGCCTAATAGCCCTGAGATTGTGGGGGTTCCAAGGAGACAGCAGAGAGCACTGAAGAGGATACATATGCACTCTCGCCCACAGCTTCACTTCCAGGGTTGCCATCATCGAACAGAATATCTGTAGATAGGGCCACACTGTTGGGCATATAGTGTTCACCAAAAGACACACCTGCAACATCAACTTCCGAATCCAAATTTCTGGCAGAAAAACTTTGTCCTGCCTCGTGTCGAACTGAACACCCAGATACTCTGATGACAGATGGCTGAATACTGCGCTCTGGCTAGGGTTCACTACCCAACCGAGCTCCTACAACAAGGAGATCACCTTGTGGGTCACCAGGCGGCTCTCCTTCCAGAGACATGGGTAGAATCAGCCAGTCATCCAAAAAGGGTGTACTAGGATTCCATCCTCTCTCAACTCTGCCTCCACAACCACCATAACCTTGGAAAAAGTTCTGGGAGCGGTAGCTAGACCAAAAAGGCAGCGCCCAAAACTGATAATGGCCCCCCCAACACCACGAAACGCAGAAAATGTTGGTGCTCCAATTGGATGGGAATATGGAGATAGGCCTCGCACAGATCCAGGGAGGTCAGAAATTCCCCCAACTGCACGGTCATTGTTACCGAGTGCAAGGTTTCCATGCAAAAATGAGTCACCTGCAAATGACAGTTGACTCCTTTGAGATTCAGGATGGGATGGAAGGAGTCCTCCTTGGGCCCAACAAAATAAATGGAATATCACCCCATACTTTGAGATGTAGGCACTGGAACCACAGCTCTCAAGACTGTGGAGCCTTGATAGCTTAGGCTCCACTGTCTGCTACTTCTGTGGGGAGTGGCAAGGAGACACCATGAACACGTCCCAAGGAGCAATGCAAAATTCCAGCGCTTATCCTTCTCGTATCACCTCCAGGACCCACTGATCCGATGTGATCTGGACCCACCTCTCATAAAAGAGAGAGCGACATCCCCCTCCTCTCTTGTTCCCAAGGGTGGGTCGGCAAACCTTTATTGTGAGGCTCAGGAGAATCCACTATCCAAGCCCGTGCCTCACTTGGGCTGTCTGGGACAAAAGGACAGACCTTCCAAAAGGCCTAGTCCTCTGAAAAGTCGACTTTCTATAGGGACAAAACCACTTGGAACAACTGAGACGACCCCTCATACCAAAAGGGTGCTGTAACTGCTTATCCTCCGGCAATCGAGGAACTGGGAATTCATCCCCACTTACAAGCCAGTTTCTCCAACTCACTCCCAAACAAGAGCAAACCTTTAAAAGGCAATTTCATAAGATTAGCTTCGGAGGTCACATCAGCCAAACAATTTCACAGCCATAATTGACGCCTGGACGCTATTAGCAAAGCCACTCCTCTAGCCGAGGTATGGACCAAATTGCAGCCCGCATCTGCTAAAAAGGCAGTGGCGGGTTCCATACAGCTCTGGAATTCACTCCAGAATCATTAACCTCCTGAGAGAGAAGCAGACAAGAGCGAGCCACCAGGGCACAACAGGAACCTATCTGCAATGTCATTACTACTGCTTCAAATGCTTGCTTAAGGATTGCCTCAATCCTCTTATACACATCCTTCAAGGCTGCTCCTCCCTCCACGGGGATAGTCATCTGCTTAAGAGATGACACAGACAAGCACATCCACTTGCAGAAAATGCAGACACTCTCTCACACTGGATCCACAGGGTACCGGCCTTCCAATGTCCGAACCCCTTTGAAATTTGCCTCTGGAAAATTCCATTCAAGATCAATCAATTCTTGAATGGCTTCCATAAACAGGGAAAGAAAACAAGAGGCTTTACGCAAGGAAACCAAAATGGGATTTTTCTTTGGCTCAGAAATGGAATCTGCCCCAGGTACGCCCAGCCTCCTCCCTCCTCCAGGCTGAGATGCCCGAATATGACAGGCAACAGAGATAAAGGCGCTTGAGTTTCTTGGTCACCGGTGCCATTAATTCGTCAGTAAGCTTAACAGGTGACTGAAGAAGTGAAAAATTAAACGCACAAAAGTTAGGTGCCCCAAGTCTATGTGTCACAAAACTAAGCGCCCCTGACACCACGCCAAACCTGGGTGCACAACCAATACGTTTTAGAATGTGCACACGGGTAGCGCACCCAAAAGAAACTGGGTGCACAATTTGGACGCACAGCCGGATGCACTGCGCACATAGACGGTCCCGTAGAGCAGTGGTTCTCCACCTTTTTTCAGCCAGGACACACCTGACAGATGGTTCTCACATGCGTAACACACTGAACATGTGACCTTCATGGGGCTAATTGTAAACATTCTGTATCCTCAGGAACCCCCTCGACCCCCAACAATGGGTGCAGAGCAACCCAGCATACAAAAAAAAAAAAAAAAAAAAAAGATTCTGGTTCTGACGACATCTCAGTAAAAGTAAAACAAACTCCCTTTACTGGCAGGCACAATACCCCTCCTTATGAAGAGACTGTAGTTTACCAATAATGCATGTCCTATTGAGAAAACACAACAAATAAGATTCATAAAATGCCTACATGCTAGTAAAATACCTCACCTCTGTCACACACACAGAACTGACCTTCACCAAGTACAGAAAGACCACAAATTATAAATATGGAAACAAAGTGGAAAAGAAAATGAAAAAAGCCACTCTGCATACAGTGCAAACCTGAAGAAATGGAAAGAGAAATCTAGCAACTAGCAAGGTCCCAGGATCTGAAATAATGCGCACAAACTAATGTTCACAGTTACACCTGTATTATAGAACACACTCAAACAGTAACAACCTTATCTATGAAAAGGCAACACTTCAAATAGTAAGCCAGGTCCTAAACACTAATAAACCTCCTATTAGGAAACAGAACAAGCCAAGCTGCTATAGATCCCCACATAGAAATAATTGTAAAACTATACTAATACATGTTACAAAACAGCCAATGAACAGAACAACATCCAACAATTAAAAACTCATAAAAACTATTAAAAACTGTCCAAATATCAAAATATTTCAAAATGCAGACATCACATAATACCCAATAATTAAAATGGAAGTCAATCAAGAAAAATAAATTTAAGCCACCTTTACCTACCCTCTCTAGCAACTCTCCTACTCCTTTCCCTTGCAGGCCAATAGCACACACCAGAAGCAGCAGTGGCTGCTGAAGCTGTGTCTTCACGGTCCTCTTCCTTAGGGCCCACAACCAGTCACTCACAAACAGTCTCTGTCTCACACACACACCAGTCACCTCCCTGACCAGTCTCTCTCTCACACACACACCCCAGTCATCTTTATGACCAGTCTCTCTCACAGAAAAACATCACTTCCCTGAGCAGTCTCTCTCTCAATCACACGCATGCTCTCTCACTTACATTCATCTCTCAATCACACACAAATGCTCTTGCTCCCATTCTACCACACACACAACTGCCACTCATGCACCAAGGTACCCATTCTACCACACACACACAAAGCTGCCACTCACACACACAAGCAAATTTCCTCTCTCCTGTGGAGCCTCTTCTCATTGTTTGACCCAATTAGCCTGGCCTCCACTCTTCAGCTGCCGCCTCGGCAGCACGCAGCGTCTCTCTGCTCTTCAGCCACCACACCAACCTGGCCTCCGGCAGTGGCACACAGCAGCACTCCGCTACCAATTGCATCGGCCCACCTGGGAATGATCAATCCCCTAATAGTCCAATCTGCCCCTAGGGAGAAGGGAAGCACAACTGGGGCAGTAGAACACCAGGAGCCGCGACACACCGGTTGAGAATCACTGCTGTAGAGGGCAGCCAAACACGCAAAAAAGTGCACAAAAATGCTGTTGTGACCTACCACGTGGCGCACAGGAAAAAACTTAATAGTGGGGCCTAGCCAACCTGGGCTGCCCAATTCCCTTAACCCCAACAGGAGCAGGAACAAATGTTGGAACAGTATGCTGAGCACAGAGACCGGAGGAAGTCCTACACAACCCCTCTACTCTGTCTTTTTTTTTTTAAACTTACCTGAGCTCAGCCCTTCCCAGCTGAGTACAGAAGATTTCCGGCTGCAGAGAGAGAGGGCATCTGCTATCACTGCCACACTCAGCTTCCTGCACCTGCTGCCTTTAAGCTGTACAATCAGTTAAGTCCACACCAGCTGAAAAAACCAGCTATCTGACAAAGGCACACATCTGAGGGACCAAAGAAATCACCTCAGGAATTCTCAACTGGGGGAGGGACCATTTGTTATCACCACAGGATAGAGGGGCTTTTTCTTTTCTTTATAAAAATTCTCCTTCTAAAGTCTGAAGCAATCCCCAGTAGAGAGGTGCACATCCACCATCTGCTGGAGACGGAGAATACTGGCAGGCTGTCACTGCAGTATATATACTGTGACGTCAGTTTGCTCCGGTCTCCCATCTGCTGGTAGAGGTGCATAACCCACTGGTCCTGAGTCCATCTGTCTACATGCTAGGAAATAGTTGAATGCTTACTACTGGCATAGTAAAAGATGAAAATTCTACTTATTGACTATAAAGGGGGAAAACTAAATCATGAATGGCATGAGAAAGGAGGAGATTACATTCAATTATTGGTTTAAGTTCAAAGATTTTTTTATGCAATTATTGGAACAGATGAAGCAACTGGACTCACATTTAGCAGTAAGCAGGCTCAACCATAATGTTAACAACTCTAATCTTGGTAGCTTCCAGCTGCCCCTAGCATTCCTTCTGCTATATTTCCCTAAACTATTTGGAGCACCAGCTTAGGAAGTCAGTGCTTTGCTTTAAACATGCTAAGTCACCTTTAAGTGGTAAACCGAATGCCTGGATGTTCAGCTAATAGAGGGAAAGGGGAGAACACATTGTTAGTATCTGATTGCAACAATGTGTGGGCCATTCCTTCTACTGGAGGCATGTGACCCTGCATTGCCTCAGGAATAAATTTAAATTGCAAGCCATCTGGGAACTACTTACTGTAGCCAATTATAATTTGCCATGAGCTTGGATTTGGAAACACAAGTAAATAAAGAGCACATTCTCTCGTCACTCAATAGAAGAGTCCAATATGTAACACTACAAGTAATTCTACCAAAGAATACTACATTGACATTCTCTGAAATTTAGAAAAAAAAATCTTCAAAAACGAACACAATTGTAGATAGAAATTGACAGGAACACAAAGTAGAAACAATCAAAAACAAACGATCTGCTCTCTCAGCCACTGAAAACAAATATGTCTCACTGCACATACGTTATGGTTAGAAGAGATAATATGATCAAAAAACTAGTAATAATTCTAGAAACAAAATTTCACTCCATTTAAATCATTGACCTCTTCTCATATAGTGCTTCTATCTGCCGGAAAAAATGTGAAATGTTAAAGGCAAGTTAAAAAAAAACAATACACACATACTGATGCAATAAAATATCAAACTATGATGGGGAGATCCAAGATGGCGCGCTAGTGTGAGGACGTGCGGTGACTCTCTCCTCACTTACCTCAAAACATTTCCCACTCAGGGCGAAGGCGGAGGGCCCGCGAGAGGCTGGTTATGGAAGTCTCTACGCCGTGTATTATGAGGGGGCTGATGGATGCCCATATCCTCAGAAGAAATGGACAGCCGGGAGCAGAGTCGCAGGAGGGGAGCCAAGGAGACGCGCAGACATCCAGCCCTCTCCAAAACTCATAGACATTATCCGTGGCTGAGAGAACAGACCCTGAAAACCCGGCGGTGAGTAGGACGGCTAACCTGTCTCGTCTGGAGTCGCTCTCGGACGTCAGGGATAGGGCCCTGCGAGGAACGGAGGAATCTCTGATCCGAGCAGAGAACCCAGAGACCGTCGGGGGTTGAAGGGGAAAACCCTCATAGAGGAGAAATGCAAAGGTAATGTATGCTTTTAATATAATTTGTTGATTGTTCTATGTAACGCTCACAGGCGAAGTTATGTTTTTATTGTAAACCGGTGTGATTTGTATTTTATACAGGAATGTCGGTATATAAAAGTTAAAAATAAATAAATAAATAGTCCATCCAGTCTGCCCAGCAAGCTTATGGTAGTTTTTGCCATGCCGTCCAAGTCACCCCCATACTTATCAGCTTCCCAGACCATCAAAGTAAGTCAATGTAGAACAGAAAATGTCCAATCATTTGCTCTAATAGGTCATTAAAGCTGCAATGTGATTGTTCTGAATTTCCTGATTGGACATTTTCTGTTCTACATTGACTTACTTTGATTCATTTTTCTAATAAATGTGTTGATGTTAAGAACTGAGATTATCTGGTATTTGAAGTTTGAGCAAAAATGTATCTGGCTGTCTAGCAACACAAGCAAGAAAACGTATGTGCTGCAATTCAGCATGCCCTCAAACAATGGAGAAAGCAACAAGAAAGAGGTGGCAAATAAATATTATAAAAGTAAAGACAAGTAAACATACCTTTAGTCTTTCTGCTAAAGGTTTATCTGACAGTACTTCAAGGACAGAGACATTTGAATCCTGTGTGTTTGAACGAGTCACTGTAACACTGCTCAGCACACCTTTCTTGCCACCTCGCAATGCCATTACATGTTCAGAGAGTAAATGGTCATGAGCCTCATTTGGAGTATCCAGCAAGATGAACACCAAGTCAAACCTCGACAGTAACGCACTCCCCATTCTAAAATGCAAAGAGGCAAGTATTAATAGAATCACCCATCACACAACTAAATCACAAATTTTCTCTCTTTAAAAGTACTCTACCGAAACTCCCATCTATAAAAACTTGAAAAAAAAAAATCAAGCTTTTTTTTTTTCATTTTAAGACTGCACATGAACATTTTTCCCTCACTGCTATCAATTTTATTTTTCAGGCTCAACTACCCACCCAGATTGCCTCTGCTCTTCACTCTGGGTAAGTAATGTGTAATTAATCTCACAGACTCAATATTACAAAAGCAATCTTTTTTTTTTTTAAGAAATGAAAAACACATAGTAAGCAGTGAACATTTCCTTACTTTAAATTCTCAGACACAGTTTTGCCCTTGTTATAATGCCCCCCCACTGGGTTTGCTGCAGCAATGATGGACGTCCTGGCTGGAAGGCTGCAAACAATGCCAGCCTTGGCAAGGCTGATGCTCTGCTGTTCCATAGCTTCCAGTAAGGCTTGGTGCTGATTCCCCATCTTATCAAATTCATCTATCCCACAAATCCCTGTAAAACATTAACAATGGTTGAAAAAAATACAAATAGAAAAAATGATTTTCCATTAATATTACAGAATTTCTATTTGGAAGACAAGAATCCTATGCCTGAACTACTAGCCACAAACCAAACAAGAGGTGGTTTATATCAATAGTCTCTGCTGAAGCAGAGCATGTACTACTGAATCTCACAGAAGGAAATACTGAAATGACAGTTCTGCTTTCAACTAGCAGTCCTTTTCATGGTATCCTCGATATAGAGTTTTTAATCAGGCAGCAACAACTACACAGGGTAGGAAAGAGGATACAAAAGAGCTGATAAAGTACAAAGGTTATTAAAGAAATTATTTTCTTCTTATATATGGGGCTTCCACGTTAATATCTGTTTTCAGCTTCTTTGAGTATATTTAATAGTATTTAAACACTTCTGTATTTTTCATATTTTTGCAAATTACAGTACAGTCCTAAAGTGTTTTGCTTTTGCACTATTAATTTTCCTTGGTCATATATTCCAGGTCCAAACTATCCATATCTGCATTGCTGCAGATACAAACCATGTTATGTGCTCAGCTAAACTTTTGAATAAGAAATGCTTTTCTCCTGCATTTGTATTAACAGTTGTTTACCTAGACCTGTATTTTCCCCCCTCAGTTCTGCTCATCTCCATCCATTTTTCCACCAAAAGTGAAAAAAGAAAATGAAATTAAATGCCGAGTCCCACGTTGGTCCATACAATTGGAAAACTGGAAACCTGAACCCATCTGATTCGGTTTACTTTTTCCTCAGAGAGTGAACGCTAAGGAGGTGACAGGAGCAGTGAGTTCATCAACTGTAGCACTGCCAGAGACAGCACACCTTCCCCAGCAGTGGAAATTTAGGGTTTGATGGGGGATGTTTGACTTCAAATTTGATAAGTGATTGGAAAAAAAAGATGCTGCAACATGCAGTTTCCTGAAAAAGCAACATAGCTTCAACCAACTACTGCCCTCCGTCACAGACTTTAAATACTTCTATATTAAAATCTTTCTGGATTCCATCCTCTTTATATGCTGCCTATGCATCTTTTAGTCAGCTTGTTTTCTGTCTCTCTTCCTGTCCTACCTTTGCTCTCTTATCTTCTGTTCATTGTTACCTACCTTGTTTTTCTCCACATTTGTCATTTGGCTGGGGTGGTGCCCCATTTTTGAAAATCAAATGCATTTATTAAAACTTGGATAGCATTGTTTTTATAGAGGTATTTAGAAATCCTCAAAGAGTACAAGCTGTAGCTTTGTCAGAATAGTATTATTTTTTGGGGTTTGTTTTTTTTAAGTGATACATAGTTGAAAAAAAAATCTGTGCAGAAGCTGATTCAGCAGTCATTTAAATGTGGCTGCTACAAGGTATACTCAAGAGTTTTGTCATATGGTCAGCACAGAGAGAAAGAAACTGAGCATGGGGGCAAAGTGTCCCATCCTCAGGGCCCGACAGGAGAGAAACGTCTCTAGGTCAAGGAGTTTCCTCCCAAGAGACCAACAGCAGTGAAATGTCAATGCAGGACCAACAGAAGAGATATGTTAGTGTGGGCCCAGGGATCACTGAGAGCACAGAGAAGTCTGCACATGGATCTATTCCACAATAATTCATGGACTGCCATTTTTCTCTACACTAATATTAAATTAATCCTTTTGTATATGCTTAGTTAGTGCACTCCCTTGTCAAGCTAGCCGAGCTGTCTTTCAAAAGAGTAAGAGTTGAAGATTTGCTTACAAATAGTTTTTTTTCCACCAAACCTACAACATGTACAAAAATATAAAAATAAAAATATAGCGGTCAGAAGTTGCTTTAATTTTTTGGGGGGGTAAGGGGTGACAGTTTCCTCCAGCTTTGATCTTTTAAATCAGAGTGAAGGCTGAAAGTCAGCACCATGAACCTTCACATTCACAACCATCAAGGAATTTTCTCTCTATTTTCTACACTCTCCCCATTTACTTTAATCCAGTAAGTTCCAAAGCTCCTTCTGGAATCCTGCAATCATGGACTTTAAATCCGGTCCCTAGGTGTCACTGTTGCAAGGTAACTATGACTCCCTACCATCCAGAGGCTATGAACACTGCGCCTTCACAGCATCTCCAGCGCCAGTCAGTGCAAGGGGCGAGAAGAACTAACCCAGGTACTCCACATGCTTCAGTAATAGATATGGCAAGGCATAAGTAGTAATGGGCCAAAGGCTGGAGGTACTGAAGTAGCTTCCTTCCCATCAATCAGCGACTCTGGGGACAGGGCATCATACGAGTATGTGATAGACAAAATGGCTTTTATATAGTTATTCAACAAAGCATTGAAAAAGTGTATAGGATCCCTAGTTGCAAAGAAGTGAAGGAACAACAGAGCCTTAATAGAAAAAATAATAATCTTCTACAATCACTTTGGACAATTTGCAGAAATCTGTAAAACAATGAATCATTTAAAAAAAAAAAAAAAGTTACAGAGAAAGGCCAGTAACAAGAAGAAAATTGCTACTCACCTGATAATTTCCTTTCTTCTAAGGAAGGCAGGCTAAGCCACACTAGTGGGTTATGCACTCTTACCAGAAGATGGAAATGGAGTAAAACTAATTCACTGACAAATAGCCCTGCCCCAACACCATCCTGCCAGTATCTGTAGAAAAGCCAAACTGTGGACAAACTAATTATACTTGAACAATGTTATTAACCATCAACCACTCATGCTTTCAACCAACCAGGAAACACTGAGTTCAGCAAAAAAGTCAGCATCTTAGGGGCTGGTACCACACTTACCAGTCCTTCAAACAAATCAAAAGAAATAACACTCTGCTTCGTCTACATATAAAGGACGAATTAAAAGCAAATAGGCAGCCCAGGGTAAGTTGTGGATTGGCCTGTCTTCCATAGAGGAAACGAAATTATCAGGTAAGTAGTAATTTCTCCTCCTTTGCTCTCAGGCAGGCCAATCCACACCAGTGGGATGTACCAAAGCTACTCCCAAAAAGGATGGTAGGCTGCTTGTGATCCCGTCAACACCGCACGTGTAAAAGCTGTGTCCTTCTGAGCCTTAATGCCCAAGCGGTAATGCCTGGAGAAGGTATGTAAGGACCATCACATCACTGCCTGGCAAATCTTGACATGAGACAACCGAATCTCCGCCCACGAGACCACCTGAGCTCAAGTGGAATGCGTCTTGTCTAGATAATGGTACATCCGCATCCACATAGGCAGCTGTGATGACTTCCTTTACCCAATGGGCTATCATCGGCCAGGTTGCTGGTTCCCCTTGTTTACCTCCACCATGGAGCATAAACAGTCAGTCTTCATCAAGGTGTGAGAGTAAGCTTCAAGTACCGCACTAGATGCTGCTTGACATCCAAGGCATGCAACAGACATCTGTCCAGAATGGGCAAGGAAATAGACTGATTCAAATGAAACTCCAAAATCATTTTCAGTAAAAAGGATGGTACTGCCCCCAGAGTCACCTGCAGAAATGGCTCATGGCAAGAAAGCCTGTAGCTCAGAGATTCACTGTGCCGGACAGATTGCTACCAGAAAAAACGTTTTTAAGGTAAGCAGCTGCAAAGAGATCACAGAAGCCAAAACATAGGACCTGCTGAAAAAACTAATACGAGATTAAGATCCCAAAGAGGCACCAGTAGACGCAAGGGCGGACGTAGATGTTTGACTCTTTTCAAGAACCTGGACACATCTGAATAGAACCTTCAGAGTTTTAAGGGCCAGGCCTTTAACCAGTCCTTCCTGCAAAAATTCCAATATCAGTGGAATTTCAACTTTAAGAGAGTGAGAACTTTGTACCTAACATCAGCTCTCGAACACACTCCAAACTCTAATATAAGTTAGAGATGTAGAAAACTTCATGGCATGAAGCAATGTGGAAATCATTAAAGAACAGCCATGCTTCAGCAACCGAGCCCTCTCAAGGGCCAAACCATAAGACAAAACCAACCCAGATCGTCATGCAGTATCAGCCCCTGATGTAACAGATCTTGAGTAGCAACTTGAGAAGACTGCCCACCAGGAGTTGCTGAAGATCTGCATACCTCAGTCTCTGGGGCCAATCCAGATCCTCTAGAAGTATGGTCACAGTCTGATTCACAATCTTTCGAAGCACCCTGTCGATCATCGGCCAAGGCGGGAAGGCATATAACACCCCACTCCGCAGCCATACCCAGACAAGAGCATAGATTCCCAGCACTCTCTGATCTCTTCTTTAACTGTAAAACCATGGTATCTTCACATTGTGGGAGCTTGCCATTAAATCCAGATATGGCAGACAAGAATGTGCCACTATAAGCCAATAGGCCTTGCCACCAGCTCCTACTATCCTGGATCCAAGACCTGTTTGCTGAGGAAAGTCTGCCCACACATTGTCCTTCCCACCAATGTGGGAGGCGGATATGTCCTGAAGATGTTGCTCTGCCCACACCATGAGCGCATCTACCTCCACCTGGTTCTGCCCTGATGATTTATCTAGGCAATCGTGGTGCACTGTACAACATTCTTACTGCTTGAGTTTCCAGCTGCTCCATGAACTGTAAGCACCAACTTTTGACAGTGAGCCCCCCAAGCCAGAAGGCTCGCATCTATCATGAGCACCAACCAGACCGGTGTGTTTAAGAGTATTCCCTTCCTGAGATAATCTGTTTGCAACCACCATTGCAGCTGGACGCTCACCTCCAGTAGCAAATGGAGTCTCAACATGTACTCCTGCAACTGTGGATTCCACCGGGACAGCAACGCATGCTGAAGGCGCCGCATGTGTGCCCTCGCCCAGGGGACCACTTCCAATGTTGCCGTTATAACCCCAGAACCTGCAGATAAGACCACACTGTTGGGAAAATAGTTCTCCTCGAGGACTGAACTAGAATCACCAACTTCTGAATGCGATTCTCCAGCAGGAACTCTGCCCTGTTCTGATTCAAATCACATGCCAAGGTACTCCAGGGACTGAGCCGGCTGTAAACTGTACTTGGTTAAGTGTACCACCCAGACTAGCTCTTGAAGCAAAGTGACCACCTTGTGAGATGCCAATTGACTTTCTTCCGCAGTCTTGGCCCAAATCAACCAATTGTCCAGATATGGTTGGACCAGAATGCCCTGCTTGCACAGAGATGCCGCTACCACCACTATAACCATGGAGAAGATTCAGGGTGCAGTAGACAGACTGAAGGGAAGGGCCTGAAACTGATGTTGACGTCCAAGAACAGCGAAACACAGGAAACGATGTTCCTGTCGAATAGGAATATGTAAATAGGCCTCAGGCACATCGAAAGGCGTAAGAAATTCCCTTTTCTGTACTACCATAATTACGGAGCATAGAGTTTCCATCCTGAAGTGAGTCACACGCAAATGATAGACAAACTCTTTTCAGATCCAGGATGGTTTGAAAGGAACCTTCTTCCCCTCTTGGGAAGGACAAAAAAAAAAAGATACAGTGCTCTATTCCATTTATCTGGGAACTGGAATTACGGCCTCCAGATCTATCAGACTTCTTAACTTAGCCTTCAAGCTGCTGTCTTCACTAGGGAGTTACATGAAGAGATTATAAATGCATCCGGAGGAATTCGGAGAAATTCTGAGCATAGCTGTCCCTTATTTCCAGGACCCACTGGTCCGTCCTAATCTGGGCCACCTCAGATAAACACAAGCTAGACGACCGCCCATCTCCTGATTCAGTAGATAAGCCTCCACACCTTCATTGCGAAGAACGAGAAGCTCAGGACCTGGAGCCCGCGTCCTTAGGAAGTTCTTAGGCCGAAAGAACTGAGATCTTCCAAAATGATGAGACTTAAGAGGAGCTGCTCCTCTGTAATGGCGAAAACAATTGAAATCCTGGGGTAGCCCCTCACCCCAAAAGAATGTGATATCACTTTCTTGACCTCCAGCAATCACAGAATTTTGGATTCACCAATCTATTCACTATCTTCTCCAACTAACTGTCAAATAGAGAACACTTATAGGGTAACCTTGTCAAGCTGGACTTGGAAATAGTGTCTACTGACCAGTTTCGCAGCCACAACTGGCGCCTAGCCACCATCACAGAAGCCACATCTCTAGCGGCTGTTTGCACCAAGTCACAGCCCACATCAGCTAAAAATGTGGTTCCTGGTTTCATCACCAGCCCGCTATTGGATCCTGAGCCTTGAATCTCCTGAGAGAGATGCAAACCTGCCAGAGCTACCAGATAGCAGCAAGAAGCAATTTGCAAATTCATTGCCATGGTTTCAAAGGCCTGTTTAAGGATGGCTTTAGTTCTCCTATCCTGGGCATCCTTTAGAGCTGCCCCTTCTTCAACCTGGATGGTGGTTCACTTAGTAACAGCGTACGCCAAAGCATCAACCTTAGGAAATAGTAACTGCTCCCTTGCCTTTGGATCCAAGGGGGTATAAACTTGCCAAAGAGCGCCCCCCTCTTTAAAACTTGTTTCCGGAGCGTTCCACTCAAGATCAATCAACTCTTGAATTGGTTCCAGGAGGGGGAAGAAACAGGACACTTTGTGCAAAGTGGCCAATATGAGAGCTTTCTTTTGTAATCCTACAGCGTCACCCCCATCTTCTCTAAGTGTTTTCAGGATCTCAGACAACAGACCTGGCAACACACCCTTGTGAAAAAAAAACAGTAGAGTCTGATGTGGTTCCACGTCAAGATAAATATCTCCCTCTTCTAGGGGTGTGAAATTTGAGTCCCACCAGAATTATCCGATGGGTCACGGTATGCTTCTCAACATCTCTAGGGGTAACCTCCTTTTGGCTCTTGCCTGAACTGAACAGCAAGCAGGACACCCAAGAACGTGACCCATTCAATGGTGGCAAAGCAGCCCAGTAAGGACACCCTTTCAGAAAGTCCTGCAAGACCTAGAAAAATTCCATCCAGGTGAAGGAGGCTGGATCCAAACCAAGCCCACAGGCCCAACATGGCACTCTCCGACGCCTCCCCCAGGGATCTCTCTCCCGTTGGAAACAAGGGGGGAGGGGAACTGTCCATCTTATCACCTCTGCACCTCTTCCCTCCATGTTCACCATAGGCCGAGGGGATGTCCCAATGCTGACTAAATCCATAGTAGGCATATCGCCTTGAGCATCCAAACAGCACTGAGACAAGCAAAGAGAAAGCAATGGCTGGATTGCCCTTATATAGTAAGCCACACAAATAGCAAAGTGCTTAAACTTCTTTGTTCCCAGCACCATTAGTCTTCTTTCCACACAGTCTAAAACAGCCTCCTGTGTGCACACCACCGGATGTACCTGTGCAATTACACACTTAAACTTAGGCTGCATAATTACACACACAAGTGCCCATGCACGTGCACATCTATGGCAAGACACCACCATGCTGAGAGCATACAGGATAAAAAAAATGCCCACCATGGCCTACCAGGCATCTGACTGAACCAAGCCTGAGATGTGGGGCCTAGCGAAAGCTGCTCAACCCGCCGACCCGTGCCACCTCCACTGTCCACTAACTCCCCAGAGAAGGTAGAGCTAAAAAGGTAAGAAACACCAAGGAAGAAACTGATGCGCAAGGAAAAAAAAAAAAAAAAGGAAGGGGGTCTAACGCTTCCCCCTTAACTTTTTTATACCTGAGATTAGCCCTTTCCTGGCTGAGAGCATGATTGGATCTCCAGCTATGAGGGGGAGAAGGCACAAGCTTTCACCACCAAGTACTCCCTCGTCCATCTAGCCAGGCCTCGAGACTTAAACCGCTCAACTGAGGGACGGCACAATCAGGTGTCACATCAGAAGCTCAAGCATTTAATTCTTCTCCTATCTTCTGAGATTCTTTTCTTTATTATTATTTTTTTTTAAAACACTAGCAATTTCCACAAGGGCGATGCATGTCCACCATCTGCTGGAGATGAAGAATACTGGCAGGCTGATGTCAGGGCAGGGATATGTCAGTGACATCAGCAAGTTAGTTTTACTCTGTCTCTATCTGCAGGTGGGAGTGCATAACCCACTGGTGTGGACTGGTCTGCCTGAGTGCAGAGGAATCAATTTGTGCATATTGATCACCTTGATCTCCAAGAACAAGGGCACCAGCTTCCAGTCCAAAATCCCCAGAAGTGCTGTCTCTAGAGAGTGTTACTGTCAGGCCAGAACTGGTGGTGGTATTACCACATACATATACACCACGAGGGGCAACATTGCATGCAGCCTACAAAAGAACAAAGTATAGTATAATTTAATTATCTATGTAGACAGGCAGCAGTCATTACTGTAATAAAAGCTTCAGCTTGAAATCAAATCTGACAAAACATATTATACCCTATGAGTTCCAGTAGAAAGCTCTCTTTGGCACAATGCAAATATTTATTTGTAAGCTACACTAGACGGACATTTGTTGGTAGTTGTAGTATATGATTTTAAAATAATTAAAATGACCACTAAATTTGAGACTGAGATCAGACCCAACATGACCTAGCTTACAAGCGAGGTTCATTCCAGTCATGTTATGCGCAAAACAAGTCCATTTGGAGACACCACCCCAAAAAAAAAACCCATTCAAATGTACAGAGTGTGATAGAAGCTTCACTCAACAAATCATACCCAAAACTACATGAAATGATCCACAGGAAAAAAAAAATGCATTCCTTGGCACAATTCACATATTAAAAAAGCACTACAGTAAGGGACTGAGATCATACCAAACATACTCCTACTGAACAATGAGGTTCATTCCTGTCAGTTTGCATGAAAGAAAACTAAGCAATATAACCAATTCAGATAGGGATCTATATATATCCAAAGTCAAAATCCAACCTACAAACAGTTTTAATCAATATATTTAATGACAAAGTACTGCAAAAGTGAAAATTGAAGCCATCAAACATGAAATCTGTCAACCTGGAATATATATACACATATGGAATATAAGCATAGGTTTCTAAAGAATGTACACTTTGTCAAGATTTTTGTATATACAATTAAAACACATTGAATATACTGACTGAAGCTGTTCACAGGTTTGATTTTGACTTTGCACAAAACAAGCCCTTGGGAATTACTACCCTTAACCAATAAGCTTTGATGTTTTGATGCAAATGCAACATTGTTCCCCGCTTAAACAGCAAGGGGGTAAGAGGAATTTGAGTCAAACAACAACAGAGGGCCCTGACTTCCATGGTCTTGGATACCGCTATGCGGACAGAAGGAAAAAAAGCACAGGACTTCTTCTAAGACCAAATCCTAAAGGAAACAAAGAAAGCATGTATGGGGGTAACTTGCTGGTGCAGCGGTAACTACCCTTAACCAAATAAATCTTGATGCTTTTGATGCAACTCCAACATTGCTCTCTGCTTCAATGGCAGGGGAAAATGGGAATTTGATTTAGATAGCAATCATCAAGGGCCCCAACTTTTACAATCTGCAGAACTGATATTGGGGTAAACAGTACAGTGCAGCAGTTACTACCCTTAACCATTAAACCTTGATGCTTTTGATGCAACTCCAACATTGCTCTCTGCTTCAAAAGAGTGGGGCGGGGGCTTAAAGGAAAGAGAAATTTGGATTCAGGGACAACCAATATGAGCCATAACTTTTCTACATTCTGGAGTACTGAAGCTCAGACATTAAGAAAAAAACAGGACTGCATCTATGGCCATAAGCAAAGCATGTCAAGCAAAACCTATTGATACATGGGGGATAACGTGCACAGCACAGCAGATACTACCATAGGAAGCTTGCTGGGCAGATTAGATGGACTGAGCGCACTATTTAACCCGCTGCTGAACGCGGGTTAAATAGGCACTAATCCACCCCCTAATGCAATAGGGGGATTAGTGCCTATTTAACGCATGTCCGACGCGGAGTGAATGAGTTAACGCTCATCACATGCAAATGCATGTGAATGAGGCTGTTACTCATTCACTCCAAATGCAAAAAAAATAAAATGTGCATCTCAGACGTACATTTATCGCTTAGATATTAACGCCTGCCTGAAGCAGGCGTTAATTGCTGAGCGCACTGAAAAAAAGTACAGAAAAGCAGAAAAAACTTCTTTTCTGTACTTTTTTTTTTTAAAGAAAAAAAAAATCTGCCGGCCGCTTTGGAGACCAATGCAGATATGCTTGGCGTCAGTTTTCATAACCAGCCGGCTGCAGTAATGAAAACCGATGCCGATAAAGTCTGTGTCGCTTTTCATAACAAACTTAGATTGCAAGCCCTCTGGAGATAGGGAAATACCTACAGTGCCTGAACGTAATCCACTTTGAAGTGCTGAAAAAAGTGCGAAAAGCAGAATATAAATCTAAATAAATAAAATAAAATAACCAGCTGACTGCAGTTATGAAAACAGACACCAAGTTTATCGGCATCAGTGTTCATAACTGGCAGACCGCCAGGTCACGTTAGAAAGGAGGCGCTAAGGTCGCGCTAGCGACCCTAGCGCCTCCTTGCTAGCGCAACCCCCTAATTTGTTTATTGCATGGCGCCCCCCTTGCAGGTGCCATGCGTGTGCTAAGAAAGCGGGCGCTGTAAAGTCAGCGCCCGCTTTCCGCAAATTTTATTGCATCGGCCCCTGTGAGACCTTGGATGAGTTATTGTCTCCTATTGCCAGCTCTGGATTTGTCTTTAGGAACTCATTATGCTTGTGCCTAGGGCGACAAACATTTAGGCTGGCTGGCTAAATGTTAAGCCTCTGCTTAACCTCATTTAGCAAAGAAGCACTCAGCTAGCCTACAACAGACCCTTACAAAAGGTGGAGGGTTTAAAGCACCAAAAGGGCCTAGGGTCGGCAAAATCCTAAAGCCATCCCTGCCTATTGCCTCAGGTACCCACTTAGATTGCAAGGTTTCTGGGATGGGAACTTATATCTTAATGCATTACCACTGCATAGTGCTGTATATATTAAGCGTTATAATATATAAGTATTATTTAAAAAATAATAAAATTTACTGGAGAAATTATTTACCTGATAATTTTATTTTCCTCAGTGTAGATAGATGGACTCAGGACCAATGGTTTATGTGCTCCCCTGCTAGCAGATGGAGATGGAGTCAGGTTTCAAAGCTGACGTCTCCCTAGATATACCCCTGCAGTGACCTCAGCCATTCCGTATTCTCTTCAAAAGCCCTTGTGGCCATACTATTGAAAATCTTGATTAAAATTTGGTTACAACTTAACTTGATTAAAAAACTGGAGACCGCAACTGTACTCAACCAAACATAAGCACTGAATCCCAGTAATATTATAGATACCCTGATCTAGGGATAGGGCGAATGCTTACCCACAACTTCATGGAATCAAGATTCACCTCATGGGCGATTCCTTGGTACCTTTCTTGGGCGGGATGCTGAGTCCATCTGTCTACACGAAGGAAAACGAAATTATCAGGTAAGTAATTTCTCCTAGCATGTAGCCAGATGGACTCAGGACCAATGGGGATGTACAAAAGCTACTCCCTAACGGGGCGGGAAGCTGCCCATGGTCCGGTTAGCACCGCCCTTGCAAAGGTTGTGTCCTCTCGTGCCTGGATGTCCCTGCGATAGAACCTGGAGAAGGTGTGTAAGGAAGACCACGTCGCTGCCCAACAGATGTCATCAGGAGACAGTAGCTTAGTTTCTGCCCAGGATACTGCCTGGGCCCTAGTGGAATGAGCTTTAACCTGAAAGGGTAAGAGCTTCCCTGCCTCTACATAAGCTCCCGTGATCACTTCCTTGATCCAGTGAGCTATGGTAGCTTGCGAAGCCGCTTCGCCTTGTTTCCTTCCACCGTGAAGACCAAACAAGCGGTCTGTCCTGCGCACCGGTTCTGAACGTACCAGATACCGTACTAAAAGCCTACTGACGTTTAAATGGCATAGGAGACGGTAGTCTTCCATGTCCTTGTGTTTATCAGGAAACGGTAAGGAAATGGACTGGTTCAGGTGAAACTCTGAGACTACCTTTGGTAAGAAGGATGTAATGGTGTGAAGCTGTACTGTTCCTGGAGTAAACCGAAGGAACGGTTCCAGACATGACAGCTCCTGTAGTTCAGAGATGCTATGAGCCAAGCATATCGTCACCAAGAATACAGTCTTCAGTGTTAACAGCCGTGGCCAAAAGGAAGGCCCTGCTAAAAAGGTCCAATATTAGATTGAGGTTCTATAGGGGGACCAGCCACTTTAAGGGTGGGCTGAGGTGTTTAACTGCTTTTAGGAAATGGGCCAAGTCTGGATGCATCGACAGGCGGGTTCTGTTCACCTCACCCCTGAAACAGAAGAGAGCCGCCACCTGGACCTTCAAGGAGTTGAGGGACAATCCTTTGTTCAGGCCATCCTGTAAAAATTCCAGGATCATGGGTGATCTTGATCATTTGTGGGGGCACCCCGCATT
Organism: Rhinatrema bivittatum; assembly: GCF_901001135.1. Classification (NCBI taxonomy): domain Eukaryota; kingdom Metazoa; phylum Chordata; class Amphibia; order Gymnophiona; family Rhinatrematidae; genus Rhinatrema; species Rhinatrema bivittatum. Next base: position 93,095,894 of record NC_042617.1, on the reverse strand, counting down.
CCTCGCACCAGGCCTCAAATATTCTCCAGATTCGCATGTACGCCAGAGATGTTGAGAACTTCCGCACATAGAGCAAAGTGGTGATTACAGCCACTGAATATCCATGCTTCACCAGGCAAGCCCTCTCAAGGACCAGACCATAACACAAAATTGAGCTGGGTCCTCATGAACGATCAGACCTTGTTGGAAAAGGTCCCTGTGCAGGGGGAGGATTAGGGGGGGCTCTCCACTAGGAGTCTCCTCATGTTTGCATACCACGGGCATCTAGGCCAATCCGGGGCCACCAGAAGGACTAATCCTCTCTGGCATGCGATCTTGTGGATGACCTTACCCAGCAGAGGCCATGGAGGGAAGGCGTACAGTATGTCCTCCTGTGGCCAGGTCTGGACAAGAGCATTGATCCCTTGGGAGCACTGATCTCGTCTGTGCCTGAGGAATTGGGGGACCCTCGCATTGTGGGATGTCGCCAGTAGGTCGATGGATGGGAAGCCCCAGCGATCTACTAGGAGCTGGAAGGCTCTGGTTGACAACACCCACTCCCCTGAATCCAGGCTCTCCCTGCTGAGAAAATCTGCTCTGACGTTGTCTTTTCCTGTGATGTGGGAGGTAGAGATCCCTTCTAGATTTAACCCCGCCCATTCCATAAAGGGGTCTATCTCCAGAGACACTTGGTGACTTGATTCCTCCCTGGCAGTTGATGTAGGCTACCACTGTTGCATTGTCCGATATCACACAGAGTGCCTGTCCCTGGAGCCTGTGGCTGAACTGCAGACATGCTAATCTGAACGCTCATGCTTCCAGGTGGTTTATGATCCAGCGCGCCTCTTGCTTGATCCATTGCCCCGGGTTGTCAGCTCCTGACAGTGAGCTCCCCACCCTCGGAGACTTGCATCCATCCTGAGGACTAGCCAGTTTGGTGGGGACAGGCTTATACCCCTGCTTAGGTGAACTTCCTGTAGCCACCACTGGAGCCAAGAACATACTTCTGTCAGGTGGAGGCCAATTGAGCAGTCTTAAGACAGTGAATTCCAACGTGACAGCAGGGAGCATTGGCGTGGTTGCATGTGTGCCCTCGCCCACTGTACTACTTCCAGGGTTGATGCCATCAGGCTGAGGACCTGGAGATAACTCCAAACCCTGGGGCACATTGTGTTAGTCAACCGATGTACTTGGCACATCGGTTTCATTATTCGAGGCAGCGAGGAAGACTTTTTCCTGCTTTTTGTCTAACTGGACTCCCAGGTACTCTAAGGACTAGGAGGGCTTGAGGTTGCTCTTGTCCATGTTCATGACCCAATTGAGTCCTGTAGCAGGGACCTGACCCTGCTGGTCACCTGGAGATGGGTTGGAATGAACCCTCCTTCTTGGGTATGATGAAATATATGGAATAACGACCCGTATTTACCCGAGGTGTAGGTACCAGGGCTATAGCCTTCAGACTGAGGAGCCTTATCAACGTGGATTCCACTACCAGTTTATTTTGTGCTATGAATGGCAAGGTGACATCATGAACATGTCCCGAGGGATGCTGCGAAATTCTAGAGCGTATCCTTTTCGTATGATGTCTAGCACCTATTTGACATGATCTTGACCCACTGCTGATAAAAGAGGGATAATCGGCCTATCTCCTCGTCCAATGGATGGGTTGGCCAAACTTCATTGGGAAGTTCAGGTCGAATCTGAGCCCAAACCAGATCCTCTTTTTGGTTGTCTGTTCCTAAAGGACTGAGAAGCCTGAAATGCCACGTTTCCATAGGGCTGGAAGCACTGGGAGCCCCTGGCCCAACCCCTCATGGGCAAGGGGCACTGCGACCTCTTCTTATCTTCTGGTAGCAGAGGCACTGGGGATTCACCCCACTTACTGGCTAGCTTTTCCAATTTGCTTCCGAATAGGAAGCAAATGCACACATTTAATGCACACGTCTAATGCACATCTTTGTGAGGTGTGCATTATAGGTCGCGACCGCTGACCAATTTTGCAACTATAGTTGTCTTCTGGCTGCCACTACTGAGGCTACTCCTCTGGCTGAGGAATGTACTAGGTCAGAGCTTGTATCTGCTAGAAAGGCCGTGGTGAGTTTGATCGCCTCTGGGATGCTGAGCTATCTGCCTCTCCAGATAGAAGCAGACACAAACAAGCCACCAAGACACAACAGGAAGAGATCTGCAGTGTCACTGCTGTTGCGTCAAAGGCAGTTGGAGTCCATCCTTAAGCAAGCCTATCATATGCATCTTTCAAGGCTGCTCCTCCCTCTACTGGGATAGTTGTTCACTTTGAGACAGCACAGACCATAGCATCCACTTTCGGGAAACGCACGCATTCTTTGACCACTGGGTCCAGAGGGTACAAAGGCCTCCTTTAAAGCTGGCTTCTGGGGCGTCCTGTTCCAGGTCAATCAACTCCTGGATGGCTTCCATCATCAGGAAATAGCAAGATGCTTTCTGTAGAGACCCCAGATGGGATTCTGCTTTGGTTCTGACATGGGATCCATGCCCAGAATTCCCAGAGTCTGGGAGACCAGGGCCGTCAATTCATCTGTGGAAAAACCTAGCATGGTCCGGTATGGCTCCAGGCTTGGAGGGATTTCCCCATCCTCCAATGAGTCCGCATCCCCTTTGGCATCCGTGGTGTCTGGGTCCCTGTCAGGGATGTCCTTGGTGAGGCAAGGCATGTCCCAAGGAATGCTGATAGAGCTGGGAGGATGAGGCCTTCCCAGCTGGGGCTCAGACCAGGCAGGGGCAGTAGCTGACTGCATCTGATCAAAGGCTTGAAGGCCTTGAAAGAATTCCAAGGTCGCCAGGTCCATACCTAGCCCAGGAGGAACTGGGATAGGGGCTGTTGAACTGCCCTCTCCCGGGGAAGAAGCAGTCCCGGAATTGCTCAGATCTGGGTTGCTACCAGATAAGGTTGTAGCTGACCCATTCTCAAACTGGGAGGTGCCAGGTTTGGAAAGGTTCTGAGAGTCCAGCCCTCCCTAGGCTTCCTCACAATGCTGATACAGGAAGGATTCCAGGTCAGATTGTACAGTCCTAATATGGCAGGCAACACAAAAGGAGTGTCGCTTGTGCTTCTTTGTTGCCGGAGCCATACTACTCTGTAGTTTGCGCGTTCAGTCGGTTAGCACCTGAGCTCGACTGCGAACAAATCCGCCTCGATGCACATAGGTATAAGTGTCCAGTTGTGCACGAATATAAGCATGTGGTTATGTGTGCAGCTATATGCACAAAAGGCCAGCCTGCACTGTGCATACCAACTGATAATGGGGGAGAATAGCACCGCACCAAACCACGGTGCAAGATGGTGACGCCGCAGCCTGCCATGTGGACTACCCACCGAGCCTGAAGCAGGGCCTAGCCCATCGGGGGGCCGCTCAACCCACTCAGAAACCCCCTTCCCTTGCCCTAACGGGATCAGAAATGTCGTCGGTACGGCACGCCAAGCAAGGAGACTGGAGGAAAGACTTACCGAAGCCCTTCCACGTCTCTGAATCGGAGGAGTTCTCTACTTACCTGGCCTCAGCACTTACTGGCTGAGTACAGAGATGGTCTCTGGTTACGGGGGGAGAGGGCTTAGGCTGTCACCGCCGCAAAGTCCACACCGGGGACAGTCTACCGGACCAAGGCACACCTCGGAGGGGATCTCGGAAATCACTTTAGGAATTCTCAACTGGGGGAGGGCACCTTTAGGTATCACCTTAGAACAGTGGGGCTCGATCTTTCTCCCAATTTAAAGGTAAATTTAATTTTCTTCTTCAAATTAGTACTGCAATCCCGCTAAACACTGCTGCTGGTGTGGGGATAGCATGTCCACATCTGCTAGGAGACTGAGAGATACTGAATGGCTGAGGTTACTGCAGGAGTATATCTAGGGTGACGTCATCTTTGAAAACTGACTGTCTCCATCTGCTAGCAAGGGAGCACATAACCCATTGGTCCTGAGTCCATCTGGCTACATGCTATAAGAAATGTAGATTTGTCTCAAAAAAAAAAAATTGGCCTATTAATATGACAAAAATATTTGTAACATATAGTTTTAGCAAATCAGCAGTGTTTTATGGTTAGACATATGCTTCCATCCAATCATTAGAACTATGTCATTGAACCAACAATCTGGGATTTGGTCAAAAAGGGGGAAAAAAGGCACCAGAGGCATGGTATTTAATCAAGATGATCACGTCACTAAGGGCCATTATACAATCAAAATCATTATGGCATCCAATTACCATTAGTCAATTACATCACAAAAAATAAACAGCTGTCAGAATGAACTAATTTCTAAGTCTACCTGCAACAGAACTACACATGAAATAAGCACACTCCTTCCTCCTTAAGAATTGGTTAATTCTGCCTCACCTGCAACATCTGACTCTTTCCCAACCCTGGATCTCCAACCATAAGAATGTGCGGGTCTCCTCGGATTGGAATCCTATTTTTGTCATCCACGTACTTTTGGCATCCTCCAAACAGAGCTAGTGATAAACCTGCTTTAACAAGCTGTTATATTGCAAAGAACATTGTATTTTAGAATGTATTTATTTATTTTAACAGCAACTTTCAACAACTTACAGTTCTATTCTTAGTCTATGGACCCTCCCTGCAGGGATCATGAAATGTGCAGTTCTTCTGAATACATCTTGCACTCCTACACACCATGCCTGATTCTAAAATTACTTTAAAATTAAATGAGAGGAAGAGCAGGAGGTGCAGTGAATGTTGTCTAACAGGACTTCAGTAATGTTTTGAAAGGTAAGGCAAACTAGACTGCATTGGAATAGGATAGAAACCTGCAAAATTGGTTGAGAAACAGAACTCAGTGATAGTCAATGGAATCCATTCTGCTGAAATTGAAAGACCAGTAAGGTAACCTCAGGGTTCAGAGTTAAAGTCATTCTTCACCACTTTTATAGGAAATTTTCAAACTGCCCATTTTGGAGCAAAATCTATGTGTACTTTTTTTTACCTGCAGACTTTGCACCAAATTTTCAAAGGGAAAGTACAGCAGGATTTTCTCTTTGAGAACTGCTGCAGTATAAAGTATGCACGGATATTTCCACCTGCTTTTAGTGCATTCAGAATTTTGTTGTAAAAATATGCACAATTTGAAAATGTCATCTACACATTTTTCCTCCCCCAACCTCAACATGCCTCTGATAAAGCCTCCTTTCAACACACCTAAATTCATACATTTGTTGAAATCTGTATGGACTTTTAGCCATGCTGAAAGTGATTAATTTTTAGATAGATCATTAATGCTACTAAAATGCTTTTTATGGAAAAATTATATTTACCAGATCATTTCCTTTCCTTTAATTCTGCTACACCAGTCCAGAACTATTGAGTTTAATCCCTCACCCAGCTGACTGAGGCAGAGAAAAATCTTTTTTTCACTTTTAATCTGTTACATCACTACTACAATCCAAAACTGATTGGAGGGGTAGTAATTTAATTTAAATCCCAGAGATTTTTTTGAACCCCTAAACTTGGTGTAGTTTCCTTGCCACTGGGATGCAGAAAACAGGATTTTTCCCAAATTTTTATAGAATACTATACATCAGGTTTGCTGCTGGTTCCGCCAGTTTTCTAGAATCTGGAGCTGGCCACAGCCATTTACATGAGGCATTTTGTCCCTATACACTTTGCAAGTGTTTTCCCCAACTCATCCAGAAATCTAAAGTAGGGAAGGTCGGGGCGGGGGGGGGGGGGGTGTCAGGGGCAGAAAGGATTCCTGCTGGCCCTTCTTCAAAGCCTATAGGAAAGAGAACACTAAAGGGCATACTCTGGTTGGCTGGACTCTGCTGAAAACCAATGCCATGAACTACCTCACAGAGGCTCTGCTGAAGTATTTACCCAAACTGGGAATACTGGGACGACTCTTTGTGGGAGCTAATCTGATGCGAGACTTAAAATGGGCTCTCTTCCCGGGACAGTCTCATACGGCTGCAGAAAGGATTTTCTGTAGCGTTATTCTTAGTCTGACCTAATCAGTGCCCCAAACCATGTCACTGGAGCCGGTGAAGAGTGCTGTTTCAGGATGCCTTGAGCTGGATGTCGCTCCATGCCAGAGTGCATCAATGATGCTGGAGCACCAGAATTGTGGCAACAAAGCCTGTACCGAAGGTGCCTCAGTACAGACTCTGTTGGGACTGGATGCTTCGATGGCTCCAGGAGTTCTGGAGTTGGAGGCTGGCTTTAAATCTTAGGAGCCTCGGAGCCCACTGTGGGGGACGAGGTTGGGGAACGCAACACAAAGCCCTCAGGCTTCAATGTCCCACATTTCAGCATTTTGCTCGAACCCAGAGGATCCACTTGTCTTGTGAGTGATTACTGAGACTGTCAAAGCAGAGAAGCAGAAAGTGAAGGAATATTCTTTAAATCCGCTTACCATAGGTTTTTTATTTTTAAGTAAAAATTGTCTTTTACTCCTGTTTTAGAAGGTAGCACTAAAAAAAAAGTGTTATTCTTTAAATAGAATTATGACGATATTCACAGGGAAAAAAAAAAAGAAAAAAAGGTACACATCTGTGCTGGTGCTTGGATGAAAAAAAGTCAGAGGTGGCTCATGAAGCAATGCCCGAGCAGGAATTCCCACGTATGCTCCGTAAAGCAAAAACTCTACTAGGAGAGAGGAGGTCTATAGATGACGTCACCCATGTTATGGCTAATTCAACCCTGCTTATTGATTGAAAAGGGATATCCTGCAGGTGATTGTTTATACAATCGATGGGATATGTCCTTAGTTTAATTAATGTAGATTGGAACTGGGCAGGTTGGGTGAGCCAATTAGTCCTTATCTGCAATTTTCTATGTCCAAGACATATTTACAAAATGTAGAGAAAATTAATGTTCTGTGTTGGATGCTGCCCTCATGATCTAGAGCTATTAATCAACCACCCTCCAAGTTTAGAATGACAGGATAAAAGTGTGTCTGACATAAGCAATTAAAATCGAAAGACTGCTATTAAAGAGCCCCATTCCAAAGTGCAGTTGGCCAAGCAGGTAAATTAGCTGGATAACATTACCTGGATATTCAGTGGAACCTATTTGGATAAGTGCTCCACTAAATACCCACTTAGAATTAGCCAGATAACTTTAAGCCAGCTATTTGTGTGGACTGATGTGTCTGCACAAATTAAAACAGACAATACTCAATAAGGAATTATCCAGCTAAATATCAGGCCGATACAGTAAAGCGCGGCCGCGGTTACCCTGCTTCTAACCCGCTTTGTACCCACAATTTGGCCGCGTTAGTCTAACCCGCGATTCACTATCCGTTTTTACCAATCCTTACCGCTTCTTTAAATCGACGCGTATCCCTTTCCGCCCGCAGCATGTATATATGTAAACGATCGGATTAGCTATTCCCTCCCATAGAGTAACGTGCGGCCCGATTATCGCCTTTTTAACCAATTGTTTTGCCGCGTCTTTAACCCGCTAATTAACCGCCTACCCTGACCCTGACGTTAGAGGGATGTGACAGCAATAGGCAGGCTCCGGTCAAATAAGTGGGTGGGTTGGAGCAAGTGAGTAACATGGTGTGGCCTGGTTCTCCTACGCTCAAAGCGAAGGCGCATGAGCGCACGCCGTGACCTCGGACGTCCATCCGGGCGCTCAGGTCACGGCGTGCGCTCAAGGCAGCGAAGGCGCTCAAGGTGCCTTCGCTGCCTTGAGCGCCCAAATTGGACGTGCGTTCATGCACCTTCGCTGGAGGGGCTGCTGGAAGCCGCTTTCGCCGCCAGCTGCCCCCAGGAGGCAGGGGAGCCGCGGTGGGCGCCTCGGGAGGAGGAGAGAGGACTGGGGCTGCTGGAAGCATGCAGTAAGTTTACTTTTATTACAATTTCTATTTGCTTTAATAACATGTCGAGTCGATTTTCGCCCTGCGCCTTGCTTCGGGAGGGGAGGAGAGAGGACTGGCAATCCCCGATGCCCGAGTGTAGGAGAACCATCCACTTCCTGGTACCTGTCATTTCAAATGTCATTTGAAATGACAGGTACCAGCGCACCCAGGATACTGTATAGGCGCTGTATAGCGCTCTATACAGTAAAATGGATTGCGCTTCATGGACATGCTTTGGACGCGGCTTGTATTTGCATCTAATTTAAATACTGTATCGAGCGGTATGTGATCCGAACTGTGCTTGCGGCAAACGAGGGTGCGCCCAGCACTGCCGCACTCTTTCTAATGCATCCTTACTGTATCGGCCTGCATGATAGGTCATCTTCCATGAAACTGCATAGGAAAGAAGCAAAGACTGTTCTGTATAAGATGAGAATGGAAGAAACTTTAAACATTAAGAACAAAATTATATTTAAACAGAAGCTACACAGAAAAGCTGCAAATCACTGTGGCAGGATAAACTAAAGTGCACATAAGTATTCATTTCAGTCAACATACAGCACGAAAACCCGGGAGAATAAAAATATAGTAATATTCTGTCAACACTTCATCACCCAAAAATATCTAACACTCAGCTCCCAATCAGATTATTCAAGTAAGCACTATTTTATATTATCAGCATTTTGAAGAACTCCCTGTGATTTACTGTCCCAAATCAGTTTAAAATTATGGATGAATTTAAGATCAAAGTAAATCCGTGAATGCTTACCTCATGACCATAGATTGTAGGGCAAAGGGAGCTGTAAACACAAGAAACATGGTATTAAAGTATTGTACACTGACAATTCAAAAAGCATGGGGTTAATTACAAATTTTGAAAATATGTAAGTAAAAATACATTACTTAGTAACAACTATCACCTCAAAATTCTAAATAGTGGTATCTAAATAATAATGACCATTATACTGGGCGCCATTGTAAGCGTAACCACATATTCAACTATGCCATTCTTTATAATCAGTCATTTTTTCTTATATGTGAAATCCAAAATATTAAAGCATAATTTGTGTGAAAAAAACTTATTTCATTGAAATGGCCTTCACCAACTTCGAAAAGATGAATAAAGTTCATAAATATTCTTCGCTTGTACTTGCAAATTACTAAATAATCCACTTAGCTGCAACATCGAAAGCTTGGTCGTTCCTTGAACGACCATGTCGGGCATTCATTCAATGACGTTTTGAAGAATTTGGGCAAATGACCACATCCACACTCCTTTCTGAAGGGTCCCTTCAGTCTTCTAACTTAGAATTTTAAGAAAATAAAAAGTACAGATCCAACTCCAGGAGCCGGCAGGCAGGTCTTGTGAGGACTGACATCCTGCTGTCCTCAGAGAATACCTGTTACAGATAAGCAACTCTGCTTTCTCTGAGGACCAGCAGGATGGCAGTCCTCACACATGGCTAAATCCCTAGCTATGGGTGTTTCCCCAATAAAAAAAAAAAAAGGGGGGGGAACCACCACCAGTACCAACAGATACCAACTATAGTTTTGTTGGCAACAGGTTTTTGCACATATGTAATATCCTAAGAGGAGGCCAGCCTGAACAAAAATAATGAGCCCTAGGTGGGAACAGATTTGAGTTCTACACTTCAAACAAGTTCCAAAGAACAGAGCTGGTCAAACCTACTGTTGCTTTGGCCATCCCTGTCCAAACAGTAATGTAATGTGAATGAGTGGACAGAACTCCACGTCACAGCCTTGCAGATCTCCTCCATGAGGACTGCTAGCAAGTGAGCCACCAATGCTGCCATGACTTGTACAGAGTGCACCTTGACATGACCCACAAGATGCAATCCTGCCTGGGCATAACAGAAGATGCAATCTGCTAGCCAACTGGATAACATCTGTTTGGCATGGCAAAACCAAGCTTATTCTGATATAAAAAAAAAAAAGCTGGGTGGATTGTATATGGGATTCCATTCGCTCCAGAGAGAAGGCCTAGGCTCTTTGCAGTCTAAACTGTGCATGAGCATAAGGCCTAGGAAAAAATGTTGGAAGGACAATTGACTGGTTAAGATAGAAGTCAGATACCACCTTAGGCAGGAACTTAGGATGGTGTTGTGTACGCACCCTATCATGAAAAAAATCAGTGTAAAGGTGAATAAGTCACTAAGGTCTGGAGCTTACGGACCCTGCACGCTGAAGTGACCGCCAGCAAAAATACAACCTTCCAGGTCAGTACTTCAGGTCCCAGGAGCTTAGTGGCTCGAAAGGAGCTTTCTTCAGCTGAGCTAACACTACACTGAGGTCCCAGGACACAGTGGGATGTCTTAAGTGAGGCTTCAAATGAAGCAGGGCCTGCACGAAGCGCACAACTATATTTATTTATTTAGACGTTTTATATACTGTTGTTCCATGTATAGATCACAACAGTTTACAAAGTGACATTCATAGTTATAACTCAAACAATGATTGGTACTAGAGGTGGTATTCATAGGCAGGCATTAGTATCTATAAGTGAGATTTCTACTACATAACAGTTGGTCTTGTACATGAGGCAAACAGTACTTAAAATTAAAACAAAATGATAGTTTTCACATCTTAGTGGGTTGTTTTGAGAAACTTGCATTCTCTCATTTGATTTATTCTTCATGATTCTATTATCATTTGTAATTCTTGTCTTTGTTGCTCTGTATATTCTGATGTTTAAGTTAAAATATATTAGTTTTTGAATAACCATGTTTTTAGTTCACATTTAAATCTTTCTATCTGGTAAAATACCTGTCTCATACATAAATACAGGCTGTACAGAGATGGTCTTACCTTCTACACAGTGGTGATATGTGCCAATCGCACTAAAATGAACCTTAATCAAATTGGTCTTGAGCCCAGCATCAGAAAGCCGTAAGAAAATCAAGCAGTTGTGTTGAGCAAGAGAAAGGGTCTAGGGCCCTTTGCTCACATCATACAGAAAACCTCTTCCACTTCAGTCCGTAAGACTTTCTGGTGGAAGGCTTTCTGGAAGCTATGAGGACACAAGACATCCTCAGAGAGATCAAGGGTTGCAAGATCAACTTCTCAACATTCAAGCTGTGAGCAAGAGGGCTTGGAGTTTGGGATGTTGCAACCTACCCTGAACCTAAGTGATGAGACCGGGTGAAGTCCCCAGTCTGATTGGTTTCTGGATGAACAACTCTCAAAGAAGCGGAAACTAAATCTGTAACGGCCAATGAGAAGCTATGAGGATCATAGTCCCTTTGTCCTCCCTAAGCATCAACAAAGTCTTTGCAACCAGTGGAAGCAGTGGATAGGCATACAGAAGACCCTGAGTGAAAGGAGGGCAAAAGTGTCTGAGGCTAGCTTGTTCTGTGTATCTTGTATGTGGAAAAGAGAGGGACCTTCCTGTTCCAAGGGGCCTCAAAACAGATCCACCTCAGGGGTTCCTCAGAGGCGGAAGATCAGATTCACTACTCTTTGGTCCAGGGATCATTTGTGGAGTCTGAAGGAACGACATGTACCCCATTCTCCAGATACATGTAACCCTGAGCCTCATCCCATGAGATAGGGTCCACAACCAAATCTGACTTCATGACACTGGAGGTAAGAGCCAGTATCTCCTTGCTTGTTGATGTAGCACATTGCCACTTGATTGTCTGTCTAGATCAATAATTTTGTTGGACAGCCGATCTCTGAAAGCCCAAAGGGCATACTGTATTGCCCAGAGCTCTAAGAAGTTGATATTCTGAGCAGACCAAAGGCCATGGGTGCTGAGCCCATCTACATGTGCTCCCCATCCACATCCGGTCGGAACAATTTGCACTGGAGGAATCTGGAAGGAAAACACACCCCCCCCCCTTTACCAAATTGGAAATTTCTCACCACAAGGACAAAGAGTCCCAGAATGACTTGGATGCAACCCGAAGATCTTGAGTGGCCTGAAACCACTAGGACCGCAGGATGCATTGGGCTCTTCTCATGGGATCCATTGGGCATGCCATGGGAGAAACATCCACCATTGCAGCCATGTGGCCCAACAGCTTCAATATGTGCCAAGCTGATGTCTGCTGGCTTGCTTGGATCTCTGACGCAATGGCCATCAGGGTAATAGCCCTCTGCCGTGGCAGGAAGGCCTTGGCCTAAGCTGTGCCTAGCAGAGCTCCGCTGCATTCTAACTGAGGTGATGGGCTGAGATGAGACTTGGGGTAATTGATGATGAACCCTAGTGAATCCAGCACCCATATATAGTTGCACATACTGACTCTTGGTCCCTGCCCGAGAGGAGTTCTTGATCAACCAATCGTCCAGATAAGGAAACACGTACACTCCCAGTCTATGAAGATGCACTGCCATTACAGCCAAGTGTTTTGTGAAGACCTGCGGGGTGGATGCCAGTCCAAATGGAAGAATGCACTGCCATTACAGCCAAGTGTTTTGTGAAGACCTGCGGGGTGGATGCCAGTCCAAATGGAAGAATGCAGTACCTGGAAGAAAGCAGTACTCTTTTTATTCTAATGCATAGCTGTCTTTTTTTTAAGGCTGACTTCCCACCACAAATTGGAGATATTTCCGGTTGCTGCAGAAGATTTTGATGGGAGTGCAGGCAACCTTTAGATCAAGACAGAAAAAGGATCAAGGTGCCCAGTAAAAGCATGTTGAACTTTTCTCTTTTGAGAAACTTGTTCAAGATCCTTAGGTCTAAGATGGGACAGAGTCCCCCGGTTTTTTTGGAATCAGGAAGTACCAGGAACAGAATCCCTGCCTTCTTTGCCCTGGTAAAATGGGTTTGACCGCTCTGGTCATTAAGAGGGAGGAGAGCTCCAAAAAGAGTACCTCCTGATGATCTACGAGCCCCCAAGATAGGCTCAGGGGGATGATTTAGAGGAAAAGCCAAGAGATTCCATTTGTACCCTCTGCGGATAATGCAGAGGATCCTCTGGTCTGAGGTTACACTGGGCCACTGGTTCATGTAGAACCACATCTTGCCCCCGACTGGGGTGTCTCCCAACACAGGTACTGGGACAGTGGCTACACTCTCTCTGATCCGGTCAAAACCCCGTCCCTGGAGTTGACCTAGGAACCAGCTGGGGCTTAAGGGGCCCTCTGTTGCCTAGGATGGCTAAGAGGGGCTTGCTGCTGTCAGGACAGAGACAGTGTCTCCTTGGGTAGAAGGACTTCCTTGTCCCAGGTGTCAGAGTCCTCCTAGATGAGAATGCCAGGTATTGGGGTGCTGGTAGAGAGCTGCTGGGAGCATCACACAGTGATCATGATCTGTGCTACTGCCCTTCACACAATCTCTCAAGAGATTCTCTCCTGTGCATGGCATGTTAGCAAGCCTTTCCTGTACCTCCAGATGGAGATCTGAGGCCCACAGCCAGGCAAGTCTGCAGGCACCAATCCCTGCGGTAGAGACTCACATTGCCTCCTTGAAAACACTGTAGGTCGAATGAACCCCCTGTTTTCCACACTCTAGATTCTTTTGCACCTGTGACTGAAGGGTGTTTTGCTGCTGTTAAGGAAGCTGCTCGGCCATCTCTTGCAGCTGCTTCAAGATGTCCCATATGTATTGGCCCATCAAGAGCTAAAAGGCCGCTATGCAGGTAATGATCACAGCGCCCTGAAACACCTTCCTCCCAGAGTATCCACAGCCTTTAATACCTCCCATGGGGCAGAGGAGTAGGTCTAAAGGTGCTTGGCCGTCTTGAGAGCATATTCAACTACAACTGATTGGTGCAGCAGCTGTCACTTGTTCAATCTTGGAATCTTCTGGATGAGATACACAGTGTCCACCTTCTTATTAATGGGAAGTCACTAAGAGAGGGTTCTCCCACATCTTCATCAGCAACTCCATAAGAATCTCATGCACTGAGACTGTTAGAATCTCCTTAAAAGGCTCTACATACTGGAGAATATCCAGCATCTTGTGCTGGGTATCCTCATGCTGGATATCCTCCTCCATCTGCAAATTAAATGGGATTGGCCTTGTCCATCAACTGGACAAAGCCTTCAAAGGAGAGATCTTCTGGAGGAGACAGGTCAGAAGTGAGACCATCTGATGCCTTGCCTTCTGAAGCCTTCAAGAGCCTCCCCAACTCCCCCCTCTCACACCATTGGGAGGGAGGGTCCTGCTCACTGTCAGTCCTCAGCCAGCGGTATTTGAACTGGAGCAACTGGCCGGGAGGGCTGGGACCCCGAGGCATCCTCAGGAGAGTTTCCACCTCTGAGGAACTGTGGACAAACACCAGACCGGTGGGCAGCAGCACCAACGCATTACTGGGCATCAATGCTGCAGCAACCATTGACATCAGTGATGGTAGGACACCTATGAGCACCTGAAGGGAGTCAAGCAGAGGACAGAGAAGCAATTGTGCTGATCCCAGTGCAGTCAATGCACCAACACCAAGGCCCTGCAGTGCGTCTGCTCCAAGGCAAACTGCACTTGTTTCGTCAGCTCCTCTAAAATCACTGATGTCAGGAGGCATGACCAGATCATCTTCGGAACTGAGAGGAAGATTGGTGGCTGACATCTGGACCACTGGAGGCCATGGCGAACCTCTGGGAACTGTGGAGGATGAGCTGTCCTCACTATGCGGTCACTTCAGGGGCCTCTTGGCAACAGCCAGAGAAACCCCATGTCCAGCACCATGCATCAGTGGGGACTGATGCTTCTTCGGCTTACCTCAACACATTACTTTTCCAGTGCTGAGGTCAAAGAAGAACTCAATCCAGTCTTCTACCTGGAAGCCAGGCGATGGCCTATCTCCAGAGGCCCTGAAAATCATTGACATAGCCGATATATATGTCTCAGTGGTCATTGGTGTGGCTCTGAGATCCCTAGCTATCTATGCCTCTAATGCCAATGGATCAGCCTTCTGGTGCCCGAAGAATTGTTCCATCTTCTCCAGATGGGCCTTGCGTCCTTTTAGGGTCATCTGGGCACATTTGCAGTAACCACGGATGTCATAAAATACCCCCAAGCAGACAACACATCTATCATGGGGATTTGTGATAGACATGGCCTTCGCGCATTGAGGACATGTCATCGTGAAACGAAAAGACACAAGATCAAAATAGATGGTGGTGGTGGTCGATGGCCAGCAAGCACACCACTGCCTGGAGATTCGAAAGCAAAAAGAAATTTAACAGAAATGTCAAAAAACCTATCTAGGGATGATACAGAGGAGAGCTGTGGGATCCCACAGTGACCAGGCACAAATTCCCTCAGTGAAAAATCCCCAAAAATGTGAAAATGTGAGACAAAAAAAACCCAAAAAAAAACAAACGAAACAAAATGACTCACAGACCACAAACTACCATAGCTCCATGGAAAAACTAAGACTGAAGGGACCCCGCATGGACGCTTGGTATAATGCATGCTCAGAGAGGCTCAGTCAAAGTTCTAGAAACTTTGACATATTTTCCGTACCAGGCTCCATCAGATAATGTCACCCATGAATGAGGACTGCCATCCTGCTTGTCCTCAGAGAAAAATGAATCACAACCAATCTGTGGTGCTGAGAGTGAGGCTGAAGCAAAATGATTAAACCATTCAGCTGTTAAACCAACAGTTTAAGCTTCTAATATTACCTGTTACTCACTATGTGCCCTTGAGCAAGACTTACTATCCCTGTGCTGGTCTTAGAAAGCTTTTGGAAATGAATCATTTCCAGCCCTCACAGAAGGGGTTATCTACCTGTCCCTCAGTGAGTGATACCAGCAACAGACCAAGGTTCAAATACCCACAAGTATTCTCTTGTTGTTAGCTCTGAAATTTATCAATGTCCAGAGTTAAAAATTTCCTCCAGGACTTACTCACCATATAGTCCCCACTGCACTCCACTCAATTTGATTGGGGGTGGAGAAGACTGTCAGTGGGACTATATAAATGCATTTCTTCCCTGGTGAGTACACTCCCAAACCCCCACATAGCACCTCTTTCAATCCTCCTCCATGCCCCAACTCACCCAGGTTCAGTCAACTTTCCTCAACTTCTTCCTTCCACTCCCTCTTTCTCCTTTGATTGGCCTGCCTGGGCTTTAACTGGGACCAAAGATGTCAACACTTTGCCCAAACAAAATCCTTTTGCCCCAGGCAAGCTAATTTTTCAAATTCCGCTAATTCCATTTGATTTCATGTTACATAATTTTTGTGGTAGAAGACAGCGAGAGCCATGAACAAATGTGAAAATGAAGCTGCAGTTTCATTATCACTATTATCATCATCATAAAGGCTGTAATTTTTTTTTTAAAGACATTTTTATGAAATGGCATACTTCACAATCAACTTGAAGAGATTTTCTTCAGCTTGAATCTCTTGGATGGCATAGAGGTCTTTTAAGGAATATTCTAAAGCTGCTCCATTATTAGCACCATCATCAGAACTTTTCCCCTTCTGCCCTTTGCTGTTGCTTATGGAATTGGCTTCAATGTACAGCAGAAACATGCATCTATCATTTCTATTTCTAGAGCCACCTGTAAAAAGAAGTTGATTTTATCCATAAGATTGCTTAAGAAAAATATAAAAAGGAAAAAAAAAAGTTTTATTAATTGCAAAAAGAAACAAGCACTTATTTCTACTATTTGTACAAAAAGAAATTAAAGAAAAAATAAAGATATGATTAGTGTACAAAATTTAACATCTTTAAATTGTCTACTTAGAAAGTAATTGTAAAATATATCCACAAAAAAAATCTGTTTTGCTTCTCCTTGGCTCAAATACAATCATGTAACTTTATTTATCCAAGACTAAATATTTAGAGTATGAAACTAACAAAAATAAGTCTATCTTCCTTTAGGCTCTTACCAGTGCCTCAGTACTGTCACTTTAGTTTTGTTAAATGTTGCAATGTAGTTGACTGTTAATGGTAAGATAAATCCTAAACCTAATACAGTACTATCAAATTAGCAGCAGAAAAAGCTGGATACTTCTAGTCAGCAATGTAGTAAGTTTTGTGAGAAAATAGCTGGTGATGATTTACAAAAGGAAAGGCTCCTTCATCCACTGGAGTTATCTGCAGCCTTTACTGGGATCTGAAATGCTAATTTTGGCATTCAAGTTTATGGGAAAGCTTGAAATATGCCCAAAGCAGTTTATGATTCACAATGACAGGTACTAGATTGGTTGGCCTTTTAAGCAGCAATGGTATTATTTGTTCAAACTATGTAAACAAAAACAAATCTGGAACATTGATAGAAATATAAAATTAAATCAAGAGTATTATCCATTACCATGAATTTGTTGGCAGAAACAAAGTGACTAAGAATCCACTTTTTAAACTTGAATATTTATTCTACTGCTGAGGCTAAATAAGAGTTTGAATTGTTCAACAACACTCAATTAAACCATCCCTCATGGTCAACAAGGATACACAGCAGGCACTTGTGAAGGCATTTCCAGTCATTGCATAACAAAGAATGTCAATTGCAAGACCAATGATATTTTGTGCTCTTTGCTCCTATCTGGTGATAAAATGATATACTAGAAAGCATTTCATAGCATAAATATCAACAATTTATATTGCACATGTCTAAAACCTGCTTTAATACTAGTTAGGAATATATATGTAAATCCTAAGAATTTGATTTTAGTCAAACTCTGACATGTACTAAGCATTTTTCCCACTGACATGAAATGGGAGAAAACCCTAAATTTGAAAGGCTGAAGCAAGACCCTAGGCAATGCAGAACTTGGAACACAAATGTCATCAATATGAATTGAATGTTTCAGATTTCAGGGAGCCAGTGCAATCCAGCAAGAGTAGGAGTCATATGTATACTGTAGGGAACCCCAGAAAATACCCTTTCAGCTGCATTCTGAACAATTTGCAGGACATGAATAAGAGTTCCTGGCAATCTACAATAGACTGTTAACTGTAGTCCAAAACCATATAATTCCAATGCTTGAACCACAGCTCGAAAATCATAACATGATAGTACCGTTTAATCTTGCTTCAGCCTTTCAAATTTAGTCTCAGCAAATATGAAGTACCCAGAGCGCCGCATTGACCTTCTTCAGATTCAAAAAGGGCTAGAAAGTGTCTTCTTTGCCACTCTGAAATATACTGACCATGTGCCTAACTTCCATTCCTCCGGAGGCACAACACTATCGCCTCTAGAAGTCAAAAATGCTCTAGCATGGTGTACACGGCGTCTCTTTACTTGTGACATATAAGGGAAACTCATGCAGACTTCTTCGATCGGATAAGCAAATTCCAAGGAACAGCTACCTCTTGCAGCTGCCTCTTATCACATCCAATACCCATTGGTCCAAAGACTTTGTTCCATTCCTTGTAAAAACAGGCCAATCTCTCTCTCTGAATGCTTTTTGAGAAGAGTGGACTGGCTCCACCTCCTTGTGAGATCTTGCTGCCTCCGGCCCCTTGACCGGAGGTGTCCCGGGCGGATTTACATAGATGCCAAAAGGGACTGCTGCCGCCCTGATTCTTGCTTCTAAGATGAGAAGACCCCCCTGTTGGGGTGATACCTTCTCATATCTCAAAATCTAGCCTGAGGCAGAAACCTCTTCTTGCCCCTTTTGCTTATCTTCAGGCAACTGCAGCCCTTTGGACTACCCCCAAAACCTCACTGAACAACCTCCTGCCACAAGGAGGAAATTACTGAGCTGGACCCTGGACCAGACGTCCGCCGACCAATTGCGCAACCAGAGAAGAGGACTAGGTGATACCGCTAACTCCATAATCCTGGATGATGTCCAAAACAGATCGTAGAGTGCACTCAAAACACAAGCCACAGTTACTTCCATGACACTGCTACTTCCAGATGTGCCGCTTGCCAAGCTGAGACCAAGGAACCCTGTCCTTTTTCCTGCAAGCTCTGTATGCACTGCAGACAAGCCTGCTGCATAAAACCAGTTGCCACCCACCTGTTCAAGGCCAAAACCTTCAACATCCCTCTCAGGTGAATCTCTGACCTCCAATCCTGGCCAAGCTCCACCGAGGCCCAAAGACAGTTTGTCCAGGTCCTACCACTACAATGGTGGTTTTCTTTGTAAAGTCATCCCTCCTGAACAACCTGATCACTCTATCAAGGCAGTCCCAAAGGGTCTCCCCTCCAGGGCCATTTTCTTGACCCCAGGTCCCCTCAGAGAGATCCGCTTCCTCAGCATCATCACTCTGATGACCCTTAAGGCCTAGCAAATGCAAAAGGAGAAATCAACCCTCCCCCAGAGTCTCGCCTGCCCATCTGAGCCTGTTCCTGGGGCACCAGTGGAGGAGTACACTTGCCTGCTGCCCCCCCCCCTTTTGTCTAAACAAGCTTTGTAGCTTAAAAGGACAAATTCCAAGGAAAATAAGCTTCCCCATGGGCTCCCCAGCATCATCACTGCTCTCTGGGTCTGCAGGAAAACCAAGAATGACCAGTGACAGAGGAGGGTGGGGAATGCCCCCTTCCCCCTATACTTCCTGTCGCTTGCCATGCGGTGACAAAAAGGCCACAGTTCCTGTGCTTGGCAACAGAGCTCTTTCACTGGCTGCAGCTGATCAGGGCTTGTTTACCCCGCACTGCCACAGCGGCTGCCCAAGCTTCCTTTCTCCTGCTGAGGCACATCTACCACATAGTGCATCTACCATTATGTGTGCACTCTTCTCCCCACTGGCCCTGGAGCACTTGTGTCCCATTATGCACATACTTCACACTCCCTGAGCCAGATGTGCATCACACTTGATGGGAGCTCCCCCAACCTGGGTACTCAGTGGGTCTCGACTGCTCACTCTCCTCTTCTAGGTGTCTGATGATCAGCCGATTTGCATCTACACCCGTTCTGCCTCGTCTCTCAAAAAATTTTTATTTTTTTTATTTATTTTTTTTTAAAGAGCCATACCTGTAAGAAATACCACCCAGAAAAAAGAATGAATACTTTCCTGAAGGTGTTCTAGATGCTGGCAGGCCCACGAGAACAGCTCCAGGGGAAGGAGGGAACCAGAACCACTGGCTTCCAGCCCCCTCAAACAAATGGAATGAGGGAGCTAGAACCGCTGACTGTCAATCCCCTCGTCAACTTCAGGCTGAGCAAACCAGGGATACCAACCACCTGCTCGCCCTGCTCCACCTGAACACACAAAATGTATGATCTGTAGTCGTGTTTTTGTTCTATAAATCTCCAGACTGCAGGATTTGAACCTCCTCCATTTGCTGGAGTAGAGAAATACTGAGGGACTGCAGGTGGCACTCTAGCTTACGTAGCAGTGTCAGAAAGGTTTTTGTTCTCTGCCTCCATCCAAAACCACTTGTCTGGACTTATCTGGGTATGACAGGAACTGTTAATGGTGTACTGTTTTGTTATGAATGTTTTACTGTATGCCACAGGGAGAAAGTATTTGAGACCTGCAAGTTTAAAGTGTTTTTAAATAGAGAATGAACTAACAAAGTTGGGAAAAGTGCAGAAGAAAGCCAAATTTTAAAATCAATTTTAAACGTCCATGTGAGGAAGCATTTAAGAAACTCCATCAGAACACCTTAAACGACCAACTGCAATTATCTGTGTACCAGTCCTCCCTAACTCAACAAGGGATTCTGGGCTAGGATGGATCACTGCAAGCCGGAATAAGAAGCCAAGGCCAGAGGTTGAGAGAGGCCCAAGAGAGAGATGGAAACCTCGAAAAAACAAACTATTTTGGTGAATTGCACAAACCAGCTAAATTGCTTAGTTTATTATTGCTCAAAATAAAGAAGCTATTAAAGATTTTGCTAAAGTCTAGCCTGGAGTCTGTTCCTGAGCGCTCAGCATCATACATGGTGGTGGCATAAGTGGGGTTTCTTGCCTAAACAGGGAACACAGGCAGAAGCCCACAGCTGCAGCAGAGAAGGGAAAAAACCCCCCAAAAAGCCTACAGTTTCTCCTGGGACCTCCCAGTTCCGCTCATCTAACTGAAGCTACAACAGGCCAAGGAGGCTAGCCCCGCCTGTACAGCCAGGGGTCAAGCAGTGAGTCAGAGCTGGAAAAGCCAGCAGGTTTTTTTTGTTTGTGGGGGGGGTTTTTGTTTGCTTGTGGGGTTTTTTTTTGTTTGCTTGTTTTCCCCCCTCTCCTTCTCCGGAGAGGTACTCAGTCTAGATGTGGCTCAAAAAGCAGGGAAGAAGGAGCAAGTTATCCAGGTCCTTGATACAGGGAAGAAGCAATTGCAGAATGCCCTACAAACCCAAACTGACCAGCAGCAAGTGCTATGAGAACTTGTACAACAAAACACAATGCTAACACAGGCAACACAGTTCATGCAGACCGCTGTGACAAGGATACCCCAGGAAGAAGCTCTAGATGTGGCAGATGCATTCCACCAGGCATAATTAAAGCCCGTAGGCTAGAAAGACAGCCTGCACAAACTTCCCGGCGAAGCACAGAGTGGAGGTCCCTCAGCAGCTTGCCTCAGAGGCAGAGAGCTTATATTCTGTTCCCAGGCCACAGTCTCTTCCACATGTTTTAACTGTGGTCGGAAAGGTCATTTGGCAAGGGACTGTCAATTTGAGGGATCTGAAGCTATGGATGTCAGCCAACAATAGAATGTAAAGTCTCTGGGGACAAAGAAAAAATTCCAAAGCAAGAAAAATCCTCACCCACGAGGAAGAAAAGTACCTCAGGGAATTCAACCCACCCCAGGAATGAAACTTTCGACAATTTTTCTTTTTGTGCCCTCTGTGTGGGGAACGGTCATCAGGAGGATCACTACACATTTGGAAAGGTCAAAAATAAAGAGCCCTTGAAGAGAACAACTAAAGGCAAAGGCGAACCCACCCAGTGGGCATGTTCTGTTCGTAAGGCAATGGACCATAATATTGAAGAGTGTCCATGGTTAGACGACATGGGCGTGTGAACACAAGCTGGAGGAACAGCCCATGAAAGAGAAGGCGGCATTAGCAGAACCCAGAATTAGAACGAAAAATGGGAACAAGACTGGGCAAACACGTTTGCAAAACTGTAAAATTGTAGCTTAGTGGATTTTCCTCATCAATGTCATAAGCAGTTCATGATTCACATGGAACTGGAGAAAGCTCCCACCCAAGCGTTGATGGATTTAGGGTCTGGCAAGACTCTCGTTCGTGAGGACCTCCTCCAAAAAAAGAGTGCCTCAATTACAAGAGAAGAGAGACACTTACCTGTGTATATTGCGACCCCGGCAGATCAAGCCATTATGAAAGTGGGAGTCCTTCCTGAACTCTCATACCGGGTTATTCTGGGACATGACTATCCCCAATTTACGGCCCTGTGGAGCCAGCTCACAGGGAATCAGAATGGCCCACCCAGAGGTGGGTCACCAGTGAGGAAGAGCTGGGAAGTAGACCCGGCACAGCTGTACGCCCAGCCTGACAAGGCCAAGCTGAGGGGGAGGGTATGAGAGGGCATTTAAGAAACTCCCTCAGAACACCTTAAAGGACCAGCTATAGCTATCTGTACCAGTCCTCCTTAACTCCCAACCCAGCAGGGGATTCTGGGCTAGGATGATCACTGCAAGCGGAGATAAGAAGCCAGGGCCAGTGGTTTCAGAGAAGCCCCAGAAAGATGGAAGCCTCGAGAAGACAAACTGTAAGTTATTATTTTGCTGAACTGCACAAACCAGCTAAATTGTTGGTTTGTTTTTTTTTATTGTTCACCAGTAAAGAAGCTTATAAAGGTTTCGCCAGAGTGCAGTCTGGAGTATGTTCTCTGCCAAGTCCTGTCTGCTTGACATAACAGTCCATATGACAGAAAAACAGGAGCTAGTCAAACTTTGGGGCCGATTCTGTGATTCAGGCATTGCACATTGTGGTACAGGCGATCCAGGTTCAAATTTTCTGAACATCGGGGCCGGCTGGATCTGGGTGCATGCATGAGGTAGCTGCACAAAGGCCCAGGAGGAGAGAGAAATTATCTGCTGCTACTGTGGCAGCCCATAATTGCCAACAAATGGAAATGAGGGCACAAAACAGAGGTGTTCCTTTTAGTCCTCATGTTGGCAAAGGCGCACAAAGCTGCCTAATCATGACATCTGGGAAGAAAGGAGTGGTAAATACTGCTGTGTTCAAAGTAGGAAAAAAAGATATCTGGGGGAAAATACCAATTTAAATACAGCTGCGTTTTATCCATAATGAGGGCAATTTTCAAAGAGGTGCTTTAACAACAGAAAACAGCTTTTTTTTTAAAATTGTCCTCTCTAAATGCAGGTAAACTTTATCCACATTGAGGCATTCTCCCAGGGTGGGTTTGATGAAGGGCTTGTGCTTATGCACACGCATTTGCATTTTCAAAAGTATATGCGTATTTTTTCTTTGGAAAAACTACTCGCACAAATTAGGATGCGTATGTGTCCGAACAGTTTTCCTGAGATATTTTTCAAGGTGAAAGTACCTGCATACTTTCACATTTTCTTTTTGCCTGACCAATTAAAAAACTTTTTAGAACAGAGAAGGTTACCTACCTCGTCCCCAATATCTAGTGAACTAGAATAATAAATATAGTGCAGCAACTGTGAATGTTAGTGTACATGAAAAGATTTCTTAAGATTCTCCCCATTGATTATCAGGCCTCTGGTTTTTCCTAGTTGATAGATAGTTATTTCATTGATATTAATATAAAAATAATTGTAGAAGGTATTTAGTTTGAAGAAATCAAACTGTATTGAAGTAATGGATGTGTCTCATGTATTAATTATAAAAAAAAAAAATTAGGTCAAAGTCTATGGGTAAAAATGTAACTGTGGACTTGGGACCAATGCATGCAGTTATAAAATTAACCCTATAGTAAGTATATCTAAAAATTAAATTTCCCTTCAAGCTAAGTGTCCAACTTGTTTCTCATACAAAAAGAGGCCATCTGTGAGCTTTCTACCCCCTTCTAGCTAATGAAAAGAACCATTTTTTTCTTAATTCTCTTCATCTTCCGCAGGCATTTCTTTACATCCTGCTGGTGAACAAGGGGAACTATTTTCTAGAGGCAAAACAATTATTTCCTGGAGGTTTATTATTGTTTCTTTGGAAGTAAATTTGTCAGACAATACAATTCAGATTCCTTGCAAATCTGTACAAATAAGTACATACCTTCTACAGCATTTGACACTTTTACAATTCCTGTGATAGTCACGGTATCACCTGGGACACAGCTGTCAACAAGGTCCTGAACCAGTTCACATTCTATTGTCCGAGGAATTCTGCCGGCTTCTCTCTGGTCATCAGACATTAGCTCCTGAACCCTAAAAATATACCATTACCAAACTCTATGAAATGAATGTATTAGCATGTGCTTTAATCTTATTTAAAATGTGTCTCTTCTGAATTGTAACCTTCTCTTTTTCCCTGAAAAGACAAGGTAAAGGTAACCTAAGGCCCACTGTCCTCTGTTCCCACCA
Source organism: Rhinatrema bivittatum (assembly GCF_901001135.1). Lineage (NCBI taxonomy): Eukaryota > Metazoa > Chordata > Amphibia > Gymnophiona > Rhinatrematidae > Rhinatrema > Rhinatrema bivittatum. The sequence goes on along the minus strand of NC_042617.1, from coordinate 93,071,730 downwards.
ACAGATTTGTCTGCATGCTGCCAAACAATAAGACATGAGGCAATTTCATTGCACTGCATTATTTATTACGGGAGACAATGCAAAAATGTGGATTTGCCTCAAGGCTAGTCAAACAAGTCTGCCAGCAGGAACAGAGGGCAGTGTGTCAGCTGCTGTAAGTAATAGGATGTGGACAAAAGCTGAAGTCACCTCTCAGTGCTCATGGGGCCACCCTATCCTTGATCTTTAAAGAGAAAGGAGAAATTTGATCTTTCTGGATAATTTTCTTTCCTTGAGGACATCCAGACCAGTCCAGATGCATGGACTATGCTCTCCAATCAGGATACAGAGACCCAGAGTACAAAAGGCTCATTGACATCACCTCATATAGAGCCTCATGCTGCACTCAGTCTGCCAGTATTCAGAGTAACAAGCTAATAATAATAAAATGTGGTCCCCCAAAGCTTTCGACGCAAAGACTTCTGCAAATCAACCAACAAAAGCAACACTCACAACAATTTATTTTTTATTTATAATTTATATATACCGACATTCTTACATCCGATGTAAATCATACCGGTTTACATTAAACAGAATAGCAGGAAATAAATTTCCATAGTCTAATACAATGAACATTTCTAATTAAAATTGTTAACAAGTGAAAAGAAAAGGTAAAGAATTGGAATAAAGGTTAAACAGAAAAATATAAAATATAAAAGTTGTTTTGTTTTTTTTTTAGAAGCACAAGGGTTGCAATGGAATAAGAGTCTCAGCCAATATACTCACCTGCATGGAACCAAACTGAGTTCCTCAAAATACAACCAAACCGTTCATCTTGAGTGTTCTACTGATGAACACTTGCCAATAATACAGAGCAGCAAGACTATTAATGGTTAGGGAAGATCCTGGACTGGTCTGGCTGGACTCAAGAAAAGGAAATTATAAGGTAAGATCAAAATTTCTCCATCCTCATCATCCAGCCAGACCAGTCCAGAAGCATGGGACTAACCAAAGCTAACCCTCAATCAGGCAGGAAACTGCCAAATCCCCTTTCAGGATGGCCAAGTCAAACATTGCCTCCTTCTAGGCTCAGACATCCAACAGATAATGCCTTGCAATAAAAAAAAAAAAAATTCAAAGATGACCACGTTGCCGTGGTCATCTTAAATGGACATTTTTAAATGGTCATTTTAAATGGACAATTCTTTCCACAACACCTGTGCCCTGGGTTGAAACCGTAAGGACACGACGGGAAAATACTGAGAAGGATCCAGTGACAAATCGAAGGGAAAAAAATGCAAAAACCGCGAAGAGCAAAACGTTTTCCACAAGGCAAAAAACAGCCAATCATACCGCAAGGCTTAAAAGCGCCATGGAAGAGAAGAGACTGAAGAGAGAGACCCCGTGTGGACACATGGTATAGGGCATCCTGGGCATGCTCAGTGTGCCTAGGCAAATTTCTCTGACATAAGTTTTCCGCATTGGGGTTTCATCTGATGATGTCACCCATGTGTGAGGATTACCATCCTGCTTGTCCTCAGAGAAACAACTGATTCGCAATTACCCATTCCATTTCACCCATTATTTTATAGACCTCTATCGTCTCTTCTCCAAGCTGAAGAGACTTAAACTCTTTAGCCTTTCCTCACAGGGGAATTGTTCCATCCCCTTTATCATTTTGGTCACCCTTCTCTATTCCTTTTGTAATTCCACTATTTTTTTTTTTTTTTTAGATGCGGTGACCAGAATTGCCACAGTACTCAAGGTGTGGTCACACCATGGAGCAATACAGAAGCATTTTGATATTCTGTTTTATTTTCCATTCTTCATAATTCCTGGCATTTTATTTGCTTTCCTGGTTTGCTCTTCCATATGTGCATCACTTTGCACTTGATCACATTAAATGTCATCTGCCATTTGGATGCAGAGTCTCCCAATCTTGCAAGGTTGTCTTGCATTTCTCACAATCCTCTCGTGATTTAACAACTTTAAATAAAATTTAGTATTTTCTGAAAATCTGGTCACTTCAACTGTTCCCATCTCTAAGCCATTTATAAAATGTTAAAAAGCAATGGTCCCAGTGCAAATCCCTACGGCAGTCCACTATTCACCTTTCTCCATTGAGAAAATTGACCATTTAAGACCTACTCTGTTTTCTGTCTTTTAACCAGTTCTCAATCCACAAGAGAATATTGCCTCCTGTCTTCATGACTTTTTAATTCTTCAAGAATCTCTCATGATGTACTTTGTTAAACACTTTCTGAAAATCTAGATACCCTATATCAACATTTATTCACGCCTTCATAAAAAATGTACCAGATTTCCCTTGGCTAAATCCATGGTGGATTGTCCCATTAATCTATGGCACTCTATTTGATTTATATTCCGTTTTTCAGACACTTCAAAGCAAAATTACATTTAGGTACCATATGGTTCTTTACAATAATTTCAATCATTTCTCCCAGCACTGACATCAGGCTCACCAATTTGTGGTTTCCTGGTTCACCCTTTTTAAAAACTGCCATTATGTTGGCCACCCTCCAATCTTCAGATGATATATAAACTATCATTAAAATCAGCTATGTTATTAATAGGTCTGCAATTTCATTTTTCAGCTCTTTCAACACTCTGGGATGGTACACCATCTGGTTCAGGTGGTTTGCTATATTTCAGTTTGTCAAGTTTGTCCTATTGCATCTTCCAGGTTCAATGATTTTATTTCACTTTCTCTGAATCATCACCTTTAAATATTACTTCTGACATGGGTATTTGCCATATATCTTCCTCATTAAAGACCAAAGCAAAGAATTCATTTAATCTCTCTATGGCCTTGTCCTCTTAGTGTCCTTTTTACCACTTGATCATCTAATGTTCCAACTGACTGCCTCTCAGGCTTTATTTGAATGCACCTGAAAACATTTTGATTAGTTTTTGCTTCCACAGCAAGCTTCTTTCCAAATTCTGCTTTGCTTTCCTTATCAAGGTTTTGCATCTAACTTGCCAATGCTTATGCTGTTTCCTTCATTCAGATCACTTTTCCATTTTTTGAAAGATGTTAAGTTTGGCTAGAGAAGCTTCTCTCTCACCTCACCTTTTAACCATACCAGCAGTTGTTTGGCCTTTCTACCTTTTTTAATGCGTAGCATACATCTGGTCTGGACTTCCAAGACAGTATTTTTAAAAAATGTCAATGACTGATGTAACCAATCTTTGCAGTCTCTCCTTTCAGTTTTTTCCTAACCATTTTCCTCATTTTATCAGTCTCCCTTTTGAAAGTTAAATGCTATTGCAGTAGATTTCCCTAGTGATCGCCCTCCAGTTATCAAGTTATATTTGTTCATTTTATGATCACTATTGCCAAGTGGCCCCCAAAACCATTATCTCTCACACCAAATCATGTATTCCACTAATGATTAGGTCTAAAACAGCTACCATTCTAGTCAGTTCTTGACCCAGCTGCTTCATGAAGCAATCATTTATTTCATGTAGAAACTTTTCCTCCTTTGCATGTCCTGATATATTTACCCCGTCAATTTTGGGGTACTTGAAAATTTTCCATTATTGTATTGCTAATTTTGTTAGAGACTAATACTAACAGAAATTAGGGAAGCTATCTGTTCATTCTAGTCCCATTGCTATTCTATTTCAATTCTCACACTGAATTTCTATCCATAAATATTGTACAGTGTATTTTTTGTTTCCTGCACATCTTTTATCCTGTTTGACTCTATGCCATCCCTCCACCAATTTGATCCACCCTATCATTGTGATATAATTTGTATCCTGGTTTGACAGTATCCCATTGGTTATTCTCCTTCCATCAGGTCTCTGAGATGCCAATTATATCTATCATTCAGTGCTACCATCTTTTTTTTTTTTTTTTTTTAAGATTTCTAGCATTTCAAACATATGTCTTTTGTTATATTAACAACCTGTTTATCAATTGACGGGGGTAATTTGTAATCTTTTTGTCTACTCCTGGGCTATTTTAGCAGTTACTGCAACCTCTTCATCGGGATGCATTAACTACCCTGTTGTGTTAGCATTCTTCAAAAGATGCATCATTCCAAACTATTTGCTTCTGAGCGACTGTCGGCTTTGTGGCATCATCTAGTTTTAAAAAACTGCTCATATTCAATTTAAAAGGTTAGTGCCAGGAACCCACTTTAGTTAAGGTGGAGTCCATCTCACCTGAATAGCCCCCTCCCCAGAATGATCCCCAGTTCCTAACAAACCTAAAACCCTCTTCCCTGCACCAACATCTCATCCACATATTGAGACTTTGGAGCCTGACCTGTCTCTGGGGTCCTGCACATGGAACGGGAAGCATTTCTGAGAATGTAACCCTTCAATTTTCTTCCTAAGAGCCTAACTTTAGAGTCCAGACCCTCTCCCCTATGTCTTTCTATGTCATTGGTACCCCCATGTACCCCGACAGATGGCTCCTCCCCAGCACTCTCAACTAGGTGGCGCGTGAGGTCCACTATCTTCATACCAGGCAAGCATGTTACCAAGCAATCCTCATGCCCACCAGCCATCCAGCTATCTGCATTTCTAATGATTCAATCACCCACTACAATGGCCCTCCTAATTCTTCCCTCCTAGTCACAGACCCCTGAAAAAACATCCTTGGTACAAAGATAAAGCACCACCTGGAGGGCAAGTCCTAGCCACAGGATCACTTACTACCACAATAAGGTGATGCCTCCTGCCAGATGACACTGCTCTTCCAAAGCAGCACAAAAGGATGCTAGACTAGACTTGGGACCACTCTACTATATCCCAGAAGATCTCCTCTATATACCTCTGTCTGCCTCAGTTCCTCTAGGTCTGCCACTCTGGCCTCCAGAGATCGGACAGACAGCAGCTCTTTGCACCGGGTACATATATATATATAAAACCTCTCGCCAACAGGTAGATAATAATGCATGTGGCATGCTGCACAAGACTGGATAGACCCCATCTCACTGCTGGGCTTCTGTCTGCATCTTAATTGTATTCAGTTGCTAAAGTTTTAAAGGCTGGTAAGAAGAAGGTATGTCAACTTAAGAGTTGCTGAATGTGAATTAAGATTTTTTAAAATTATTAGCTATCTTAAAATGTCTAGTTTTTGAATTTGATAACTGTGAGATTAATGTTAGTGAATGACCAGCAGCAGGACAACAATTAGTCAATTTAAAATCAAGGTTAATTTAATGTTATTTTAAATAGCTACTTTACTTATCTGGCAGACTTTCCTTATAGTGGGGGTGATATATCAAAATATGAGACAGGATAGGTGGGTACCAAACCAAGAACAAGTACTCTCACCTGCTCAGATTAATAAGTGACCTTTGCAAATTCACAAATCAAACACAAAGAAATACTATCATTTACTAGCTCAGAAAATCCAAGTCTAATTTTCCCACTATAAGATAATTCTATCATTCGCAAAAAAATACTACTAAACTTGCAACCAGCAGACAATATAGAAACATAGAAACATAGAAATGACGGCAGAAGAAGACCAAACGGCCCATCCAGTCTGCCCAGCAAGCTTCACATTTTTTTCTCATACTTATCTGTTTCTCTTAGCTCTTTGGTTCTATTTCCCTTCCACCCCCACCATTAATGTAGAGAGCAGTGATGGAGCTGCAACCAAGTGAAATATCAAGCTTGATTAGTTATGGGTAGTAGGGGAAGTAACCGCCGCAATAAGCAAGCTACACCCATGCTTATTTGTTTTACCCAGACTGTGTTGTTCAGCCCTTATTGGTTGTTTTTCTTCTCCCCTGCTGTTGAAGCAGGGAGCTATGCTGGATATGCTTGTAGTATCAGTTTTTCTTCTCCCCTGCCGTTGAAGCAGAGAGCTATGCTGGATATGCGTGAAGTATCAGTTTTTCTTCTCCCCTGCCGTTGAAGCAGGATATGCATTGAAAGTGAAGTATCAGGCTTATTTGGTTTGGGGTAGTAACCGCCGTAACAAGCCAGCTACTCCCCGCTTTGTGAGTGCGAATCCTTTTTTCTTCTCCCCTGCCGTTGAAGCAGAGAGCTATGCTGGATATGCGTGAAGTATCAGTTTTTCTTCTCCCCTGCCGTTGAAGCAGAGAGCTATGCTGGATATGTGTGAAGTATCAGTTTTTTCTTCTCCCCTGCCGTTGAAGCAGAGAGCTATGCTGGATATGCGTGAAGTATCAGTTTTTCTTCTCCCCTGCCGTTGAAGCAGGGAGCTATGCTGGATATGCGTGAAGTATCAGTTTTTCTTCTCCCCTGCCGTTGAAGCAGAGAGCTATGCTGGATATGCATTGAAAGTGAAGTATCAGGCTTATTTGGTTTGGGGTAGTAACCGCCGTAACAAGCCAGCTACTCCCCACTTTGTGAGTGCAAATCCTTTTTTCCACATTTCCTCTTGCTGTTGTAGCTTAGAGCGATGTTGGAGTCACAGTAACCATGTGTATGTTTATTGAATAAGGGTATTGTCCTCCAGGCAGTAGCCGTCATTCTGGCTAGCCACCCACTCTTTATTGACGGCCTCTTGATTTTATGGATCCACAGTGTTTATCCCACGCCCCTTTGAAGTCCTTCACAGTTCTGGTCTTCACCACTTCCTCTGGAAGGGCATTCCAGGCATCCACCACCCTCTCCGTGAAGAAATACTTCCTGACATTGGTTCTGAATCTTCCTCCCTGGAGCTTCAAATCATGACCCCTGGTTCTGCTGATTTTTTTCCTATGGAAAAGGTTTGTCGTTGTCTTTGGATCATTAAAACCTTTCAAGTATCTGAAAGTCTGTATCATATCACCTCTGCTCCTCCTTTCCTCCAGGGTGTACATATTTAGATTCTTCAATCTCTCCTCATAAGTCATTTGATGAAGACCTTCCACCTTTTTGGTCACCCTTCTCTGGACCGCCTCCATCTTGTCTCTGTCTCTTCGGAGATACGGTCTCCAGAACTGAACACAATACTCCAGGTGAGGTCTCACCAAGGACCTGTACAAGGGGATAATCACTTCCCTTTTCTTACTCGATATTCCTCTCTCTATGCAGCCCAGCATTCTTCTGGCTTTAGCTATCGCCTTGTCACATTGTTTCGCCGACTTCAGATCATTAGACACCATCACCCCAAGGTCTCTCTCCTGCTCCGTGCACATCAGCCTTTCTCCCCCCCATATAATCAGCTAGTAATAGTTTAACCCTCCAAGAATTATTTTTTATTTTGTTTTAAGATTTAAGTAATTCATCCCAGCAAGTCCAAACTTATCACCAGCAAATGAAGGTTCCACTGTCATCACTCTCTCATATAAAAAAGTGTCTTTTCCAAAGAGATAAAAACTTCTTGGTTTGAACACAGTAGGCAATTTAACTATTATTGAGCCCAGTTCATGACTGAAAAATCAGATTATGTTCTCTAGAAAAAGTCAAAATCAGTCAAGCAGACTTCAAGTAAGGAAAGTTGAAATATACAGTTGGAGGTCATATCAGATGATTTTAAGGTGGCCAAAAGGGTGGATATGTAGAGAAGTTGAAATATACAGTTGGAGGTCATATCAGATGATTTTAAGGTGGCCAAAAGGGTGGATATGTAGAGAATATCTCAATTCTTGCTAACAGAACAAGCAGCTAAAATGGAGTCGGACATCAGTAAAAATTTACATTGCATGTTTGGCTATCTGCAGCCAAATGCAGAGATGAAAAGAGACTTTGCAGTTGCTGTGTACTTGACCAAACCGGAAAGATTTGTAGGCCCTTCCAGCCTAGCTTGAGCCAAGAGATGCCAAGAAAAACACAAGGACAACTGGTACTGTGTGAATCTATACAACCAGAGCACTAGAGGTCTCTTTTTATGGGGCTTATCAGTGGCCTGTCAGATGAACTGGCAGTCCCTTAAACTGACCACTTGATGAACCTGGAGAAGAAAAAGTAACTGGTAAAAGGAGTGGGAAAATCAGCTAATTAAAGCCTTAATTATGCATTTACCTGACTATGCATGAAACTGCTGAATTATGCTAGGTAAGCCCTTAAAAGCAGTGGGGTGCAAGTACGCAGAGTCATTGTCATTCGATAGTTGCCCATCCAAAAAGGAAGACAACCCAGAGTGCTGTTGCCTCCCTCCTGTCTTGCCTCCGGGCATCCTGGGCAGAAGCAACTTGCAGAGACAAAGGGCACAGCAGAGCAAGGAATCAGAGACTGGCGAGCTGAACAGCCTGTTGCTTCAGTGAAATAAGCTGCCCTCTCTACCTCCGCATGGAGGACCTGAGAAGAGAGAAATTGCCAGACCGAGGACCAGGAGCGTGTATGTCGCTGCAAGTCCCATATTGGTGAATTGGGAAGTTAAGGCTTTTAGCACTTCACATTCAAGTCTTTGCTAGAGGGGGGTGATGCCAGCATTAATTGTAATCAGACAAGCACCGGATGTCGAGCATGCTTTCATAACTATTTTTTTTTTAATTTTCTGTTTCCATAATGATAATTGCTGTCCCTGTATTAATGTCATTATGCCTATCCCTGTGTAACTTAGAAATACAGCATTATTCATAGTTTGGTGAACTTTCTAAGAAGATGGACAAGAAAGGTTGCTGGTGAAATAAGGAGGTACAAAAAGGGAGGTGGGGTTGGAAATTCTCCTGACAGAAGAGGCAATGGAAAAACCCAGAAGGATGCCTGGCTGCATAGGGAGAGGAATGGTCAGCAGAAAAAAGGGAGGAGACATTGCCCCTGTATAAAAGTCTCTGGTAAGACCCCATTTGGAATACTGTGTGTTCTGGAGACCGCACCTTCAAAAAAATATAAACAAGTTGGAATCAGTCCAGAGGATGGCTACTAAACTGGTCAGTGGTCCTCGTTCTAAAGCATATGGGGACTTCAAAATCTAAAAATGTATATCCCGGAGAAAAGTGTGGGATAGGGGAGATACAATACAGAAGTTTAATTATCGTCAAGGTTTCCATGCACAGGAGGCGAGCCTCTTCCAAAGGAAAGGAGGCTCTAAAACCTGGATCATGGAATGAGGAAAAAAGGGGATGGACTCCGATCTATGGATATATTTATTTACAGAAAGTGTAGTGGAGGTGGTGGAGACAAGGACAGTATCTGAATTCAAGAAAGCAAGGGATAAACAGAAGATTTCAGATGAAGTTACAGGGATTATAAAGTTGAATAGTTCGTGTGGATGGGCAGACTAGATAGACCATATGATCTTTACCTACCGTCACATTTCTGTTTAATAGTTTAAGCTTTGGAGTTTGATCTAATTATCCAAAATTTGGAGTATTTTTACTTTCAGCACTGTAAAAACAAATAAAAGCAACTGACTTCCAAAATGTTATTTTCCTTTTAAAAGTTATATGGGTTTGGGGGGGGGGGGGTTCTAGTTAACAAAACCACAACAAATGAGTCAAAATTTAGATTATTATTTATATTCCACTTTTCACACTTTTTCAGCATTTCAAAGTGGATTACATTCAGGTACTGTAGGTATTTCCTTATCCCCAGAGGGCTTACAATAAGTTTTTGTACCTGAGGCAATTGAGGGTAAAGTGACAAAGGATTTTTGACTTCCAGATTTCAATGGATTTGAAAGTACTTTAAAGTACTAAAGTCTACCTACTCTATGAGAAACCATGGTAATAACAGGCAGATATGCTCAAATCAATTATTGTTCAGTGCTAATGAGCACAGATCTTTCCACTGTCCTATTAATAAAATGGCTATCTGGACAGTAATGTCTGCCTTCTGGAGACGTTACTCTGTCAAAGAACCGAAGGAATCAAAGCATTCAGATGCTAATCATGCTGCTGCAGATTTACAAAACAGAGTTACTGAGCGACAACTGCCATCATTTTTAAATCTGTTGATTAGTGGGGAAAAAAAAAAAAACCAAAACAAAAAAAAAAAAAAACCACCTGAAAAAGTAAAAAAAACAAACATTTCCAGATACAAAATCAATTCTGCATTTAAGATTTTTTATATTCATTTATTATTTTTATATGTTCCCCTTGTAAAAATCATACCAAATGGGGTACAAAATGATTAATAAAATCTACTACAATATAAAACCACAGACCACAAACACCCTTCCAAATGTTAAGAATAAATCACCCACCACTTCTGTCCAGCTGGAGGTTTATCTTACATCAAGCTAAAGCAAGATTTCTCCCTCTGGACAGGTGCACTGTATCTAAATTTTCCTTCCGAAACACAAGCACATTATTTTTCTTACAGCTCATTACACAAGTTATTTATAGAGTAATAGATGCAATCGTGCAGACTATTTTCATAAAATTTACAACCTGGACTGTATCACCTAATGATAAAAAGAATTTTAATGAGACTTCTGTACAGTGGATGCAAAATAATCAAAGAATCACAATGCCCAGCTCGCCTTTTATAACATATCTTTGTAGCATACTCTGATCTTTCCTGAAAAGATGGCAATAAACATTTGCATACTTTTGATAGTGTGACCTCCCAAATAATTGGACTGCTTTGAAAAGTTCTAAGATTCAAGCGTTGCTTACTTGATAGACTGCCAGTCCACAGTAACTGTCAAGGGTGAGCTTCTGTTTGCAGTGAATGATCGCCCACGGCATTCTGGACCAAGACACTGTTGCGAGAATGATTCATGTTTAGTTATTTTCTTCTTTTCCCATTAATATTAAACTGCCTTTATTTAAAGAATGGTAGGTTATCAATCTTTACACAAAACCTTTTAACAGTAAGAAAATGTAAACATGTTGGATCTATGTTTGAATACTGTATATGGCAGGGTAGGCAACTACAGTCCTGGAGTGCCACAAATAGGTCTGGTTTTCAGGATATCCAGAAAGAAGATGCACGAGGTCTATTTGTATGCACTGCCTCCACTGTATGCAAATACATTCATTATGGATATCCTGAAAATCAGACCTGTTTGTGGCACTCCAGAATCAAAGTTTCCTACCTTTGGTCTATGTGGTATGACTAAAGATTGAATGGAAATCACTACAAAGGAAATTTTAGATTCATCATAGTGGAGATTCAAAATCTCCACTATGATGGAGATTTTGAATCTAACAACTTACAAGATCCAGATGGCGGACAAATCAAATAAATGAACCATTAATTGCCTGCTGAATATCTCAGTTAAAATTACCCAGAATAAGTTTAACTGGGAAACCTGCCACACCACTAATATGGACCTCTTTAGATTGTACTCCCCTTCCTCCCATCCCAGTTTATCTTCTCTGTAAAGTTATCAAACTTTTGTTACACTACAAAATTTCCATTAGGATTAAACTGCATTTAAAAAAAGGTTTAGACAAAGTACTAGAGGAAAAGTCAATAAGCCATTATTAAAGTGGAATTACAGTAATCAAAAGCTTACTCCTGGGTGAGCAGCATGGAATCTATCTACCCCTTGGGATCCTGCCATATTCTTGTGACTTGGATTGGCCAATGTTGGAAACAGGATACTGAGCTTGATGGACCTTTGGTCTGACCCAGTATGGCAATCTTAAGGTCCATATTCAAAAGCCATTTAGACGGATAATGTAGTAATCTGCCTAATGTCTTAACCTGCTATATTAAGCCCTTATCCAGCTAAATTCTAGCTGGGTTAGAGGTGTTTCGGGGACATTCCGGGGAGAGGCTGAGATATCCAGCTAACCTAGCCAAATATCGGGTACATCCAGCTAGGTTAACCGGATAAAGTTATGCAGCCTTGTGTGGCTGGATATTGTGCTACTTAACCGGATGTCTTGAAAAGACATGCGGTTAAGTAGCGCTGTCATCTACTAAAGAAAAAATTAAAGTTGCCTCAATCCCACTGTCCCTCCCCCCCCCCCCCCAAGCATAAGTCAATTTATACTTGTATCATAACACCCCCAAACCTTCTTAAATTTGCCCCATTTTAGACGCCGGGCCCCCCACCTAATCTTACTGTGGGACAGAGCTGTGATCACCCAGGCCTGGAGACAAATACAGCCTGACTCCAGCCTTTCTTAAAACACTTTGCCACTAACACATACACATTAGTAGACTGCCTTTGCCTTCAGAACAGTGTACTCCAGTTATTAAAATTAGTACCACTTCTTCTCTCAGTACTCATACAGCATTGTTACAGCTCTGACTTTGGACAGCAATATTCTACAGGAGCTGCCATCCTCCTGGAGATCTGGGCCTGGTCTGACTATCCCCACCTGGGTCCCGGCTCTTATTCCTCCCCTGTGGGCCTCACCCACAGGGCTCTCTCACACAAGGGGAAATAAAGGGAACCAGGCACCTAGCCTGGACCTGCACCAGTTTAAGGGAGACTATAAGGGCACTGCCTCACAATTACCTTTAAAAGGAGCTCAGCATGCCTCCCCTCTCCCACTAAGAAAAAGCATGGCTCCCGCACCCCCTCCCCTCTCTGCCTAAATCTTTTTCTTCTTCACAGGGAGCGAGAGTCTCTCTGTCCCGCTCCCAGCATTGCTCTGATACAGACAGCATTGGAAGCGTAAACTTCAATGTAAGCTTATGCTTCCAGCACTGCCTCTATCAAAGCAGCATTGGAAGCGATGGGAGCAGGACAGAAAGACCCTTGCTCCCTGTGAAGAACAATAAGGTAAAGGCAGGGAGGGGGAGGGGGTGCAGGCTGAGCTCCTTTTAAAGGTAATATCGGGACAGGGTCCCGGCTTCCAAAACAGGGCAAATCGCCACAATTTAAAAAGGTTTAGGGGCAGAGGGATATTAGGATACAATGTATGAATTTGACTTATTGCTTTGGGGGGGTGGGAGGGGGAAGGAGGAGGGGCAACTTATTTTTTCTTTACTTTAACTGGATAACTTGTCCACTTACTAGCCCACTGAATATGGACCTCTTAATGGAAATATTGCAATATTTTCAATGGAAAAAATACAAGGGAAAGCTGAAGCAAAGGTTTATACATCTGGCCCGAAGTATCGTTTATTTATAATTGTGGGGTTTTGGATTTTTTTAGGAATCTCTGTACAGTTTCCTCAACTCTGCCAGCAGTTTAGAAGAGGAGTGACATAGGAATCACAAATGTCCAAATATGGGGCACTGACCCACGATTTACTAAGTCCCTATGTTATTCCCCATGTCATTTATTTATTTTATTTATTTATGAACTTTTATTTACCGACATTCGTGAAGCACATCATGCCGGTTTACAATGAACAGAAAGGAGGAAAATTACAATAAACAAGGGAGGGGGAGGGGGGAAAGGCGAGACGTGGAAGAGGGATGGGGAGAGGGTGGAGGCAGAGAGGAGATGGAAAAGGCAGTAAAGATTGAGAAACGTAGGAACTGCGAAACAGAGTAACTATATACAGTTGAACATATGTAGTACTATATTAGTACTATAAATGACTGGAAATATCTTATCATTCAAAGGTCTTATCATTCATGATCTGCAAACAAATAACTAACCAGGAGTTATACAGAGTTTGAGAAGATTAAAGTAGGTTTAGAAGCAGCTTTCTGCAAGTTTTCCATGGGTCTCCCTCTTGGTCTTTTTTTTCTATAAGAAAAAGACAATCCATCCAGCAGAGGAATGTTCTAAATAAAACCACTCCAACAGTTCTGCCCTTTATGCTTTGCCACTTCACACTACTCCATAATGAGGATAACTTTTGTAACAAAAGATCTACAAAGCCCTAAATCACTCCCCTACCCGTGTTTATCCTGCTCCTGAGATTTTATTTTACCCTAAATAGATGCAATGAAATATTTCACACATCTGTATCTGCAAATGCTCCAAGCACACACTGATTCTTTACAGAAATTTTTAGAACCCTCACAAGACTCATCTTCAAAACCCTCAAAGGAATTCTGGAAAATTGAAGCTCAGAGTTTATTCTACTTCTCTTCGAGAACTAATTTATTGTAGTAAAACAATATATTTTCACATTCTACAGAAAAGCATGAGTGAAGCCTTATATTTACTTTCTACTACTCTGCCCTCACTAGTGCACCAGAAAGAAACTCGAGCAGTAAAATCTACAAAGAAACTTAGCATCGAATCCAGTCACTACATATTAACACACATTGAGAGCATTATTGAAGAAAGTAGCACGAACAGTACTTTAAAGTTCAAAACTATTAACTTATTGCTAAGCATGTGAACTTGCAAGGAATTGATGACAAACAATCAAACCTTCACAAATGTTCAGTTATAAACATGTAATATTGGATTAAATGCCTGAACAAAAACAGCACCAGCCGTTTTGATTTCATAAATTTCCTGAAAAGTAGTTTTGACCTTGCTGGGCAGGGTATACTTCCCGTCTGGAAGAGAATGACTCTGCACATCTCCACATATGTTGCACACGAAAGCCATCTTGATGCACAGTGGTTTAATATTACCCACTCGCACAACTGTCCCACGCAAGGAAACATACTTCCCATAACAATTTGCTCGAAGATTCTTCAGGGCTGTCAGAGGATCATAGTTATATACTCTATAAAACAAGTAAACCAATATGTTAAAAAGAAATCTGTGCATCTTCTGTGTAGGTACACAGAACACATGTGCAGCAATAAAATTAACAACACACTAAAGAAATATTGGAGGGATAGGCAATACAAGTCCTCAAGTGCAACAAATAGTGCATGCAAACCTCTCATATGCATATTCTTTGTGGAGATCCTGAAAACCAGAACTGTTTGCAGGACTCCAGGACTGAAGTTGCCAACTCCTGAGCTACTGCCTTGCTCATTTTTACTTGCTAATGTTTAGGCTAAACATTGCAGCTAGCTGGAAGTGTCTCTTTCCTTCCTTCCAACAAATTAGAATGACTTGGGAAAGTCAAGCAGTTACTAACATTGAAGAGACTTAGTTCTTTAAGGAAAACTCAAATTTTTATAATCAGAGAATATCCTTTAATTATGCATAAAAATATATACTGATAATGGTGAAATTACTACTTACCTGGTAATTTCCTTTCCTCTGGGACAGGCAGGCCAGTCCACACAAGTGGGTTATGCACACCAACCAGATAGTCTGAGATCAACTGACTCGCTGATGTCATAGCACCCACATCAGCCAGCATGTCAAAATAAAAAGCCAACTGTGGACAACTGAACAAACTAACTTTAACACTATACATTTCCTCTTCCAACCATTCCCTCCTCCTCCCTTCCCCATCCCCACCCAGTGAGGAAAAGCACGAGACTTAGAAGAGAAGGAAATGTAATTATAACAGGTAAAGAAGGCACACACCCTACCAGGTCCCTCGGCAACCCGGAAATCCGCATCGGCCTTAGAGTTCTGTTTCTGAAAATGTCCAAGAAGAGCAAAGAAAATACTGCACAGTACAGTACAACACAGTACAGTACAGGTAGCCCAGGGCAGGAGTGTGAACTGGCCTGCCTGTCCTAAAGGAATGAAAATTACCAAAACTGTGAAGGATTTCAAAGGGGCGTGGGATAAATACTGTGGATCCATAAAGTCTAGAGGATGTGAATGAAGAGAAGAGGCGTGGGGTAGCTTGCGGGAATGACGACTAATACTTGGAGATTAATATCCTTATGCAATAAACATACACATGGTTAACGCGACTCCAACATTGCTCTATGCTTCAACGGCAAGAGGAAATGTGGAAAAAAGGATTTGCATCCACAAAAAAGCAGGGGAGTAGCTTGCTTGTTACGGCGGTTACTACCCCAAACCAAATAAGCCTGATTCTTCACTTTCAATGCACATCCAGCATAGCACTCTGCTTCAACGGCAGGGGGAATGAGGAAAAGATGATTTATATTCAGACAACTACCAACAAAGACTGAATTGCACAGGTTGGGTAAACAAGCGTGGGAGTAGCTTGCTTTTACGGTGGTTACTACCCCGAACCAATTAGCTAGATACTTCACTTAGATGCAGCTCCAGCACTGCTATCTACATCGATGGCAGGGGTGGAAGGGAAATAGAACCAAAATGTTAATTAAAAGGGACAAGAGTAAAAGAAAAGTATGAAAAAAAATAAGTGTGAAAGCTTGCTGGGCAGACTGGATGGACCGTTTGGTCTTCTTCTGCAGTCATTTCTATGTTTCTATCAGTTAAGTAGTAATTTCACTTTCCTCTGCATTCAGGTAGGCTAGTCCACATAAATGGGATGTACCAAAGCTACTTCCTTCTCAGGAGAGAGATCACCTGCAGTCCCTGCAACACTGCTCTGGCAAAAAAAATGTCTTCCCGCTCTACAAATCACTGAGGTAACAACTATAACTCTGCCCAAAACATAGCCTGTGCTCTTGAAGAATGAGCAACGACAACCCCAGATCCACATAGGCCACCTGCATTCTGGAAGAATAAGCCCTAATTTGCCTGGACAAACGCTTCTCCGCATCCACATAGCTCACCATTACTTCCTTAATCCAAAATGCCACTGTGGTGCGTGAAACTGCTTCCCCCTTCTTCAAACTGTCATGAAGAATAAAAAGACAAATTGTTTTTCGAAAAGCACTGATAACCTTAAGATCCCACAACTGCTGCAAGATGCGAAACTCTTGCTCATCCAGAGTCCTATCCAAAGACGATAACGTAATAAACTGATTAACGTGAAAGTCCAAAACAACCTTCAGCAAGAAGGAAGGTATGGTCCAAATCTGCAATTCGAAAATCCTCCAAGCCAAAATTATAGCAACAAGGAACACAGTCTTCATTGTTAGCAAGTGCAAGGGAAGTTGCCAAAGAGGATGGAAGGTGGAACCCACTAAAAAAGGTCAAAACCAGATTAAGAACCCAAATTGTCACTGGTATTCACAATGACAGAATATACTTAATTCTCAAAAAATCTAGAAACGATCAGGTGCGAGGAGAGAGGTCTACCCTGAACTCTCCCTCTATAACAAGCCAAAGATGCCACCAGCACCTGTAGCATATTAAGAGCCAACCCCTTAATCAAACCTTCCTGTACAAACTCCAAGATTAAGGGGGATCATCACCCTCAAAGGGAGACATTTCTGTTCCTGGCATCACCTCTCAAAATTTCTCCAAACTCATATGTAAGCCAAGTAAGTAGAAAGTTGTTTAGCTCACAAGATGTCCCCTAGTGCCGAGGAATAACCAAACTTCAACAGTCATGTCCTCTCAAGGGCCAAACTGCAAGACAAAACTAATCTGGATTTTTCTGAAGAATTGGCCTCTGATGCAATAGATCCTTTTGCATTGGCAGCTGCAATGGCCTACCTACTATTAGGCGCTGAAGATCCTCATACCAAGGCCTTCGTGGTCAATCCTGGGCCACCAGAACACTCAAACCCGGAGGCCAGGCTATCTTCTGCAGCAACCTGCCAATCATGGTCCATGGGGGAAACAGAGTAAATCGTCCTGCGACCATGTCTAAATGAGAACATCAAATCCGAGCACTTGAAAGAGTCCCATCTGCGACTAAAACTGATGCATCTTTGCATTCACACAGCTTGCCAGAGCCAAGAAAGGCAGATCCCACCAAGAGATTATGAGCTGAAAGGCCTTGTGCTGCAGTTCCCATTCTTCCAGGTCTAAGGATTGAAGGCTGAAATAATCTGCCCAAACATTCTTCACATCTGCGATGTGGGAGGCCAACAGTACCTGAAGATGCTGTTCTGTCCATGGCAGCAGGTTGTCCATTTCCAGAGAAACCTGTTGATTTCAGATTCTCCACCCCCCCCACGATTTATGTAGGCCACTGCCATGGCATTGTCCAACACTAACTGCTCTTCTGCTCAACTGGTCTGCAAAACCTCAAGACTGTCAACCGACTCGCATGAGCCTGCAACTGATTGATGGACCATCCATCTCCTCAGAGGACCACCGTACCTGTGCCAATAGTTCCCGGCAGTGTGCACCCCATAGTTATCCAATGGAAATCTTCAAGTCCACCCCCTTAGAGAGATGATCTCTCTGCATCCACCAGAGGCAGACACATATGTGCCCTCGCCCATGGAACAACCTCCTATGTCGCCGCCATGGATCCCAATGTCTGCAGGTAAGCCCATACCATCAGATGGTCTGTTACCTTCAGCGCTCATATTTGCCCCCAGAGCTTTTGAATATGCTGCTCCGGGAGAAACGTCTTGTCTTGTGCAGCATCAAACCAGAGCCCAAATACTCCAGTCTGGGCAGGCTGCAAACTGCTCATGGCTAGATTCACTACTCAACCTAGCTCCTACAGCAGCTGGACTACCCTGCAAAACATGATACAAGTCTTCGCCAGCAACTTGGCCCTGACAACCAACTGTCCAGATACGAATGGACTAAGATGCCTTCCTTGCGAAGTACGGCTACAACTGCAGGTAAGTTTTAGGGGTTCAGGAACCTGTCTGCTACAGGGCACTTCCGGTTCCCCTACCACCTCACAATACTAAGTTCAGGAAAAGACAATGTATTTCTCCATAGAATTAGACATCAGATTTTGCAGAATTAGCATTTAGAAGATAACACATCTCTAACATCCTTGCTACTAAGCACCAGTTTACACTAAAGAAAGTTCTGTACCATGGATGGTTTAAAACATGCCATAAACCATAGCCTGCTTAATATATTAATACTTATGGCTAACTTACTATCCCTGGCCCCAACTTCAGGCGATTTCCCTCTGTTTACCTCTGAAGCAGGCTCTGGCTAGAGGTCTGGAGAACCTAGTCTGAGGAGGGGCTTGCTTCCTGGTCTGGTACTGGCTGAGCTGCCAGACTTCTCTCTGCTTCTAGCTGTCTCGGACTCCACGCCACTGTCAGATCCCAGGCAGGGCGTTTCCTATCTCCGGTCTCCTGGCCACATCTAGTCTTCTCCCTCAAAAGGAGGTTGCTGGGGCTGCTTCAGGTTTGCTCTTTTCCTTTTTTTTCTCCCTATTTCCCTCCATCTTATACTTTCCAGCTGATAATTATGCATAAGCTTGTGCATAATCATGTAGGATCTTTGCTGCATTGCAGGTCTCTTCCCCTTTTCCTCGGGGGAGGGGGGGGTTCCTGCCACGTCTGGACCAGTGCTGTTGGCCATGTTAGCTTTTTCTCTATTTCAGAGTACTCCCCCCTTCTTCCATGGGTAGGGACACCTCTGCCCTAAGGACTTCCCCAGGCTGGAGAGTGACTTCTGCTTTTTGAGCTAAAGTTGCTGCATTGTCCCTCTGCCTTGATTTACACAGGAGCTTACAACCAAGCAGATCTTGATAAATATCCTTCCGTTCTGGTTGAAGTTCTCACCTGGACAAATTATCTTTTTTTCAGCTGAGAGAGTGTTTTTGGCTTGTCAGCATACTTGTCAGCATCCCTCTTTGGCTATTATGATTCATATTGGGTGCTTTCAGTGGTTAAACACTACCATCACCATTACCTTTGAAAAGGTACTGGGTGTCATAGCTAATCTGAATGGCAAGGCCTGAAACACATAGTGATGGCCTAGCATTGCAAAACGCAAAATCCGCTGATGTTCCTTCCGGATTGGGATTATTCAAATAGGCCTCTGTCAAAATGAATGAAGTGAGAAATTGCCCCATCTACACTGCCATGATCACTGATCAAAGTTTTCATCCTAAAGTGGATCACTTGTATAAACCAGTTGATTCCCTTCAGTTCCAAAATAGAGCAAAAGGAACCCTCCTTTTTGGAACCACAAAATAAATGGAATACTGACCCCTACCTTCCTGCTCCTTTGGAACTGGGACTACGACCTATGATATGATCAGTCATTGCAATGTGGCTTGCACCGCAGCTCTTTTCTCTACAGAGCTGCATGGTGAAACCATAAGAGCAAATGCAAGCAACTGGAGAGAGTTGATCTGGAGGGAAGAGGAAAAAGTGACACATTTGTCTCGTGAGCCCAAGGAAAGAGGAGAATCCTGTGACTAAATCAGGATCAAAGTGAGAAGAGAGAATGAGTGTGCATAAGGGAGAGGAATGAGTATGCATGTGTGAGAGTTCATGAATGTGTATGGAAGATGGAGAGAAATGAATGAGTGTGCGTGTGTATGTAATAAAGGAGAAGAGTGTGCATGTGTATGTAAGAAAGAGGTGTGTGAGTGTGAGAGAATGGGTGAGATAGAAAGTTTGTGCACATGCTGCTACAAGACCCCCCCCCCCCCCCCCCCCCCCCCACTACTATCTCAGGGTGACAGGAAATTAGATGTTTCCAGGTAAGGGTGATGATATCATGAGAATATGATACAAGCAAATGGGTAATCAAAGCATAATGCATTGATTGGCTATGCATGTGTGTAATGAAAAGTGAAAAGTATATAATGAGCTGCCTATGTAGGATGGGGCAGCCACTGAATTCTTAGATTTTACTGTTAGAGCTGTACATTTTGCAATAAAACCACATAAGAAGTTTTGGTTTCATGTCAGATTTTCTTGGTCAAGTCTTCTGCAACTTTAAAGGTTGTGCCTGTAGATAGAAATCAGGGATCTGATTGTCAGGGATTATGCTATCAGCTTCTTTTTGAAAGTAAATAAGGGATATTTCCTGCAAGCTGACTCCTTATATCAATTTCTCTTTTAAATACTTACAATACCTGAATGAAATATGCTTTGACGTGCCTGAAGAGTGTAATATAAATCTAAATCATAAATAAAAAGTGACATCAACATGATTTGTTTTCTGTGGGGTATTTTTGCAGACCTGGCACAGCACAACAGATCTTTGATTTTATATTACTGGCAAGAGGAATCTACCGCAGGGGCGCAGAGGTGGGAAGAAGGCTGCTTCAGCCCTTCATGATCCCAGGTGGAGAGGGAGGGGGCTCTGGTTAAAGATTACATGGGAGAGAATCCAAAAAAAACAAATTGTTTTTTAAAAATCCAAAGCCAGGCTGGATACGGACTAATAAGGTTGTATGGCAACGGGGAAGGGAGGGGCTTGACAGAGTGCCACAATGAATTTGGCTGGTTTCTCTTTGTGCATTCAGCTTGAGCTGAAAGCCCATTTTCCGGTCTTTTTTTTTTTTTATAAACTCCTGATGAATTAGCATAGCATTAGCTGGCTGCATCAGGAGTTAAAAAAAACAAAAACTTTTAACTGTGTGAAACTGTGCACTAAAAATTTCAGCACAGTTCAATGCATAGATTATTACATCGGCTTGACAGTTTACTCATTTCCTGGTACTAAAAAAAAAAAAAAAATATGAGGATCAAGATTTTTCAGTGTTTGCAACTGTGCAGTGGTGTGAACAGCTTGAGTTGTTTTCAAAATGGCTACTGTTCCAAATGCATTGGCTGTCTCCAATTCCTTCATTGCCTCTGGGTATGGCTGTAAATTCATTATTTGTGTTTGTGCCTCTGGAGTGCTTACTTTAAGTGTTTTGATTTTGAGGAGCCATCTGTACCAATTCTGTCATGAAGGCAAGCTGACCATTAGGTGCTGTTTGCAGCTGTGGATCATTCTCACCCACATGTGACACAGCAGCAGCTTCGCTGAAGCATTAGGTTTTCTTAAACTTATAATGAAAGATTTAAAATGGCTCCTATCAGAGAAAACCAGGCAGCATATTCCTCTAATACACTGTATTTTGATTCCTCCCTTCCGAATACCTATTTACTTTTATTTTTTTTTTTTTTTATAGATTAGAGAAAAAAAAAACCAAGCTGAAGGGTTTAAAGGAGCACTGGCAATTTCTTAAATAGCTCAAAGTTCCTTTTAAGCAATGAGTTAAGGTCTTGCTACTCAAATATTTCAGGTCCCACAGACAGTCAAAGTGCAGTATTTACTGCAAGTTTTAATTAATCTTTAAATAATAGGGTAAATATAAATTAAAAACCCGGTGCACTACTAGTACTCTTCCATCGGCTAGTGGCAAAGAATACTGACTTTAACTGTCACTGCACCACACATAAGTAGTGATGATATAGAAAAGGTCATGTGCTTTGCCTCCATCTGCTGGAAGAACATAACCTAATTTCTCTGGACTGGTGTAGCAGGAGGTAAAGGTGTACTAAAACTTAAATCTTTCTATCCTGGTATCTTTGAGGGGCTGTGTCCCCTATTACCATAATAGTTGTATTGCAGGCACCAAAACCAGGGCATCCCTCCAGAGCATCTAAAGAGGGATTGTGTGGCATCGGGTGACAGAGTACAGCTTGGTGAAGCCCAGACACCTTTGAACTATTCTCAGGAGATTCCTACTCCATTAGCAGTATACTCTGCATTTCTAAATGAAAAAAATTTTTCATGCCCTATGGATTCCTTGCACAATAGGGTACTATACTGGGACCTCGACAACCTAAAAATCTAACATCCTACAGGACATGACTACCTTGAGATAGTAGAGATTTTTTAGGCAGAAAAGTCACTCACCCTCTAACAACTGTCTACATCTATGTTTTCTTCAGGACAGAAAAAATGGGCTCTCCCACACAGTCCCTTGTTCTAAATACAATTGTGAATAATTAGGTTTTTATTGCTATCTTACATCCAGAGGAGTAGCTTAGTGGTTAGAGCAGTGGCTATGAACCAGGAGACCAGGGTTCAAATCCCACTGTCACTCCTTGTGACCTTGGGCAAGTCACTTTACCCTCAATTGCCTCAGGTACAAACTTACAGGCCGATACATTAAGGTGCGGTAGAAAGAGGTGCGTTAGCGCTGGGCGCACCCGCGTTTGCCGCACGCACACTCTGGATTACATACAAGAAAATTATTACTTACCTGCTAATTTTCGTTCCTGTAGTACCATGGATCAGTCCAGACAGTGGGTTATGTCCCCAATCCAGCAGATGGAGTCAGCCAAAGCTTCGAGGGGGCGTCACCATAAGTACTACTACCCCCTCTGCAGGAGTTCAGTATCGAGTATATCAAAGCCCGAGTAAACAAACCCCCGTATTGGATCAAGTTGAAAGTAAACGGCAACAATAAGCCGCTTAACCTAAGTAAAGAACTGCAACCGTCCCACCAACGGGTAGGAGGTGATGAATACAGCGTGTCAACCCAACAGGGCACTGTGACAAACAGTGAAAACTGAGAAATCGTGAAAGACAGAAAACACGACTGTATCTTAGAACAACAGCCAAGCAGGATTAGAACCCAAACGCGGTGGGCGTCTGGACTGATCCATGGTACTACAGGAACGAAAATTAGCAGGTAAGTAATAATTTTCTTTTCCCTGTACGTACCTGGATCAGTCCAGACAGTGGGATGTACCCAAGCTTCCCTAACTCGGGTGGGGTCCTGCGAGGCCTGCACATAGAACCTGTTCGCCAAAGTGTCCAGAGACAGAAGAGGCGAGGTGCAGACGATAGTGCCTCGAGAACGTGTGTAACGATTTCCAGGTGGCTGCGCTACAGATTTCTTGAGAGGAAACCGAGCGAGCTTCCGCCCAGGGAGCCGCCTGAGAGCGTGTAGAGTATGCTACAATGCCGGGCGGGAGAGTCCGCCCCACCCCAACGTAGCAAACGGCAATGCCGGCCTTCAGCCATGGTCGTCTTCGAGGCCTGAGATCCTGTCCTAGGGCCGGACCAAAGTACGAAGAGATGGTCAGAAGTCCGGAGGTCATTCGTAGCCTCCAGGTAGAGGAGCAGTGTGCGCTTGACATCCAGGAGTCGGAGAGCCCTCGGCTCAGAGGAGGAGAAGGACGGCAGTCCCACCGTCTGATTGACGTGAAACGTAGACAGCACCTTCGGAAGGAAGGAAGGAACAGTGCGAAGAGAAACTCCAGAGTCGGAGAAACGGAGATAAGGCTCTCTACACGACAGGGCCTGCAGCTCCGAGATGCGTCAAGCGGAGCAGATGACCACCAGAAACACAGTCTTGAGGGTGAGGTCCTTGATCGTCACATTCCGCAGTGGCTCGAACGGGGGCCCCGACATGGCACGGAGCACAAGGTTGAGACTCCAATGTCCGGGTGTTGCAGCAGAGAGCCCCCGTCGCGCAGGAGCGAACCAAGGGCGGCCACCTGAACCCGGAGCGAGTTGCAGGCGAGCCCCTTATCCACCCCCGCTTGTAGAAACTGAAGGATCTGGAGAACAGAAGCCGAAGCAGGTTTCGTGTTCTGGTCAGTACACCACAGCTCGAAAACCTTCCAGACCCGAGCATAGGCCACGGCCGTCGAAGGCTGTCGGGAACGCAACCGCGTGGACACTACCGCCTCCTGGTAGCCCTGGCACCGAAGACGGTGCCTCTCAAAAGCCAGGCCGCAAGACAGAAGAGTTCTGCCTGATCGAAAAATACCGGGTCCTGGTGCAGGAGGCGGGGGAGATGTCCCAGTCGGATGGGTCCGATGATCACCAGGTGGAGAAGGTCCGCAGCCCAGGGCCGTCTTGGCCACTCTGGGGCGACGAAGATCACAGTCCCCTGATGAGCCTCTATTCTGCGGAGTAGTCTTCCCACCAGTGGCCAAGGCGGGAACGCGTATAGGAGGAGATTTGTCGGCCACGGGAGCACTAGGGCATCCACTCCCTCCGCTCCTCGCTCTCTTCTGCGACTGAAGAAACGGGGAGCCTTGGTGTTTTGTGCGGACGCCATCAGATCCGTGTGGGGAGTTCCCCACCGCTGGACCAGAAGTTGAATCGCCTCGTCGGAGAGGGACCATCCTCCGGGATCCAGGAGCTGGCGACTGAGGAAATCCGCCTGGACGTTGTCCACGCCTGCGATGTGCGAGGCTGCCAGGCGGACCAGATGACGTTCCGCCCACTGCATCAGCATCGCTGCCTCGAGCGCGACTTGCGGGCTGCGAGTGCCGCCTTGGCGATTGATATAGGCCACCGTGGCCTCGTTGTCCGATAAGATCCGAACCTCCCGAATCCGAAGGAGTGGCAAGAAGTGTCGCAGAGCTAGTCTGACCGCTCTGGTCTCCAGGCGATTGATGGACCACTTTGTCTCCTCCGCGGACCACGTCCCCTGCGTGGCGCCGCGGCCGCAGACCGCTCCCCAGCCGACGAGGCTGGCATCGGTGGTGACCACCACCCAATCTGGCAGGTCGAGGGACACGCCGCGAGCCAGATTCTTCGGATCCAGCCACCAGCCCAGGCTGATCCTGGCAAACTGCGGCAGGGGGAGGAGCATCTGGTAGTCCTGCGACAGCGGTTTCCAACGGGAGAGAAGTGCTCTTCGTAGGGGCCGGAGGTGCGCAAACGCCCAAGGAACCATGTCGATGGTGGAGCCCATCACCCCCAGGAGCTGCAGGTAATCCCAGGAGGTGGGAACTGGTAATGCAGAGAACCGCTGTATGTGTTCTCGCAGGGCGTGCGCCTCGTCCAGGAAAAACTTCGCTCGGATGAGCCAACCGTCCAGGTAAGGAGGAACTAAAATACCCTCTTTCCGAAGAGCCGCTGCCCCGACTACCATGATCTTGGTGAAAGTGCGCGGTGCCGTCGCCAACCCGAACGGGAGCACCACAAACTGGAAATGTTGTTCCAGGATCTTAAACCGGAGAAGACGATGATGCTCCCGGTGGATGGGGATGTGAAGGTAGGCCTCCGTCAGGTCCAAGGAGGCTAGGAACTCCCCTCGATGCACCGCCGCAATCACCGAGCGCAGCGTTTCCATCCGAAACCGAACCACCCGGAGGGATTTGTTGACTTCCTTCAAGTCCAGGGTGGGCCGGTAGGAGCCGCCCTTGGGTACCACGAAGTAGATGGAATAATGGCCCAAGCCCACCTCTCTGGAGGGCACGGGCGCAGTGGCGCCAATCTCCCGAAGCCTGTCCAGTGTCAACTGTACCTCCCTTCGCTTGGAGACCGATCCGCAGGGGGAGAAGATGAACCGTCCCTTTGGAGCGCGGACAAATTCCAACGCGTAGCCGTGTTCTATGGTGTCCAAGACCCACTGGTCCGAGGTGATCCGCGCCCACTCCTTGTAGAAGAATGCCAGCCGTCCCCCAATCCGGGGGACGGTGGAGTGGGCGAGCCGAACATCATTGGGAGGACGTGGGAGAGGGTTGTCCCGTTCCCGAGGCGGGACGCACAGGCCTACACCCGCGAAGGGAGCGGGACCAGGGCTGCGACCTGGGGGCAGAGGGCCTGGAGACCGCCGGTCTGTAGTTCCTATAGCGCCGTTGCGCCCTGGATCTGGTGCGGGAGGACGAAAACGCCCTGGAGGGCCTGTACCTGTCCTCCGGCAGGCGATGGACTGCGCTTTCCCCCAGTGACTTGATGATCTGGTCCAAATCCTCTCCGAACAGGAACTTACCCCTGAATGGCAGGGAACCCAGGCTCGACTTGGAGGAAGTGTCCGTCGCCCAGTTGCGAAGCCATAGAAGGCGACGCGCCGCCACTACCGAGACCATGGATCGGGCCAGGACCCGAAGCAGGTCATAGAAGCAGGTCATAGGAGGCGTCAGCCCCGTAAGCCACCGCAGCTTCCAGCCTATCCGCTTGGGCGGTCTCCTCGGCCGGCAGAACCTGAGAGGTGAGAAGTTGTTGCACCCAGAGAAGACTCGCCCTCTGCGGAGACCTCGAAGACCCGCTTGAGGAAGACTTCCAACTTGTGATCCTGCGTATCCCGTAAGGCCGCGCCACCCGTCACTGGTATGGTCGTCCTCTTCGTGACCGCCGACACCGCGGAGTCCACTTTCGGAACCTTGATGAGATCCAGGAAATCCTCTGGTAGCGGATACAGCTTCTCCATGGCCCGACTGACCTTAAGGGAAGCTTCCGGGGCGTCCCACTCCCTAGTAAGAAGCTGCAGGAAGGAATCATGGATGGGAAACGCCCGAGCCCTCGGCCGGAGGGCTGCCAGCACCGGATCTCCCTTCTTGGCCGACGTGACGACGGCGGGCGCTACTGGAGCGGGCGGGTCTGGCGGCGGATCGAGATTCAGCTCCTGGATCCAAGACCCACTTGGAATAAGTTCGTCCAGCTCTTCTCCCTGGGAGAGACGCAGCGTGTGCGGATCGTCCCCCTCTGTGGTGGAATCCCCTTGGCCCCCTTCTCCCAGGTCCGGCCCAGGAGACGCCGGGCCTGTCACTGCTCCCTCGGAGCCCGCAGGAATCCAGGTGCGGGCGGGAGGCAGGGTGGCCCCCACACCCGCCGGGACGGGGGGGGCCTGAGAGGGAGGCGAGAGCCGCGGGACCTTGGCTGGAGACGGTGCTGCGGGAGCGACGAGGCCCTGCAAATACGCAGTGGGCATTAACAGTACAAAGTCCGGGGAGAATCCCGGCCTAGCCCCGGAGGGGGGGGACCCCGTGGGACCCTGGCCCGTCAGGCTGTTGTCCGGCAGCCAATTCGGTGGAGAAACCTCGGGGGAGTCCCTGTCATCCAGCGCTGCCTGAGTCCCCTCAGAGCGCTGGGCATGTAAAATGGCCGCCGTTCCCGCCAGTAATGGGGGAGGGGCCGGCCCGCGCCGCCCGGGCATGCCTGTCAAAACCGAAAATTCGCTAAGGAACTGCGATGGGCCCTCCCCCCCGGGGAGGCACCGGGCACAGATCCCTTCACGGGCAATCCGCGATCTCGGCTCACCGCAGGTCGAGCAACGTGCTGGCCGCGGCATCGTGAGCACTGCTGGCAACGGAGGAGACAGGCAAAATAAACGAAATGCCTCGGGGGGGGGCCGCGAAGGAAAAACGCCGGCGCGGGGGGGCCCGAGCGGCCTGCACTGCCCGCCGATGAAGAACGGTGCCGCGGGGGGGCCCGAGCGGCCTGCACTGCCCGCCGATGAAGAACGGTGTCGCGGGGGGGCCCGAGCGGCCTGCACTGCCCGCCGATGAACGGTGCCGCGGGGGGGCCCTCCTGGCCTCACAACCCGCCAACGAAGATCTCCCCGCTCACCTCCGCAGCCCACGAGGAACCGGCAAAATGGCTGCTGGTGAGGGAGAAAAACGCGGCGAAGCTGAAGCAGCCGCGAGCAAAATCAGCTGCAAAGAGAAACACAGAAGAATGCACTTACCCCGGTTCACAAGTTACAGCTAGCACCGAGAGAGAAAGAGAGTGAGAGACAACGCAGAGGGAAGTCACGCCGTCCCAAATTGAACCCTCTTTAACTTTTTTTTTTTTTTTTTTTTTTTTTTAAATAAAGCAAACTTGATCCAACAGAAACAGTGAGAGAAAAACAGAGAAGACAAGTAATCACTGTAAGAAATGGTTTCAGGCAATCTGGAGCAACCCAGATTCTACTACTCGCATCTGCTGGAGTCAGAAGATACTGAACTCCTGCAGAGGGGGTAGTAGTACTTATGGTGACGCCCCCTCGAAGCTTTGGCTGACTCCATCTGCTGGATTGGGGACATAACCCACTGTCTGGACTGATCCAGGTACGTACAGGGAACGCTCGATACTGTATTAAAATTGCATGCAAATGAAAGCCACGTCCAACGCGCGTCCATGAAGCACAATCCATTTTACTGTCTAGGCGCTTATACAGCGCCTATACAGTATCCTGGGTGCGCTGGTACCTGTCATTTCAAATGTCATTTGAAATGACAGGTACCAGGAAGTGGATACAGGAGAAGGGCTGACTGACCCCCTAACTCCCCCCAAACTTTCCGCCAGCCCCCGCTCACCTGCCCTGGCCGCGTCCATCTCCCGCGCTGACAGCTCCGGAGCAGCCCCAGTCCTCTCTCCCCTCCTCCCGGGGGCAGCCAGCGGCAAGAGTGGCTTCAGCAGCCCGGGGCGGATCGGGCGCTCCCCATGGCTCCCTATTCTCTAAAAGGTAATGAGTGCATGCCGTGACCCGAGCGCCCGGCTTAGGGAGTGCTGGAACGGTCTCATGAGGCTGAGGACCTGAAGGTAGTCCCATACCTTGGGGCGAGCATAGGCCAGCAGTTTTCGCAACGAGCCATCAGTTTCCTTCTCCTTGGAGGGGGGAGGAAGTCCTTGCCCTGTTTGGTGTCGAATCTGACTCCCAGGTACTCTAGTGACTGGGAAGGCTGTAGGGAGCTCTTGGCTGTATTGACGACCCACCCGAGTTCCTGCAGCAGGTTCTTGACCCTGGTGGTCGCCTGACAACTCTCCTCCAGGGACTCTGCCCTGATCAGCCAACCGTCCAGGTAAGGATGAACCAGGATTCCTTCTTTTCTCAGAGTTGCTGCCACTACCACCATGATCTTGGTGAAGGTTCTGGGGGCAGTAGCCAGGCCGAAGGGTAGCACCCAGAACTGGTAATGCTGGCCCAGTATCGCAAAGCGCAGGAAGCGCGGATGATACAGATGGACCGGGACATAGAGATAGGCTTCGGATAGATCCATAGAGGTTAGGAATTCTCCCGGCTGTACTGCCCTTATGACCGAGCGTAGGGTCTCCATGTGAAAGTGTGGTACCCACAGGTAACTGTTGACTGTCTTGAGGTCCAGGATGGGCCGGAATGTTCCTTCCTTCTGGAGACAATAAAATAGATGGAATAGTGGCCAGTATTTTGTTGGGGCGTGGGCACCGGGGTTAATCGCCTTTAGGCTGAGTAGTCTTGCTAATGTTTCCACTGCCATCCTCGGAGTGGGAGTGGCATGGTAATCTCATAAATTTGTCTCTAGGGATGCTGTGGAATTCAAATGATGGTTAGGACCCCACTTGTCAGATGTTAACAACCCATCTTTGGTAGAAGAGGGTAAGTCTGCCCCCTATGTCTTCTTCCTGTGGATGGGTCTGCTGTTAATCATTGTGGGGAACAGCCGGGACCTGTCCCTGAGCCTGCTCCCCTCTTGGTGTGTTTGTTCCGAAAGGACAGTCCTTCCTGAGGGGCCAGGTGCTTGGTAGTGTGTGTTCCTCTGCTCTTGTTCCTTTGGGGGGAGGAGTGCTGCCTTCTCTTGTTACTATCTTCTGGTACCTGAGGTACTGGAGATTCGCCCCATTTGTTGGCTAACTTTTCCAATTTGCTTCCGAACAAGAGAGATCCTTTAAAAGGCATTCTCATGATGGGGGACAAGATGGCGGTGGCGTAAGTTAGATCAGAGGAACGCTCTCTCTGCACTTATTGATTTACTTTAAGGTGCCTGCAAAAAGGGTAAAGTGCGCTCCTACTCTACCGAAGCTGCTATGCCCTCTTCGCAGGGACTGATTACATCCTACCGATCTACTCCGACTTTGGAAATACAGGGCAAAATCCCTACTGTGGTTAAACTCGAGGGAGCCACCAGGGGAGGTAACCTTAAGCCCTCCATACCTTCAACCTCCTCAGGTCCCGAGATTGTCTGGTTCCTCTCCCTTTCCCGGGGCGCCGATGGATGACGTCGGTTGAGCGACTCCGGATAGTGGAGGCTCAAGAGAAGTTTTGCCTGGTCAAGGAACCGCGATGCCGCAGTCGGACGGACAACCCGATCAGCGTCTGAGCTGGGGCTTGCTTCTTGACCTCGACGCCGGATGGTGAATCTGGAATGTCGGCTGGAGCAGCAAGAATGCCCGGGATAGCAAATGGTGGAAGGAGATTCAGCCCATTTGGAAGATATGGGCGAGTCCTTTCATATTCCACCTAGACCTGAAGTTGCAACGCTTGAAGTGTTATGGGACTTAATGGTCGGTTTAGGCCAGTGCCACAAGGAACAAGGGACAGAATTGAAGCGTTTAAAGAACAAAATTGAAGTACTGGAGGAAAAAGTGGAGAAGCAATCCTCTGAATTTAAGGAACAAATTGGAAAAATTGAAATTTCAACGTCTAAAAACTTTGACTGTGCAACAAAACTTGTAAAGGATTATAATTATACCAATAGGAGGTTAGAACATCTAGAAAATTATAACAGGAGATTAAACTTACGCTTATTAAATTTCCCCGAAGTCTTAAGATTCACTCATAACTTTGAAAAAATATGACAGAAATTCTTAAGTTTGAAGATCAAAAAGCTCCTATTGTGAATAAGTTGATATTTTTGCCTTTAGTATATAATGCGAGAAATACTCAAAATCAGCCAGAGGTTCTTAGAATTTAACTCAGTTTTTAGAAAGCTCTGTGGAAGAAGTTTATTAATGAGGAACCTTGCTAGCAACTTTTTTCAAATGAGGCTGATTTGAGTCAGATAATGCAGAGATATTTCAAAAATATCTCAGCTAGTTTTTTTTTCTCAGCAAGTCAGGATATATCCTGACTTTACCTGTGCTAACAGGAAAGACAGCGTGAATTTCTAGTTTTGAAGTCTCAAGTAATATCTCTTGGTTATAATTTTTCATTGAGATATCCATGCAAATGTTTAATTAGAGCACATGATGAATCCTTCATTTTTTTCATACCAGAGCAATTAAAGCTTTTCACAATGAGAGTGGAGAGTAAGGAATACTAGCAGACAAGAAAGAAAACTCCGGCACACTGTTAAAAGTCAACAAATAGCAGTTATCCCTCCTTTATTATTTTTTTTATCATACCTAAGATTAATTTAAGAGTACAGTATTATCATATGGATATCCTATTCATATAAATGGAACTTCCAATCCACAATCCAAATAGCATATATTATTTGAATCATGTAACCGAAACTTTATTGGCACCTACTAGCTAACTTATAATCCTAACCAGACTTATTTATGTGCCTATCTGTAAACCGTTGTGATGGTATACTACTAAACGACGGTATAGAAAAGTTTTTAAATAAATATATAAATAAAACACTAGGAACGTAACTATCCAAGCCTTAGTTACAATCTAGTCTCTGAAGATACATAGTTAAAATAAGGGTCGGATACGTAAAGCCTGTTTCTTATATTAAGTTTCATTGTTTAACTCCCAATGTTTCGATCCCCCTATACTTCTATTACCTTTATTGTGGGGGGCATGAGTAAATGATTAATTTAAAAGGTTTATGTTAAAATATTTGGAGTATTTCCTTAATGATTACTATTGTTGACAAATTATTTTTGAGAATTATGTATTAAGACATATACTTATGTATCTCTGATTTTTTCTGAAATTAAGAGTTATTACTTAAATGTAGATGAAAAAGAATAAAGATAAAAATAAAAAAAATGGCACTCTCATGAGGTTCGCTTTGGAGGTCGCATCCGCTGACCAGTTTCGGAGCCATAGTTGTCTTCTGGCTGCCACCGCCGAGGCGACGCCCCTGGCTGAGGTGCGCACTAGGTCTAATGTGTCATTCGTGAGGAAGGAAACCGCAGGCTCCATTATTTCACTGGACGTGGTTGCCTCTCTGTAGAGGAGCAAACAGGACTGTGCCACCACGGCGCAGCAGGAAGCAATCTGCAGGGTCATTGCTGCTACATCAAAGGACTGTTTGAGGATGGATTCTAGACATCTGTTCTGGGCATCCTTCAGTGCCGCTCCTCCCTCGAAGGGGATGGTCGTACACTTAGAAATTGTGCAGACCATAGCGTCCACTTTTGGGAAACGTAAGAGTTCCTTGGCCGTGGGTTCCAAGGGTTATAGGGCTTCTAGGGTGCGCCCCCCTTTGAAGCTGGCCTCTGGGGCATTCCATTCCAGGTCAATCAGTTGCCGGATGGCTTCCAACATAGGAAAATAGCATTAGGCCTGACGGAGAGACACCAGAATGGGGTCCGCACCTGGAATGCCCAGCATCTTCACGAGTGCTGATAATTCGTCTTTGTGGAAGAAACGCAGCATGGTTCGGTAAAACCTTTAAAAAATGTTAGAAAAGAATTCCCACAAAATAAAATGGGGGGATTTCTCCTTCCTCCAGGGAGTCGGTCTCGGCATCCGAGGTGTCCATATCTCCAAGATTCTTGGTTAGGAGAGGCATTTCTCGATGAGCCCTGGAGGTGCCGGGAAGGTCTTGTGCTTCCGACAGGGGTTGAGGCTGGGACACGGTGGGGGCTGGTTGGGCCTGGATAAAGGTTTGCAGCCCTTTGAAGAATTCCACCCAGGAGAAGGTCCCTGGGTCCATGGTAATCCCCAGAGGTGCCTGCCTGTGGGGGTGCCGAGTTAGAGATACATAGATCTGGGGTACTATCATCAGTGGATCCGGATCCCTGTACTGGCTGTAGGGGGCCTTGCTTTGGTTCACCCTGGGCCTCTTCGCACTGCTGGGATAGGCAGAAGTCCACTTCAGGTTGCGCAGCTCTCAGGTGGCAGGCTGGGCAGAGGGCTTGTCCCTTGGCCCTTTTGGCCGGTGGTGCCATGGTTTGTGCGCGTAGCCGGCTTAAAACTCGGCTGTGCGCATAGGTGTACTCGTGGATACGCTTGGTTGGGGGTTCCGTGAGCGCAGAGGTTATGCGCGCGGGCTACGAATTTTGTGCGCGTTGCTGTGCGCCCGGAACTTGTGTGGACAATGCGGCGGCCAAGGGGGGGAAGATGGCGCCAACGACCCCGCTGGCAAGATGGCGCCCACCCCCCAGAGGGTCTTCACATGTGTGGACCCTCGCACAGGATCGGGGACTAGCTCAAGGTCGAGCTGCTCAACCTGATTTTTTTAAGACACTCGACAGAAGAAGCGATCTGTGCGGCTATTCGAGCTTCGGAGACTGGAGACTTAAGAGAAGGTTTCTACCTTACCTGGTCTCGGCGTGTGCCAGGTGGTCTCCGGCTACGGGGGGGGGAGAGGGAATTACCTTTACCGCCGTGCTCGATTCTGCACCCACTGCCTTTCAGCCACACTGGGGGCTACGTCCACGTCGGGAGCTGGCTGCCAGAACCAAGGCTTACCTCTGACGGATCTCGGAAATCACCTCAGGGATTCTCGACTGAGGGAGGGACCGTTAGGTATCACCAGAGGAGAGCGGGGCTCGTCTTAAGGTAAATTTTCTTCTTGTTGTATTTTGTAATTGCTAACACTATTCTATGTAGGATAGTGTCTGCATCTGCTTAGGCGATGGAGAAATACTGAAGAGCTAAGCTACCTGCACGGGTATATGTTGAGTGACGTCAGCTTTGAAATCTGACTCCGGCTCCCATCTGCTATCAGGAAAGCACAATACCCATTGGTCCTGAGTCCATCTGGCTACACGCTAGGAAAATAATTTTTAATCTTCCATTTCTCAAAGTTTCAGGGAGAACATTTCACAGAGTGGGCCCCACCATTGATGAAGCGCAAATACAAATTTCTTGTAAATGAACTCCTTAATAGAAAGGACCATCAAAAGCGGTTTACCGAGCATAAAGTGCTATTGGATATATATGTAAATGAGGACCATCAGTTTATGAGCTTTAAAACCCAAGGCGACAACTTTAATATTGCCCCCATGAATTATTGGCACCAATGTAAATCCATAAGTTTTGAGGCAATATGTTCCCTTGAAGCTCAGTTGGCAATTAAGTGAGCAGCAACATATTGTAACAGCAACAATACTTTTGACGCTTGGGAAGTCCAAATTAAAGTGCACGTTAGTAATTTACTATGGCCTTCAAAAAAATGTTCACCTATTAGCATTTCTAAATAAAAGTACAATTAAAAATAAACGAAACAGCACACATCAATGATTTGGGTATCTGCCCTACTTCTATCAGAGGGGAAAAATGTTTGAGGTTTCGTACCTTGCATGGATATAGGGTACATTTACAATAGGTGCCTCATCTCTTGGCAATCCCTCTTGCTCCTGTAATTCAGCTGCAAGTTTTTCAAGGTCTTTTGTAAGTACCTGAACAGAAAGAAGGAAAAGTATTAGCTAAAATCTTCTGTCAGGGATGGAAATTGATGTGGCATTAATCACAGTGAAAGACCAAAATGCAAAAAAAATAAAAAATAAATGTGTATTTTGCCCATCACCTTCTACAATTTGTCCATTATCAAAATTTTTAAAAAAATGGTAATATTCAAAGCAGTCAACTACTATAAAATTAACACTAGTAAATATGACCATTGATACTTTTTGACTAAAGGAGCTGTCCCATTCAGGAATTTATGAGCACATCTAGTCAAAGTGGAAAAATCTCAAGTGAGCAGAGCGAACGAGCCATTTCATCTTTATATGCTGTCATTTATTTCCACATTTCTTGACCGCCTCTCCAACAAGGTGGTTTACAATCTCATCACAAATACCTTCTGCCAAACATAAAAAATATATAATCAAAAGGTAATAAAGGGAAAACAGTTCTAAACAAGATACATCACTATGCCTCAGTGCTTTTTTTCCCGCTCAAATACAGAGCATGTGGCATTTCTACACAATTGATGACAATGTGTGATGAAAGCCGACTAATAAGTGAAGGACAACAAAGTAGGTAGTTTGTGCTAAAATATTTTCACAAATCAAAAACAGTCTCAGAAGTGTTTTGTATATGAATATAGATGCATGTATGCTCAAGAAGAGGTGGAAAACACCCAGGCACAAGAAAGCCTAAAATTCAGCACTTGTCTGGCGCTAGCCCAAGCAAAAAATCCCTTCAGGGGGTCACAAGGAACCATCACCACAGCCATTCCCTGATTTGCAGAAGTTCCCTGATTTGATCCCTGCATCAGACCATCCACTCCCTGGGTTAGCCAGGAGAGGAGAGACATGGTGTTGCCTAGATTCAAGACCCCAGAAAAATCCCTGACAATGCCCCTCATCCTAAAGGCTGTCAATGCAATGACTGGACTAAAAGTATGCTGGGAAGGGATATAAAATGGTGAAAAAATCCTCAAGAAATAAAGGCTCATGATGCCAAATGCCAGGCCTGCTTCTCATTGAGCTGGAAATGCAAAGGAGCAAGAGAGATTAATTATAAAAAACTTGCACATCAATTTTATAAAGGTTTAGAACCAACTTGAAAAACTATTTACCTGGTGAACTGCTAGACCCATACAGTCCAATATTTTTTCAGGCATCTCTCTCAGCTCAGTGGAGATTGGGACCAATGCAACTAATTCTTCATCTTGTATGAGCTCTTTGTAATCCACAAGAATACTTCCCTTTCTTTCAATTTCATCCTGTAAAAAACTAGAGCTAAAATGGTAGGTAACTCATGACAAACAGCTATTCATGTACTTTTCTACTGTCACAAGGATATGGTAGGAAAAAATGTTGTACAACGTAAAATATTGAAATAGCAATCATGTAACGCACTTGCTGTATTGTCTACACTAGTAAAACAATAGTAGCATTTCTACACGTCAGATTTATAATAGCAACAACAAATATGCAAAAAATTTAAAAATAAAACCTTTAAAAAATGTTAGAAAAGAATCCCCACAAAATAAAGTGTATGTACATGTTTTATTATCTATTTTCACATTCTGCTCTCAAATAGCAAAATGTCTTACCTTATCATAAGAATCTATACGACTTGTGAAAAACTTTTCAAATGCTTGAATCTTCTGAACAAAAGGAGAATTGTCACTATAGCCTAACAAGAGAAACATATTTAAGTAATTCCAAAGGCAAACAATTTAAAGAAACTGCACTATATAAAAAAGATACCTATCAGAAAACATAGGGAGAGGCCAAGGGATGATTTACAGGAGTACAGAGTTGCTTTTAAAGCTTTTAGAATACATAAAAGTCAATAAATGAAGAGGGCACCCAGTCTAATAATAATATTGAACTATCTACATATACATTTAAACCCAATAATTATCCCATTAAAGATTTTCAAAATTGGGGTTAGGTCTAATTAAACCCAAAATGTCTTGAAGTCACATTAATTTGCTGTTTTAAAGAACAGCCAACTCAGCCTCATCCCTCACTACAAATCTGACCCTCTAAGTTACGCAACATGTGTCAATCATAACTTTCATATTCAGAAGTTTCCTTTTAGTTGATTTTAAAAACAATTGTAATTGCAGCTTATTTTATCCTTTTTACCCAAAGCAAATAACAGTCTTACTATACAGAAATTCCAGTCTGTTCGGGTATGAAAAGTACTGTTGCTGTATATTATAATATATGGTGAGATAAAGATATGAAATATGGAATTATCAGAAAAAATGCAATACCTTCAGAGAAATAAAGTTTCCATCCTTTATATGGAAAGAACAAATCCAGAGTTGATTGAATTAATCTAACCTGAGAGGCTGGTGTTGAAAAACCTACAACAAAATATTGAAGGATAAGTAGTTTCTTCATTCATATTTTAAAGTTCTGGCATAACATAACACACAATTAACTTACCGCCATGATCTCTTGAGGTGTTTCTTTTCCAGCTCCCTTTCTGCCCTCTCCCCCAGTCTCCTCTTCCTCTCCATGGCTGACCCCCTCTCCATCCTCCAGAACCACCACCTCCTCCTCCTCCTCTCCAGCCCCTGGATCCTCCTTGCCAAGATCCTCGTCCTCCTCTGTAATCTCCACTCATTGTACTCTGTCTGAAAGTGAGAGTTCTGATTTAAGTTTTTGAAGCAGCAGAAGAGAGCATCTTAACGCAAAATAAAATTCTCTCCCCTAAATAAGAGCAGTCATGTGAAAAGAGCTATCACTTACTGTGTGATTCCCAATGAATATGCAAGCATGCATGTTAACTTTTAAAAAACAGAATGGAAATTTGGAGATGATAAAAAGATTGTCTTAATCTCTCTGAAAAGCATTGGTAAGATTTTAGGACAGAGAAGGTGAAAATGGTTGCTTTCGACTAATCAAGAATCACAAATGTATTCAGTCCAATAAAAAGGTATCAGGTAAAACTTTATTGACCTTTATTTTACATAGCCACGCTAAGTAGCACAGCAACCACATTACTTTATTCTTAAAAAAAAGTGAAAATGTCACTTTAAAGTAAAGAGCTAATACTATCCCTGATGGAAGACTATTTCAGGATCCACGACGAAGAGTTTTTCCCATAAATACAACATGGGAAAAATGCCCTTAGTGCTTCAGGCTCTGAGCAAATTCAGGAAATCTAAAAGCCCAACACAAACATTACATTGCTTTAGCCAAGTGCACAATACCATTCTACTTTCCAATTAAAAATTGGGTAGGGAAAAAGTACCCCCAAAGAATTGTACTTACTTTCTTTGGGCACTTTTTCCCTGCGAAACTATGCCTATTGTTGCTTCTTGGGATCTAACACACCTCTGATCCCACCTGCTTCCCCATGTATAAAAATAGGACCGTTACTGATCCTAGTGTATACTTTTATCAGCATACTGGGTGGGCAAGTTTCACACAGACTATTTACCAGAGGCAAATGGCTTTTGAAATTTGCCCTCTTCATATTTGCTCAAAATAAAGTCAAGCTGTCAAGTTAATGTGCCTAGCAGGCCGGACAAGAATTTTGGGACAAAGACCTTGGACTTTTCTACCTCGGAAATGCTTCCCTGATATGACTGGAAATATGAGATAGTAGCTTTCATCTAGGTCTCACCTTCAGGGCTTGAAATTAAGAGTGTTGCTCTGCTGCCCCAGAAGGAACACTAACTGTAAATTATGTCATAACCCACCATACAAGGCTAGATAATCTATTAGAAGCATAGAAATGACAGAAGACGACCAAACGGCCCATCCAGTCTGCCCAGCAAGCTTTCACAGTTTTTTTTTCCCCTCATACTTGTTACTCTTGGCCCTTAGTAACCTTTTGATTCTATTTCCCTCCCCCCCTATTAATGTAGCGAGCAGTGCTGGAATTGAATCTAAGTGAAGTATCTAGCTTAATTGGTTAGGGGTAGTAACCCCACAATAAGCAAGCTTATTTGTTTACCCAGACTATGTAATTCAGTCGTTGTTGTTGTCTGAATATAAACCATCTTTTCTTCATTACCTCCTGCCGTTGAAGCAGAGAGCTACGCTGGATATGCATTGAAAGGGAAGTCTCAGGCTTATTTGGATTGGGCTAGTAACCGCCATAACAAGCAAGCTACTCCCCGCTTTTTTTGTGAATGCAAATCCTTTTTTCCACATTTCCTCTTGCCGTTGAAGCATAGAGCAATGTTGGAGTCGTATTAACCATGTATATGTTTATTGTAAACATAAATCCTTCTATAACCCTACTCAGCGCTAGACCAGGCAGTAGGAGCCATAATTTGTTAATAAGTCAGTGTATATCCCCAGTCCAGTACAAATAATTAAAATCCCAGAATTGTGCATGGGAGAGACTCTATCTAGCACGGCATCTGTTGGCTTCAGAGTCGCTGCGCCTCACAGCTGGAAACAAACAAGCACAGTAACCACCAGCTCTCCCTGCACCACCCGTAACCCGGCGACAAAACCGCCGTAAGTAAAAGGAGCGCGAGGAACCGTCTCACTCACCCCGACGCTTCCTACCTACACGCTAAACCCCGGAGAGACAGCGGTAGCCGCCTTTTTCTTTTCTGCCGCCAGAGGCGCGTCACTTCCGCCAGGAAGCTGTCAACAGTGCAAGAGTTGCAGCCGTTTAGCAAACGTCTGTTTGGTTCTTAGCGTCATTTACTGCTGTTTCTCGACAAAACAACGAAAGTCAGGGTCACAGATCTCAACATCCGGGTCTCATCCCAAAGCTGCAACAGTTTATTTTCTTTCTTTCTTTCTTTCTTTCTCTCTCTCTTTTTCAGCGGCTCTCAGCCCAGCTTTTTTCCGAGCCTGCGCACTCCGGAAAGCGGAAGCGAGAAGCAGCACGTGGGCGCCGTACTAGCACAGCAAGAAACACTAGCAAGAAATAACCAGGTTGGGTAGAGGGAGGGGTCGCTTTAGATCCCACTGCCCACCAGAGATGGAAAGTCTGCAGCTTGTCGGGGAGAGCTTTGGGGACACGATCCAAGACGGGCATTTCGTGGTCCTGAAGAGAGAAGACGTGTTCAAAGCTGTGCAGGTGCAGAGGAGGAAGTGAGTGAGAGTTGGGTGTCGGGTAGCATGCTGATTGAATGGGGTGGGATCGGTGATCAGTGGACTGTGATACTTTTTCTTTTGGCAGTTGTGATGTAAATGTGGATGTTTTATTTTGGGTCTAGTCCTGTGAAAATTGTTGGATATTCCGGAAGCCTTTTCCATACCGCTTGGAGAAGAGGTCCACCCTATATCTCTCTCCCAAGCTTCCGCTTAAATAGACCTTTTCAGTTTTCGAAGTTCTAGTAAAGACCAATGCCCATGTCTTATACCTTTAAGCGCGAAATATGAATAAAAGTTCTATTCAGCCATTTTCTAGTTTTCAGTTTATGTATCTAAAAGTCCGCATGGGCTTTTGTAGTTGTTTGTTTATAGGGAAAGTCACATTAAGACAAATACCCATTTTTTTTATAGTTGGGTCGCGGATGCGCAGGAAGATGGTGTGGCATCTCTCAGTTCTCTTCGAGTCATATATACTAAAGCATTTTACACATTTTACGAATATGGGGAAAATACTTAATAAAGCTGGCCCTTGAATGAATGGCAGAGAGAAACTATGAACTTATTTGTAGTGGTTAACACAATGGATTGAGAACCAGGGAGCTCACTGAGACCCCTTGTCATCTTAGGCAAGTTGCTTTGTCTCCTATTGCCTTGGGTACCCGCTTAGGCATCAGTGTCTGCTGAGCTGTGCACATGTTTTTGTGTGTATAGTTTCATTCCCAATTCAACAAGGAGTTTAACTCATAAAATAATATGAAAAACTATAAGAGACTGTACATACAAATGAATGCTCCTCCATTCATATCCCATGTTAAGGCATTAAATTTTGCTCCCCAATGCAGAGTTCCATAGGCTTAACTCATGTTTTTTATCTGTGCAAATTGTATGCATAAATCATGTTTTGAGTGCAAAACACAATATGTTTTCTGTATATAAATCTTATTTTATGTGCACTAAACATGTCCTTTGTACACATTTTCAGGTTAGAACATCAGAATTACCATATTGGGTCAAACTGAGGGTTTGTCAAGTCCAGTATTCAGTTTTTGACAGTGGCCATTGCAGGTCACAAAGTATCTGACAGGATATCAAATAGTAGATAGATCCCATGCTGCTAACACCCAGGGATAAATAGTGGCTTTCCCAAAGTGTACCTGGTTAATAATGGTTTATGGACTTTTCTTCCAAGAACTTGTCCAAACCTTCTTAAACCTAGCTAAGCTAACTGTCATTATCACAGCCTCCAGCAATGAGTTCCAGAAGGCTGAAAAGGAAAAACAGAAGAGAGGATAGTGTGGACACTTTTGCTTTGAAACTTGTTGCAGTTACCGCGTACACATGGGTGACTTGCACTTGATTTTTGTGCAGGTAGAATTTTGCTGGAAGAGTGCGTGCAAAGATCTGAAAAAATGCCATCTATGCTTGTACTTTTCTTCTCCCTTCCTCCTGCGAATGCCTCCTCTCCACTTGGCTAGAAGCATGTGCTATGTGAGATTTGAGAGCGATTTTCGATTTTCAGACTGTCGAGTTACATCTTTCTTCCTTATATTCGTTTGAGTCGGTATCAAAAGTGTTTTGTCTAGTTAAGAACCAAACTTAGCCAGACAAACCACAGGCTTTATAATCCTGCTGGTCCGACTTCCCCTGGCTTAACCAACTTTCTTTCTGTCCAGCTACAAAGTTAGCTGGCTAAATCAGGGATCGGCTGGGGACATTCTGGGGCAGAGCTCACTTATCTGGCTAACTTAGCCAGATAACACCGATTTCTTAGCACCCAGACATTAATTCAGGACCAGTGAGTTATGCACTTCTACCAGCAGATAGAGATTGAGAAAAGTGGATGTCACAGTTTCCCTGTATGTATCCGGATCAGTCCAGACTCCTGGGTTTTGCCTCCCCTCCAGCAGATGGAAGGGAGGCCTGAGGTGCCACCTAGAGTGCCATCTAGAGTCTGTCTGTATTTCTCTGTCTCCAGCAGATGGTAGAGGTGCAAAACCTTTAGTCTGGGTTTAGTGTTAGGTTTCTAGTTTTGTTGGTATTCATTCCTTAGGGACTCTTTTAAAAAAAAAAAAAAAAAAAAAAAAGAGAGCGAGAAGATATCTCTTTAAGCC
This sequence comes from Rhinatrema bivittatum, assembly GCF_901001135.1. Lineage (NCBI taxonomy): Eukaryota > Metazoa > Chordata > Amphibia > Gymnophiona > Rhinatrematidae > Rhinatrema > Rhinatrema bivittatum. The sequence continues at coordinate 93,030,242 of NC_042617.1, read as the reverse complement.
TCCCAAGGGATTGTTAGGTCCTGGTGGGACCATCCCCCCTGGTAACAGAGGCTCTGGAGCAAAGGGTTGGGGGAGCCCTGTAACTGCCCACAGCTGAGGGTGATACTGGGGAGCCTGGTTCATTCACCCTCGGAAGATCTGCACACAGGATAAAACAACGCTGAGGTGACTTATTTAATTTCTGAGCAGACCTAGCGGTCTCTTTTGGCCCTCCTTCCTTCCGACGCCGTTTTCGTCCTTTTCAGTTCCTATGAGCTCCCGGGGGTTTGTCTTGATCGCGCTGGTTCTTTTTTCGGGCCCCGATCCTAATTTAGCTCGGGGATCATGACGCATGGTGCGGTCTGCGGGCTGGAGTTTGTACTGGGTGCTTGTCAGCAGAGGAAGGCTCTTTGGGGAAGCTGATTCCAGTGAAATTGCATCGTAGCAGCTCTAGAGCACGCAGGGACCCTGGGAGGGCAATATTGCTGCAGCAGCCTCAGGACCCTTTTCTTCTCACCGCAGGTACTGAAGCCTTACTGCGAAAGTTCAGGGAGCAGGAGAAGGCTGCCCTGGGGGAGGGGAGCTCTCCACCACCTCTTTTGCTGCGTCCTGCTGCCCCTGGGGGGGTGACTTGCAGGCAGCGCAGATCTCTTCCTCAGAGGAGGAACGGGGGAAGGGCTCGGATGAGTCTTCCTCATTCTCCTCCGATTTTGTTTTGTTGCTGCATAAAGCCTTCAAAGCATGAAAAGCAGCAAAGAGCCAGGGTACTAAGGTACCCCATGAGGTCCTGCCGTCGCTGGGGGCTGGGACAGGAGCTTCATCACTCCACAAGTGTACCAAGTCACACAGTGGCATAGAAGCCCCCAAGGCCAAACGCCCTCTCCGGTCCTTTTCCTGTCAGATGGACAGTTCAGATACGGACGGGGTGGATGAAGGCGAGTCTCCTCCGCAAGCCCCTGGTGAAGGACCAGATGCAGATCAGGATCACCAGCTCCAGCCAGCCAAGCCAGTAGACGCGCCTTTAGTGGAGGGCGATGATCCCAAAGTGGTCCGCCTGTTCAGAAGGGGATGAGCTAGGTCCACTTATCCCGGCCATTCTGGTGAAGCTGGGCATTGAGGTTCCTCTGGAGGACTCACAGTTTGGGGCTATGGATCCGGTGATGGTGGGCCTCAGTGGTCCAGCTCGATCTTTTCCATTTCATATGTCAGTTACAGATCTTTTGTTTAAGGAGTGGGACACTCCGGACCTTGGTTTAAAGGTAAGTCGGGCTATGGACAAGTTATACCCGCTTCCGGAGGAAGCGCTTTACCCCCTTAAGGTCCCTAAGGTGGACGTCGCGGTCTTGCCAGCGACCAAGAAAACCACCATCCCGGTAACAGGAGCCACTGCCCTGAAGGATTTGCAGGATCGCAAATTAGAGTTGCAGCTTTAAAAATTTTTTGAGGTTTCGGCCCTAGGAGTCCAGGCAGCTATGTGCAGCAGTTTCACGCTGCAAGCCAGTCTCCACTGGGTTCACAATTTCAAGCCGCAGCATCCCTTTCTGCAAGTGAGGCGGTGCAAGCAGGGCGCCTGGAGGCAGCGGTAGCTTACAGTGTTGACGCGCTTTATGATCTGTTGCGGACTTCTGGCAGGACTGTGGTCTCAGCCGTGTCAGCCCACAGGCACCTCTGGCTTAGACACTGGGCTGCAGATGTTTTCCTCTAAGGCTCAACTGAGTTCCTTACCCTTCAAGGGTAAGCTGCTTTTCGGGCAACAATTGGAGGACATGATAAAATCTCTGGGGGAGAAGTCCATAGGTTGCCGGAGGATAGACCCAGGACAAGAGGATCCTTTCCTCAACGGGCAAGATTTTGGGGAAATCGCCGGTTTCGCTCTTACGTTCCACCAGTTCATCCTTTCGACAGGGTCCCAGCCGCCAATCTTCTTGGAATCGGTCCTTTCGAGGGCACCGACCTGCCAGAGATGGAGCCCCACAATCTTTTGTGGGTCCCAAGTCAGCGCAATGAAGTGAGGTTGGTCCACTCTTCCGTCCCAAGAAAAGGGGGGAGGTTATCCCTTTTTCTAGAAGAGTGGACCAACTTAACCTCAGATCAGTGGGTCCTCAGTATAGTAGAACACTGTTACACGTTACATTTTGCTCAGCCGATCCATGAGCGGTACATGGTTTCCCCATGCGGGTACCACAAAAAACGCCGGTCGGTACAGGACACTGTGCAGTGGTTACAGGACCTAGGTGCCATAGTTCTGGTACCCGCGGGAGAGCTCAGATGAAGGCGCTACTCCATCTACTTCATGGTGCCCAAGAAGGAGGGCACTTTCCATCCCATCCTAGACTTAGAGAGTCAATCGGACTCTAAAGGTGCCTCATTTTCGGATGGAAACTCTTTGCTTGGTAATAGTGTCTGTACACAAAGGGGAATGCCTAGCATCTCTAGATCTGACAGAAGCTTACTTGCACATTCCTATATGCCCGGATCATCAGAAATATCTGCGGTTTGTGATCCTGGGGCATCATTTTCAATTTTGTGCACTACCGTTCGGTCTGGCAACTGCGCCCAGAGTTTTCACCAAGGTGATGGTGGTTTTGGCAGCGGCCCTGCGAAAGGAGGAGATTTTGGTACACCCCTACCTGGACAATTATCTGATTCGAGTGAAGTCAGAACACCTTTGCAGGGCAGCGGTGCAGAGGGTGCTACAGATGTTGAGCTCGTTGGGTTGGGTGGTCAACCCTGACAAGAGTTACCTGGTTCCCTCCCAGTCCTTGGAGTTTTTGGGTGCTCGGTTTGACACGATCTTGGGAAAGGTTTTCCTTACCGAGGAAAGATTGTCCAAGCTTCTCACTCAGGTGGAGTCCTTGCGATTCGATGGCTTCCACTCTCGAACTGGTGTCCTGGGCCTTTGCGCATATGCGTCCTCTTCAGTCAGCCTTGTTCTCCCGGTGGAATCCGCTCTCTGAACAGTTTCATCTTCTCCTCCCACTGACAGATTCGGCACGGTCCAGTCTTCTTTGGTGGCTGTGTCCAGACAATTTACAACTGTGTGGATTTGGAAATTCCCTCCTGGATAGTGGTAACCACCGATGCCAGCCTCTCCGGGTGGGGAGCGGTTTGTCGATGAACAGCAGTGCAAGATCAGTGGACGAGGTCGGAGTCTTCTTGGTCGATCAATCAGTTGGAGACCAGAGCGGTTCGATTGGTGCTACAGGCCCTCCTTCTCTTAGTAGAGGGGAGATCAATGTGGATTCTCTCCAACAATGCGACGACGGTGGCTTACATCAATCGTAAGGTCGGAACTCTGAGTCGTCCGGTGGCGATGGAGGCTCAACCTTTAATCAGCTGGGTGGAACAACACCCATAGCAGCCTCTCACATTGCCGGAGTGGACAACGAGTAGGCCGATTTTTCTCAGCCGCCACCAGTTGGATCCGGGAGAGTGGGACCTCTCCAACGAGGCTTTCAGTCTCCTGAGCAACCGATGGTCCAGGCCCGCGATGGCTCCTCGAATTTTCAATCATCGAAGAGAGCCAAGAGCGGAAGGTGTAGACGCTCTGGTACTTCCCTGGCCAAAGGACATTCTGTTGTATGTCTTTCTGCCATGGCCTTTGCGGTGTAGAACCTTGCCGACCATTGAGGCTCATTCGGGTAAGGTGATACTAGTCGCGCCACAGTGGCCGAGACGGCCCGCTGAGATTTCATCCGTCCCAGAGTCTGCTGCGACAAGGTCCCATTTATTTCACAGAGGTAGATCGCTTTTGTCTAGCGGCATGGCTTTTGAAAAGCGGAGATTGAGAAATAAGGGTTACTCGGAGGAGGTGATTACTATGCTTTTGCAGTCCCGTAAAACTTCTACCTCCATAGCCTATGTCAGTTTGGGGTATTTTCGAGGACTGGTGCTTGAACCACGCGGTGGAGCCGTCCAGGGCTACTATTCCAGATGTTCTGGCCTTTCTGCAGGCAGGCCTAGTAAAATGTCTAGCCTTCAATTCCCTACGAGTTCAGGTGGCAGCCCCTGGTAGTTTTCGGGGAAAGGTACAGGGCCTTGCTCTAGTGTTTCATCCAGATGTGGTTCATTTTCTGCATGCGTTAAACATCTGCATCCTTCGAGTCATAGAAGCTCAACCTGGTTCTCCGTGCCCTTTGTAATGCGCCTTTCAAGCCACTGAAGTGGGCGACTTTGAAAGATCTGACGTTGAAGGTAGTTTTCCTTGTGGCTAACGTATCGGCGTGGCATGTTTCAGATCTACAGGCCTTATCTTGTCGGGAGCCCTTCTTAAGGATTTCTAACGAAGGAGTTTCTTTACGAACGGTTCCCTCCTTTCTTCCGAAAGTAGTGTCCTCTTTTCATTTGAATCAGACGGTGGAGCTCCCGTCCTTGGCGGGCCTAGATCTTTCTACTTCCGAGTCTATGGAGTTAAGACAGTTGGACGTCAGACGCGTACTGATACGTTGTTTGGAGGTCACGAAATGTTTCAGTCTTTCGGGCCATCTGTTTGTCCTATGGGGTGGTCCCAGAAAGGGTCAGAAAGATTCAAGGGCCACCATTGCACGCTGGCTGAAGGAAGCTATTGCTTCGGTTTACTTAGTTCAGGGCTGTCCGATTCCGGTCGGTCTCCGAGCTCATTCTACTAGATCGCAGGTGACTTCAGTGGCGGAATATCAGCAGGTGTCGCCGCAGGAGATGTGTCGAGCAGCTACGTGGAAATCTCCGCACACGTTTGCTGGGCATTACCGTCTAGATGTCCAGGTCCCAGAGCCCGGTTTCTTAGGGGCCAGTGTTCTCTGAGCGGGACTCTCTCAGTCCCACCTTGGTTAGGGAAGCTTTGGTACAACCCAGGAGTCTGGACTGATCTGGGTACGTACAGGGAAAGGAAATTTTGGTCCTTACCTGCTAATTTTTGTTCCTGTAGTACCACGGATCAATCCAGAGTCCCACCCATGGGGAAATGGAGAGTCTGCTCGGCTGGTTGATGTTCATATTCTGCAGATTTATTCAATGCATTTTGACATTGTGTGCCCACTTTCAAATGGTAAGAGAATGGGCATGTTTTCATTCATATTACCAGTTTTCATTCCCTCTGTTCTACAAGGGGGGGGGGGAATTTGGTTGTACTAGTTTACTTTTCTCTGCTCGGGTACAGTGTAATATTGACAGACTCTAGGTGGCACATCAGGGGTATAGGACGGAGTCTGTTAAAATTTCTGTCTCAATCTGCTGGAGGGGAGGCAAAACCCAGGAGACTGGACTGATCCGTGGTACTACAGGAATGAAAATTAGCAGGTAAGGACCAATTTTCCTATATATACTCCTGCAGTGACATCAGCCTGCCAGTATTCTCCATCTCCAGCAGATGATGGAAGTGAATCTCCCTACTGGGGATTGCTTCAAATTTTAAAAGGAGATATAATTTGCCCCGCTCTCCTGCAGTGATACCAAATGGTCCCTCCCTCAGTTGAGAATTCCTGAGGTGATTTCCATGGTCCCTCAGATGAGTGCCTTGGTCCGGTAGCTGGTTTCTTAGCCAATGTGGACTCAGCTGTTTAAAACAGCTGAAAGGCAGCGGGTACAGGAAGCCGAGCTTGGCAGTGACGGTATATGCCCTCTTCCCCCGCAGCCGGAAATAGTCTCTGTACTCAGCCAGGTAAGGCTGAGCTCATCAGGTAAGGTTAAAAAAAAAAGTGAAAGGTCGTTTTATAAGGCTTTCTCCATCCTCCAGTCTCTGTGCTCAGTGTGCCATTCCAACATTCCTGCTCCCAAGGGAAGAAAAGGGACTTGGGCATCCTGGTGGGTTGAGCAGCCCAGGTGAGCTAGGCCCTTATATTAGGCTTTTCTTTGTTCACTGTGTGATAGGCCACGGCGGCATTTTGCTCACTTTTTTTTTTTTCTGCGTGTTATGCTGCCCTCTTCAGGACCGTCAGTGCATGCAAGTGCATCTGGCTGTAAGTACAAGTTGTGCGCCCAGTTTTTTGGGTGTGTTGCCTGTGTGCACAATTTGGGCTGTATTGTTTGTGCACTTAAATTTTAGAATGGTGGAAGTGCACCTAGTTTTGTGACGCCTAGCCTTGGGATGCCTAAATTTTGTGCATCTAAATTTTGCGCACCTAAATTTTACAGCATGAATTCAGCTAGACACACGACTTGAGTTGCATGTAAGTGTACTGATAGGTTTCTTAGCCACGGGCACCATAGGTCTAAGCGCCTTTCCCTCTGTGCTGCCTGCCATATTCGGGCATCTCAGCCTGGCGTGCCCTCTCTTGTGCCAATGCTGCTTAGAGGCTCAGGGAGAATTATCTTCCTCTGATTTTACTAAGCCTGGTTCTTCCCAACCTGATGATTGCCTGGGTAAGAACATGTCAGGAGGGGCACCTGATCTTGGAACTCCCTTAATTGGTTCATCAGTGGGGGACAGTAGCTCAGTGGGCACAGCACAGGTGCCTTATGGTTTTTGGCATGGATCCTTCTGCCTTTTCGTGGGTAGAATTTTGTTCAAGGCTTGCAATCCTTTCTTCAGGCATAGTCCTCAACCCCGTCCAATCCTGTCAGGTCAGAGTCAAAGGTGGTGATCTCACTCACTCGGTACTACTGTTAAGCACCAAAATATGCCTAGATTGGCAGCTAGTCCTCCCAATAGGATTCCGGATGGCACTGATGATGAGGCTGATCCTGACTCTGGAGGAAGGGGAAATTTCTCCGTGTTGGAACTGTATAGGACTATATTGCCGTTCTTTGAAAGAGATGAGCAACCGGCGCTGATTTCCCAGACCTTGAAGATTCTAGAAGTACCTGGGGCAGATTCCATGTCTGAGCCAAAGAAATATCCCATTTTGGTTTCTTTGCGTAAAGCCTCTTGTTTTTTCCCTTTTATGTAGGCCATTCAAGATTTGATTGAACTTGAGTGGGACGCCCCAGAAGCTAATATCTCACATACTCAATGTATACCCTGTTTGTTGCTTGCTCACAGTTTATTGATTATTATATTATATTAGTATTATTATTAGTAGTAGTAGTATTATCATTATTATTACTATTATTATATAATTTATAGTTGTATTATTTGTTTAATGTTAATTGTTCCATGTACACCATGCCCATGGTATTTCTAATTCTGGTTATCTGTAAACCGAAGCGATATGTACTTGTACATGATCTTCGGTATATAAAAGCTTTAAATAAATAAATAATCAATCAAAGGGGGTTGGGCTTTGGAAGACCTATACCCCCTGGATCCAGTAATGAGAAAGTGGTTGCACTTGTCTGTGCCGCCTCTAAGTGGATGACTATCCCTGTGAAGGGAGGAGCAGTCTTGAAGGATGTGCATGATAGGAGAATTGAGGCCATCCTTAAGCAAGAATTTGAAGCAGTGGCAATGACCTTGCAGAAAGCTTCCTGTTGTACCCTGGTGGCTCGCTCTTGTTTACTTCGCTCTCAGGAGGTTGATGAACCTGGAGTGAATTCCAGGGCAGTTATGGAGCCAGAAACTGCCTTTTTAACAGATGCGGGCTGCAATTTGGTCTGGACCTGAGCCAGAGGGGTGGCTTTGGTAATAGTGGACAGACATCAGTTATGGCTGAGAAGTTGGTTGGCCAATGCGACCTCCAAGGATAACCTTATGAAATTGCCCTTTAAAAGCTCGCTCTTGTTTGGGAGTGAGTTGGAGAAATTTGCCACTAAGCGGGGCGAATCCCAGGGTCCTCGGTTGCCAGAGGATAAGGAGCAGGCGCTGCCCTCCTTTGGCATGAGGGGTCATACCAGGAGTTCCAGGCATTTTTGACCACACAGAGGAACAACCTTTTGAGAGGACTCAACCTTTCATTAGGTCTCAGTCCTTTCGTCCCAGACAGTCCAGGCTGGGCGCAGGCTCGGGTAGTGGAACCTCCCGAGCCTCCCCATGAAGGTTTGATAACCCACCCCCAGGAACAGGAGATTGGGGGGGGGCACCTCTCATATATTTTTTTTTTATCAGAGGTGATATGGCAGGGATATATGCTGGAGTTTCCCAGTGTTCCTTGGGACGTGTTCTTGGTGTCTCCCTGTCCATCCCCGCAGAAGCAAGCAGTGGAGTGTACATTGTCAAGGCTCCTCAGTCTGAGGGCTCGGGTCCCAGTGCCCATGTCTCAAGAGAATACAGGTCGATATTCCATTTATTTCATTGTGCCCAAGAAGGGAGGGCTCCTTTCATCCTATCCTGGATCTCAAAGGGGTCAGCTATCATTTGTGGATGACTCATTTGCACTCCGTGATAATGGTCGAGCAGTTAGAAGAATTTCTGACTTCCTTGGATCTGTCCAAGGCATACCTCTATATTCCCAACCGATTGGAGCACAGTTTTCTGCGTTTCACAGTGTTTGGGTGCCTTTATCCGTTTCAGGTGCTGCCTTTTGGTCTGGCCACCGCTCCCAGAACTTTTTCCAAGGTTATGTTGGTGGTGGCAGCAGAGTTGAGAGAGGATGGGATGCTGGTACACTCGTATTTGTCAACTGGCTGATTCAGGCCAAGTCTCTGGAAGAGAGCTGCTTGGTGAGCCACAAGGTGATCTCCCCATTGTAGGAGCTCGGTTGAGTGGTGAACCTAGTCAAGAGCAGTCTTCAGCCATCTCAGTCATTAGAGTATCTTGGTGTTTGGTTCAACACAAAGTAGTTTCTTGCCGGAAACTCGTATTCAGAAGTTGATGGCACAGGTGCGTTTCTTAATGAACGCTATACGCCCGACAGTGTGGTCCTATCTACAGGTACTCTGATGGCGGCAACCCTGGAAGTGGTGGCGAGGGTGCATATGCATCCTCTTGAGCGCTCCCTGCTGTCTTGTTGGAGCCCACAGTCTCAGGACTATTCGATTCGGCTCCACCTGCCGATGGAGGTCTTCTCTCAACTACAGTGGTGGTTGCAAGAGGATCATCTAAGAAAGGGAGTTTCCCTAAAATCGCCGGACTCATTAGTACTCACGGTGGCTGCGAGCCTCCAGGGTGAGAAACTCGCTTTCAGGAACTGACAGCACATGGGTGCTGAAGTACAGAAGAGTCTCTGTGAAACATCAGTTGGTTAGAAGCCCAGGCAGTCTGGTTGGCATGCTTGCAGTTCTGCAGCAGGTCGCAGGGTAGAGCAGTCCGGATAATGTCTGACAATGCAACGATAGTGGCTTACATCATTCAGCAGTGAGGAACCAAGAAGCCAGCAAGTTTCACAGGAGATAGACCAACTTATGGAATGGGCAGAAGTGCATCTTCAGGAGATCTCGGCCTCACACATTTCGACCAATGCGTAACATTTTCTTGCGGTTACTGATGTTAAAAACTGTGTTTCTTGTGGTGATTTGTTCTGCACATCGAATATCTGAGCTGCAGGCTTGGTCTTGCCGGGAGCCATTCCTTTGGGTGACCCCAGGGGCGATACAGATGTGTACTATTCCTTCCCTTTTGCCAAAAGTGGTCTCAGATTTTTACTTGAATCATTCCATTTCCCTGCCTTCTCTTGATATGGAAAGAGATACAGAGAAATATCGCCTGTTGCGACCCCTCAATGTCAAGAGACATGTCGTGAAGTATCTGGAGGTTTCTAAACCTTTCCATAAGTCAGATCGCCTGTTTGTCCTTCATGATGGAGGTAAACAGGGTGAGCCGGCTTCGCGGGTTACAATAGCTCACTCCATTATGTAGTCCCGGGGGGATTCTGCTCTACTGCGGAGCACAGAATTTGTGCAGAATTGCCAAATTCTGCGCAGAAAATAGCAGAGGAGACCCCGGCATGCTGTGAATGGAGCGCGTACCGCATGTGCAGCGGGGATGCCCTGCGGTCATAGCGAAGATGAAGGCCCCGGCGCGCTGTGCGCTGTGAAATGGAAAGCCCCCGTGTGCCGCGAACGGAATGTGCTCCGCTCGCAGCGAAGAAGGAAGGCCCCGGTGAGAGTGTGTGTGTGTGTGTGTGTAGAGAGAGAGCATGGGAGGTAAGAGAGCAGGGGGGGGGGGATGCTTGAGTGTGGGTTTCAGAGAGAGGGAGCCTATATGAGGTGATTGTGAAGGAATGTGTATGTGTGTGAGAAATTGGGAGCTCATGTGTATGAAAAAGGGATTGTGTGTATGTAAGAGTGCTAGCCTGTGTGAAGGGATTGTGTATGTGTGAGACGGAGCCTGTGTGAACAGGTGCGTGAGAGAGAGACATAGGTAGCCTGTGTGAGGATGTATGTGTAAGAGAGAAAGGGAGCTTGGGTGGGTGTGTGTGCAAGAGAGGGGGCCCTCTATGAGGGGATGTGTGTATGCGAGAGAGTGATAGAGCCTGTGTGAGGGTGTGAGAATGTGTACTAGAGAAAGGGGCATGTGTGTGAGAGAGGGAGGGACAGAGGGAGCCTGTGTGAGGGGCAGTACTGAGAATGGGGTCAAACTCTGGGAGTGGCGATAGAGTAGAAGGGGTTGAGCCTAGAGATGGAGGGAGAGATACTGGCAGGTGGAGGAGTTGGGGCCTGAGAGGACAAAGTGGCCAGGGGAGTAGGGAGAGCGAGTGAAAGGGGCACTCTTACAGTGAATTTCTAGGGAAATTCTGCTCAAAATATTTAAAATTCTGCATCTTTAAGTAATAACTTTTTTCTGTATTAATTTAAAACATAATTACAAAGACTGTCATGTAAATTGTTTTATTTTGACCAATATAAATTTTGCAGAATTTTAAGGTTTTGTGCGCAGAATTCCCCCAGGAGTAATTAAGGAGGTAGTCATGGCCGCGTATGTGGATGCTGAAAAGCCGTTACCTAGACAGGTAGGGCTCATTCCACTAGGGCTCAGGCAGTGTCATGGGAGGAAGTTAGATTGTCTCTCAATGACATTTGCCGAGCTGCGACATGGTCCTCTTACACACCTTTTCTAGGTATTACCATCTGGATGTGCAGGCCCAGGAGGACACAGTCTTTGCAAGTGCAGTTTTGACAGGATCGCGGGCAGCCTCCCACTGTGATCAGGAATAACTTGGATACTTCCCACTGGTCCTGAATTTATCTGTCTGAGTGCTAGGAAATGAGAAATTACTATTTACCTGAACATTTCCTTTTCCTTAGACCAGACAGATGAATTTAGCTTCCCACCCTTGGCTGCCGAATGATTGTGCTATAGGCCTTCTGCGTGGCTATGTGTTCCAGGGATTACTGGTAAGTATTACTCCAGTCCCTAGACTGGCGTCGGTGCATTCTTTGAGTTTAATGTTTTCTGTTGGCTGAGTACTGAAATGGTTATCTGTTATTAATCAGATTTTGCTAGTCTGTCCACAGTTGACTTTTGAACAGAATACTGGCAGGCTGATGTCACTGCAGGAGTATATATACTGTAACATCAGCTCAGCTCCGTCTCTATCTCGTAGAGGTGCATGACCCACTGGTCCTGAATTTATCTGTCTGGTCTAAGGAAAAGGAAATTATCAAGTAATTTCTCATTTTTGGTGATAGCCAGCTAACTTTAGGACCAGCAAAGAGCAGCTAACTATTTTAGATAGCTGGGTATATTCAGCACCACTGAATATCCCAGCTAAGTTAGCCAGATAAATTTCTGGCTAATTTTGCTGGCCAGCTAGCCACTGAAAATTGACTCCTATATTTTGCAGCCAAACTTTTAATTCGACACACACTTCATTTGCAGCCAGTTCCCCATTCTTTTTCTCTTGACCCTATATACTCTTTCCTGTTCGTACCCCGAATCAGTCCAGACAAGTGTGTTCATTCATCCCTACCAGCAGATGCAGGGTACAAAGCTTTGAGGCACTGCTACATAACAAAGCGTGCCACCTGCAGTTCCTCAGTATTTCTCTGCCTCCAGAAGATGGTAGACATGCAAACATGCAGTTCTAACTGAAATTGTGGAGATAGTGAAAAGAAGTTGGTGGAGCTCCCCAAAGTGTTAGGTTCCTTTGTGGGCCATCCCTCTGGTTGAGCCAGATGTCCGGGGGGTTGGAAACTCCTGTCTGTTGTAGCCCGTTGCTTCTGGAGGTTTTGATAGCTTCGGGACTGGCTCCCTCTTACCTTCGATGTCTCCTCCTGTCAGCCGCTGCTCAGGAAAGTACCCTTTCTTTTGTACTTTGTTTATTAGTTTAAAAAAAAGAGAGATTTTTAGGAAGGGGAAACTAGAGCAGGGTTATTTATTCCTGTGAGGCTGGGAGATTCAGTCTAAGGCCGGTATCTGTCAGCAGGAGCTGTTCGGGCCTGCAGGAGGGAGAGCTGAAGGAGTCTGCCGCTGTTTCCTTTTTCCCTCAGTGGGGAAAGCTTGTGGAGCAGTCAGTCCGGGGCGAGCGTCGCTCTGGCCACTGAGTCCCACCGTGCGCAGCTCAAGCCAACGCATTTCGCTCATTTTCATCAGAACGGTGCGGTGTGGCAGCCACATGGTGCGGCCTACTTCAGTGTTGGTACATTTTGGCCGCGTTGCGCTCCTGCTCTTGGCGGATGGCGCCTAAGCCACGCATGGCAGCTTACAGGGCCTGCGGGCTTTGGTCAGCTCATCTTACTTCCTGCTCCCTCCGCACAGGCTGTGCATCAGGAGCAGAGAGAACCTCTGCGGACGGCTCCAAGGAGAGGAGGGCCTTCCAATTATCGGGGGCAAAGCCTGTGGCCCCGGGGTGGGGGGGGTGTGGGTTCTGTCGCAACCACGGGAGATTGGGTCCTGGGATCTTCAGCCCGCTGAGAGCCTGGAGATTCCCCTCCCCCCTCTCCCCTGTGGTGCAGGGGGATGAGAATCAGGAAGGAGGTGCAGGGCTCCGATGGCAGTCTTCTCTCACATGGTGCTGAGGAACCGGAGGAGTTTTTTCCAGAGTTTGTCCTGCTGTTACACAGAGCCTTACTTGCCTGGAAAGGTGCAGGAGAGAGGTCCAGAGAGAGACGGACTAGTGTCTCATCTAAGAGGCCAAGGCTGGCATCGGCGGGAGGTTTGAGAGATCTGCTTAAGCTGGGCTTGCGGCCTGCTGGTGCTGAGGTTGATCTCAGAGATCTGGATGATTCTGTTGATATGCAGGATGATCCTGCCTCCCATCAGGGAGCAGACCCAGACATGGACCCCAGTGGGGTCCTAGTGTGGTCTGTCTGTTTAAAAAGGAGGAGCTCCGTCCCCTCATCTCTCCAGTGTTGGAGGAGTTGGGGTGAAGATGACTCAGGAAGAGTCCAACCATGAGGGAGTGAATCCGGTTCTGGATGGGCTGTGTGGTCCTCTCACTACCTTCCCGTTGTCTAAGAAGATTCAGAAGCTGATCATTCGGAAGTGGGATTTCCCGGAAGCAAGCTTGAAGGTCGGTAGGGCTTTGGCTCGCTCTGTCCTTAGATGGAGGAAAACCTGCATTGCCTAAAGATTCCTAAGGTGGATGCAGCAGTCTCTGTGGCGACTAAGAAGACTACGATCCCAGTAGCAGGTTCAAGCGCTCTGAAGAATGTTCAGGACCACAAGCTGGAAATTCAGCTAAAGCACATGTTTGAGGTATCTGCCTTGAGCTTATGGTAGCAGCCTGATGCAGCGGGCCTGTTTGTGTTGGTTTCAGAAAGCACAGGAGTAGATTTCTACCAGACGCTCAGTCCAGGGCATTCCACGTGCTTGGAGGCGGGAGTAGCCTACGTGGCAGATGTGCTGTATGATTTGTTGCGTGCATCCACTAGGGGCATGGTCGCTGTGGCAGCACGCAGGCTTTTGTAGTTGCACAATTTGTCAGCGGACCTATGGTCCAAATCCCAGCTGTGTACACTGCCTTTTAAAGGAAGGCTTCTGTTTGGTGAGGATTTGGATCAGCTGATGAAATCTTTGGCAGAGTCCAAAAGGAACCGTTTGCCGGAGGAAGAGAAGAGCAATAAGAAGGTTTTTCCTTCCAGGTCCCAGTTTCAGGATTCGCAGAGATTTCATTCCACCAAAGGGGCCTCTGATTCAAGGGCAAAACAGTTGTCGGGACACCAGCAATCCTTTCGGGGTTCCCGCAGGTCCTCTAGAGATGGAGCCGTTCAAGGGATGGGAGCAGGAAAGTCTTCCCAATGATGCCAGGCTTGCCCACTCCTCAGTGGAAGCGGTAGGAGACAGGTTGTTCTGCTTTTATGGGAAGTGAATCAAGATCACCTTGGACTGGTGGGTCCTGGAATTGCTAAAAGACTTACATGTTGGAATTTTCGTGCTCGATCAGGGAGGCTTTTCTGGAGTTACACTGTTCATCGAGAAAGAAACAAGGAGCATGGAGGAGACTCTGCAAAGGTTGCTAAGTTTGAGCGCAATAGTCCCCATCCCTCCGGATGAGCGAGGGCGGGGGTAGGTACTCCATTTATTTTGTGGTTCCCAAGAAAGAGGGCACTTTTTGACCCATTCTGGACTTGCAACAGATAAATGTAGCCTTGCGGGTTCCACTTTTTCACATGGAGCCGTTGTATATAGTGATAGCAGAGGTCCGCAGAGGAGAGAGTTCCTGGCATCTTTGGACCTGACTGAGGCATATCTTCATATTTCCATTCGAAAGGATCATCGGAGGTTTGAGCCCTTCCTTTTAGGTTGGCTATGGCTCCCTGCACCTTCATGAAGGTGATGGTGGTGGTGGCAGCGGCCTTGAGGTGAGAGGAAATCCTGGCCCATCCATATCTGGGTGATTGGCTGATTCTGGCGAAGATGGAGGAAGAGTGCGGTCGGTCCATACAAAGAATTTTGGATACCCTGAGATCTCTGGTTTGAGTGATCAATGTAGTTAAGAGTGTACTGATTCCATCTCGGACGTTGGAGTACCTAGGAGCCCTTTTCGATACCCAGAAGGGCCTCTTGACAGCAGACAGGTTGTCATAGGTGCCTGTCGGTGCCGAAAGTCTGGGATTACTTGTAAGTGCTGGGCTCCATAGCCTCGACTTTGGACTTGGTTCCCTGGGCCTTTGCTCACGTGTGTCCTTTGTGAAAAGGCGCTTTTGGCCAAGTGGAATCCGTTGTCAGAGGAGTATAATCTGCCATTACCTCTTCTACAAGAATCCAGGTCCAGTCTTTCATGGTGGCTGTCAAGGGCCAACTTGGAAAAAGGATTGTGCTTGGATGCCCCAGATCGGTGGTGGTGACCACAGGTGCCAGCCTCAAGGGCTGGGGGGGCAATGTGCCTGGTACAGTTGGCTCAGGGTCTCAGGTCAGTGGCGGAGGCATCCTGGTTGATCAGTAGCCTGGAGACGAGGGCAGTGCGCAGATCCCTGGAGGTGTTCCTGCCTTTGGTCCAGGGACGCATATTTCGAGTGTTTTCAAACAATGCGACAATGGCGGCATACGTCAGCCAGTAAGGAGGAACCAAGTGTCCCTCAGTGGCTCGGGAGATGCAGCTGCTGTTTGTGTGGGTGAAATGCCATCTTGAGGGGATTGTGGCCTCGCTCATCGCAGGATTGGACAACATGCAGGCGGATTTCCTCAGCAGGCAGCAGCTAGATCTGGGGTAGTGGGAACTGTCCCTGGAAGCCTGGAATTCACATTTGTGACAGATGGGGTGTTCCCCAGTTGGACATCATGGCAACGTGGGCCAATGCAAAGACGTTGAGGTTTTTAGTTGCAAGAGGCAGTCCGGTTCGATGAGACTAGATGCTCTAGTGTGCCCCTGGCCAACCGGAATTTTTCTGTATGTGTTTCCTCCGTAGCCTCTCATTGGTCGCGTTCTGCGACGCATAGAGTTGTATCCAGGAACGGTGGTGCTGGTGGCACCAGAGTGGCGTGATTTCCATGGTTTGTGGATCTTGTGCATCTCACAGTAGAAGGTCCCATCAGGCTGGCTTATCTGCCGTGCTTGCTTTGGCAGGGCCCCTGTATTTTCGGATAGGGAAGATCACTTTGGTCTCGCAGTTTGCGGCTGAAAGGCTATTCAGAACCGGTTATTTCCACGCTCCTCTACATCTCTGATTTATGCCAGGCTCTGGAGGGCCTTTGAATCGTGGTGCCTACTTCAGAAAATGGATCCTTTATCTGTGGATGTTCCTCGGATCTTAGCCTTTTTGCAGAAGGGTTTTTGTCTAAGGGTTTAGCCTATAGCTCCCTCCGTATTCAGATATCCGCTTGGGTTCCCTTAGGGGCAAGTTGCAGGGGAAGTCTTTTGGCCTCTCATTCTGTTGTGGCTTGTTTCTGGAAGAAGTCAAGCATTTGTGGCCTCTGGTTCAGAAGTTGTGTCCAGATTGGAATCTCAATTTGGTTTTGCTGGTACGCTGTGGAGCGCCTTTTGAGCCTTTGAGAAGGGCGACATTGAAGACAGTGTTTCTGGTAGCCATTTGTTCTGCCAGGCGGATTTCAAAATTGAAGGTGCTGTCATGCAGAGATCCTTTTCTGCACATTTCTAATATCGGAGTCACATTGCGCAGGGTCCCCTTTCTTATGGAAGGTGGTGACCTCTTTTCATGGGAATCGGATGGTGGAGTTGCTGGCCTTTCCAGAGTGGTCTAAGGATTCCCCACAGGAATCCTGCATCTTTTGGATGTGTGACTCACTTGGTTGCGGTATTTGGAAGTCACAAATTCCTTAGGCGACAATTTGCTCTGCTTATGTTTGTAAGGGTCATCAGATACCAGTGGCTGTGAAGGCACATTCTATTAGAGCATGAGCGGCTTCTTGGACTGAGTGTCAACTGCTTTCTCCACAGGAGTTTTGTCATGCGGTGACGTTGTCTTCTCTTCACACTTTTACCAAACATTACCGCTTGGATGTGCGGGCGCCAGAGGAGGCGTTTTTTTGGGGAAAGTGTGTTGGGTGCAGGTCTTTCGAGTTCCCTCCCAGAATTAGAGGGGCTTGGGTACATCCCACTTGTCTGGATTGATCCGGGGTACGAACAGGAAAGGAAAATTGGTTCTTAATTGCTAATTTTCATTCCTGAAGTAGCATGGACCAGTCCAGAGACCCGTCCCCATGTTTCAAAAGACTTCCTCTCTTCTGCTGAGTTGATAAGTGATATGCTCAGAGTAATGAGAAGTGTACATAGTTTTTAGGTTTGTTTTTTTTCAGGGGGCTCCAGTCTTTAAGTATCTGTTCGCCCCAGGTTTATTGGGGTTTATTAAGGCAGATATCTTGGCTTGGGTGCAGGTCAATACTGAAGGACTGCAGGTGGCACTCTTGGTTATGTAGCAGTGCCTGAAAGCTTTGTTCTCTGCCTCCATCTGCTGGTAGGGATGCATAAACCCACTTGTCTGGGCTGATCCGTGGTACTTCAGGAACGAAAATTAGCAGGTAAGAACCAATTTTCCTATAATTTTTCTCTTCTGTCTTATTCTTGCTGGTTTAGCTGTTCCTCTTTCTATTGACCCCATAATCATAGGCAGCTTCTCTTCTCTATCTCCTGCTCTCAGACGTTTATCTGACAGCCTGTGTCCAGTCACTGGCAATTTTCTCTCCTTCCTGTGGTAGGCAGCTGCTCTTCATTTTTCTCTCTACATACATCATCACTTCTGCTTCTCCTCCTGGAAGAGATCTCTCTCCTGCTGGATTTTTTTTTTTTTTGCTTGGTTTGTTTTACTTCTATTTTTCTCTTCCCTCTTCCCTCTAGCCTCTTTCCCCTTCCCTCCAATCTGTCTTCTATTCTGGCAGGGTTTAGCCTCAGCAGCTTTGCCTGGGCCAGCAGCAGGCACCAAGTTTTAGGTTGTTCTGGAATTTTCCATCCATGTGTGTATGCATATGCAGCATTTGGATCACACAGGTAGTAGTAATGAGGGCCATATCGAGAGGTGAGGTGGTGAGGAGAGGAAGATCCCCAGTCTGATCAGCTATTTCAGGTACAGCTGAAAGCTCTGGGTAGTGGGCCACATCATCAAATTACATAAGAACATGTTTTACTGAGCTGGTTCAGACCCAAGGTCCATCAAGCCCAGCTTCCTGTTTCCAGCAGTGCCCAATCCAGGACACAAGTACCTAGCAGGATTCCTAAGTTCAATAGATTGCAAGTTGCTTATCCCAGGGATAAGCAGTGGATTTCCCAAAGTCCACCTTAATAATAAAGCTTTTTACAGTGAAAACAGGGAATAAGAAGTATGAACTAACAGGCAAAAGAACATCAACACACAGCACAAAGTTACCAAGATGCGTTTTCGCACATTTTATTATTTTCTCTCATACTTTAATTTGAATACTTGATAGAGCCAGTATAAAGTATAACTCTTTTATATGGTTACCCTGGTAATCATTTGTATGGACAAATACCATGTCACCTTTCACTTAGTTTGTATTATTGAAACATGTAACAGAAATTATTGGCACTTTGTAAGATAGTATTACCCTAGCTGAACATTAATTATATGTGCCTTTTTGTAAACCGTTGTGATGGTGCACATCCAAATGACAGTAGAGAAAATTTTTTTTAAATAAATAAATACATTATGGACTTTTCTTCCAGAAACTTGTGCAAACCTTTTTAAAACCCAGCTACATTAACAGCTTTTACCACATCCTCTGGCAAGGAATTCCATGCACTGAATAAAGAAAGTATTTTCTCTTATTAGTTTTAACTGTATTACCTAGTAACTTCATTGCATGTCCCCTGGTCTTTGTACTTTTTGAAAGTGTAAACTGCTTTGCGTTTCCCCATTCCAGTCCAAGTCCACTCATTATTTTATTGACCTCTTACCATAATCTCCCCTTAGCTGTCTCTCTTCCAAGCTGAAGAGACCTAATTTTTTTAATCTTTCCTCATAGGGAAATCATTCCATCCCCTTTATTATTTTGGTCCCCTTCTCTGTACTTTTTCTAATTCCACCTTATCTTTTTTGAGATGTAGTGACCAGAACTGCACACAGTATGATATTCTCTATTTTATTCTCCAAGTCTTTCCTAATAATTCCCAGCATTCTATTTGCTTTATTGGCCGCCGCACACTGGGTAGAGGATTTCAACATATCCATCCCATCCAGCAAACAGGCCCACCTTGCCTCAATGCGAAATCAAGCAATTTCAATAACAGGCCCCGCACTATGGAACAAATTACCCGCAAATCTCAGAATGGAACCCTCATCACAGAACTTCAAGAAATCACTAAAATCATGGCTATTCCAAAAAGTCTACCCAGCTAACAGTTAACCCCATGCCATCCCCAACAACCAATACCAAACAGATCCCCAGTCCCCGCACATAACCCACAATGAGAACTTTCAATAGTCAAATCATCGTTAGCTGTTATATTGTTAAGATAACAAATCGCCTTTAATTTACAATGTAAGAATTTTATACATTGCAAAACCTTATTTCGCTGTAATTTTACAATGGCTCAATGTAAAAATAGTATGACCTGTTATCACACTATCTCACTAAATACTATGTAAACCGATGTGATACTCTTGGGTGAATGTCTGTATATAAAAACAAATAAATAAATCCACGATGACACCTAGATCTTTTTCCTTGGTGGTGGCTGCCAATGTAGAACCTTGCATTATGTAACTACTGTATCGTTTGGGTTCCTTTTCACTATGGTGCATCATTTTGCAAGTGTCCACATTAAATGCCATCTGCTATTTGGATGCCCAGTCTTGCAAGGTCCTCTTGCTGTGCATTTGCACCTGTTTACAGATAAGTTAATTGATTATTCTTGAGCCCCTTCCCCCGCCAAATTTAGGTGAAAAACAGTGATGATAATGGAAACAAGTTAGCATAATAGGTAATGTTTTCATGGATATTTCTGATATCACTTGCTAGAAATTTAAAATAAATCATTTATTTCTTTATGTAGAGGAAGTAAGCAATCTAGAACTTCCTACTGACAATCACTATAACTTTGAGTAAATCCCCTGAGAGGTATCTGCTTATGTTGCAGCTCTTTAGGCTAGGGATTCTGTATTTGTATGTACTTTGCTATACAGTACTCTAGTTTTGGGCACCATGAAAGTACTGAAATAAATACATATGTATTTGTTCTTTCAGAAGAATTATGTTTGAAAAACAGTGGATCTGTCTGGATAATGCTATTGAACATCTTTATGGAACCAGCTTTGACATAACTGGTGGTGGGAACCTGCAGCCAAGGAGGAAGCGGGCAGAGACTACTACAGGTATGAATTGAAGCTGGGACTGCGGAGGGATGCGTAAGAGTCATAGTTTAGCATCAGTAATGAAGATATAAAGCTTTTCTGCAGGGCGAGCGATACTTTATCTGGGGGGAGGGATGGAGGAGAGAAAAGTGTTTAAGATGAAGTAAATTGAATATTTTCTTTAGTTCATTTCATGAGATCTAGCTGCTCTCTCACTTCCTCTGTGCCGCTTCCTATTGAACTTGTTGGCGCACAGAAACCAGCAACATCTTGAATACCTTTCTCTCTGTGTACCTGGACATGCTTTCGGAGACATTTGTACTCGTAGCCTCAGTGAGTTGTCTGCCTGATGCTAGCCCATGTCAAACATTAGAACCTTGAGAAGGACTCTTAAACCCTGAACTACTGTATGCCTTCACATTAGATAAAGAATGCTATTATAGTATTGACTCACCCTAGATTACTTACTACTAACTGTTATAAGGTAAATGACACCTTCGCCACACTCCACGAGTCACTTGCATAAATAAATATATGAGGAGCCCTCTCCAAACACCTATTAAAATTCTGCAACAGAAAAAATAAAGGGAATAGCACTAAAAAAAACAAACAGAAAAAGTAAAATTGTGCTATTAGGTAAACAAAAGCTTAATCACAGAAATAAAACACTGAAAAACAAGAAATTTACAACAATTATTATTGGGTCCATACAGTCTGTCCACTTATTTCAAAGCCACAGACCCTACTTTATCTCCAGTTTTATCATCGCTTTCTCAGCACTAAGGATTTTCTGTGCCTGTCTCATGCTTTTTGGCATTAAGATGTCGGGGGTTGTTTTTGTCTCATTTCCGTAGATGGAAAAATTAGCCTCCAAATCTATGAGGCTACACTTCCTTACATTACTCCAGAGCTTACCCCATACAGCTTCATATCATGCCCTTTAGTTGTAGACTTTATTTTTCACTGAAAATTGCACTCCTCTTATGTATTTGTCCATGAAAGAGATTTTCTTGAAAGTTCCCCCTGTATTGTGCTCTCCCAACAGATGTAGACAAAGTTCAGGCAGATGGGCTCATTGTAAGATACTTAACTGCGTCCAGTCTTCTTTCTCTAGCAGAGACAGAGAAGACATTTTTTGGCGTACTTTTCAAAGGGAAAGAAGGATTATACGTTTTCCATTTATGTGTGTCTCCATGTGTCCTCTTTCCCCTTCCCCCTATAACTTTTCTGTTTGGTGTCCTCTCAACACCAAATTTGGAAAATGTGTCAGGTTACATGAGGATTCTGACAGGGTTGGCTTTTTTGATTTAATTCATGCACATGACTGGATGTCTGGAAAGTAGACCGGATTAGTTCTGGGTGGAGCTTCTTTTTTCATTTTGTAAATATTTTTTCTCTCTTGTTGGTTACTGTAGAACTGGTTTGCTCACTTCCCTTTCTAGCAGTGTCTCTCTCTCACTCTCTCTCCCCAAATCTTAGAGGTGTCTCGTGAGATGAGGAGAAAACGCTGCTAAAGATTCCTGCTAAGAGAGAGAAGAAACCCTTGGCCCTACAAGGTTTTAGCGATGCGAGGGAAACCCTTGGCCCATAGTTAAGAGATGATGGGCAAGAGAGAGAAGACACTTGGCCCCCACGGTTAATGCACTGCAAGTTTTTACTGGTTCCTTCAGCTGCTGGAGGCTTGACACTTGCGTTTCAGACTTGCTGGAATTTCTGTCAGCTGCTCCCCTGACACTCCCCCTCCCCATGCTGCTGTAACCACTGGGACGGTTCGCTTCATCTGTTGGTACTGGGCTCAGCTGGCTTTTCCAAGTAGATTGAATCTTTTGTGTTTGGCTGCTTAGCACCTTCATATTTTTCCAAAGGAGACTTCTCCATAGTTAATTGCACAGTACATACAGGTTTGTTTGCTTTTTTTTCTTAGAGTCTCTGAGCTGGAATTATCATGTTTGAGACAAACCTCAAAAGTGTTGCGATATGAATAATTTGGTGGGGGAGCTGCTTTCCTTCAAGCAAAACATTATTTCCCCTGCCTTCCTTTTACCACTTTTTTTTGCAAAATTTTAGTGATTGATTATTGTTGGAGTGTAGAACATTTCTTAGAGATTGCAACCATTTTAAATGCTATCTTGCATGTCTTCCAAAGCTTAAAAATGTACATGTCTGTGAAAAGCTTGGTCTGTTAAAAAAAAATATTTAAACTTCCTTAAAAGCTTAACTGGTTATCTGTAGATGCTTGAGGACTGAAAACTGTAACTACTTATTTTGCCACAAATTGATATAAAGAACAAGCTGCTGCCTGCTTACAATGCTGCAGCCCTTTCCTTAGCTTCACTTAAGGAATAGATTTGAAAACTGTCTTACAAGCACAGATGCAAAGTTTATGGTGACTAAATGTAAGCATTAGAAGTTTCTTTTTTTAATAACAAACAGGGATTAGTAATCACTTTTGGTCAAATTTTAAAACTGCCATTCATGCAAATATCGTCACTTATGCACGTATTTTTAAAAGGGCCCGGCCACGCGCGTAAGTGACGATGCAGGGGGCAGGCTGGGGGGGAGGGGGCGTGGTCTGGTCAGAGAGGGGCAGTAAGGAGGCTGGCAGGGACAGCAGCCATTAGCCGCTGTCCCGGGGAAGCGCGCGAATGTTATAAAATCCGCGCGCACCTCTCAAAATCTACCCCTTTGCCTTTTGACAGAAGGCTCAGCATCTATCATTTTCTGATTCCAGCTAAGGAAGACACTGACGTTTCAGGTGTAGCAACATGTTAGTATTTACACCGGTTTCAGTGATTTGAACATCTACTTCAAATCAAATGCCAGTCCTGATCGCTTGTATTCTTTTGATTTATGCAATATAAATAAAATAAAATAGTGTTCCTGGATTCTCTGAACCTGTCTGGTCTTATATTCCAAAACGCTTTGAGCTTTCTCTGATGGCGCTGCTGTCAGACTTCCTAGAAGAGGCTCTACATGTTCCTTCAAAAGTCCATTTGATTAAACTAATGTCCTGAGGGGATTTGCTGTTCATAGAAAATCCAATTTTGTCCCTGTGAGTGACTGGTAATAAATAAATAAAAAATCTAAAAGTATTCTTTCTCACACCTAGGATTTGATGTGATAATTAGTCACAGTTGGAGACAGAGGCATTCCATCATATTTATCAGGCAGTTGAGGCTTTCTAGAAGATAATATAAAAGAATATAAACACCATTACAAAGCAGTGCTATTCCAAAAACCAGCAACTTATGGTTGCAGAAAATCCACCTGTCGTGAGCAGAAGTTAGTGCAGGAATTGGGATTCAGAAAGCAGGTGTTGCAATGAGGAATGCAGAACATATGTTAGTATCATGGTAAGAATGCCTGCAGCTGCTGGTCAGACCCCAGAGACCTGGACAACTAGGAAGAAAATTCCTTCCTTCGCTTCTTCCTTCTCGGACCGACGACTACCACCTCGAGGGCAGGCCTGCGCTATCGGCGCCGCAAACCCACCGGGGTAAGGCCTCTTAATTAAACACTCACCCTCGGTAGGTCCACAGGCCGATCGCGAGGCCATCCACCGCCGTCAACACCACCACCAATCTCCGTCTCCAGCCAGTCCCTCCGGGGACCAGCCCACAGGAACTGATGCGCCAGCCAATCAGACGCGGCCCCGGAGGCATTTAAATCCCTGACCGGACGGCGCCGCGCACCGAGCGACAAAGGGGCCCGCCCCTTTGTGCGCCCCTTAGTGCAGCCCTGCAGGACAGCCCCTATTCTTGAAATTTGACTCTGACCTACCTTTTGAAGTGGGTCCAGTACTACAACTTCCTCCCATCCAAACCCCAGAGCCCTAGGCTCACCCCTCCAACAGGAGTTTGCAGTACCCTTCCTTAGGCTCTACAACATACCGTATTTTTCGCTCCATAAGACGCACTTTTTTTCCCCCAAAAGTGGGGGGAAAATGTATGTGCGTCTTATGGAGCGAATATAAAAAAAAACAAACAAAAATCTAACAACTCCCCCAAGACCTGCTGACTTAATTTACCGCAACCCCCCACCCTCCTGACCCCCCCAAGACCTGCCAAACGTCCCTGGTGGTCCAGCGGGGGTCCAGGAGCGGTCCGGGAACGATCTCCAGGGCGTGGGCCGTCGGCTATCAGTAATCAAAATGGCGCCGACGGCCCTTTGCCCTCACTATGTCACTGGGACCGACCAATAGCAGCGGTCGGTCCCAGTGGCATAGTGAGGGCAAAGGGCCGTCGGCGCCATTTTGATTACTGGCAGCTGACGGCCCACGCCCTGGAGATAGTTCCCAGACCGCTCCTGGACCACCAGGGACGTTTGGCAGGTCTTGGGGGGGTCAGGAGGGTGGGGGGTTGTGGTAAATTAAGTCGGCAGGTCTTGGGGGAGTCAGGATGGTGGGGGTTGTTAATTTAAAGGGTTGGGATGGGGTTTTTTTTGGGGGGGGGGGGAGGGGTTCCCAGAGAAAGAAAAGTTTTCTGATCTGGGGAGTGGACCGAAATGGCCCTCCCCAGACCCGAAAACAAAATGGGGAGGAAAAAAAAAGCTATGCACTCCCCTAATTTGCTCCATAAGACGCCCAGACGCAGAGCCGGTTTAGCACAATTTTTTTTTTTTTTTAATTTTACCCCTCTGAATCCTAGGTGCGTCTTATGGTCAGGTGCGTCTTATGGAGCGAAAAATACGGTAGTTCCTCCTTATCCTCATGCTCACCCAGCGCTATAACAAGTCAGGGTAAGGCCTACACGGTTACCCCCACCTCATTCAGGATTCCTCCACCTTATAGGCGCTATTGATCCCTCCGCCACTATCTGACTTCCCACCCAGGGAACAAGGTCTGAGACTAACTACCAAGTCTGCAGTTTACATACCCACCCTGACGCTTCTGACCCGTTCCTCTGCACCCTCCCCTCTAGCCACCATGCACTCACTCACAATTCCTACTATCTACAACCTCATGAGGAGAGCTCCAAAGCCCCACACCCTACTTCACAACCGCCAACAGAGTCTCAGGCCCATCCTGCTGACACCGGTCACCCAACTACTCGGCCTGACTCTTTTCTCTATGACTCTATTCAGTGCACAATCCATCTCCAAGAAAACTCATCTACTTAACGATTACCTCTCCAATTCTAAACCAGACATCTGTGCTATCACATAAACATGGTTAAAAGCCTCCGACACCGTCCTAATAAATCAACTTCCCACTCAGGCCTACGACGTCCTCTCTATTCCCAGACTCAAAAAAAGAGGAGGAGGGCTCCTCCTCGCAGCCAAAAAAGAGCTAGGCCTGACCCTGCAGGTCACCAACAACTTAGCCAACATCGAATTTGCCCTATTCAACTCAAAACATCTAGCAATAGGATTAATCTACGCTCCCCCTGGATTACTAGAGACAGACCCATCCCCTATCATTGAAATAGCAGCAAAACACCTCAATACCGGAAAACCAGCCATCCTGATGGGTGATTTCAACCTTCATGTAGACGTACAACCTCGCTCTACCAACTGTGAAACACTACTCTCTTCTCTCAGCCATATGGGTTTTAGACAAATTGTCAACAAGCCCACCCACAAAGCAGGTCACACGTTAGACCTAATCTTCATAAACGAAGGAATATCTCCACACACCAACCCAACCTGTCTACCTGTACCATGGACAGACCACCGAATCATCTCCTCGGTGCTAGAGATTAAGGAGCACCCTCCACAAACTTCACTCATTATCAATATCCTTCAGGAAACCTTGCTCCGGAGACCGCCTCGGCTCACATCTCGCTAAGGAACTGATTCATCTAGACCTATCGGACGCCAACGCCGCCACAACATCATGGTTCAACATCACTAATAACGTAGCAGACCAAGTGTGCCCCTTAACAACAAAATCTCTTCCGGACAAAGACAACAGGAAACCTTGGTTCACCACCGAGCTGAAATCGCGCAAACAGGAGCTCAGAGGTAAGGAACATAATTGGAGGAAAAACCCATCTACAACAACCCTCCTAAATTACAAATCCTGCCTAAACTCATATAGAAATGACATCAATAAAACAAAGAAAGAGAATTCTTTTCCAAAAAGATCCACCACTTCATCTTTGACTCAAGAGCTTTGTTCACCTATGTATCAGCACTCACCAAACCATCCACGCCCATCATTCCAGATGAACAAGCTCTCAACAAAGCCAAAGAACTGGCGGACTTCTTTGACAAAAAAATCACCACACTCGTCGCCCCCCTCAAAGGGCCATCCTTGCATCCGAATCACTCATTCACCTCCAGTTCTCAACCAATGCACGCTACCCTAGCAGAACTGGATACTCTCAAACCAACCTCCACCTTAGAAATAGAGAACATACTTAAGAAGATAAAACCATCGTCACATCCTTCAGATCACATTCCTTACAATCTGCTGCGCTCCATCCCTAATATCATCGCTAAACCCATTGCAGACATCATAAACTGCTCTCTCTCTCTGAAGGTCAAGTCCCTAACCAACTCAAGTTAGCAATGCTCAAACCTATCCTCAAAAAACCCAACCTTTCCACCGCTGACCCAGCCAACCTCAGACCCATAGCTAACCTACCTATGATTGCCAAAATCATGGAAAAAATTGTAAACAGACAACTCTCAGAATTCTTGGAAGAAAACAACATCCTCACCGCAAACCAATTCGGTTTTCGTAAGACACGGAACACTGAATCACTACTAGCCTCACTATCAGACACAATTCTCTTTAATATGGAAAAAGGTCAACCGTGCCTCCTTGCACTTTTAGATCTCTCATCAGCGTTTGACACTGTGAACCACTCGTGCCTCCTCCAACGTCTACGGACATCGGTATCACAGGATCAGCGTTTGATTGGTTCAAATCGTTTCTCGAAAACAGGTTTTATAAGGTTAAGATAAATAACAAAGAGTCTCATCCTATGGAATCAAAGTCGGGGGTACCTCAAGGATCATCCCTTTCTCCCACACTTTTCAATATCTATCTTCTCCCACTCTGTCACCTACTAAACAACCTCAAACTACTAATACACTACCTATACGCGGATGACATACAAATACTCATCCCCATAACGGAATCTATCCATAAAACCTTGTCTTATTGGAACAACTGCCTCTCAGCAATCAAAAACCTTCTCACAAGCCTCAACCTGGTACTAAACACTAATAAAACTGAAATTCTCATTATAGCTCCAGAAAATCTCAACCCACTCATCCCTCCTACTGCTAGCCAAGATCCTATCACCATTGACACCACTTCCACACAAGTAAAAGACCTGGGTGTACTCCTTGACAACAGACTCAGCCTCAGCAATTTTGTAAACATCACCACAAAAGAATGTTTCTTTAAATTGCAAGTGCTAAAAAAATTAAAACCACTACTACTCCACAGAGACTTCCGCCTAGTACTACAAGCCATCATCCTCCCGAAACTGGATTACTGCAACTCACTCCTACTGGGACTCCCCGCTAGCACCACCAAACCACTTCAGATGGTCATGAACGCTACGGCCCAAATTCTCACAAACACCAAAAAAAGGGATCATATCACCCCCATCCTCCAGCACCTTCATTGGCTACCGATCAAACACAGGATTCACTTTAAAACCTTTATGATGACACACAAGGCCCTACACAACATCGCTCCTCTCAACCTAACCTTTCAACTCCAGCTGCACTCCTCCAAAAGACAGACTAGAAGCGCCTACAAGAACATGCTACGCACCCAGCCGGCAAAAACCTCCCTGAGGAAACGTGCACTTTCCACAGCGGGCCCCACACTCTGGAATTCGCTCCCTCCAGACCTTCGCCTTGAATCGTGCCATATGGAATTCAAAAAGAAGCTAAAGACTTGGCTTTTCGCCCAAGCATTCCAGGAGAGCTAAGGGCCAGAAGAACATAGATCTCCTTCTGTACATAGGTTTTCAGATTAGTTCTCTGACTGTCACTTAATTAGAAATGATTGTTCTATGATTGTTCTTTGTATGTTTATTTGTAAGTTCCTTATTCGTTTTAATGTAAGCCGCCCGCGAGGCGACAGTTTTATTTCCTTGTAAACCGGTGTGATATGTATATTATACAGGAACATCGATATATAAAAATAATAAATAAATAAATAAAATTCAAGGTGGGATCACTCTTATCTCCGCACTGTTCCCTCCTTCCTTCCAAAGGTGGTTTCTCATTTCCATCTAAACCAAACCATCTCGCTGCCATCTCCAGACGAGCATAAGGACTCTGAGGACTCACGCCTTCTTTGCCATCTTAACGTCGGCAGACACTCCTAGTCAGATACCTGGAAAGATCGGAATCCGTACAAAAGACGGACCACCTATTCGTACTTCATAGCGGGAAGAAACAAGGGGAAGCGGGATCAAAGAAGTAATCAAAGCGGCCTACTTAGAGGCAGGAAAGTCTCCACCTCTACAAGTCAAGGCCCATTCCACAAGGTCCCAGGCAGTGTCCTGGGCAGAAACTAAAATGCTGTCACCCGCAGACATCTGTCGGGCGGCGACTTGGTCCTCCATTCACACCTTCTCGAGGTTCTGCCACCTGGATGTTCAGGCCCGGGAGGGCACAGCATTTGCAAGGGCAGTACGAAGTGGGCCACAGGCAGTGTCCCACCCGGTTCGGGAGTAGCCTTTGTACATCCCATTGGTCCTGAGTCCATCTGCTACACGCTAGGAAATGGAGAAATTACTTACCTGATAATTTCGTTTTCCTTAGTGTAGACAGATAGACTCCGCATGCCGCCCACGGCTGCCCCAAAATCCGGAAACCTCGGGTGACAATCCCAGAGAGCAAGACAAGCACGGGTAAGCCAGGTATTACCCCTAGTTAAGACAGCCATAGTTGCCGGGTATCTGTGTTTTTCAGTTGAGTGCACTAGCGGTCTCCAGTTGGAAATTAGTTCAACCAGTCCAATTAATCAAGTTAGCCAAATTAATCAAGTTTTTAAAACACACATATATCCACAATAGCTTTTCGAGGAGAATACTGAAGAGCAGAGCTTCCTGCACGGGTATATGTAGGCTGACGTCAGATTGAAATCTGACTCTGTCTCCCAGCTGCTATCAGGAGTACACTATACCCATTGGTCCTGAGTCCATCTGTCTACACTAAGGAAAACGAAATTATCGGGTAAGTAATTTCTCCATTGCGTGCATAAGGTTGCGCAGAAAATTCTACTACCAAAACTAGCTGCAGACATTGGGCATAGACATTTTCCCTTGCAAATTTCTCTGTGTGCCTTTTAAAAAAAAAATAGAAAACTATGCGTGTGAATGGCAGCTCCCTCCTCAACACCTCTGCTCAGTTCAGGTAAACTTGTGCACAGACGGGGCATACACATGTAAATTCACTCATCTGGGCGGGCAGTTCTTGTAAAAGGCTATGTCTGTGGTTCAAGCAGCATTTTACTCACAGAAATACCTTTTCAAAAGAACTCTTTCTTGAATATACACCTCAGCTGGCTCATTTCACAACGCAATGGTTACTTCTGGGAGAGATGCAAATATTGCATTTAACCAGTTTGCTCTTTCAGTTGTATTAGGAAGTGTCTGATAATTTTTACTCACCTTTTAGTGGATGTTTTCTATTGTAGAAGACTTGGTAAATTCCAGAGCTTTCATGCAGCATTCCATATTTTATTGTCTTTATGATTTTAAAATGTTTTATTAAAGCATATGCAAATTGCAGTAAGCTTTAAAAGGTAATTCATTAGAAAATGTGGCAAACATATTCTACTAGGCAGGGGTGGAAATATAGGGCAGCAGCCAAAACAAATTTAGGGGCTAGGGGCATTTTTTTTTCTCTAGCACAATAAAACCCTCTTTTTTTTTTTTCTTGTCTTATTTTTATGTTTATGGGGGGGAAGGGATGCTTACACTTATTTTGCTAGTTTTTATTTTACCTATTTTGAGGAGTTGCGTGATGATTTTTCCACCATTTTTAAAAATCTTTGCTCTCCCCATCATTTCAGTTACTCTCTCCCCCTCTCCATCCAGCCACTATCCATCCACCTCACCTCCTGTATGTGCCCTGGTGGCAGGGGGCAGCCCTGGACTGAGACGTCTCTCCTCAGGGTCCGAGCAAGCTGCATTGAGGGTACCTCTTTTCAGGTTCAGGCCTGCTTCTGCAGCAATGTCTCCCCTCAGCCACGGATCTCTCAGGCATAGGCCAATCAAAGCAGCAGCAGCATCCTTTGGCGCAGGCTGTCCTCTGCAGTGGCATTTCTCCTTGGTTTAGAATTTGAGGAATATAAGCTCCCTAAGTAAAATAGGGGTCCTACACACTCCCTTCTAATGTGTCCCTGAGCCTTTGAACAGTTATTTAATGCAATATCTCTTGCTTGTAATTTTATTTAAAACTGGGCATTTAGCCAAATTTTATCCAGTACTCCAGAATCTTAAATAGCATTCGTAGGATTTTGTACAAGAATATATCAGCCATAGAAAGCATGGTTTTATGCTTTTCTCTTTCTTTCCCCAGTATGCCCTAAATTTCTGACTGATTTTTTTATTAATTTTTTTTTTTTTTTTTTTTTTAAATCAGCAAGACAAATAATGGTGAGAGGCACCCTTGCCTAGTTCATCTGTTTTAGATGAAATTCCCTGCACAATACCCCATTAAACTTTCATTCTACCTTTTGTAGCCAAATAGAAATTATCCACCTAGCGTCTGAAGTTCAATCCAAATCTAAATGCCTTTAGCACAGATTGCAAGAAAGGCCATTTTACTATGTCAAATGCTTGTATTATGCCAGTGGAGAGTAATAGTGACTCCTGCTGGCTTTCTTTAGCAATATGTATGACGTTTTACTAATCTTCTAATGTTAATTGCACCCTGCTGTTTCCTTACAAATCTAGTATGATTTTTGTTAATCAGTAAAGGCAAATAATGCTCCAACCACCTCACTGAAATGCCAATGCAATACCATATGTGTAGGCTAGCACATAGGTTAAACCCGTGGGTGATGTGCGTCCATAACCCCTTATGCAAAATGCTATTAACTATTCCCCCCCCCCCCTTATGAAAAAAATAAAGGTGTGCCCGATGTGCACATTTTTACTCTCAAAAATTAATGCCAGCCAGCTGGCATTAATTCTTGAACCCCCAAAAGTTAGTTAAAGCAGAAAATACTGCTTTTCTGTAGTTCCTCCAACTTAATATCACCATGATTTTCTGCTTTTTGTTTTTTTTAAACTTTTGGGGGTTCCTCAAGATTTAATACCAGCTGGCTGGCATTAATTTTTGAGAGTAAAAATGTGCATATAGGGCACACATTTATTTTTTCCATAAGGGGGGGAATAGTTAATAGCCTCATCAACATAACATTTACATGTGAGGAGTGCTATTAGCTACACGCTGGTTTGGACATGGTGATATTAAGTCAGGGGAACTGAAAAAAGGAGTGACACAAATTTAAAAAAAAAAGTCTTTAACAGTCAAGTTAGGAAAACAGATGCTCTATTAGCGAGCGTCCATTTTCCTAATCCATGGCTTTGCACAGATTTTAAAAAGCGCCCAGGAGAGGAGGATGGGCTCGCGTTAGAAATCATCAGCGCCTGTTTTTTGCGTGCCAATATTGCATCAGTTTGTTTTGATCTTTACAAATATTCTAATGTCACTGTTCTAAAAGTGAAATGGGATAAGAGCTGTATTGTGTAGGATCCTGGCCTGGTTGATGTGTTAGCCTACGTAGACTCCACCAAAGGGGAATTACCCCTCGCCCTACCCCCATATCTCATTAAAAAGGAAATTTAGCCTGGAGCCACCTCTGAATAGAATGCTTTGCTGTCTAGCACCACGTACATCTGGTAGTGCGAAAGAAATGATCAGTAGCAGTTGTAAAAGCTAATAGGGAACAATCTTCTCCTGGACTTTTACCCAAATTTAATGCCATCTGAGCATCTCTCACTTCTGGATTTTA
Organism: Rhinatrema bivittatum; assembly: GCF_901001135.1. NCBI lineage: Eukaryota > Metazoa > Chordata > Amphibia > Gymnophiona > Rhinatrematidae > Rhinatrema > Rhinatrema bivittatum. Next base: position 92,998,387 of record NC_042617.1, on the reverse strand, counting down.
CTTTGGTTAATTTATGTACCTTTTTGGTTTGTTTGATTTTGTTATTGTTGTCATGTATGTTGCCTTTTTGTGTGTGTTTAGCCCTTTCTTTTTCTGTCCTTCCTGCTAGGGGTGAGGAATTAGAAGGCTAATTCTGGGCTAAACCTTCCAGATGCTTGTCCCCAGGTTTTGCTATAATTAGAATTTTCTCTTTCTTACCAGAACCTGACTGACAGGAAGAGATGCACATGAAGCCAATTTGTCAAAATCTAGTAAAATGTATTCAATAGCCAGCAAATATCTTAGTGCGTTCAAAATCAATCTTGCTTAATGTTCAGTAGTTAGTTTATTGCCAGTTCCCTCTTCCTAGGGAGAGAATGCTACGAGTTGCCAGATATCCCTGTGTACTTCTTTCCAGTAGGTTCCTTTTATTTGTGTGTGTGAACATGACAACCAGCACATTTGTTGCTGATCAGTCCTTTGTTACATTTGATAAAATGAGAAAAATTGTTAGAAAAAAATTGAAAGGAGCAGCTACAAAAGTAAAAGATGTCCAAGAGGCGTGGTCATTGTTAAAAAATACCATTCTAGAAGCACAGTCTAGATCAGACCTGGGCAAGGGGCGGCCCGCGGGCTGAATCCAGCCCGCCCACTGCTGAGAGCAGACGGGGAATGAGGCACTGCTGCCTTCCCTTGCAGAGGGAAGGCAGCAGTTCATTCTCCGCTCCCTCGCTCCCCGATTGGCCGGCCAATCGGGGAGCGAGGGAGCGGAGAATGAACTGGTTTTTTTTTTTACAGCGTCCGGGGGGGGGGGGAGGAGGGAGTGACTCGAGCGAAGACACGCTGTCCGATTGGCCGGTGCTGGGCAAGCCTTGCCCAGCACCGGCCAATCGGGCAGCGTGTCTTCGCTCGAGTTTCTTTCCTACATATGTCACAGAGTTTTTTGCCGGTCCGCGGCGCGCGCTCCCGGTCGCTGCCGTTGCCGCTGGGCCGTCAGCACGTTCAAGCCCAGTGGAAACGGCAGCGGTGTTGGAAGAAGCTGTGGCACCCGCGGCTGGCCTTTTCTTCTTCCCGCGCCTGCCCCCCCCCCCTCCCGTGACCCGAAACAGGAAGTGATACACGGAGCGGTGCGCGGGAAGGAGAAAGAGCCGTGCCGCGTCGGCTGCAGCATCAGCCCCCGAGCAATTGAACCAGCCGGCAATCGAGAAGAGTCAGCAGCATGAGCCTCCCGCGGCCGAAGGGATTCTTCTTTCTTGGTCTGCGGGGGCTCATGCTGCTGACTCCTTTCTCGATTGCCAGCTGGTTCAATTGCTCGGGGACCGATGCTGCAGCCGACGCGGCACGGCTCTTTCTCCTTCCCGCGCACCGCTCCGTGTATCACTTCCTGTTTCGGGTCACGGGAGGGGGGGGCAGGCGCGGGAAGAAGAAAAGGCCAGCCGCGGGTGCCACAGCTTCTTCCAACACCGCTGCCGTTCCCACTGGGCTTGAACGTGCTGACAGCCCAGCGGCAACGGCAGCGGGAGAGACCGGGAGCGCGCGCCGCAGACCGGCAAAAAACTCCGTGACATATGTAGGGGGAAGAGGAAGTGAGTAAGAGAGAGTGAGAAGCAGCCAGCCAGCCTGTGTGTGATTGAGTGGTCAGAGAGCTGATGTGTGTGTGTATGTGAGAGACAATGAAAGTGATTGCTCAGGGAGATGACTGATGTGTATGTGAGAGTGTGAGGCATTAGTCAGGGAGGTGACTGATGTGTGTGTGTGTGTGTGTGTGTGTGTGTGTGTGTGTGTGTGAGAGAGAAAAAGCATGGAAGTGAGAAGTCTGGGTATGTGGGAAAGCATGGGCATAAGAAGCCTGCAGTTGTGGGAGTGAGAAACCTGGGTGAGTGTGCATGCATGAGAGAGAGAGACTGCTTGGTAAGGTGACTGTGTGTGTGAGAGAAAAAGACTGGTGTGTGTGAATGTGAGAGAATGTGATTCAGGGAATGAGAAGCCTGTGCACGTGGAGAGTGAGCATGGAAATGAGAGAGACTGGTGTGTGTGTAACAGAGAGAAAGTGATTATGGGAATGAGAAGCCTGTGCATGAGAAGAGAGTGAGCATGAGAGTGAGAAACCTGGGTGTGTGTGAGACACAGCATGGGAGGGAGAAGCCTCTATATCTGAAATAGAACTTGGTAGTGGGAAGCCTGTGTGTGTGTGTATGCATGAGTGAGATCAGGTGACTGGTGTGTGTGTGTGTGTGTGTGTGTGTGTGTGAGAGAGAGAGAGAGTGAAAAAGTGATTATGGGAATGAGAAGCCTGTGCATGTGAAGAGTGAGCATGGGAGTGAGAAACCCGGGTGTGTGTGAGACACATCATGGGAGGGAGAAGCCGGTATATCTGAAAGAGAACATTTATTTATTTATTTATTTATTTATTTAATAACTTTTATATACCGACGAACGTTGGGAACATCTCGTCGGTTTACATAGAACAGAACTTAGCAACAGGCTTTACAATTATTGCATAATTAAATAAGGAACATTCAGAACATACAAATAACAGATTAGATTATATAAGTAAAATTATCAGAGTGGGATACGTGAAAGAGGTTATCTAAACGGGGGGGGGGGGTGTGTGTGTGTGAGAGAGAGAGAGAAAGAAAGTGATTTTGGGAATGAGAAGCCTGTGCATGTGGAGAGAACAAGCATGGGAGTGAGAGACTGGTGAGTGAGTGTGTGTGTGTGTGAGAGAGAGAGACAGAGAAAGTGATTATGAGAGTGAGAAGACCATATATGCAAGTAGAACACGGGAGTGGGAAGCCTGTGTGTGTGTGTGTATGGCATGAGAGAAACTGTTCAGGAAGGTGACTGGTGTCTGTGTGCCAAAGACTGTTTGGGAGATGATTGGTGTGTGAGAGACAGAAACTGGTCATGGGGGCATGACTGGTATGGTGTGTGTGTGTGAGAGACATGGGCACTAAGGAAGAGGACCATAAGTATAGAGCTTAGCTTCTACTGCTGCTTCTGGTGTGTGCCATGGCCTGCAGGGAAGGGGAGTAGGAGAGCTGCTGGAGGGGGTAAGTAAAGGTGGCTTTAAGTTTATTTTTCTTGACTGCCATTTTAATTGTGTGATGTCTGCTTTTTTGAAATATTTTATTGGTGTTTGGAGAATGTTTAATAGTTTTTATGAGTTTTTAATTGTTGGATGTTATTCTGTTCATAGCTGTTTAGAAACATTTATTCTGCTTATTAGTATAGTTTTACAATTATTTCTGTTTGGGGATCTCTAGCTGCTTGTTAGTTCTGTTTTCCTAATAAGAGGTGTATTGGTGTTTAGGGTCTGATGTAATATTTGTAGTGTTGCCTTTTCATAGATAGGGTTGCTCCTGTTTGAGTGTATTCCATAATACAGGTGTAACTGTGTGCGGATTAGTTTATGTGCATTACTACAGATCCTGGGAGTATGTTAGGTCGGTTCTGTGTCTGTTACCGAGATGAGATATTTTGCTAGCATGTAAGCGTTTGTATCGGTTTTATTTGTTGTGTTTTCTCAGAGGACATACATTGGTGGTAAACTGCTGTCTTTTCATAAGTAGGGCTATTGAGAACTGAGTTAATTATATTAGTCCGGCCCTCTAAAACCATCCCAATTTCTCATGCGGCCCCATGGGAAAATTAATTGCCCACCCCTGGTCTAGATGTATTCCACACATTAAGAAAGGTGGAAAGAAGGCAAAACGATTACCGGCATGGTTAAAAGGGGAGGTGAAAGAAGCTATTTTAGCCAAAAGATCTTCATTCACAAATTGGAAGAAGGATCCAACAGAAGAAAATAGGATAAAGCATAAACGTTGGCAAGTTAAATGTAAGACATTGATAAGACAGGCTAAGAGAGAATTTGAAAAGAAGTTGGCTGTAGAGGCAAAAACTCACAGTAAAAACTTTTAAAAATATATCCGAAGCAGGAAGCCTGTGAGGGAGTCAGTTGGAACGTTAGATGATCGAGAGGTTAAAGGGGCACTTAGAGAAGATAAGGCCATTGTGGAAAGATTAAATGATTTCTTTGCTTCGGTGTTTACTGAAGAGGATGTTGGGGAGGTACCCGTAATGGAGAAGATTTTCATGGGTAATGATTCAGATGGACTAAATCAAATCACGGTGAACCTAGAGGATGTGGTAGGCCTGATTGACAAACTGAAGAATAGTAAATCACCTGGACCGGATGGTATACACCCCAGAGTTCTGAAGGAACTAAAAAATGAAATTTCAGACCTATTAGTAAAAATTTGTAACCTATCATTAAAATCATACATTGTACCTGAAGACTGGAGGATAGCAAATTTAACCCCAATATTTAAAAGGGTTCCAGGGGCGATCTGGGAAACTACAGACCGGTTAGCCTGACTTCAGTGCCAGGAAAAATAGTGGAAAGTGTTCTAAACATCAAAATCACAGAACATATAGAAAGACATGGTTTAATGGAACAAAGTCAGCATGGCTTTTTACCCAGGGCAAGTCTTGCCTCACAAATCTGCTTCACTTTTTTGAAGGAGTTAATAAACATGTGGATAAAGGTGAACCAGTAGATATAGTATACTTGGATTTTCAGAAGGCGTTTGACAAAGTTCCTCATGAGAGGCTTCTAGGAAAAGTAAAAAGTCATGGGATAGGTGGCGATGTCCTTTCGTGGATTGCAAACTGGCTAAAAGACAGGAAACAGAGAGTAGGATTAAATGGGCAATTTTCTCAGTGGAAGGGAGGGGACAGTGGAGTGCCTCAGGGATCTGTATTGGGACCCTTACTGTTCAATATATTTATAAATGATCTGGAAAGAAATACGATGAGTGAGACAATCAAATTTGCAGATGACACAAAATTGTTCAGAGTAGTTAAATCACAAGCGGATTGTGATAAATTGCAGGAAGACCTTGTGAGACTGGAAAATTGGGCATCCAAATGAAGAGCTCGCAGGTCTTCTTCAGGATCCCATGCCTTCCTTTGGCCTCTAAACCATCTAAAGTTTGGGAACACCCTCCAGGTGTTCCAGCACTGCTGTTTTAATCCCCTGAAGGCCAGTCCAGATCCTCAGGGATCAGGCCATATAGCAGACTATCTTTAGTCTGGAGTTGGTTTCTCTGAGCACTTCTGTGGCTCTGTGCATGAGACATTCAGCCTTGAACTGAGCCAAGCTTGTTTCAAAACCAAGAAACATACTTTTTTTTTTTTTTCCCTGACAGTGAGATGCAGGAGGGGTTTGAGGGTTGCATAAGGTTGTTGCTCAGGCATGCAAGGCAACCGAGCCTCCTTTTTATTTCAAAGTAGCATTGATATCATTAGTCTATGCTAGAGGAAATCCTGGAGGCTGGGCCTATAAAACTGAGAGCTGTGTGACCTTGTCTAAAGCAGGATGCCATTAGTCATGCCAGGACATCGCCGCAGAGGACATGACACTATGCTGAGCCTGAGGTGTAGCAGCCCAGGTTCAACGGCATAATACGATTAGTTAGGTGAAGACAATTTCACAGTTGAACAAATACTCTGATCCTTCTAATCTCTCAAGTTGTGATTGTTCTCTCTACTTTCAACAGCCATGGGCTCCTCTAAGCAGTTGTCTGAGCATTTGAAAATGAAGATATTTCATTATTACAAAGCAAAGGGAAGCTATTTAAAGTTCTTTAAATGCTTCCAACTAGCAATTTCAATTGTCAAAAAACATTGTTAAGAAATGGAAGTTACATTGGCTTGTTTAAGTCAAGGCAAGATCTGGAAGACCAAGAAAAATCACTGATAGAAGTGCTCGAAAACTGGTCAGATCTTCAAAATAGAACCCAGGGACCATTGCAAACAACCTGCTGAAAAGTTCTCCTGACGCTGGAGTACTTGTCCACAGGTTTATAGTACAGCGTTACTTACATAACAATAATATGCATAGGAGAGTTCTGAAATGGAAACCTTTTCTATGCTTATCTCAAAAGTCATCATCTAAAGTATGCAAAACCAAACCTTGAAGAATATAAATCTATTTGGAGCAACAAGCTTTGGACCTATGAAACAAATTTGAACTGTTCAGCCACAACCACACAAGTTTAAGAAAAATTTGTTTAAAAATTTGTTTTTTAAAAAAGCCCCTTCTCTTTCCAAACTAGCCAATGGTATAGTCCTCTGAAATAAAAAAAAAAAAAATCATGCAATCTCCCAGCCAGGGGAGTTTACCTGACACTGGAGTACTTCCACCCCATCTGAAAAAAAAGGTCTGCAGGGTAGGGTGGAGGGATCGGATGTTAGGAAACATCTCTGGCTGTGGTGCAGGGTACAGTACAGTGTAAGCAGCTACAGAGTAGGTCTTGCTTCCTTCTCATCCTCCTGTAATCACTATTACTCCGTGGATTGGTAGAAATGCTGCTCAGTGTGGGTGGTTGAGAAACACACTATCCTAGAAGCTAATGTTCCACAGATCGTGAAGAAACTGAAGCTGAAAAGAGGTTGAATATTTCAGCAAGACGACGATCCAAAACACAGATCCAAAATCAACACTGAAGTACTTGCTAGGGATGTGCATTCATGGTTTTTTTTGTTTTGTCTTGATTAGTGTACACAAAAAAGAAACAAAATGAAACTATCTTTTTGGCTGCACATCCCTAGTATTTGTAGAAAATAAACTGAAGGTTTTAGAATGGCCTTCATAGTCCACAGAGTTGAATATTGAAAATCTATGGGGAGATCTGAAACATGCAGTACGTGCAAGGAGATCAAATAATATTTCTGATTTAGAAGAGTTCTGCAAGGAAGATTGGGGCAGGGGGGAATATTAAAATCAAGAACACTGAGAACCTGCTATTCAAATCGGCACTTAGCCAGCAAAGTTGCGCCGCTGAATATCCGACTGCAGTCTGCACCTGCCACTTCAAGTCTGGGGTGAGGAATGGGCGGATCGGGAAGGAGTCGAGTTGGCTGGGTAAATTAGCTGTCTAACTCAATATTCAGAGTTTGCTGGCTGATTTGTCAGGCCAAAGGGCTGTCCTAAAGTTAGCCAGTTTATACATAAGTTGCTAACCAGCAGAGCTGCGTGGTGGCTGAATATGGACCTCAAAGATTCATAGCCGGCTACGAGAAACATTTGGAAGCTGTTAATTCTATCAAAGGAGGTGTCCAGACTTTTGCACATGCCAAAATCACCTTTTTTTTACTGTTTTCAATCCGTTAAAATTAGCAAATAATAATTTTGCATGAAACATTGCAGAAAGACGGGTTTAACTTTTCTACCATCTGGAGGTTGTGTCAGCGTCTGATCACTTAGCGATTCATTGAATTTGACCAGGGGTGCCTAAACCTTTGCATACAAATGTACTTTTGCTGTTTCTATGATCTCTTTGGGTACTCTGAACTCTCTCTCCATCTATAGGTGTGTTTTTTATCTGATCTTCCCAAGGTATATTTCTTTGACATTTAGCTTTCAAATCTTTGCTTCTGTCTGTTTCAAAAACCCCTAGGCTTGGATCTCCTTTGCCTTTTTTTCCAAATTCATCCCGATGCGCGCTCCAATCATTTGTGACTCTTTCTTTCTAAAATTTTCATTTTGTTAAAGAAGCAGACAGTCTGCTCTCCTGTATTAATTTCTCTCTGACTGACACAATATTTAATTGCTTTAATATCCCCACGGATGTCTGCCACTGCTTTAGAGATGTTGGCTTTCTCTCATTCATAAGAGAGATAATATCTGCTCTTGTAAGTGCAGCGTCTGTCAGTCGGGTACTGTTGCTGTTATAAGTCTATTGTCGATGCTGATCCCTGAGAATTTATCCTGATACCAGCAGAGTGCTCACTGGGAACATGTCCCAGTACCAGCACGGGTCTACTGGACAGTAACCCAATAAGAGCAATAACAAGTGTGTGTATCAATTGAAATATAAGCACTAGAACCAAAAAAGCTTTCAGAACCCAGAACGGAAAGGCTATCCTTTCCTTAACAAGTCTGTTAACTAGTACAGGAGCAGAAGCAACATAGGTGGCCAGGCTTGACCCCTCAAATGTTGGCAGAGTTGTTAATAGTTACATAGTTAAATGGCAGTGGATAAAGACCAGAAAGGCCCATCTAGCCTGCCCAGCAGTGATATCCTCTTCCTGCTCTCTCTCCTTAGGAACTGTGTTTTTATGCCATTTTGATGCATTATTCACTAGCTTCTATGATTTGGTTTTATTCTGTTTTTTTCATTACAACTGCACCCTTCTGATAGGAATTCCTAATTGTTGGGGCCCATTGGCTACCAGGTTTTTTTTAAATCTATTTTTTTGTGTTCAAAAATAGAGGCCTTTCAATACTGCCTTTGAGATTTTTTTATTTTAATCGTAAATCTCAAGATTTCTTTTTTTGCAGCAGCAGTTAAATAATCAGATTTGCTCTTGCTTTCTGCAGGGGATTCTGGGAATGAACGGACTATGGTACTCACCATGACCCGGGTGTCCATCAGTTTCTCTCCCATGGTCTTGAGCGTGTTTGGTATTAGATCCTGGGAAGTGTCTACGTGCCTTGGATATTTAGCTTTAAGTGGATAATGTTAAACCCTCTAGATTAAGAAATTTGTTTTGTTGTTGTTTGTAATTGTGGGGCTAGAAAAGTCCTCTTCCTTAAAACCATTCTTATTCAGGTAGTTAAGACAATATATTTGAAGGCTTAAGGTGCCATGGGGTCAATTACCTGGTTTGGTTAAAAATGTTTCACAAGAGTCATGGTAAGTCCTGGGCAGAGAAATCATTTGCCTCTGCTTTGGAACTTTTCAAAGCAACCACTGGACTGCCTAAGCCTCCTTGTTCAAGGCCTTATCAGTTGCATAAGCATCCCCCCATGTGTCTTGACAAGGAGGGTTCTATCAGCAGTTATTAAACTAGCAGCAGATATTTTCCCTCCTGGTAAGGCTTCAGGGTACTACCGTGGCAAGTCCATTGGTCCAGGCCATTGAAGGTGGAATGTTTGACAAATTGGGTTTCTCAAAGTTCTACCATAATAGCTCTGATTTACATGCATTTTTATTTTTCATGTCTAAATCTAGGAGAAGTATGCCTACCTTATGTTAAAATATTCTGGTTTGATAACTCTTGCTTTGCTTATGTAGATAAAGTTATTAACCAAGAAAGCTGAAGTATATTTTATAGCCAGAAAGCTCTTATAACTGAGGCTCAAGAGCAAGATGCAGCTATCTATCATGTAATGAGCCCTTTTGTCTAAATTATGGTCTGGGTTTTGACTGTCTCTGTCTGCTGTAAAGAAGGACATTAAACCATAGTCTGGACTATTATGGTGGAACACCAAGAAACTCAACCAGTAGGTAAAGAAATTGTCCTTTTTCAGTTATATCGCCCCTTTTCCTCCTCCTCCTCCTCCTCTTGGATATATATATTTTAAGTCCTTAAGGCACATCTCATAGGGCAGACTATCTACCATTTTAATAGACCCCTTGCCACTTTGTTGTTCTGGAGATAATGCCTCCAGAATCGGACACAATACTCCAGATGATGTCTCGCCAGTGAATTGTACGGTGTTATTGCCTTTTTTTTCCTGCAGCTTATATCACACCTTATGCACCCTGTCCTTTGCCTCTCTTTACCCTCAGTGACAAACCTAGAGTTTGCCAGATATGATCACTTCCAAATCCCACTCCTTTTGGTAGGGCTAAATATCTCTCATGTCTGCCCTTTAATTTCTCACAGTTAATTGTTAGTTTTCAGTAAGTGTCATAAAAGTTAATTGCCTTTACCCCTGAGTAAATCGGTACTTTGGCATCAGCAGAATTGTGCTTCATTTTCAATCCATAGAAAAATACAGGGCGATAAAGACAAATACAAATGTATTGTCACAGTGGACGATACTTTGATTACGGTTGTGTGATTTTTTTTTTTTTTTTTTTCATTTGCCCAGGTGAATGGTTTGGGTTTTTTTGGGGGTTTTGTTTTTTTTTAGATCCAGTAAGTTTTATATATCTGTCTCTTTCTCTAGAAACTAAAGAAGCAGGTGCTGATAATCGTTACATAGTTGATGATGGAAAGTCTCAGAAGCTGACGCGAGATGATATAGAAGCTTTGAAAGAGAAGGGCATTAAAGGCCAGGTAAAATTTAATAAAAGTTTTGATGATATCCTGTGCTACTGTATGGCTAGGGTTTATCTTTCTGCTATGAAGCAGATAGTAGAAGCAATGTAATAATATTTGGTCAGTGTAAGTGTGTAAATATGTCTTTATATTATAGTTGCTTACGCTTACTGTATTAAATTGAATATGTCTAACACATTATAGCTTGATCCTTTCAGGCTAATTTTAATGTGCGCCCATACCCGGGCGTATCAGCGTACAAGTGGAGATACGCTGGAATTTTTAATCTTGCTTGCTTATGATTTAAAATACTGAGTATAAGTATGCTCCTAATTTTAAGAGATTATTCAAGCAAAACTACTTCGTGTATCTTCCATAGGACTTTGCTGGCTTTAACCTCTGTATGTAAGTGGATTGTAAAACATGCTTGTATGAGGGACGTTCCTAATTTCTCCAATGAGTCCACCGGTTTGCCCGGTCAATCTCGAGGTCATCCAGATCTTTCTGGTTCTTCATCCTGCACCCCCCACTCCCCGGTTGATCTGGACACCTCACCCTGTCGTGTAAGCCTAAAAAATGCGAGATCTGCAGACTTACTACTCATCAGGAGCAACAGTAAAGCTGCATGACTAACCAACTGCTGCACGCTGTGGCCTCTGGTTTTAAAATACAGAATAATGCATGTCAGTTGGCCATGCCCCATCCCAACTCTGACCCATTTCCGTACCTTTAATTTGTGTACGCGTATATACATACATAACTTCCAGCTTTTAAAATACGCGCTGCTTGCATGCAGCCCACATACTTGCGTATGTCCAAGCTTTTTAACTTGAGCAACAATTTTAAAATGCGATCCTGTGTGTTTTCTGGAGTATTTTGGTAGTGCCCAGAACCAATAGTAGTAATAATCCCATATCAGTTAGCAGTTTTGACCATAAGTAATTAATCTTGGACTTCATTAGCAGCTGTACTATATTTCTGTGGGCAACCATTTAGTAAGAATACTTCATACTCTATGGATCTCATTGTCCATATTGGCTATGATGTCACAAAGAACAATAAATCATGCACTGCCTGAACCAGTCCAATCCTTTTCCATGTGACATAACTTGTCATATTCTTCCATGCACGACTGCTCCCAATGGTTCAGGGGAATTGCACTGGTACAGTTTTAAGAATTAAAAAAACGAATGGCTTTAACGGTGGAGTATTTCTACTTGCTTTTGAAATGTGGCACGGTACTTTGACAGGTACAGATTTGTTTTACATTAATATATTTCTTGCTTAAGGGCAAACAATTTAAGCAAGTTATAATAAAATTAAAAAACATAATGAAATACATATCAATTTAACACATACCCCCTCCATCCCACTTCTAACAAAACCAACCACTCATAAACATAACGACAGTTCACCAACAGAACAAACATCTAGCCATCCACACACATACCCAACATGTGTTAAGCGCCACGCCATTCTTTATGACGCTTATGGCCAGGGAGACAAGAACACTTTATAGAAAACATTTTTTATTATTCAGTATAAGTATTCTTGGGAGATGCTGATGCCATGCCTCTGACAAACTGTCCACCAGCATTTCATCGTATATAGAAAGTGATCCTTCTTTTATAGATAACATACAATATTGCAGAAGATTCTAGTGTGCGTGACTACCCAAAGAATAATTTACAAAGGTTGTCATGTCAACTGCATGATAAAATCATCCCTAGCTACCCCTGATGACTTTTTTCTAGGTGTGGCCCATTTACCATCACTCTCGAGATAGTCCTTTGTTCTGTTAAAATCTTACTGGTCATGGCAATTAACACCTCTGTGGCTGTGTTTATAGAAACTCCTGAGAATTAGTGCCTGAAGCTCCCACCGTTGGTTTCTTCTTTGTATGACCTTATGAATAAGCATCAACTTGGAGCCAGTCTGTCCAGATGTCCTGAAAAACCTGCAAGTCATTCTCAATAAGTCACTTAGAGTCCATTCATCCCAGGCAGGCTAAGAAAACAGAGGACTCTGGGACATATTTTCTTTTCTCAGTGTTAGTTTTCTGTTCAGGCACACATCACATGCCATATCACCAGACCAAACACACCTGTACACATGGTCATAAAACTTTGCCTTTCCAAACATGTTAAAGATCCTACAAATCATCATCCCTTCTAGCAACAGCAAACCATATTCCAAAAAAAGATACATAACAGTCCTTAATAATCAATTCAATTCTCTTATGAGCTATTAATCAGGACAGCCATTTTATAACTTATTAAATACTTCCGTAAAGAAGATGGTCTTAACTGTCTTTCAGAAATGTATGCAATCTAAGATAATCCTAGCTTCTAATGACAAGTGGATCCTTAGGCATGGAGCCACATATTTAAAGGGATGTTGCCTAGTGTATGACAAAAATACTTTGATACTGATTCAATCAGGAAAGCTTTTGTGATGACTGTAAAGTAAGAAAAAGTCCATGCCATTCTAATTTCTCTATTGGGTAAGGTGCCTCAGTTCCATTTACAGCCTTAAATGTTAAGCAAAGACTCTTAAACTGCACCAGAAATCTAACTGGCAACCAATGCAAAGGCTCCAGGATCTGAGAGATCCTCTCCAGAATATTACAATTAACAATTATTCTGGCTGCATTCCGCATCAACTGCAAGCTGTTTAAATGCTTTTATGGGGGGAGACCAATAAGGAGAGTATTACAATAATCAAAATCCACTCTGGACATTAGAGCATGGGCTATTAGTTAATTCCACATATTATTCTGCCTGTCATGGATTCTGTGTGTTAAATCTTTCTTACTTACCTGTATGAACTAGACATTCTTCTGGATAGACATCAGCAAGACATTTAATTGAGAAGTAGGATTAAACCAAGTAATTCTGATATCACTCTATAACCAAAGAATGAATAAGTGGTAACATTTCTCCCCCAAGTTCAGCTCTCCAAGGACTCCTAACCTATTTGAAATCTGGGGCGCGTAGTATGGAATGATGCTTTGTCCAGACTTCAACTTTCACTTCCTTTTTCTTTGGCTGTTTCATTGCTCTGCATCATTGATATACCAGGATCTGAGATAGACCTCTGGTCTGAACTCAAGCCCGTCCTACATTGCTGACCTGCTTTTGGATGTCTACTTCTTTTTTTTTTTTTTTTTTTTTGTTTCCTAGAAAATTTCCACCAGCACGTTCTTTCTACCTATCCAAGGCATACAACCATTTAAAAAAAACAAAAATATAACTATTGGTGAAAATCTAGTTTTAAATAAATCTATTTTTGAACCAACAGTAGTATCTATTTAATGATTTTCTATTATAAAGTGGTAATAGATGGCCCTGGAGTGAACACAAGGCCCCCTTCACCCATCATAAGCTGTGAGAGGAAAGTTAGAAGGATACTTGTAACTAGCAGCAGATCCCGGAGAGTGTATTTTAGTTGTTTGTTATCATTAGTGAAATTTTAATAGGTTGTGCTTCTTTTGTTGGGAGGGATTAAAGTCTCTTATGGAAAATTTTTTTCATAAAAAAAAAAAAATACCAATAATGTGGAATTTACCATTGGAATCTTGACTTCAGCCATACCCTTGTTTCATAGTGAGCACCACTGATCATCCCTGTACCTTCCAGCCCTCTTAGAAATCATTTAAACCATTGACAGACTTTAAAAAAAAAAAAAAAAAAAAAGGCATTGTAGTTCCTTTATGGAGAAATACACTGCTATAAGGCAGGTCTCGCTTATGACACATGCCATTGAAGCCATCACAAGAGAGTGCAATTATAAATGTGTTCCTTATTTATAATGACTACTGCGTGGCAGATTTTACAGGAAGAAATCCTCTGACTTTTTTGTTTTTCTGCAGGAAATAGTTCAGCAGCTAGTAGAGAACAGTACAACATTCCGAGACAAGACAGAATTTGCTCAGGAGAAATACATAAAGAAGAAAAAGAAAAAGTAAGCTTATCGGGCAAAGAAAAAAAACAAGTTGTTATGGTTCTTTCCTGCAAAGACTTCCGCTGTTAAATGCTGCATTTAACTTCCCAGGTATGAGGCAGTCGTCACGGTCTTAAAGCCTTGCGCTCGCACTCTTGCTATGATGTACCACGGAAGAGAACCTGGTAAAATCTGGTAAGCAATGCTTTATTTTGGGTTATAATGTGCTTTGGCAGACGGTATCATGTGATTGGTTGGGGATGCTGGAGCTGGGCTGAAAAGTCATGAGTCACAAAGTGTTTTGTAGAGTTGAAAAGTGATATCCGCACCGGGGATTGGCGGATGGGGAACACTGTGACCAGCCCAACTAAAAACACTATCAGGCTGATTACAGTATAGTGCGCTCCAACGGAGTGCACTGTTAACCCGCCATTGGACACGCGTTTTCCCTTACCCCTTATTCAGTAAGGGGCGGAAAACGCGCGTCCAACCCGCCGAACCTAATAGCGCTCTCAACATGCAAATGCATGTTGATGGCCCTATTAGGTATTCGTGCGCAATTCAGAAAGTAAAATGTGCAGCCAAGCTGCACATTTTACTTTCAGAAATTGGCGCTAATTTCTTCCGGCACCGGGAAAGTGCACAGAAAAGCAGTTAAAACTGCTTTTCTGTGCACCCTCCGACTTAATATCATGGCGATATTAAGTCGTAGGTCCCGAAGAGTAAAAAAAAAAAGTTAAAAAGAAAAAAAAAATTTGCAGTCAGAGTGAAAGGAGAAGTGGACTTTCTCTTTAACTGATTTATATTCCACTTCTCAGGCACTTCAGGTATTGTGGGTATTTCCCTATCCCCAGAGGGCTTTCAATCTAAATTTGTACCTGAGGCAATAGAGGGTAAAGTGACTTGCCCAAGGTCACAAGGAGCAGCAATGAGATTTGAACCCTGGTCTCTTGGTTCATAGCCTTCTGCTCTAACCTCTAGGCTACTCCTCTGCTCCACAATTAGAATGGACACTTGGAATTTGTCCCAATGCAGACAAGTGGAAAATTGCCACCTTTAATGTAAACAGTTGCTGGGGCAGAGACTGTGGAGTTGGCAATATGGACTAGATTTAAAAATGTGTTTTGGTACTTAGGCTCTGTTTAGTATGTTAAGTACATTTTTATTCAAGAAATTACAGTTCTGTACAGAATTTTAATCCTCAATCTGATTGGTTTGCATGGCAGAAAAGGGATCAAGTGCAAGGATACTACAGAATGTTGCGGTATTGTATTTGGTGGAAAGTTTTTTAAATATAAACTAAAAAATGTATGATTTTATGTCTACTTTCTAAAATCAATTAATTTTCACTTTTTTGTGTGTGTCTGGGTAATCCCGCCCCCTTTTCCCCATCCACTTTATTAAATGCTTCCTATCAGATTTCGAGCAAGGAAAATTCAACAATTGCCAGGTCTCGGCCTTGGCTGTTGAGGCTCCCCCAACTCCATGGTGGTCAAAGAGAAGAAGTGTGAAACTGAGATCAACCTTAAGGATGAAGGGAGGAGTGGTGGCCTAGCCTGCTGCAGCAGAGATCATGCTGCTGAGTGCTTGAGGGAGAGGAGAGGCAGCCAGCTTCGGTGCACTTCTGTCTGGAGGCAGCTGAGCTGGTGCAAAAATGGAAGGTGGAGGGATGCTTCAGAGATGAGCTAAGAGGGAAGAGAAGCTTGAGGAAAAGCAGGATTTTGGGGAAGGTAGGAGGAGAGAGGAGCTAGTGTAACATGTCTGCTAATACAAGAAATCTGTTCTTCGGTCTGACATGACAGTGTGTGAGCTCTGCTCTCTTTAGTGTTGTAACATAATGCTTGCTTAGTGTAAGTGCACCAAAATAAATGCAACTGAAAGCGCATTTTAAAATAGACCTGTCATTTTTTTTTTTTTCTGAACCCAGGCTAGCCAGTTCTGCATTAAGATTACTGTACTTTGTGTGGTAGTCTTTCAGAGCTTCTTTCTATTGGCTTAGTAACTAACACACCCAGCTTTTTTTCTTTAATATCTTCCCAGCCAGTTACGTTATGACACTCTCGCTCAGATGCTGACTTTGGGGAACATCCATGCGGGCAGTAAAGTGATTGTAATGGAAACGTGTGCCGGCTTGGTTCTGGGCGCTGTGATGGAACGTATGGGCGGTAAGGAATCTTTATAAAGTAGTGATGCCTGGGATTAAGCATGCCTTTTTATGGAAAGTTGCGTTTAGTGCATTCTGCCAAGGAGGCTGATATTGAAAGCTTATATAACGCTACTTAGCCTTATAAATATAGCTTATCCTGCTAATTGGCAGCTGCTGAATACCCAGCTATCCTCGGCAGACGCTACTTAGCCAGATAAGCTATACTTATCCAGCTAAATAGAGGGCAAGTGGGCACATCGGAGCGGCGCAACCTATCCAGTTAACTCAATAAGTAGCAATATGTGCCCTGAACATGTTAAGTAAATCGGATAAGTTAGACCTGCCATAGAGTAGGTCTGACTTAAGCCGGACATAAGATAAGTTATAGTCGGCTAAGTTACATACCCTGATATCTTTTAATATGGGGTCCAGGGTTGTCAGCCTCTGCTCATATATCCAGTATAAAGTTAGAATGAATAGATTTGAATTTTGTGCCAAGTTACAAATACTGTGATGAAATTAAAAAAAAATACATGGTTTATAAGTAAAGACTGCCAATACTCCTAATAGTAACTTGGATGGAGATAATATATTTATTAATCCACTTTCATTCACTGAGTTCTTTTACTGTTCAGACTTATACATATAGCCACCTCTGGAGTGGATCCCCTAGTAGCATATTTCTGCTGCTCGGATTGCATGAAAGTTTCCAAAGTGTAAGAGAGCATGAAGGATGCAATTACCCAATTATGACTGGGGAAACTCATTTGTCAAAAGTCAGATGCTGTCCTTGACAAGAGTTTTTAACATCTGTCCCAAGACTTCTCTGGAGTCCTGATTTAGTGCTCTAGCAAATAGAGCATACATCCTCCTACTTCTCACATTCAGAGCATTGCTTAATGTAGGTAATGAATGAGCGCCAAATCAGGATTGCAAGAAAAAAAATACTCTAAATGGATTCATAATGTAAGTACAGCTGCAATGCAAGAAGCCAGTACAGAAAAAAAAATGCACTAATATGAGCGATTAATGTGTTATCTCAAAAAATATTCATAGAATTCTGGCCAAAGCCAGAGTTGCTATCTTTGTTAAATATAAAAAGTTTGCTTCTCTTTTTTTTTTTTTTTTTGTTAACATTAAGGATATGGCGCTGTCATTCAGATGTACCCAGGAGGAGGGCCTGTCAGAGCAGCAACAGATTGCTTTGGGTTTCCAGAGTCCTTTTCTGACACTCTTCACGAGTTCCCTCTCTGCAAGGTCGAAAGTCTCCTGTCCGGACGTTTTTCTTCTGCAGTTCCTTCTCAAGAGCCCAAGGTGGAGGAGACCAGCAACAGAGGAGACCAGCAACAGACTGCTGAAAAGGAATTCAGTTCTGAAACTGTTCCAGACAGCAACAAGCCTGAGGCTCAGGAAGCAATGGAACTGTCAATGGGAAAGCTGGAAAATAAGGCAAATAATGACCAAAGAGATGCAAAAGAGAAAAAAGACAATGTAAGAAGTATTTTCAGGGCTTACTCTATGAAGGAAAAGCTAACATTTTTTTGTTTCCTAACATCTGCAGACTTGAAACTTAGTAGAAAGCTGTTTTAGTGTGGATCTTGGGTCAGACATGAAGCACCAGGGTAAACATTCACACAGAGTGGTGTTTGTGGATGCTGAGCAGCAGTGCCAGTAGGTTTGCTTGTTATAAGATTGTTACTGCCCACAGTGCTCGTAAACAAAATCTGTGCACAGCGAAGGTAATACCAGCAGAAACGCCTGGTAACATAAATTAAGGGAAGCTAGGAAAGTAATCAGGAATTCAAATAGAAGAAAAAATAGCAAATACAATAAATCAGGGGGACAAGACTATTTTTTAGATATGTTACTGATAGAAGGAAGTGCAAAGGTGGCATTATGAGACTCTAAAGTGAAGGGGAGAAGGGAAGCAGAGACTGATGAGGAAAATAGCAGAATTGTTTAAATATTTCTCCTGGGGCATGCAGGATTGCAATCCTCACACATGGGTGATGTAATCTGATGGAACCTGGCATGGAAAAGTTATGTCAAAGTTTCTAGAACTTTGAACCTCTTTGAGCATGCACAGTTATTCATTATACTCCATATCCATGAGGGGTTCCCTCAGTCTCTTCTGCGGAGCCTGTAGTCTCGCAGAAAAGTTTCTCTCTCGCTCTCTCTCTCGCTCTCTTCTCCTGGAATTTTATCAGCTGTTTTTGGCTGATTTTTTTCGGTATCATCATTGTAGGGTCTCCCCAGTTCTCCCTTCTAGTCTCTTAGGCTTTTTGGCATATACGGTTAAGTTTTCTTTCGTAATCGATCTTCCGGGGCGACAGTGCGCTCAGTGCCCTCAGGTCATCAACAGCCATCAATTTTGACATAGTATCCCTTTTCTTCCACAGTGACATGTCATTGACAAGGTTCAAGCGATGCCTTCGCTTGAGGAGGACTATGTATATCATGGACCCCGATGATAGATGTATCCTCTGCCTGGGGGCATTGCATGACGTTCAGGGTTGCAGCAATTGCACACAGATGACCCCAAAAGGACGTGGAGCCCAGTTGGAGAAGACGGACAAACTCTTTGGGCACCAGAAGACCAATGCATCGACATCAGAGGGCCGTCAGCTTCGTTGACGGCGTTCAAGGACGCTGGAGATGGACTATCGCCCAGCTCCCCCCCCCCAAGCCAAAGACAGGTTCATCATCTTTAGCCATCACCAGGGAAGGACCAATCAGAGCATTGAGGGAAATTAAAGAAGCATTGGCATCAGTCCCTGTCAATGTATGGGGATGCACCAGCCTTGGCTGTGTTGACCCCGTAATGAGGAGTACCAATCTTCCAAGGTTCCCAGGTGTTCGTCTCAGCCTCCACTGGTCCCGATACTGGCCAGCAGTCCTTCTCTCTGATTCCAGGATGGACTGGGATCGAGATCCTCTTTGGAACAGTGATCTTTGAGGAAGAACTGTAGAAGCAAGTCCATCTAGTCATGGAGAAGGTGCTGCAGGACCTTGACACCAGAGCTGGCACAGTCTCTCCTCGAGCCACTGCTCGATTCCCTGCTCGCACTTATCAATCCCCGGGATGGCATCATTGCCCATAGGGGCATCGAGACCACCACCAACCGGTCTAGTGGTCGTCTCTGATTCCTCAGAGGAAGAAGCTCACCCAGTGACAGGGACAGCCTTGAGGTCAAGTTCCCTCCAGCCAGCCACGTCAGTTGCTATACAGTTCGCCAAAGACCAAGCACCTCAGGATCCATCTGTAGATGACAGTGGGGTGACTCCTATAACCCTTTGGGGAGTCTCTTCAAATGGTTCGAACACAGACGCATCCAATGGTCTTCCCTCTGACCCATCTTCTCCTGATGCCAGAAGGAATTCTCATCCAGAAAGCCTCTCCTTCGCAGGTTTCGTAAGGTTGATTTCAGAAATCATCCCATTTCAGTTACAGATGAAAGAGGATACCCGGCACAAGATGCTGGATATTCTCCAGTACATAGAGCTTCCTAAGGAGATCGTGGTAGTCGGCCCGCATATCGGCCTATCAGCTTTTTGCAGGCCAACATATGCAGAACATCCTGAAACATGTGCAGTAGGTGGCCAAGCAGCTGCCTCAGCAGCAGCAAAACACCCTCCAGTCACTGTTGCATAAGGGTCTGGAGTGCAGAAAACACAGGGTCCATTCAACCTATGATGATTTTGAGGCGGCATCGAGAGTGTCTGCTGCAGACATTGGCACAAATCTGTTTGTGGCCTCTCGGAATAGAAAGGTTCCTCAGTTCTGTTCCATGTACAGCAGGGGTGGGCAGTTCCGATCCTCGAGGGCCACAAACCAGTCTGGTTTTCAGGATATCCCTAATGAATATGCATGAGAGAGGTTTGCATGCACTCTGCCTCAGTTGTATGCAAATCTATGTCATGCATATTTATTAGGATATCCTAAAACCTCGACAGGTTTGTGGCCCTCGAGGACTGGAATTGCCCACCCCTGATGTACAGGATGCATGGTAATCTAGCCTCAGATGCCTTTGCCCTGCACTGGAGACAGGGCCTCCTGCATGCATATCCTTGAGTTCCACTGGTAGCAAAGACTGAAGCTCAAGGAGGATAGAGGGACTATGATACTTGTAGCCCTTTGTTAGGCGAGGCAGATTTGGTTTCCACTCCTTCAGGAGATATCCATCTGGAAACCAGTCAGACTGGGGACTTCTCTATATAACATCACCCAGGATTGTGGCAGGTTGCAATATCCCTCCCTGACCTATGTGATGAGCAAACTAATGGAATCACTGCTAAAACAGGGGCTAGTGCAGTTTTTGGAATCCACTGGATTGCAAGATCTGAAGCAGCATGATTATATAAGAGGTAAATCTTGTCAGACGAATCTGATCAGTTTTTTGATTGGGTGACCAGGGAGTTAAATCAAGGGAGAGGGCTAGACATAGTGTACTTGGATTTCAGTAAAGCCTTTGACATGGTTCCACATAGAAGATTTATAAATAAATTGAGCGCCCTTGGTATGGTGCCTAGAGTGATTGAGTGGGTTAGAAACTGGCTGAGTGGGAGGCAACAAAGGGTAAGTGGGGTGCCTCAGGGATTGGTCATTGGATTAGTTCTTTTCAGCATTGTCTTTTTGCTGATGATACCAAACTAACAGGAATGTGTGAAAAACATGGAGGGATCTAGTGAAGCTTAAGAAATGGTCTAAGGTCTGGCAACTAAGATTTAATGCTAAAAAGTGCAGAGTAATCCCTGTATCCGGGATGCGTGACGTCCTCACAGGGGGATGCCCCTGAGGTTCACGCCAAAGAAGAAATAAGAAGCAAGGCCACGCGGCGCATGTACGCCCTATGGCAGCCGAACAACATGGCAGGATGCAGCGCCCAAGCTGGACCGGGGATGCCAGAGAGGACGGCAGGCAAACGCCGCGGCAGCCAGTCGTCCATCAACCGCGGGAGGAGTCGCCAAAGAGGTAAGGAGGGCGGAGTGGAGACATCGGGCAGCGACAGTCGTAACACCCATATCCCGGGTGATGGACCCTTCGATCCAGGGCAGGCTGCGGTTCTTTGTGAACCAGAGGCCCAGTGTGCAACCTCGGACCAGTGGGTTCTGTCCATTATCCATCAAGGGTACCAATTGAATGTATTGGGTGTCCTGTCAAATTGGGTGTCCTGTCAGATTGCTCTCCATGCCCATATTGGGGGCCGGTAGCGCATCAGGAGGTACTTCTAACTGAGCTCTCCTCCATCTTAATGACCAGAGAGGTCGAGCCTGTTCCACCAGGGCAAAGAAAGCAGAGATTTTACTTCAGGTACTTCTAATACCAAAGAGAACAGGAGGACTCTGACCCATCCTAGACCTAAGGACCTTGAACAAGTTTCCAAAAAAAGAAATATTTAAGAAGGTTGATCCCCCTTTTGCAAAAATGGGACTGGCTATGCTTCCTTGACCCATATCGAGTTCTTCCCCAGTCACAGGAAGTATCTCCGATTCGTGGTGGGAAATCAGCACGTCCAGTACCGGGTGTTTCTGTTGGGGCTCACATCCGCCCCATGGGTCTTCACAAAATGTCTGGCCATGGTGGCAGCTCACCTCCACAGACTGGGCATGCATGTCTTTCTGTATCTGGATGATTGGCTGGTCAAGAGTATGTCTCAGGCAGAAGCTTAACCATTCGAGTGTTGGAGTCACTAGGGTTCGTTCTCAACTTCCTGAAGTCCCATCTCAGCCCGTCACTTCAATTGGCCTTCATAGGAGCCCTGGTAGACATGGCTCAGTCCAGGGCATTTCTGCCTCGCCAGAGAGCTGTCACCTTGGCAACCATTGCAGCAGAGGTTCAACAGAGCTAGCAGGTATCAGTCTGTCACATGTTGAGGTTGTTGGGCCATATGGCCGCAACCATCCATGTCATTCCCTTGGCACATTTACACATGAGCAGAGCCCAGTGGCCCCTGATGTCACATTGGTGCTAGGCCACTCAGAGCTTCTAGGATTGCATCCAAGTCACCCCATCTCGGACTCTTTGTCCTGGTGATGGGTACTTTCCAATCTGGACCAGGGGATTTCCTTTTGTTCTAAGCACGGATGCATCTACCCTGGGATGGGAAGCTCATGTAGATGGGCTCAACACCCAGGGCCTGTGGTTCACTCAAGATCTTTCTTGTCAAGTCAACTTCCTGGAGCTTCGAATGATCAGGTATGCACTGTGGGCTCTCTGAGATTGGCTGTCCAACAGAGGAGTTCTGATCCAGACTGACAACCAGGTTGCTATGTGGTATGTCAACAATCAGGGAGGCACGGGATTGTACCTCCTGTGTCAGGAAGCCACCCAGTTCTGGTCCTGGGCCCTGTCCCACGGGATGATGCTCAAGGTCATGAACCTGGTCAGGACAGAGAATGTGGTAGCGGACAGGCCAAGTCGAGCCTTCAGACCCCACAAGTGGTTCCTGGACCAGGGGGTAGCAAATCGGATATTCCACCTCTTGCGGAGCCCGGATGTAGATCTGTTCACATCTCCCTGCAACAGGAAGGTGCCTCAGTTCTGCTCCCAGCACAGGACTGACAGCAAACCAGCCTCTGACACACTCGCCTGTCATTGGGGCAAGGGTCTTCTGTATGCGTATCCTCCGATTCCACTGGGCAACAATGAAAGTGTTACTGACCTAAAAAGGTCCTACTCTGTAGTATCTTGATGTGCTGAACACAAATATGACCATGAAAAGTTTTTATTGGCTCTCGTTTTGAAGATATTTAATATAGTTCACTTTCTATGTTTAGTCATGTAAATTTATCCAGTAGGACTGTAAATAAGCCTAGAATGATGTAATATTGCATAATACCATCATGCACATATCATCCAGAGTTATTACATCATTTTCTGATGCAATGCAGTTCTACTGCCATGCTGCTGCTGAATAAGCTGACGTCAGCAGTGTATTATATGAAGCCCAGTCAGAAAGGGTGAGCATTTGAAATATTCATGTTGGCTGACTACTGCTGGACACTCCACAGAGATGCTCCCGAACAGGTGAACAAGAGACAAGCAAAGAAATCTAAGACGTAGTCTATGACTTCATTTTTCAAACGGTATTAACCGTAGGTCTCCTAGTATTGGCATACAGTTCAAGATGTAATTATATTATTGTATATTACAAAAAAACTAGAGGCAATTTTGCATTTTCACAATCACATTCGTGTTTAGCACATGGAAATTTATAAGAATTGACTGATTTCATTTCAGTAACATGACTTTTGTGAAAATTTGTTGCCCAGTGTTCCCTTAGTGGCGAAGACTCTCTTGAAGCTTCATAAGGACAAAGGGACTATGATTCTCGTAGCCCCTCATTGGCCGAGATGGGTCTGGTTTCCACTCCTCCTTCGGGAGTTGTCCATCCAGAGACCTTTCAGTTTGGGGACTTCCCCAGATCTCATCATGCAAGACCAAGGCAGGTTGTGACATTCCAACCTGCAGGCCCTGTCACTTACAGCCTGGATGTTGAGAGGTTAATCCTGCAGCTACTTGATCTTTCAGAGGATGTGTCTCGGATCCTGGTGGCTTCTAGAAAGCCTTCCACTTGAAAGTCCTATGGACTGAAGAGGAGGTTTTCTGTGTGGTGTGAACAGAAGGCCCTTGATCCGTTCTCCTGCCCCACACAAAAACTGCTTGATTACCTTCTTCACCTATTGGAGGCTGGATTGAAAACCAACTCTGTTAGAGTTAATCTTAGTGCAATTGGCATATACCACTACAGTATAGATGGTATGCCCATCTCTGTACAACCTATAGTTGTATGTTTCATGCGGGGCCTGCTTCAATCGAAGCCTCCCATAAGGCCTCCAGCTATGTTTTGGGATCTCAGTGAGGTGTTAACTCAGCTGATGAAAGCTTTTTGAGCTGCTGCACACCTGTGACCTGAAGTACCTGACTTGGAAGGTCATATTTTTGGTGACAGTCATTTCAGTGTGCAGGGTCAGCAAGCTCCAGGCCTTAGTAACTTATCCACCTTACACTAAGTTATATCATGACAAGGTGGTCTTGCATACGCACCCTAATTTCCTGCCTAAGTTGATGGATTTCCATTTTTTTTTTTTTTTTTTTTTATATTTTTTCAAATTATAACATTTACAATAAATGAAATAATCAAGTATTACATATTTCTTATATCTCAATTTAAACAAGAAAAAACAAATCTTTTCTAGCCCACATTATTGGAGGAGAAGAGAGTCATTAGCACTGCAACTTTGACAGTTTTCTTATACAATCATATATTCCCTTACCCTTTCATACAGCTTGGGTTTTATCCAAGATAAAGCGTTGCAGGTGGGCTGGATCGACAAAAATAAACTTATTATTTTGAAACAATATCTGGCATTTACACGGAAATTTTAGGAAAAAACTAGCCCCAATATTTAACACAGATTGTTTCATTGATAGGAAAAGTTTCCTCCGTGCCTGCGTTGCACGGGAGACATCCGGGAAGACCTGTATTTTCTGTCCACAAAAGGTGCGGTCTTTATTTAGAAAATATTTTTGAAAAAACAGGTCTTTATCCCGTCTTAAGGAAAAAGTAATGAGCAAAGTTGCTCTAGAATTTATCAAGTCCAGGGAATCTTCCAAAAAAGTGGAAATCCCTGGGCTTTCTAAATTATCTACTCCACCCTCCTGATTCTGCTCTATCTTTCTAATGGGCAGATAGTATAGTCTAGAGAATAAAGGTATTTTCTCTACCTCAAGCTGCAATATTTCTATTGCATATTTTTTATATAACTCCTCTGCTGACATCAGTCTAGAAATAGGAAAATTTAGCAACCTTAAGTTGCCAGATCTCAATTCGTTCTCTAGACTCTCTACTCTACTATGTAATATGATATTATCTTTAATAGATGCAACATTTACAGCCTGCAACTTATTCAACAACGGGTTCAATTTTGCAACTTCCTGTTCTAGTCTCTCTGATCTTTTATCCAGTTCTACAAATTTTTCCCTCGCTTCTACTGAGAAGGTCTCATACCCCCATGGCCTTACAATCTTCTCTAACCTTTGTACCAGAAACAACAAATGCAGCCAATGAAGTTATGGCCCAAACGGGAGGAGTGATACAAACCTTAAATGGTAGTGAATCACCACCGGAACGGACCATACACACAAATGTAAATCTGGGTGGCGAGGCAACTGATGTTTTTGTCAAGGTTAAATGCCCTTCTGTTATACCAGTATTAAGAAATGAAGGTGAAGATAGTAATGTGGAACCAGATAAGGTAACACTGTTAGATGTGTGGAAATTATCCGCTAAGATAGATAAGAAAATGTCAGGATTTATGACAAATGTACAAATGGATTTCCATCTTAATCAATCATCCTGCCAATATTCTTTCCCAGGCTCCATTCTCATCAAGGCGAACAAGCACTGCAGTTTGGACTGCAAACGAGCTTTATCCTTCTATCTGGAGCGGACAGAAGCCCATAGACAATCCGTCCAACTTTGTTTCTTGTGATAAGAATAGGTTCGGTGTTGCCGTTGCCAAACAATCAATATTCAATTGGCTAGCAGATTGCATCTCCTTCTATTATGCCCAGGCGGGACTGCATCTTGAAGGTCATGTCAAGGCTCATTCTTTGAGAGCCATGGCAGCGTCTGTGGCCCACTTGCGAGCAGTTCCCATAGAGGAGATCTGCAAGGCTGCAATGTGGAGTTCTCTCCACACGTTCACATCACATTTCTGTCTGGTTAGGGATGGGCGATGCAACAGTAGATTCGGCCACTCTGACATTCAGAACCTGTTTGAGGTGTAGCTCCCAACTCTCCCAACCTAGGCCCGTTGTTTGTTTGGGTTCAGGCTGTCTCCTCCTCTGTTACCTAACAGCACTAGTGGTGTTGTGCCAGTTGGCATCTGGTTAGGTGTCTGTTGGTCCCCTTTTGTGTTGGGGAGCAGCCTGTAGCTAGGTATTCACCCATGTGTGAGGACTACCATCTTGCTTGTCCTCAGAGAATACCTGCTGCAAAATTGCTTACCTGTAGCAGGTATTCTGAGGACAGCAGGATATTAGTCCTCACAAAACCCACCCACCACCCCGTAGAGTTGGGTTTCTCCTATCTTTTTATTTTTAATCGTAATTCTATGTTACGAGACTGAAGAGGGAACCCTGCATGGACGCATGGTATAGGGTATGCTGGGCATGGTCAGTGTGCCTAGTCAGAGTTCTAGAAACTTTGACATAAGTTTTCCGCTCCAACTGATGATGTCACCCATGTGTGAGGGCTAACATCCTACTGACCTTGGAGAATACCTGTTACAGGTATGCAACTCTGCTTTCCCATGTGCACAATTTTTTTACTTCTCTGTCTTGGAACTCATCTGTTGCTTTGTTGCCAGTTACTCAGTTTTGTGAAATCCCTTTGTAGTTCTTCACTATCAAGAATAATTTTGTATCATCTACACCAGTGGTCCCCAAACCTGTCCTGGAGGGCCACCAGCCAGTCGGGTTTTTGGGACATCCACAATGAATATGCATGAGAGAAAATTTGCATGTTATGGAGGCAGTGCATGCAAATTTTCTCTCATGCATATTCATTGAGGATATCCCAAAAACCCGACTGGCTGGTGGCCCTCCAGGACAGGTTTGGGGACCACTGATCTACATACTTTGCCACCTCACTGCTTGGTCTTTTCCAAATTGTCTATAAGCATGGAGGGTAATTGTAAAAAGGATTTAAATGCTTAAAATTGGGTTTTACACATGTAAATACACTTGACCTGTGTTAAATGGGCTTTTGAAAATTGCTACAATAATGTTACATTTACACTTGTAACTCCTTTTAAAATTACCCTTTTAGTGAGCAGCATTGATCCCAGCAAAGAGCCTTATGGGAAACTGCTCTTTACTTTGCTTCAATGTGAAAAATGAGTCTGTGGTCTTGACCTTTCATCCTCCCTTTTGACCACTTTGATTCCTTGAAGTACTTTTTCCTTTTATTCCATAACAATTAAGATCTTTAAGCTGCTTTTGAGAGACTTTATGCAAAAGCTTTTAGAAAATACCAGCATGCAGAATCAACCGGATCTCCCTTACTCATGAGCTTGTTGGTATCCTCAAAGAACTACAGCAGATTAGTGAGACAAAATACAAAATGAGACATCACTCCCAGCATGCAGTTTCATATTATTAACCACCTACAAGTTGTATGTCAGTAAGATATTATAGAGAACATACAAACTTAATAAAGCACTGCAGGGAAAAGCTCCTTCTTCAGACTATAAGTGGCATGGTCCAACTTCCATGCATCCTCTGCTCCAAAACTGTACAAAAGAGACGAGACATGTCCAGCTGTGTGATTCCCTGGATTACCCCCCGAGCTATAATAGTAAAGTTTCTTAGCATCTCCTCTTCCTGAAGGCTTTTCTTTCTACTTATAAACGTTGTAAATTTGCTGTGAGTGGGAGATACTACTGCTTTTAACAAAGTGTTACTGTGAAACAGTAGACTGGCTGGCAGGATTTAAGAATAGAAGTCTGGTGTGACCTCACTAATGAATCTGAGCTGCTCTGACTGTTGAAGCTCATATCCATCCTTTTTTTTGTTTTTTTTTTTGCCTTCAAGGAGGAGAGGAGGAGAAAGCAAGAAGAAAAAAGGAAAAGAGAGAGACAAGCTGCTACTTTGTTGAGAGAAAAAAATGCAGATGGGTGAGTTTTCACACCCTGTGGCCTCTCTGAGAACAGGAGGGTAATGTGATGGGTAAAGGATGCATCTGTAGCACCTTCACAGGTCTGATAATGTTTTATAACACTGGGACCTCAAAGAAAAAGGTTTGAAGAACAGTGTACCCAAATTTCTCATATTGTGCTCCTTGTCTGAGTAGAAGCTGAAAGTAGCAGGGGGCAGGTTTTGGGTTGGGGTGGGGGGGGGGGGGTTTGCTTTATTTTGTCCCCAGCAAACACCTGAGGAATCAGCAGATTTGCTTCTAAGCCTGGGGATCAGCAGATTTGCAACAGTCTTTGCCACTTTCTCTGCTGATGTTACGGTGTATCCATCAGGGGCTGAGAACTGCATCTTCATCGGAAGGCACTGCTGGTGTTAGCTGTTGTGTGCAGACTCTTCTATTTCTTTTCATGGTATTTCACAGTGAGTTTACCAGAGGAGATTATTTTAATGGCACAGGGCAAAATTTTCAAAGAGTTAAAAAGTGGACGCCTAAGTCAGATGTTAAGCATGTTACATTAGGTGGCTAAAATTTGAGGACTTTTGATGCCAAAATTCCATCACTTGGATGCATAACATTTTAAGAACTTGAGAGAAATTAATTTTCAAAGTGTTAGGTATCCACCGGAATCAACTTGCACATCCATGCCCTTTTAAGTAGCATAGGTCAGCTCTTGAGCAAGGGGGCACATGGGGAGTGTCAAGGATTCCAAAAGGCTTCATTACTTCCCGGGGTTCCTGCACAGGGGAAAAAGATGTACTTTTCAAGGCTCTTAGGGTTTCTCCTACACTCGGGGGCACCATTCCAGTAAAAAGTCATTAAAAACATCACAAGGAGCCAAAGACTGTTCAAAGAATAAAGTCTTTTACTGTAACAGATGGAAGGGTAAACAGTGTCCAAACAGTACACCAATGAATAGTGCACTACAACAAATAAAATCCAAAAATTTACAAAAAAAGATCTGTTTCTCCACAAATTCCTCTGCTTCCCAAGTGTTCAGCTCTTAGGGGAAGGTACCCTTCCTCCCTGGGCCCTCCCCAGTACTTGGTTGGTAGAGCAGATTGTCCTCTCTCTCTCTTTCTCAGTTATCACTCTGTCTGATTTAAATGTTCAGTGAGCAATTCTCTAGGACCTTCCTCTGTCAGGCAGCTTCTCCCTGATGCTGTCAAAGGACATTCCTCTCAGTTCTCTGTTTCTGAAGTGATCCTTTGTTCCTTGGAGCTTCAGACCCCTGACTTCCACAAGGGACCACCCCTCTCTGCCCACACTGGAATCTCAGAACTTCATCCTTTCTGACTCCTGAATTTCTTCCTCTTCCAGGCAGCCCTGAGACAAGAGAGCTCACTCCTCCTGCTCTATGCCTATGGAGGGATAAAGCCCACCAAATGTCCTGTGCAAGGCTGACTCCAACTCCTCCTGTGTCACAAGATCACAAGAAGTCTGTTGAAACCCAGACCCCTCCCAATGGGGGAGTGATACAGCTCTCTCTCACATGTACATGACATTGACTGCATGTATGGTTGAGACTTGTGACACAAACTGAGGGCACTCAAAGCAGCTGAAGCCATTGCTGCCATGTAAGTGAAGGGTATAACTGCTTACAAGAGGCAGAATTTGTCGCCCTGTTACATATACACAAATAAAAATAAATTTCCCTGTACGTACCAGGATCAGTCCAGGACACCTGGGTTGTGACTCCGCACCAGTAGATGGAGACAGAGCAAGACTTGTCGGACTGAGCCATATATGACCCTGTGCCAGTCACAGCCCCTCAGTCGTACTCTGTCTCCAGTAGATGGTGCAGGTGCAGTCACAGCCCCTGCTTGCCCTGATTCTGGTAGTCAGTCAGGGTTGGTTGATTTTTAGTAGTTTCAGTATTTTAGGTAAGCCTAGTTTGAGGTTTCCTTCAAATTGGGTTTTGTTTTTTGATTGGTGAGTGAAGTCCCGTTCGCCCTGCCTCCCAGGGGGGTTGTGAGGTTCTGAGGGGACCATCCCCCCCTGGTCGAGGACCCGGCTTCTCTAGTAGCAGCGCCAGGGGTGACACCGGGGAGCCCGGTTCACTCACCCCTGCAGGAACAGGTCTCCAGGACCGAGGACAGCGGCAAGCGTTTGTGTGTAAAAAAAAAAAAAAAAGGTTTTCTTGTTTTGTTGTCTGCCGGCTCTCCGTTGCCTCGCGTCGCCGCTCCGTTTTCTCTCGGGGGGGGGGCGCCGCTAGCAGGAGGGAGGTCGCTGAGTTTACTTTGGTTTTTGATTTTAATTTGGTCGCGTCTCTCCTTATTTTCGCCGCGATCGCCGGCATGCCACGTGGGTCGTCTTGTCGGGCCTGCGGCTCGGCGTGCGCGCGCCTTTTGCGGGAGGGCCTCTGTGCGGCCTGCATCCCGGGCGGAGAGGGGTCGTCCGGGGCACCTCGGGGGACCCGGTCCAGGGCCGCGCGATCGTGGCTCAGCTGATAGGCCCCAAGATCTTTTCCCGCTCAGCGCGGGAGTGGCGGCCATTTTGGCCACCTGCCGCGAAATCGCACGGGAGGCAGCGGGGGATACAGCCTTGCCTCCCGCGCTTTCCCCGCAGCGGGGCACTGCGGGGGGGGTCGCCCCGGAGGGTCTTAGGTCCCCTGGGGATACCGGTGAAGATTCCTCGGATTCCGGATCTTTTTCGGCTGACTTTGCGCTCTTGCTGCGCAAAGTGCTTAAATACAAGCGCAGCCGAGGGGGAGTCTCTGTGGGGGGAACGCGCAAGGCCCCCCCGAGGAAAAGGAAAGCTAAGGATGCTGCGGAGGTCTCCCAGGAGCCTTCGAGAGGGAAGCGGCCTCCACGTGGCGTCCTGCAGGAGTCGGATACAGAATCTTCCTCCGTGGCGGACACGGATTCCCCCGAGGAGCCCCTGAAGGGGGCCGAGGAGGCAGCGGCGGACGGTTCCGCCCAGCCCAGCGCAGGCAAAGGGGCACAGGCCGTGAAAGGGGATGACCCCAAGGTGGTCCGGCTATTCCGCAGGGAGGAACTGTCCCCACTAATTCCGGCCATTCTTCAGGAGCTGGGAATAGAGGCCCCACCGGTGGTGGCCCGACAAGAGGCCAACATGGATCCGGTCCTGTTATGTCTCACGGGGTCGGCAGTTGCCTTTCCGTTTCATTTTTCATCGACGGATATCTTGTTCCGGGAATGGGATACTCCGGAGTTAGGACTGAAGGTCAGCAAGGCCATGGATAAGCTTTACACCCGCTACCGGAGGATGCGCTGGAGCTTCTCAGACTCCCGAAGGTGGATTCAGCGGTTTCCGCGGTGACGAAGAGGTCTACCATCCCGGTTACGGGAGCGACGGCTCTCAGGGACATACAGGACAGGAAGCTGGAAGTGCAACTTAAGAAGATCTTTGAGGTGTCCGCCCTGGGGGTGCGAGCCGCCATCTGCACTAACTTCGCTATGCGAGCTAGCCTGCGCTGGGCCCAGGTTCTTCAGGCGAATGCGGGTCTGTCAGCAGAAGAGGCATCACAGGCAGATAGGTTGGAGGCGGCAATAGCGTATGACTGTTTCCCAGTCTTTCCCAGCATATGCCTCTTCCCTTCTCCAGCATCTGTTCCCAAACCTTTCCTCAGCACAACTTTGTAATTTCTTAACTTCATTGGCAGGAACAGGCACTCCACTGCCACCCATGCTGCATTTTTCCTCTTACAGCTGCCAGCAACGTGAGCAGGTTCATATCTTGCGGGCCGACATTTCCTGCTGCGGTTCCCATGCATTACGAGATCAACTAATGGAAATGTCAGCCTGCAAGCATGGGTGATAGCGGGGGGACTTGCTCCCACTACTCTTCCTATAGGGGATCTGCAGTCGAGTTTGGGTGAAGATCATTTGCCTCCCATTGGATTGGGTGGGAGTTTCCCGTTCTTGAGCAGAAGATGAATTCCTATCCCATGCAGGAGACGTGGCAGGACTGCAGCTGTCATTGGGAAACCATTGTATGGCTGTTGACTTTTGCCAGCAGTGGGCTTGTATTAACCACAGTATGAATGATTTTCCTCAATGCAATGTGTGATGTAATGGTGTGGCCTTTTTAATGCTCTAGGAAGAAAATCAGTATGGAAGAGGAAAATTTGTAATTTTCAACTTCTGGTCCCCAAGTTTGCAAACACAAACACAGTGCTATTTTTAATAAAAACAGTTATATAATATTTGTACTTTGTATAGTAGTTTTAGCAGAGTGTGTTAGTGAAATTTAGGTTATTAAGATCCTAGCCTGAAGGGATATACTGTGCAGAGTGTAATCTGTTCTGCAGAATAATGTGTGCAGGAGGAGTGTATTGCATTGGAAGGTGAGAAGTAATTTTCAGTTCAGCCGTCTCTGGAGGATCTCCTGAAAGCATTTCACTAAAGATCGGTTTGTTTTTTGGGGGGGTTTTGTCAAAATATTTTATCATAGCAATTACCGATTTCCATCAAATAAGAGGAAGAAAAGAGAAAAATGTTACATCACAAAGTAAAATATGAAAACAAGCCTACATCTTGAAATATCATATAGAAAAATTGGTACAATACAGTATAAACACCAAACTGAATGGATGGAAAATAGGCATGTAACCAACCCAACCCACAATCTCATCTCTAGAATCCTCCTCCCACCTCAGAGCAGTCCTAAACTTACCTAGCCACGTGGGGCCGGAGAATTTACCAATTAACCAAATATAATCAAAAGAGATCTGTTTAAATGGCACTGTTTTTACGTCCTGATTTCTTTATCCACATACACACAATTTAACAAATGGCTCTTCCCCCCTCTCAAACCCCTCAGAAGGTGCAAAAAAATATGCAGGGGAGTGGTCCCAAGTCAGCCCCTTCATGGTTCCTCAGAAACTACCCCTCCTTTTCCTCCCTTCCCCACCTGGTTCCTTTTTGAAATTTAGGCCTCTCGCCAAGATCACTGCCACTTTCAGCGTTGCTATGAGAGCAATGCTGGAAGCTTGGACTTTACGTCTTTTGGGGGGGGGGGGTTTCCAAAACTGTGCCACTTAATCGGATATGTTCTGAATATATCCAGTTAAGTGGCAAGATATCTGGCCACAGGTAGCCTGCTAACTTTAAAGCCTAACTGGAAATATTCAGACTTAGCCAGTTAGGTTTAAAGTTTTGCAGCTGCATTTAGTTGGATAACTTTAGGCGAGTATATTCAGCAGGATGTTTGTGTCGCCAGATGTCCAGGACAAATTATCTGGCTAACTTGTCTGTTCACTGGCTTACTGAATATTGGAAACTTTCTACTTCTGTGTAAGACTGTGTTTATTTTAAATGCATTTCACACAGAAGACATGGAGTTTTCATTACCTCCTCACACACATATATATATATATATATATATATATTTGTCACACAGCAACAAAATGCAAATCGCTTTCCATTATGAGCTTTGTCAGGTTTAAGCACTTACCTGGTATTCTGCTGAGTCCAGTTTAGGTGCCCATTGTGACAGACCATAAAAAGCATTTGGATGCCAAACTTTGAAGCTTTTTATGCTGGCGGTGTTTGGATATATTTAGAACAGATCAAACTGAAGTGATAAGAAAAGAGATGTTTCCATAAAATGAATCGGCTGCTCCTCCGGTGAATAAAAGGCAGTGTGACAAGCAGTCTAAACTTCAGTGCAGCAGCGGGCCGAGGGCGTATAATTGGCAGTCCGTGATCTCTCTAGGAATGATAGTCTGATAACATCAAAGCTGTCCTCCGATATGATATTTGGAGACCCTTTGCACTACAGCTTGTCACAGGTATAAAACAGAAGACAGTGAAAAGGGCTGCAAGATGAGATTGGTGAGCATATGCCCATTCAGAGGAATTTCATACCGGCTCTCATTTCTAGATAAGAGTAAAACACTTTCAGGTGACAGGCTAGCGCTGGCCTTTAGAAATGTTGAACATCAAAAAGAAGCTGGTATTTGCTCAGCTCCCTTCTTGTGCCTCCCACAGCAGAGAGGGGCAACAGGTTATTTCCAAGCCATTTTATAAACGACCATTCATTTTGAATTGTTCATGTCCGTGCAGGTGTTATCTAGCATTTCCCAGCTGAGCAGGCTCAGCACTGCAAAAGAAAACCTGTCAGTGTTGCTCAGCCATTCACAGTAGTCTGCAAGCTAAACACATATCAGCACAATGTGTCCCTTAGATAAAAGATTTTGCAACTTAAGCATAGTGTGAATTGTGCACTTGGTGTCAGTTTTCAATGTGATGTTTTTCTTTAATTTTTTTTTTTTAAACAGAATCTTTAAATGCAATGTCACAAGCTTATGTGTTATAATTGGAACCAAGCATGCGATCAGATCTTTTTCCTAACCTCATAACAAATTCAACCTTATCAATCCTGGTGGATAACTATTGAGAATACTAGGGATGTGAATCGTTTTTGAACGATTAAAATTATCATCAGATAATTTTAAAATCGTCCTAAATCGTTAGAGTGCACGAAACAATACAAATGCCCCCGATTTATCGTCAGGGGCATTTGTATTGTATCGTTAAATAGGGCACGGGAATTATTTGGGGGAGGGCGGGAAAACCGGCACACCAAAACAACCCCTAAACCCACCCCTTTAAAACCAATTCCTTACCCTCCCGAACCCCCCCAAAATGTTAAGTTACCTGGTGGTCCAGTGGGGGGGGTCCCGGCGCAATCTCCCGCTCTCGGACCATCGGCGCCATTTTGGCTGCCACTAATTAAAATGGCGAATATGGCCCAATTTAAAAAAAAAAAAAAACCCACCCGACCCTTTAAATCGACCCGACCCATTGCTAATTTTTTTTTTAGGGAGGCCCGCGCGGCTAAAAAAAAAAAACCCACCCGACCCTTTAAATCGACCCCCCCCCCTCCCGACCCCCCCCAAAACCTTTTAAAGTTACCTGGTGGTCCAGGGGGGCCTCGGGGAGAGGAGAGATCCATGGGGGCCTCGGGGAAAGATTTCCCGTTCCCAGGCATCAGCTGTTCTAAAAAAAAAAAAAAATGGCGCCGATGCCCCTTTGCCCTTACCATGTGACAGGGTATCTGTGTCATTGGCCGGCCCCTATCACATGGTAGGAGCACTGGATGGCCGCGGCTGATGAGTAAAGATGGCCGGCGCCATCTTTAAAGATGGC
Source organism: Rhinatrema bivittatum (assembly GCF_901001135.1). Taxonomy (NCBI): domain Eukaryota; kingdom Metazoa; phylum Chordata; class Amphibia; order Gymnophiona; family Rhinatrematidae; genus Rhinatrema; species Rhinatrema bivittatum. The sequence continues at coordinate 92,963,447 of NC_042617.1, read as the reverse complement.
GCCGGCTATCCAGTGCTCCTACCATGTGACAGGGGCCGGCCAATGGCACGGATACCCTGTCACATGGTAAGGGCAAAGGGGCATCGGCGCCATTTTTTTTTAGAGCAGCTGATGCCTGGGAACGGGAAATCTTTCCCCGAGACTCCCCTGGACCACCAGGTAACTTTAAAAGGTTTTGGGGGGGTCGGGAGGGGGGGATCGATTTAAAGGGTCGGGTGGGGGTTTTTTTTAGCAGCGCGGGCCTCCCTAAAAAAAAAAATTAGCGATGTGAATTGGAATCGTTTCCGATTCCAATTCACATATCTTAACGATCAGATTCGGCCCCCACCCCCCCCCCCCCCAGCCGAATCTGATCGTTAAGACGATCTGGCACACGATTCACATCTCTAGAGGATACTACCTTCTCCCTTGTGCTTCTGGTTTTTTCCTTCTGTGGAGTTGGTCTGTCACCTCTTGGCTGCAGAGACATGAAAGAGTTGCCCAGAGGGGGAAATGTTGGAGCAACTACATGCACAATTCTGTGGGTCCTGGAAGAGGAACATCTCCCTTTCCAGGCCCCACTGGGATTTTCATGAGAACATGATTGCTGATGGCACTGAAAGTAGCATATTTATTTTTAAGAACATTTCCTTTTAAATCAGCCTTTTGCTTTTCTGGGATGTATCATGACAGTTATTTGTCTAAACTTTTCCAATGCAGATTAATTATAGCCAGCCGATTCCATCCTGCGCCCTTGTTACTTTCACTATTGGAGTTTATCGCCCCATCTAGACCTTTTGTTACTTACTGTCAGTACAAAGAGGTAAATTCAAGTTAATTATTATTATTATTATTGTGGTCTAAGCCTAAGATATGAACCTTTGGCGTAACATCGTTCTTTCTTTCTTGCAGCCATTATTAGAATGCTACACGAAGTTGCGAGAAGCGGGTGGTGTTATCAATCTCAGGCTCTCTGAAACCTGGCTAAGGAATTATCAGGTAAGTAAGCAGAGCAGTTGGAAATGTAGACTAGTTTGTTTCACAATCCCCAGAGTCTACATAGGAAAGTAGGCAGAAGTGGTTACATTAAACGGAAGATGGATGAATGCTGTGCCATAGAAGGTTCAGTTTTAGTAGGGTATAAAATGTGGAGGTTAGCAAGAGAGTGCAGGAGTTCCAGCTGTGCTTCAGATTGGAAAACAACCAAGGCAGCAAGGAGTCTAGAAATGTTGATGGGAGAAGATCTCCAGAAAATCTTGATATACCTGTTTTGTGCTTCCTCCTCGAAGTGCAAGTGAAAAAAAACCCTAAACTGATATTTGGGGACTTCGAAAGGGTGTTAGGTTGACATGCAAATATTTTGTTAAGGTTTTGAATACTCATTTATTCAGGGGAAGGTTATCTGCTGTGCATCTACTCGGGGGTCATCCAATGGCTCAGCCGCAGTGCTGCTAGACAGAAGGCCTGGATTCAAATCCCGGGTCAGATATTCTCCTCTCTAGGCTACTTGGGCCTGGGGATACTGTGAGGGCAGCATTCATAGTCCCTGAGGAGAGTCATAGCCATTGGTTCCATGTACGTAACCAGATCAGTCCAGACCGTGGGTTATGCCTCCCTTCCAGCAGATGAGGACAGAAGAAAACTTGTGAGGTGACCCTATAACCCTAGTGCGCCCTCTGCATCCCTTCAGTATTCTTCTGTCTCCAGCAGATGAAGGCTGTAGAACCTGCGGTTCCCACTTAAATTTCAAAACTGGGTTACAAAGAAAGTTAGGAGACTAATTTTTTTTCTTCCCCTTTCCTTTCACAGTACTTGTGTCTTTTGAATGGATCAAGTTAAACTTTTTTTTTTTTTTTTTAAACTTCACACAGCAAAGTGTTCTGAGGCTTTCTAAATTGCCTGCTTTACAGCTTGCATTTGCACTTGGCTTTGAGAATAGGAATTTATTTCTCAGGTAGGTCCGGGTTCTTTTAATCTTGGTTTATCCGTTCGTGGCTCCTAGGGGTGCAAGCTCGTGGTCCGCAGACTGACTGACCTGAGAAGCCGGCATTCCTCAGCTTGTTTATTGGAAGAAAAAAAAAAAAGAGAGCTTATATCAGTCGTTAGGGGCAAAAGTTTGGCTCCGTTTACTTTTCCTGTGGCTGTCAGGGACCGTTCCGGGGTAAATTTCGTTCAGTGGCTCAGCTGTTCACTTCCCCCATGCCACGTGGGGCGCAATGCTCAGCCTGCGGGGAGCCCGGAACGCGGCTCTCCCACGAGGGCATTTGTTCCGGATGCCTCCCCAGCGGGGAGGGCTCCTCGAGGGCGGATAGTCGGCCAGGAGGTCATTCTCAAGCATGTCTTCACTCCGGGAGGAGTCGGCCCCATTCCCGCCGAGCGCAGGAACGGTGGCCATTTTGCATTTGGATGCTTCTGCTACAGCGCAGCCACAGGGCAGCCCCGATGACTATTTCTCTCTCCGTCTGCCCGTTTTAACTCTGGTGGACCCCCCCAGTGGACCCCTCAGCCTCGGGGGCAGATTCAGGCTCAGTTATTTTGTTCCTCCGGATGGGGCCCATCCCCCACCTGCCTTTTCAGATTTTATACTGTTAATGTACAATGCTTACCTGGCCCATATGAATCAGCAGGATAGCTTTCCTTCTGGGCCCCCGCACCCTAAGGTATGCAGATTTGATGGCTCCCAGGATGTTTCTGGGATCCCCTCAGGCTCTGCTCGTGTTCGATTAGTTCCCAGTCCAATTTTGCCAGTCCAGTCTCCTGTTGATCTGGACCTGGATGGGGCTGCGTCCAGCATGCACATGGAGGGGGATGATCCCAGGGTCTTTCGACTTTTTAAAAGAGATGAGCTGGAACCATTTATTCCCCATGTGCTATCAGAATTGGATATAGATGCTCCTCAGGACCTACCAGACACAAGTACAGGGGCATCAAAGAGTTCTTATGATCCTGTTTTAGCGGGACTACATCCCCCTGCGAAAACGTTTCCTTTCCACCCCATGCTACTACAGCTGCTGTCCAGAGAGTGGGATTCTCCTGACTCGAGCCTGTGAGTGGGACGAGTTATGGATAAACTCTAATCCTCTCCCGGAGGAATTCTTAGAACTTCTCAAAGTCAGTGTCAGCGGTCACTAAGAGGACCACCATCCCGGTGACAGGAGGGACAGCTTTGCACGACCTACAGGACCGAAAACTGGAAGTCTACCTCAAGAGAATCTTTGAGGTGTCAGCCTTGGGAGTCAGAGCAGTGGTCTGCAGCTCTATAATGCAAAGAGCAGGTCTGAGATGGGTACAGCAGTTGCTCAGTACCCAGGAGCTGCCACCTGGAGAAGTTCAACAAGCAGAACGCCTGGAGGCGGTAATTGCTTATTCGGCGGATGCGCTCTATGATCTCTTGAGAGTCCTGGCCAGGTCGAAGGTGTCGGCAGTCTCGGCTAGACATCTCCTCTGGCTCCGTAACTGGTTAGCAGACTCTTCTTCCAAGTCCTTAAGACCTCACAGAGGTTTATCTCCACATCCCCATCCACAAGACTCATCAGAGATTTCTCTGGTTCAAGATTCTGGGCCAGCATTACCAATTTCAAGCCCTGCCTTTCGTTCTGGCGACCGCCCCCCACACCTTCACCAAGATAATGATAGTGGTGGCAGCGGCTCTACAGAAGGAGGGAGTCCTGGTTCATCCCTACCTGGACGACTGGCTCATTCGGGCAAAGTCCAAGGATCTTTGCAAGCAGTTTGTCGGCAAGGTATTGAATCTCCTAAGCTCTCTTGGATGGGTGGTCAACTTTGCCAAGAGCAGTCTTACTCAGTCGCAGACGCTGAATTTCTTGGGGCTCATTTTGACACCGGTGTGGGCAAAAGTGTTCCTGTACCAGGACCGGGCGCTCAATCTCATTTCCCAGATTCAACGTTTCCAGCACCTGCCACTTCCTACGGCATGGGATTATCTCCAAGTGGAGATAATCCCATGCCGTAGGATAATCGGATCAATGGCCTCCACTATAGACTTGGTACTCTGGGCTTTTGCGCATATGCGACCTTTACAGAGAGCGTTGCTCTCCCGTTGGAAACCGGTGTCGCAGGAGTTTCAAGCTCCCTTGCTGCTCCCGGATCTTGCCAAAGACAGCCTGGGCTGGTGGCTCAGTCTGGATCACTTGCTCAGCAGAGTAGACTTGGAGGTGCTGCAGTGGGTGGTCGTCATCATGGATGCCAGTCTCTCCAGCTTGGGGGGCAGTTTGCCAAACTCAAGCAGCACAGGGACACTGGTCATTGGAGCAAGCAAAATGGCCGATCAATCTCCTGGAGACCAGGGCGGTCCGACTGGTGCTGAACCAATTTTTCCCTTTAGTGCACGGCATGCCTGTGCGGATTCTATCTGACAACGCTACCACGGTGGCATACATCAATCGAAAAGGAGGAACGAAGAGTCTTCTCGTCTCTCGGGAGACAGACAAACTCATGGCATGGGCGGAGCAACATCTAATGCAACTGGCAGTTTCCCACATAGCAGGAATGCAAGCGGATTTCTTAAGCCAGCAGAGCTTGGATCCCGGAGAGTGGGAACTATCCGGAGAAGCAATGGCTCTTCTGGTCCAGCGATGGGGGTCTCCTCATCTCGACTTGATGGCCACTCTAAGGAATGCGAAGGTGGCCTGCTTTTTCAGTCACAGAAGAGAGCACTGTGCGGAAGGAATGGATGCTCTGGTACTGCCCTGGCCTCATGACGTTCTACTTTACGTGTTTCCTCCATGGCCTCTGGTGGGAAAGGTCCTACAGCAAATAGAAGCCCACCGAGGATTAGTGATTCTCATGGCGCCAGAGTGGCCAAGAAGGCCATGGTTTGCGGATCTGGTAAACCTAGCAGTGGACGGTCCGCTTTGTCTGGGCCATCTTCCTCGGCTTCTTCGTCAGGGTCCAGTATTTTTCAACCAAGCTGATCGCTTCTGTCTTGCGGCCTGGCTTTTGAAAGGAGAAGACTGAGGAAAAGAGGCTATCCGGAGGAAGTCATCTCTACGCTTTTGCAGGCCAGGAAAACTTCCACCTCCATTTCTTTTGTTCGGGTATGGAAGGTTTTTGATTCCTGGTGTGAGACTGGAGGGATTTTTCCTCGTCGAGCTTCTGTGGCTCAGATCCTCTCCTTCCTGCAGAAAGGTCTAGGCAAGGGCTTGGCATACAATTCTCTTCGAGTTCAGGAGGCAGCCCTTGGTTCACTCGTAGGGCATCTGGATGGGGCACCTCTGGGCATCGCATCCGGACATCGTCCGTTTTTTGAAAGGTGTAAAGCACTTGAGACCTCCAGTCCGGGCCCTGTGTCCTTCGTGGAATCTTAACCTGGGTGCTACGTGCTCTGTGTGAACCACCTTTTGAGCCGTTGAAGAATGCTACTCTCAAAGATTTAACCCTGAAGACAGTCTTCCTGATGTCTATTTCTTCAGCCCGTAGAATTTCAGAACTTCAGGCATTGTCTTGTAGGGAACCCTAACTGCGCTTTACGGATTCGGGTGTCACCCTTAACCACAGTGCCATCTTTTCTTCTGAAAGTGATGTCCGCCTTTCATCTCAGTCAATCGGTTCAGCTACAAGCATTCCAGGAAGAAGTCTCCAGGGAGCTGCGGCGGCTCGATGTTAAGCGCGCTTTACTTCATTACCTGGAGATTACCAACGATTTCCATTTTTCGGACCACCTGTTTGTCCTCTGGAGTGGCCCCAAGAAAGGACACCAGGCTTCAAAGACCACTATTGCTTGCTGGTTGAAGGAAGCGATTGTTGCCGCGTACGTCGGCTCGGGTAAGCGCCCTCCGGAGGGTTATTAAAGCAACATTCATTCCATTCACAGGCGACTTCCTGGGCGGAAAGTCAAGCGGTGTCTCCTCAGAAAATTTGCAGAGCGGCTACCTGGAAGTCACTACACACTTTTGCGCGTCGTCATCGTTTAAATCTACGACCAACGGGATTGGGTTCATTTGGCAACAAGGTCATTCGAGCAGGGCTATCTGGGGCCCACCCTATCTAGAGAAGCTTTGGTACATCCCATGGTCTGGATTGATCCGGGTATGTATAGGGAAAAGAAGATTATTCCTTACTTGCTAATTTTCATTCCTGTAGTACCGCGGATCAGTCCAGATGCCCACCTGCTGGTTCTTGTTTATGATTTATTGGGCAATATTTCTATTTTCAGCACGCTAGCCAGCTCGACGATGCTACTACGAAGCTGTAAGGATACTCAAAAGTTTCGGGATTTGCATTTGCAAGTTATGGGCTACAGAAACTATATGGCCTAACGACAACATGTATATAGTTCTATGAGCAGTTGGGATTTTTGCTTGATCCATTCACCAGTTAGTTCTGTGTTTTTTCTGCTTTGATATTCTTAATACTGAAAGGACATAGAGGGCGCATTAGGGTAATAGGGGGTGCCTCACAAGTTTCTTCTGTCTCCATCTGCTGGAAGGGAGGCATAACCCACGGTCTGGGTCGAAAATTAGCAGGTAAGGAATCATTTTCTTACCTGCTGGTAACACTTTGTGACAAGAATTTGGGGCTCTTACCTGCTGGTGACACTTTGTGACAAGATTTGGGGCTCATGATTCTAGAGGGGGCTATACTGCTAGGTCAAAAAGCAGATGTATGCCAGACTGCATTACAAAGCAAAGGGAAATAAAATCTATTTGTCTGTTTGAGAAAACAAGAAATAATATTGCAAAACAGTTAAAATGTCTTACACTGGAGCCGAGGCAATAAAAGTGCGTGGAAAACGGGCGCTCGCATCGAACATCCGTTTCCCTAACGAGTGCCCAATGTCATATGTTAATGAGGTGCTGCGCTAAAAGAAATGTGCTAGGGATAAAGTCTCTAGCGTGTCTTTGGCATTGGTCGCCCAGAAGATGTGGCTTTGCGAATTAGGAAAATGGACGCTCGGGTGTGCGAGTGCAGAGAGCTGTATGTAAAACAATACAATACCAGCGTCCGTTTTCAACCAGGTCACAGCTGTCCAGACTTTTTTTTTCCTGATGCTGCTTTCTGTGGTTCCTCGTACTTATATCTCAATGATATTAAGTTTTAGGAACCACACAGGAAAAGCAGTATTTTTTTTCTGTTTTGTTTGAGGCTTGGGGGCGTAATCAACATTAATGCCAGCTCCAGGGCTGGCACTAATTTTTGCGGGGTTAAAATGTGCACGTCGGGTGCACTGTGATTTTTTGCATTGGGGAGAGATACTAGTTAATAGCCTCATCTATCTGGCATTTATATGTGATGAGCGCTATTAGCGACACGTGTTTTGGACATGCTGATCTCATTATTGTGGGAGATATTCTAGTGCGTTCAACCGCACATCAAGCTGTGCACACTAGCTTACATCGGCCTATCTGTTGGAGGACCATTTCCATCCAATTCGAGCACAGCAGAATGAGGCTGTGGGCACTGAAGCCTTTATAGCAACATTCAATAATAGGTTTCTCTTCCCATTGCTCCCTTCTTTTTTATAGGGGATTCATTTAATCATACAGCTGTGTTCTTCTTTACAGTAACAGCCTATAAATTGTAAGCTGTTACTGATGTAAGCCAGTTGATACTTGCAGCATGTTTTTTATTAGGCTTAATTTATTTTCTCAGTTTGGCTGAAAGAATCTGTAGCCCTTACAAAAGAGGGAACAGCTGTTCCCTCTTTTGTAAGGGCTGTTGCTGTAGGCAGCAAGGGGCTCCCACCTTATCCTTAAATTGGTTCAACTAACCCTGGTAGTGTACCCAGACAATGCAGATGATGTCCTAAGAAATCTGTGAGGTTGCTACAAATTTTATAAATACAGTCTAACAGAAGGAAGACTGATCTTCCCAACTGTGTGGGATTTCACAGCTAAACAGGTTGACATTAAATTTGTATACTTCCTTCTAACCCGGTGATGTCCATCCATTCCATCTCAAACTATCTAAATTTTAGGAAAGCAGTGAAGACTCCATGTTTGAAGCAAAAGTCTGTCACCAAGAGTACAGAAATATGAATAGGGAAAACACGTTTTGTAGCTTTCCCCTTGGTGAAGATGAACAAGCTTAAGATTAAATTTAGGTTTAAGACTTAAAACCTTTTGCTTGGACTGTGCCAGCGTCAGTACAAGAATCTGTGTATATTTGTCCATCATTGAACTTTATTGGAAAATCCAATATTTGCATTTTTTTTTTGGTGGAAGCCCTCTCACCATGCTCTTGTTTGTCTACAACGTCCATATCTACTAAAAGATTCTGATTTCTATAGTTTCATGTTCCGTGTCATTCATTATTACAAAATGTATCTTATCTTTTAAGATTTTGCCGGATCGTAGCCATCCAAAATTGTTGATGAGCGGAGGTGGAGGCTATCTTCTTTCTGGCATTACTGTGTCCAGAGAATATGATCCCGGGAGTTTAGTTGCACAGAAGACTGAAGAGCCAGCACCTAAGAAAATAAAATTTGAAGAGTGTCACTGTTAACATTTTTGATTAGTTGTTTTTGGCTTGCAGGAGTTTCAAAATCAAAAATACCCCAGAATGTTCCCCTATGTTAACTGATTTCTCCTGCAAGCACTGAAACAGGTCCAGTTGAATGTTTGCTTAGATACCCATCAACCATCATGCAGGAATGCACACATGGAAATAGTGTGTATGCTCTTGCTGACTGCAAGTGAAGAAAGACTTGGGATCAGTTTCTCTGAGTTCAGATTTTTTTTAAAGGTTGTCAATTTCAGAAAATGATTCTGACCAAAAGAAGAAGAAAATCCCAGGATTCTACAGTGCCTCATTATAAGATGTCAAAACTATGAACAAGGGGAGTTTGGATTTGTTGGACTTCACATTGAGTAACCCGCAACTCGTTCAGTCAACGTCTTCTACAGATGCACAGCTTGAGTTCCAATCTTTGCACATGAAAAAAATCCTCCTGTTTAAATAATCTTTAGAAGTCAGTGGAATAACAGCAGAAAAAACCAAGCAGTGTGACTCCTGTGCAGATGAGGAAGATAAAATATCAAAATCTCAGTGGTTTCTTAGCCTTTGTAATATTTCAAGAAGAGCAGTTAAATGTCACTATCCGAGGCATGTACTGTATAGCATCAAAAACCTCCATCAGGTCTCCAAGTGATGTGTATATTTTTGTAAAGCTTATTTGAGATTTCTCTTGAGTTCTTTGCTTTAACATTACAGTTTAAGAATACAGAATATTTATTTTATCGATAAGTCTACCACTTAATAAACCATAAGAAATTATTTGTTCTAATACAATGTAAGAACAGCAAAGGATGCAATTAGGTTTTTAAACTTTTTTTTACACTTATCTGTTTTTAGTTTATAAATGCGGTAGGCTACAGTGTTGCAATTACTTTTCGTAAGCTGGTGCTAGCATTTTAGTCCATGTTTAGGATCTGATTCAGGCTTTTCTCCCATTCTGTTTGGGAAAAGACCTTAAGGAATTGGGCTGTTCGTGCTCATAATCCACTTAAACTGGGAGTTTGCCCTCACATAATTAACTATCCATTGTACATCAATTTAATTTTAACCCCATTTATTTACTGGTGCCTTTCTGGACTATTGATTATTGCTTTTGTAAAGGAAAACTGGTGTTGATTGCCACAGACTTGACCCTCTTGAGCATTAAAAATACATGAAATGGATCCTTCATAAGGCAAATTGCAGACACTTCCATTCTCCATTTCAGCTTCTGAATTTTAAGCAGAATTTGGCTAAATAAGCCCATTTCTAATATCCAATGAATTTCTGCCATATAAATTACATTTCATGAAAGCTTGCATGAGCTTCTACTTTGCCTCATGCAGAAGAAAGACGAGAAGCTCTGGTGTTACAGTGAGGTCTAAAATTGGGGAAAAAATAATTTGTATATAATTTCTATACCTTATTCCCTGCTTTTATCAGTTTTTGTGTTTATCTTGTGCCACAGGAGACAGTGCAACATTTTATAGAATCTCCTGCAGGAAATCAACTTATTTGGCATATCAGATTGCTCTGTACCCCAGTCCTTAAGATCCACAACCAAGCTTGGTTTTCAGAACATTCACAATGACATAGATTGCAGGTGTGACCCTCCATAGTATGCAAATCTATCTCATGCATATTCATTGTGGGGTATCCTGAGAACCAGACTGGTTTGCAGTTCTGAGAACCAGAGTTGGCCACACCTGCTCTGTGCTTTAGTCTCATAAGTAAACTGTAGACTCAGCAGGTGCAGGATCTGAGAGTATGGCAATTTAGAAGATTTTGGGGAGGTGGGCAATGTTGTTTTTTTAAATTCTAGGTCCCATTCCAGTGGGCCTGGGCACCTTTCTTTCTCAGAGATGATGAAGTAAGCCTTAAAACAGTAGTGGTTGCAATGGATGTTTTTTTATATGATTCAATTGACTGAACAAACAGTGTCATTAAGGTTTCGCTCCTTTATATTTTGCTTTTTTTAATTTAATTCCCAATTACATATTAGCCTCTGAAGTTATTTGTCTGGTTGAAGATGCAAACAATTATTGAGATCCATTTTAGATGAGCCCGCTGGGATGCCAACCAGTATATGGTACATAAAAATATCATTCCTCTTTGCAAACTGAAATCTGCTTTTAGAAGGGAGAAACATATTTCCCACAGGACCCTGCATGAATAAGTAGAAGATAAAGTAGAAAACAGAGAGATTATTAGAAAACTACATAGCAAACTGCAGTATCCAAAATTAAAATTTATAAAATTAGCATTTTGAACCATAAAGGCATATTCATGTATGGTAGTCATCACATGTTATGAACGTTTTTGGAAGCTCCTTTTATTTGGTCACACTTATTACGATTGTAAGTAAATGGGAGAACTGCTTGCACTGATCTGTCTGATAAGCAAAATGTGATTGATATATATATATATATATATATATATATATGTATGTGACATGTATATATACAACAAGAACAGCTGAGGAACAAATTCAATAGCTGCCTAGCTGGGTGTCTTTTTGTTGTTAACTCTGAAGTCTGGCTTTAAAAAGGAGTTGTTTTCATCTACTCCTCAAGTATGATAATTCAGATTTATTAGAACAAAAAATGGAGATGTAAAACTTAATAATTAGTCTAAAGAACAAGCAACAAAGCCAAAAAAAATTACAGTGATAGTTTGAGAAATCTGGGCTAGCAAAGGCCGCCTTTAAAATTGTTTCTAATTGTTTGAGTGGATTTTCTGGGACATTTGGTCATGTTGATGTATTAGTGATATCAAGTTATGTCTCCACATGCATATGTTTAAAGTTGCATATGTGTTTGAATAATTTTGAGGGTCATTATTTTATTATTTTTAGTTTCACATTTTAACATCTTGGATTATTTTCTTTGCAATCTATGCAAATGTTTTGTTACAAACAAGCAAATGGATAACCCAATAGCCATTTTACTTTCTTGTTCTTCGTATTATCAAATGTAGATAATATTACAGAATTAAACTGATATTTTTAAGAGCACAGCTTGATTGAGTGACTTCTTCAGATGGTTAGTCATTTCAGTATTTGTGTGAAATTAATGCATCTTGGTTTGAAGCATGTCAGAAGTCAGGAATTTTGTATATGAGTCTGTCCCTTGCAGTCGCATTCTTAGCCCTAGAAGACTTGTGGAGGTGAATTTTTATTTAACCAATAAACTGATAATAGCCAATATTTAATTGAATACTTATATATCAAACAATGAGGCCTTACTTGGACATGTATGCAAATACTTTGAATTGAGCCAGTTTAGCAGTTCATTTCATATTTAAACATGTAAAGCATCTGTTAGCGTGAACACACCAGAAAACAAACATGGAGTATAGGATAGAGGATTCCCAATTGTGCCTTATATAGAGCAATAAGATATAAGCATCTAATTCACAACCCACATTCTCTGCATATTATGGTAACAAATTAATAAAAGCTAGTGCCTGGTGTTTGACAATGGAGAAAGATCTGTTAGTATGTTACGTCTGTTTTTGCATCATAGCTCCTCTAAGCAGTTGCCTTTGAAGCTAGTATTGTCTCTTTGTTTTCTAATTGTTTTACTGTAATAAATGCTATAGCAACTTCACTGCCTTTCTCAGCTTCAACTCAAACATGAATTTCTGTCTCTTTTTTCAGAAAGGGAGAGGATAGTGGGGTTTTTTTTATTTCAGGTTTTGTATGTTGGTAATAAGCACATTCTGCCCTTCATAAACATCTTTATTTGTTGCCAACACATCGAATATCCACGAGGATGGCTAAATCCTCTGGAATGCATGGGTGAATTAGCTTGATTAGTTGATGAGGAAGGAATTATGCCAGATGTACTAAAAATTTGATTTCCTTATTTTGAAATAGGTTTTCAAAGGCATTGGCCTTAGTAAATACCAATGTATCCAGGTAAACTGCTCTGTCTGAAAACTTGCTCATCTCGGAGCAGCTAAAACTATGTCTAGGTTTCCACAGCACATATATTTAGCTGAGTTAAAAAGAGGACTTGCTGGCTGGTGAGTGGGGGGGAAGAGGAGCTTAGAACAAGAGGCAAACAGCATGCGTAGATGGGATTTTCAGAAGTATATATGCAATATTGCTAACCCTCAGCTACCTCACGTTGGCTATAAGTAGGTGCCGTAAAATCACCAACATTTGTTGCAACTACATGATGTTCTCAAAGTTGCCTCCTTTTCTGTCTCTGCAAAAAAGTGCTTAGTACATCTTGCCCATTGTGCCTCAAAAATCTGCTCTTTTTCCTGTATCATATAGAAGCAAGCCCCCGCTGGCTTCATAAATCTGCTGTGGCAGAGGGCTATCCGTGTCATCAAAGGCCAGACTGAGCATGTAAATCCCTCTCTGTATTTTAAGAGGGGAATGCATTTCACCAGGAGAGGTTTCGCTGACTTCTGGTTTTCTCTATGGACTGGGCTCAAACCAACAAATTCAGGAGTCAGAAAAATTTGCAGCCGCAAGACGTTTGTAATAAAAAGTGTAGCTCAGGGGTCCTATGTAATCTCACCAAAACTGTTTTTAGAAACTTCCAGAATTCATGTTTTAAACTAGCTCCCAATTTAAATTTAGTACATTATCATTGTCTTTCAGATTACTTGCATTTAATTGTTCTGTTTTGGACTTTGCAGCCCTTCATGTCACCAACATCAGGACTTGAGTGGAGAACGGGTACTGTGTATGCACCCAACCTGCTGTCCACTTTACTCACCCAAGTATCTTTTTTTATTTTTGGTACTAAACAGCCAGTGAATATCTCTTTTCTCTCAACAGTTTTTGTTTGACTCTTTTTAGATGCCAGACTGAGTTGGGGATGCATCAAGGCAGTTGTCCATATGTGGAATAGCTTTGGATTTGATCGATAGGTAAAAGCTTTTTTCAACTTGTTTTACAGACCAACCACATCAATTGATTTCTCACTGGTCCCACTGATGACTTGCACCTTCAGCAAACTATAATCCATCACCATTAGAGATCTTTCTTAATGGCACTGGCCTATGTCTGCAATTTTTGTTTGATTTTCAGAAGGTGTTTGACAAAGTTCCTCATGAGAGGCTTCTAGGAAAAGTAAAAAGTCATGGGATAGGTGGGCGATGTCCTTTCGTGGATTGCAAACTGGCTAAAAGACAGGAAACAGAGAGTAGGGATTAAATGGACAATTTTCTCAGTGGACAGTGGAGTGCCTCAGGGATCTGTATTGGGACCCTTACTTTTCAATATATTTATAAATGATCTGGAAAGAAATATGACGAGTGAGATAATCAAATTTGCAGATGACACAAATTGTTCAGAGTAGTTAAATCACAAGCAGATTGTGATAAATTGCAGGAAGACCTTGTGAGACTGGAAAATTGGGCATCCAAATGGCAGATGAAATTTAATGTGGATAAGTGCAAGGTGATGCATATAGGGAAAAAATAACCCCATGCTATAATTTCACAATGTTGGGGTTCCATATTAGGTGCTACAACCCAAGAAAGAGATCTAGGTGTCAATAGTGGATAACACATTGAAATCGTCGGTACAGTGTGCTGCGGCAGTCAAAAAAGCAAACAGAATGTTGGGAATTATTAGAAAGGGAATGGTGAATAAAAGGAAAATGTCATAATGCCTCTGTATCGCTCCATGGTGAGACCGCACCTTGAAAACTGTGTACAATTTCTGGTTGCCGCATCTCAAAAAAGATATAATTGCGATGGGAAAGGTACAGAGAAGGGCTACCAAAATGATAAGGGGAATGGAACAACTCCCCTATGAGGAAAGACTAAAGAGGTTAGGACTTTTCAGCTTGGAGAAGAAACGACTGAGGGGGGATATGATAGAGGTGTTTAAAATCATGAGAGGTCTAGAACAGGTAGATGTGAATCGGTTATTTACTCTTTCGGAAAGTAGAAAGACTAGGGGGCACTCCATGAAGTTAGCATGGGGCACATTTAAAACTAATCGGAGAAAGTCCTTTTTCAATCAATGCACAATTAAACTCTGGAATTTGTTGCCAGAGGATGTGGTTAGTGCAGTTAGTATAGCTGTATTTAAAAAAGGATTGGATAAGTTCTTGGAGGAGAAGTCCATTACCTGCTATTAAGTTCACTTAGAGAATAGCCACTGCCATTAGCAATAGTAACATGGAATAGACTTAGTTTTTTTGGGTACTTGCCAGGTTCTATGGCCTGGATTGGCCACTGTTGGAAACAGGATGCTGGGCTTGATGGACCCTTGGTCTGACCAGAATGGCATTTTCTTATGTTCTTATGTTCTTTTTTTTTTTTTTTATTAATTAGCAGCTTTAAAAAAAGTGATTATGCTTAAAGTTCCCTATTTTCTTACCTCTTGTTCCATTGCAAACTTTTTAGTTCCCCATTTCCTTTCTTTACTTGTTCATGGAGTTGAGAGCCTAGCTGTGGTAAATACTACTGCTAACCTACAGGCCGATTCAGTAAAGTCCGCGGGAGAGTGACGAACACCCCGCTCTCCCGGCGCGCGCACCCGGCCACTCGCCAGTGAGCGCAATTCAGTATTTAAATTAGGTGGTGCGGTAGAAAACAGGCAAAAGGAGGCATTAGGGACACTAGCGTGTCCCTAGCGCCTCCTTTTAGCCCGGAGCGGTGGCTGTCTGCGGGTTTGACAGCTGACGCTCAATTTTGCCGGCGTCAGTTCTTGAGCCCGCTGACAGCCACGGGCTCGGAAACCGGATGCCGGCAAAATTGAGCGTCCGGTTTTCGCCCCGACAGCCGCTGGCCCATTTTAAAATGTTTTTCTTTTTTTTTTTTACCCTTCGGGACCTCCGCCTTAATATCGCCATGATATTAAGTTGGAGGGTGCACAGAAAAGCAGTTTTTACTGCTTTTCTGTGCACTTTCCCCGGTGCCGGCAGAAACTAGCGCCTATCTTTGGGTAGGCACTAATTTCTTAAAGTAAAATGTGCGGCTTGGCTGTACATTTTACTTTCTGTATTCGCGCGGGAATACCTAATAGGGCCATTAACATGCATTTGCATGTTGAGGGCGCTATTAGGTGCCGCCGGTTGGACGCGCGTTTTACGCCCCTTACTGAATAAGGGGTAAGGGAAAAAGCGCGTCCAAGAGCAGGTTAACAGTGTGCTCCATCGGAGCGCACTGTACTGTATTGGCCTGCTCGAAAGACATTCAGGAGTAGCCCCTGTATAGCAACCATGAATGGATTGGGTTTAGGGCAGGTGCTGCCTCATCTTGAACAAAAAAACTCAACCTCACAAACCTTGCCTGCCCCTCCATACAAGGTGATACAGGGCAACAGCTGGTGCTGTAAAACAAGCAATTATCCATAGGATTTATGTATGTGCCTCTTGTAAATTCTCTCCTGCTTGCAAATAAACTCCTCCACTTCCTTTCCTAAAGGATTTGAACACATAGGTGTAATGTAAAAACTATCTTCCCTTCAGAAATAAAACACCTGACAAGGACTCTGTTTTTATAGGTTAATAATGCAATGTTGATGGAATGAAGTGTTGTAAACTGATTACAAAAAAGGCACATGCCATGCTTGCTCTGTCACGAGTAGTTTATTGGCTACCATATGAACCAGAGATAGGATGCAGAAAAACTTTCCCTTCATGTGTAACAGGATGATTATAGAGTTGATGGCACAGTTCTTGGAAACATTTTGCACTATGTCTTCTTCAGGGCAGTAGCAGAAACGTAGCAGAAAAATGTTAAAATGCCATTCAGTTTTTAAGCAAAATTCAACAGAATCTTAATCAAATGGCAGGGTGAGAAGTAAAACCACTCGAGGGGCCATGGATGGGCATAATAGTGAATTTTAAAAGCCCTATGCATGCCAAAGCCAGAAGTGCCCGAGTAGCACGTATCTCCCGCTACGCTCACAAATGCTAAAGGCAAAAAAAAAGGGCCGGGTCTGGGCAGGCCACGGGCAGTCTGGGTCTGTAACATGAAATGTGCGTGGAAGTACGTGCACAAGCATGCGCTGGGGTCCCCTACCACGTAACTACTTCTGCTATGGAGGGCGTGTAAGTAATGAAAAAAAAAAACAAGGCTAGTTAACTAGGGGGGTTAGGAAATCCTGTCCTTTACCTCAGCAAACTGGGAACGGACTGGGGAAACTGGTAATTGCATTGGTGTGCGTATCTAATAAAATCCCCGTGTCCATATAAAATTGTGTACATGCGTACAGCTGATTTTATATCATACACGCATATTTGCACATATGTTATAAAATGGCTGCATCCATTGGCACGAGCCAGCATACCCACATACATGTGCTCCCACGTGGCTGTTTAAAAGTTACTGCCTAATTGTCCTCACCATCATGTTAAAAGGTGGGGCCATGGCAGGATTAGAAGGGGGTAAGGAATAGTAGAGGTTGTTAAGGATGGGTAAGAGGGCTGGCAATGTAGGAAAAGGAATTAGGAGCGAGAGAGTTAGGATACGTAGATAATCTGGGTAGTAAGCAAGAAAAGATGATACAGCATAGGGTGGGAGTTTTTTTTTTTGGGGGGGGGGTTTAAGGGGAATTTGTGGAGGGAAAAGATAACAGTAGAATTCTCTATTATGTTCTCAAGGAGAGAGGATTTGGAGAGAGAGCAGACTACGTAAACAGGATATGTCAGGGCGTTGACAGAAGTAGCAAGAGTATTACATTCTTGGAGCTCATTCCCCTTAGAGTAGCTTGAAAGTTGGGACAGAGGATGAAGAAGAAGATTTTCACATTCCAGTCTGATAATTTAGGTGGATGCATCTAGTGAACACGAGCTAACTCTAATGAGCAATTGCTCCATAAATGCATGTTAAGAAATGTTATCTTGTGGAGCTAGACCTGTTGTTGAAATGGACAATGATCACAGAGTCAGTAGTTATGTATCGGGCTAGTTCCAGAAGTCAACACTCGGGGTGGATGTGCAGACAGAATTATGGAGGAGTGCATCATTAGAGCAGCATACTTGATCACAAAAGCTTTGTCCTCAAGCACTTAAGTACAGCTAGGCCCATCATGCAGTTCTGTGGCCACTTTTTTGTGTTTGGGGCGCAGGAAAGGTAACTGTTTTCTTTTGGAATTTGCCAAAATGGGTACAAATTAGATGGATTGGAAAAAAGGGATGTACTGGAATCTGCTGCATGCAAGGAAAGAGTGTGATGTGCCAGTGCATTTAAGCAGAATGATTATAGAGATCCCTACAGCCTGCTACTTCCCTTAAGGGAACAGGACACTCAAGGAAAAAGGGAGGGAGGGTCTGAGGAGGGAGAGTGGGTAAGGGTAAAACAAAAGGAGAATGAGGAAGTAGCCATTAGTAAAAGCTGGGTGTCTTGGAAGCCCTCTGAGCCTAGCCAGAATTCCTGCAATGTGGCAAAAAAGGCCAACAAAACTGGCATTTAAATAAATGCGATATCAGTCACAAACTCTGCCCAAAATGTGCAGGTCTGAAATCAGACCGCGACAGAGAGAATGGATGCAAAACAGCCAGTTAAGACATTTGCTGAAGGAACGGATTGGAAATCTCACTGATGGATACAAGTAAAGTTTTGAGAATACATTTCCCCTGAAGCAGGACCTTTTGGTTCGAAACACGATCGTTTCGGGACTTTGGACTTCTTGCCAATATTTTCAGATGAGTATTTTTCTTGAAATGTATTGAAGTGCATTAAGGTTTGGATTAAGATTTGGGACTTTTTTTTTTAGGCTTGTTAAATGAAGGATGTCCCTATGATCCATGCAGTTTTGAAGTTCATCAGCACGACGGGAGATTTTTATACATTTTAACAAAATTTAAAATTATAAAAAATTAACAAAACAAAGTGGATTTCTAATAAAGTAAAGTGACTCTTCACCATAATTGGGCTTGGTTGATATACAAACACGGAGAGTGAGGGTCCCACATTCCATGATATTAAGATAGAGGATTGATGCTTAAATGGCTATTTGAAATTGCAAGAAATGTATACCGGTTACACCATTGATCATTTTTTGTATTTAAATAAATGCACCATGAAATCATTGTACCAGACCTCCGAGAGTGCCTGAAGTACTTGCTCTAAGCATTTATATGGTATTGGGCATCTCATGTCTCGGTCCTTTGCCCTGGATTTTGTCCAGCCCTGCGTCATTTTCTTTACTACACAACTAGATACAGCATTCACATAACCTTGCATGTTTGCAATAAAAACTATAACCACTAATCTCGCTGTTGTCAAGTATCTAGTGATGCCCTCATCCTTGCATTGCAAAATATAATGAACCAGTGCTTCAATTGTAATGGGCCATAACAGATGGTCACCCTCTGCACTGAGGAATGACCAAGTCTGTGCTTAACTTTGTTGTCCAACATAAGTCATACTTTTGGGAGTGCTGGAATCCTGAAGGCATCAGCCTCTGTAGTTAGGGACCTGAAGGATGACCACTTTTAATAACAGGAGAGTTAGTCAACTGTGCCATTTTCTATGCCTGGCATATGTGCTGTGCGAAGTGTAATATAGTGCATGTATCGTTGTACCAACTCCTGGAGTAATACCACCTCCCTGGCTGATAACTTGTCCATGATAAGAGTCCATCGATAAGCTATCAGACCTGAATACTGTGCGCTTCTTGGTCAAATCCTTACCCCAAATCTGTAACATAACCACAATCTGAAACAACTCCAGGAAGATTAGGTTCAATAGTAAGCTTAAATTCTTCACAAATGATGACAGGAGGGGAGGAGTCGTCAAGGTAGTGGCATAAATGGTCACAATGCAACTCTACTGACTTGTTTCTTTTTACTGTTTTCCTCTGAGTTCCTTGGTATGCCATCCAATAGGAAAGAATGAGTCTGATCCTATCTCTCCAAGGCTCTGGTTCCTCCTATTGTCAGACAGTGGAAGGGTTCGTGACCTGGATTCCTGTTGTTGGGTACTTGGAGGTCCCTGCTTTTGAAGTTGGTGAAGGAGCACTGGCCCTGCAAAAGGAAGAGACATTGCTCTTTCTCTGGATCATAGGCTTCGTGGCAGGAGAGAAGTATGCTGGGTCCAACTGGCGAGACAGCCCTGTCAATGCAAGGGAGGGAACCACGGTTCAGGCTTCCTTGAGTGTGGGACAATGAAGTTGTGCCTGATTGTTGTTATGTTACACGTTTAGGGTAGGGGCTTGAATAATATGGGCCAGATCTTAAAATCTATGCACGGGTGTAGATTTGTTTGCGCATATGTTATAAAATCCAGGCTCGGCACGTGCACCTTGCGCACGCCGAGCCCGAGGGGAGCCCCGATGGTTTTCCCCGTTCCCTCCAAGGCTGCCCCCCGCACCTTCCCCTCCCTAACCCACCCCTATCCCTAAGTAAATCCTCCCCCTACCTTTACTCCAAAACTTATGCCATCTGATGATGAATGCCTTGTTTCACAACACCAGAAACAAAATACCAGAAACAATTAAAGCGCCTCGCTCAAGATCCCTTGAAGAGTGCGGTATAAAGGCTGGAGCAGAATTTGTCGATGACCTGTTACAGCCCATTGAACTGAATCTTTGGTTCATTATATTTTGCAGTGCAAGCAAGAAGGTATCCCTTAATCTATGATGGCAGCTTCAGGAGCAGATGCAGGTTTCTTTGCAAATGTGCTGGGTTAGGTGAACCCTGAATCTGTTTTGTGATAAAATGATGCAGGGATGGGTAAAACCAATGGTATAAAAACTGAGATATGAGACATCCAATAACATATGAATGCTTAGGGCAGGTACTTCAGGCACTACCAGAGGTCTGTTTGGTTACAAGGTTACAATGTCAGGTTGATTTTTTTTAAATCTGACACTGCAAGAGAGTATAAAAAAGACTTGTGGATGAGAAAGCCCAGAAAGCATGTAGACCATTCCATGCTGCTGTGGGGCAGTTTTGGCTGATGGATTATTCACATAGTTTACAAATTATAAGCTAACTTTTGCAAAGTGCTTTAAAGTTGTTTGTGTTTTTTAAAGGATGTGAAGTCATTTAAATGTGGAGTGTTGGAGAGGAGTTAAGTGGTTGAGATTAAGTTATGGATATTTACCCAGTGCTGGGGCCTCAGGGCAAATTGGGATTCACAAGGCATAATGGAAGGGCTTGAGCTGTTAGGGTGATAGTTTGGTAGGTTAGGGGAAGAACGTCTGGGCAGCACTATGGCTAGGAGTTATTTTTCTGGCCTATCACACAGGCTGATTCAGTACATGCACTCGGCCGAGCGCACCATTTAGCACCTGTTTCGCCACACGTTTTCGATGCACGTCTATTACCCCTTATACTGTAATAGGTATTAGTGCCTTGAAAACGCGCAGCCAACCTCGTGAAAATTAATAGTGCTTATCACATGCAAATGATTGTTGATGAGCCTATTTGTTAGTAGGTCAGGATACTGAAAGTAAAATGTGCGGCCAAGCCGCACATTTTACTCTCAGAAATTGTCTGCCCAAAGGCAGGCGTTAACCATAGAAAGCACCAGGAAAGTGTACAGAAAAGCAGAAAAAACTGCTTTTCTGTACACCCTCCAACTTAATATCATAGCAATCTTAAGTCAGAGGCCCCAAAAATAAAAAAAAATAAAATAACTAAATCTGCCTGCCGCTCGGTGGGTTCAAAAACGGACACTTAATTTTGCCAGCGAACATTTTCCGAACGCGTGGCTGTCAGAGGGTTCGAAAACACACCAGTACAATTAAGCATTGGTCGTCGGACCCACTGACAGCCGCCACTTCCACTAATAAAGAGGTGCGTGTCCCTAGCCCCTCCTTATTAGCATGGGCCCTAATTTACATACAAAATCGCACGCCCATGAGAGGTATCTGGGCGCACATCAGGAGAGCGGGTGCTCAACACGGAGCGCCAGCTCTCCCGCACATTTTAATGAATCGGCCTGAGAGGTAGTTGGTTGGAACAGCTGATTGCCCATGGTTAAGCAAGTTTGAATGTATAATTAGTATAAATAACATGTAATATGCAAAAACCTAATAAAACTGTGGCCTTGGGTTTCCATGTAAATGTGGCATGGTAAATACGCAAGTGTGCTTCAGTTATGAGTCAAAATATAAGTAAAACACATGAGAAATCAGCAGCGCACCATTTAACTTTTTATACACTTCATTACAATTCAAGCAAAGGGAGCCAAGAAGAAGGAGGATTTGGTTCAAGACTAATTAGTTTATTTCAAACTTGGACAAATATATTTCTGAAGAATGAAAACACAACCATTTTCACAAACATATTAAAATATCTGCTTTTATGTGTACATTCACAGGCTAAACGTCATGCTATTCCAATGTTGGTAGCACAATATTAATTTGCAGATAGCTCCAATAGTGTAAAACACTAGACTTAGTAGACAATAAACAGCATTCATTGTGCTTGATCAAACATTTAGCTGTAGTGAGCATATCAAGAAATGTAAAGACTGTGAGTACTTAAGTCATAGAAAGAACAGTTTTAGATGAACAGTAGGGCACGAAAGACGACCTTCAGCCCTTTCTGCTGCTTAGTTTCTCAGCTATTTTTTGCAGCTCCAAATCCATTGCAGCCAGATTCTCAAGTCCTTTTCCTGTACAATAAAAAAAAAAGGGAAATTTTAAGACTAGAAAAAATGAAATTTTTGGTGTGCAACACAGGAACATACATCCAAGCAGGGTTGGACTGACAGTGATCTGGGCCCCAAGCAAGAAGAGTCATTGGCCCCTAACCACCCAGCCGAGCCTAGGGGAGTGCGCTATGGGCCCTCGGGCACTGCCTTATTGTGCATTTGGTCAGTCCGCCCCTGCATCCAAGGAATAAATGCACTTGAAGTGGGCCTCTTTCCACAGAACGGAGGCTCTGGAATGAAAGCTGGTAGGATTCTGGAGTAAGTAAGAAAATATATCTTTACAGAGGGAATAGCAGACACATGGAAGAGTCTTCCCTGTGCAGGGGCTGGAAACAATGACGGCATTAGCATTCAAGAAAGCATGGGACAAAGAGAGGAGCTCTGAGTGGGGAGAGGAAGGGACTATAAAGCTGAAGGGAAGACATAGTTGGGCGGACCAGATGGGCTGTGCGTTCTTTATCTGCCATCATGTTCTCTATCCATATTTTCTATTTTATTGACTAATTTTTGCAGCCCTTTGTCTGTGGTGGCCTCTTCATTTGTTTGTGATTTGGCCATATGATCTCACTTTTGGAGAATACTCATTTGCCCACCTTGCCTGTTTTTCTTGTTACTTGAGAATTGAATCTCTTTAATATCCCCCAACCAAAGGCAAATCGCAGAACTGCAATCTTCCCTTAATTTTCGTCCACCTGGTACTTATATCCTTACTCATCTTCTTTTAGAACTCAATCCTCATCCTTTTAACAAAAACTTTTTTCTCCTTCCAAAGACAATTTTTTTCAGCAAATTCGCGGACAGCTATGGGAGCCACGATGGCTCCTGATATCGTTTGTCGCCATGTGTCCTCATTTGAATCACACTGGCTGTACCCATCTCCTTTTTGGTCTTTCATATCAACTTGACAATGGTATAATAATGATTTCTTTTTTTATATAGGCAGAAACAATGTCCCATTATACATGTTCATCGACTGGTTAACTTCTTACAGTCCCTATTTACAGTTTGCACATACTCCACCGCTGCCAAGTTACATTTTTGGATATCCTTGTTTCTATTGAAATGGTAGTTTGTCACCTCAGTATCTATGAAACATATTGATAAGGATACGCTGTTACATTATGATAGCCACAAAGTAATACATAGAATGAAGGTACTAACATATAATTCCCAAAATGTAGCTAACCAAAACAGAAGAACGAAGGGAATTTAGTCTATCTAGATGATACAAAATACTTTTGTTATATATCTTAACATTCTTCTTTACATTATTTTGTTTTTTGATGTCACATGACTTTTACACATATCCACTGATGAACTTTCTTACGAACTCAAAGCAATATCCATAAACACTCAACTTTCCCAACCCAATCTACAAACATTTCCACACATTCACTTTAAAATGTCAAACATCCAACCTTCCACACACACTCTTTCACCATTCATTCAACATGCTAACCAGAGATAAAAACTTCCTGAACAAAACTTTCTTAGTGATCAACAATGTTTCTCAATAAGGAGATTTTTGATTATGATAGTCACCATCCAAAAGTGCTCCATGATAATATCCCAGTCAGTCAAATTTTTAGACTATGAGGACTCTGTTCCTCATGCTCCGAGTTCCTTGGTCAGGCTTCTATATGGCACACAACTTTTTTACAGCGGGGATCCCCATGATGGCTAATGAGTACTGCCCTCAAATGAGCACTTTTAATAATCAGGACCTACCTTTTCTCCACAGCAGCCACCCCGACTCTGATAGACTCACTTTGCTGCATGTGCAATTATCAGGCCACACTTTCTGGTGATCCCATGTTTGCTTCTCATCGTGGACGCAATCTATGAGATCTTTTGCTCTTCAAAAATATGTCAGACTTAGTTCATTGATAGGTTTACTCCTTTTTCCAGACATATCTCTTGTGGCCATTGTTGGGCTTGCCCGCTCTTAGTTCCTCTTTCAGTTTTTGCACAACCCCATTTCCTAAAGAAACGTTCCCTTTGTTTTTTGGCTGACTATAGTACTTCAGTCATCTATTCTATTGTATGCCCCTCCCCTTTGTTATATATAGGCCAAACGCTACGTATGATTAAGACTATCTTTGAACATTGTAGGAACATGAAACGTGCTCGTTCTGAAGCCAGGTTGGTCACTCCCTGGCTGGAGAAACAGTATACTGTATCAGAGCTCCACTTTTGTCTTAATGAGCGCTGTTCACTATGGATCCCGTGAAGAGTGTGTGCCAATCACAGCAGCAACTTCGTCCCGCAGCTGGTCCATCCTGAACTGTGTATGATCTTCAGATGAATACACTGCACGCTGCTGGTCTTATTGAGGAAACTGACTGGGCTTTTTGTTTTTGATCACCTCCCTTCCTTCCTTCTGTTTGATTACTGGTCCCTCTACTTTTGCCACTTAAATGCCTTTGCTTTTTATTTTGTGTTCTGCTGACTTCTGATTGGTTGCCCTTGTTATGCAACTATTTTGGCACAATTTTCAAATGTTATTTAACTTGTTAGTTTGGCATAGCTAGTATAGTACTTGAAGGCTTACTTAAAGCACTGCAAGTTATTATTTTTTTTGTTTGTTTGTTTCTCTTTGGATATCTAACCTTTTTTTACTGTCTTCTTAATATACGTTCTGTTTACCCTCTTATGTTTTCCGCAATCCCTCTTGAGACAGCTCTCCTGTGAAACATGGCACATGTCGAGGGTTAGTCCTGGGTACCATAGATCTTGTCTGGATCTTTTAAAGCAATGTTGTCTTGTTTACAGTAACACCTTTGGACTGAATTGCATCCGTCAACTGGGTGTATGTCCCAAATGACCTGCCTAGACTTGCTTGCTCCGAGGCTGTTAAACACTGGTTTTACCTTGCACATGTTCACTCTTCATTAAAGTTTGGGTTTGAACTTTTCCATTTTCATAGACCATATTACTTTTATGTTACCCTTTACTTTGTTGAGGATTATCCAGTGCGGGTTGATAGCTTTTTCCATCTCTTTCTATAGAACATGATGGCAGATAAAGACATACGGCCACCCAGGTCTGCCCCATCCACAGCTCCAGTTCAGCTTTATAGCCCCAGGAAAAAAAATAAGAATCTAAAGTTAGAATCCAAATAGGAGTTGGTGTAGTACTCTGTTTCTGTTGTTAACGGCCATAGCATAAATGTTAAATAAAAACAAGACTTCAAATGTAGAGATGAGTCAAGCGTTCATAGACAAACCATTGCCCTGGAGTTATAGAGAAGTGAACAAGCCACAAATTTTTAAGACAGCAATTTTCAAACGGGGTATTTTACCTGCAGACATTGCACCAGCTTTAAAGGAGAAAGTGCCACATGCACCTTAACACTCTGTAACTTGCTTCAGGCACCAAGTACCCACTGACATTTGCCACCTGCATTTTGTGAGGTAATTTTTCCATGAAAAATAATGTGCATAGAGTTAAAATGCAATCTACATGCATTATTTTCTTCTTCAACCTAAACAAGCCTCCAAGGATGCCTCATCCAAATGTGGCTAAAGGTAAGGATGTTGTGGAACTACATGTGTACTTTAGCTGTAAATCACTATTTGCAGTATGACTTGGAATAAGTATTTACAGTGAGGAGGAGGAGGAAGGGATGTCATAGTGTCTCCTTTTTACTTATTTATCTTTTGTTACAATCTTTGTTGCATTTTCTTTCCAGTTACTTCCTGCACCATTCAGCACAGGGTCGAGAGTGGGCTTCCTCTAAACTGCTCCCCAGCACATTGCTCATTAACCAGCAGGAGCCACCACTGAAGAAACTATGGTGCATCTCTCTCTTCCCAAGCCTAAGTGCCCTACACCTGTGGCATAAGCAGACCCTACTGCCCCCAGCTAGTCCAGGGGATCTGAACACCGGATCACTTGCACTGCAGAACACTGTGCACAAAAGCTTGACAGTTTTTTTTTTTCTAACCAAAAACCACACAGAGTTTTTTCAGCATTACCCCAGATCCTCTAAAGCAGAGCTTGAAAACCTCTAGACTTTGATGCCACACACCAGTCGATATCCCTCATGAATATGCATGAGATTTATTTCTATACAACTTATATCTTATGTACATTCATAAGAGATAGATAGAAAATCTGACTCGTGGAGGACTGGGGTTCCCCACACATGTTCTAAAGCAAACCAAAACACAGCGTAACCAAAACCCTATTTGTTCTGAAAGTTTAGGCAGCTAAGAAGTCAATACTGAAAATAATTTGTCCGGGTAACTTTTGAGTTACACAGACAAACCCCAATGTTTCAATTTCCAACTCCACCAGTTGGCAAAATTTTACTCATGTACTTTGTCTGGGTACAGTTTTTCCAGAAAAAATAGATAACAGGGTGGGAGGCCTTTTGCGGGTCTGACCTAATTGTATCTGGTAGCACTGAGAATCAGCACTATCTGGATACATCTGACAGCTGTGGTGAGCAGAGCTGGGGAATGAGCATTTGGCACCCCAGGCAAATCTTCAGTCATCTAACCCCCCCTCCCCAATTTACAGCACTCCCTTCTGTGCCTCTCTTTGATGGGGTTTTGCAGCCCCCCGAATGTTGGCACACTAGGCCCTGGTGGTGAGCAGAAAGTTACCTGGAGAACTTTAGCTGAGTAATTTTAGGCTTGCGATTTACTCATGACTTAAAAGTTACCCAGACAAACTCTTTTCAGTACTGATCTCTAACGAGCCTAAAGTTCCTCAGGTAATGTGAGGTGAGTACATTCAGCCCCAGACTTACCCGGATAAGTCCTGCTGCATATCCCAGCTAAAGTTACTTTACCTAGGTAACTTTCTGCTCACCTCTAAGTTTTGCCTGCTTCAGGTGCACTTTCCTATTTTTCAGTCAACTGTTGTGTAAATACTGAACTTTGTAGGCTGCAGGCTGCATGTGAAGTTTGCTCTGTAACATTCACTTCCAGCTCACATCTGCCCAGCTCCCTGGTTAAAACCACTTTTCCCCCACACACTTGTTGCTGTGTAGGCACATCAGAACACAAGGCTCAGGATTTATCCTTTCTATATCAATGCCATCTGAAAGCTGGAGAATTGGTGCTTGACATCTGCTCTGAAAAGAACATAATGCAAGCTTCATAATCACGTTCTGTCTCTTGCAGAAGCACACAAGTTAATAGTTGCTGGCAGAGAGGGATCTTGAGGTGTGTCTAGATTCCCCTACCTAACATATCACCGCTTAGGATCTTACTTGGGGCAATTTCTAAGGGATTATCTATAGATAAATAGGTGGCAAAAAACCCTTTCAAAATTTCCTTCCTCCTCTCTCCTTCCCCCATGTGGAATGCTATAACTGGAAAAACTCATTGGGCCAGATTTTAATACCTACATGCGGGCGTACATTTGTGCGCGCAACTTGGCGCGCACAAATGTATGCCCGATTTGTTATAAAATCCGGGGTCTGCGTGCACAAAGGCATGCACAATAGTGCACCTTGTGCGCGTCGAGCCCTTGGGGAGCCCTGCTAGCTTTCCCCGTTCCCTCCACCTAACCCGCCCCCCAGCCCTACCTAAACCCCCCCCCCATACCTTTATTTTATAAGTTGCGCCTTCCTCTGGGCAGGCATAGGTTGCGCACCAGCCAACGGCCGGCCCGCAATCCCGGGCACAGCGGCAATAGCTGCTGGGCCTGGAGGCTTCGGCCATGGCCCTGGACCGCCCTGCCCCGCCTGTACCCCACCCCTTTTTTCAAGCCCCGAGACTTACACGCATCCCAGGGCTTTACACACGCTGCTGGGCCTTTTGAAAATAGGCCCGGCATGCATAGAGAGCAAATTTGTATATCTGTTTCTATTGTAAACAATTTTGGTGTTTTATGGAAAGCTGATAAGCAAATAATAAAACTTAACCACATATAAAAGTACACGCTCTGTCCACAGTGTGCATGCTTTTTCCTGTGGGCAAAAGAAGTGGCAGTGAGTCAGAGCCATCATGGCAGAGTATGTGAAGGGAGTTTATTTTTAACTCCTGCATGTACTTCACAAAGGGGAGAGTGCACCAGCCAACTCTGCCAGCCGAGACCTCTTCAAACAGAAACTGCGGCCTGCAAGCTCAGTGAGGCGGGGGGAGGGGAATAAAAATGACCCTCTGCCTTTCCAGTCAACTTCCTTCCCTCACTTTAATTTGGCACTCTGCACCCGCTCCAAGCATGCCTGAATTCTGTGACTTTAATTGCTGCCATCTCCACAGCTAGACAAATCCAGACTTATACTACTCTTGCAGTAAAGTGGTGTTTGCTCACATCTTCTCTCAGCCTTCAGGCATCTCCCTCTGATGAAGCGCCTGCATCTATTTCACCAACCAATCTCAAAACAGGTATGCAATCTGTGGTACTTCCACATCTGGACTGCTGTAAGGCCATCAAAAGACAATAACCAAACTGCAGACCTTCCAAAATGCTGCCACTAGATCAATTCCTGCAAGGAATGAGCTTCCTCCATTCTATGCTCCCTACACTGCTTTCCATCTTCTTTGTGCATTAAATTTAAAATCCTACCCCTTACCTTCAAAGCATTGAAGGGCATTGGCCCCGCTTATTTGCCAGAGAAACCTGCAATCTATGCAAAAAATGTCTGACCACTTCCTGTCTCAAAACCCTCTGGAAAAAAAAAAGATCCAGGTCTAAAACCTTCAAGAGCAGCACCTAATCTGTGGAACCCTTTCCCTTCCACTCTTCAAGCCACCAGTGATTAAATGGTCTTCTGTTAGCATATGAAAACGTGGCTCCTTTGTTCACAAAAACATGACCCTAACAGACCGACCAAGCAGTGGACTTCACATATATTACCTCAAGCCCTGACTGAACTGCAATAATGCTGAAGCTCTACCTCATGATTTACTGTAGCTGTAATGTGACTGTACTACCTCAGCCCCATGACAACTGATATATCTTTCTACCTCAATCCTATGACCTAATTGCAATCTAATCCTATTGCAATCTGCTTTGAAGTGGCCCACCGAATAAAAATCCAAAATTAAATTCAATATCATGCCGCTCTGTTCTTTCTGTGCTTTCAGGCTATTTAGAAGATTATTTGTTCCGGTGGCTGCTATGAACTGAATAAGATAAAACGTGAACATTCTCTTCCACTGAAATAAAAAGGATAGAAATCTGTTTAGTTAAATATAACGCACTCCCTTTATAATAAAATACTGGAAGTTCACCCACATACTGTAAAGAGGTTTTGTTTACAAGTTGTCTGCTTGATTTGGAAGGTGGAGGGCAGTTGTGCCTTAATCAAGCAGTAATGATTGCTATAATTTCAAGTAGTATCTCAGCAGATTTCTGAGCCAGAGCTGAAAACACTGTATAAAAATGAAGCAATCATCTTACCATCAGAGCTAGCAGGTGATGCCATTCAGTTTTCAACTACTGTTCTAAATAGGAATATTAATGTTTTGACTCTGGAATGCAGGGGTTTTTTTTTTATTACAGACTGACACTTAACAGTACATGATTTCATTTAGGGATACTTCTTTATAGCAAAGCTTAGGAAGAGCTAACCAGTTTACATCGTAGCGGGGCTAGGAGTGCAGCTGCTTGGGACAGAGAGGCATCATATAGGGGCTGTGGGATGAAGTGCAGGAAGTTTCATGCTGCCTAGATCCTCAGCAGGGCTATACAGAGGTGGTAGGTCTGGGTTGTGGTGATCCCTGATGAAGAGGAGGGAGAGAAGATACTGATTCAGATACAGCACCCATCCATGTTCATAGAATTTTATAACAGCCCACAGAAAGCTACAGGCTGTTACATATGAAAAGGATCATTTTCAAAAGAGTGGGGTAGATTTTATAACATGCGTGCGCGGCCTACATGTGTGTGTGCTACCCGGCGCGCGCACATGTATGCCCGATTTTATAAAATTGCGCTCATGTTATAAAATCTGGGATCGGTGCAAGCAAGGGGGTGCACAATTGTGCACCTTGCGCGCGCCGAGCCGCACTGCCTTCCTCCGTTCCCTTCCCCCTAACCTTCCCCCCCCCCCAGCCCTACTCTAACACCCCCAAAATTATCTTACCTTTTGCGCCTGCCTCTGGGCAGGCGCAAGTTGCACACGCCGGCCAATTGCCAGCATGCGATGTCTGACACAGTGGCAAATGACCGCTGTGCCAGGAGCCACTGACCCCGCCCATGCCCCACCCCAGACCGCCCATGTCCCGCCTCCCTTCCCACCCCTTTTTTCAAGCCCTGGGAATTACATGTGTCCTGGGACTTTACACGCGTTCCGGGGCTTTACGCAGGCCGCCGGGCCTTTTTAAAATAAGCCCGGCACACGTAACCTTTTACATCTTGAATCAGACACTTATGAGGCATCCCAAATTCTTCCTGCTTTTCACAGAGATACTGCTTCACCTTCATGCTTCAATGGAAATGCCCTGCTATTGTCCTGCACCTCTCTGTCTGGTCATTTTATTGCTGCTTTGCTAAAGGTGCCAACCCTGCCAACATTCCCTCCCTTCCCTTTTCCTGATTATAATGGAATTTCTTGAAATGTACTGCCTGCTTGGGGTTTGAATATTACAAATACATTGTTTTATTGATATTGTAACTGTACCCAGCATTCATAGTACCACTCACTGTATAGAGAACTGTCAATCACACACAGACATATATACAGTGTATATGTATTGTATTGTGTGCACTGGTGCTGCAGTATTGTGTCTAAAATGCAGTTAGTTATGCATTATTAAACAATGTGCTTTTCGTTTTCAGATACCTAGGATTACTTGTGCTATTCTTCTCCTCTGCTGACTTCCCACTCACTTCATCACATAAATTCTTTGCTGCTGTCTTTAACATTTTATTTTGCTCACCTTTCATGCTACATACCATTGTTTCTCCTCAGTTTTGCAATATACTTGGCACTTTGCAATATCCCACACTCTCCCTGTAGAATTAATTTCCTTTTAACATCCGCCCTACTGTATCTTCAATCTTCACTTCATGAATATTTTCTATCTAAAGATGAGTAAAAAAAAAAATCTAAGTAATCACAATTCAATTCCTCTTCCACAATGAGGGTATTTCCTGTCAGGCAGGGCTTCTTGGATCATGATGAAAAATT
Source organism: Rhinatrema bivittatum (assembly GCF_901001135.1). NCBI lineage: Eukaryota > Metazoa > Chordata > Amphibia > Gymnophiona > Rhinatrematidae > Rhinatrema > Rhinatrema bivittatum. Next base: position 92,932,336 of record NC_042617.1, on the reverse strand, counting down.
GTAGCATTTTTTTCTTTTTTGCATAATTGTAATACATTTTGGTGTACATAAAGAGGAATTTTCCCTTGGTTTCTTATTTGCTGTGTCAACATTTTGGAAGTGTGTGCTTTGAGAACATTTGCAGTACTTTATAGAATTGTGATGGTAGTACTGTTAAATATCAGTTTTACGCTCATTCGTATGTTTGTGCAAGCAACAAGCTTTGCAGAAAGGTTTCATATTTTATTTCACTATGAGTGTTCTGACCAGCTAACATCAAAATGTTACATACAGTGTAACATTTGAACAAGTGGGAAAAGTCTTGATGCTTAAACTGACTCAGTGGCAGTGCTGCACACTATGCAGAAGACCCTGGATCAATTCCCCCACTGATCCCCAAGCCTGCTGGGGATGCTCTGGAAGCAGATCCAAGATGCTCTGGAAGCAGATCCAAAGAGAAAAGCAGACCTCAGCCGGCATCATTGCTGCAAGACTGAGTTGAGTGGAGTTACAGAAAATGAGGAAAAACCCTGAGTAGCTGCATACAGGGGCAGGGTAATACTTTTTAGCTGGCAACCAACCTCAGTCACCACCCCCATCCACTGTTATTCCTCCCCTCTTCCTACCATTGATCAATGTGGGAGGCAGTTAAAATGCACTTGTGGCCAGCTGCCGCCTTCCTGACCTGACTCTTGATCTCCCAGACAATTCTGCTATGTTACCCTGCCCCTATATGTGTAGTTTTATTGCTTAACTTTGGAGGGGGCAAAGTTAGGGGGTTCAGATTGGTAAGGGGTGGAGGGCAAAGGTTAGGGTATGCTTTGAATTGGCTATTAAGACACTTTAAGGTCCATATTCAGCTGCTTTGTGGCTTGGCCAGTTAGCCATATAAATGTATGCAGCTAACTTAGCCTTTATATTTAGTGGTGCAGCCATGCCACTGAGTATATATCCGATTATCTTAAAGTTAGCTGGATACGTTTTTCCGGCGAACTTTAGGACAGGTCTATGGGGCAACTAGAGCTAGCTGGATAACTTATCTGGCTATCTCAGCTCCTCCCAGTTATTCTCCCAGAATGCCCCTAATTTATCAAGCCACATTTTATCTAGATAATGTTATCTGGCTAGAATTTAGGCAGATAAGTTCCCCAATATTCATTTAGACAGATGACTTCTGAGTTATCCGGCTAAATGCTTCTGAATATGGACCTCTATAAGAAAATGTCTCAGGGTCCTTTTATATGCAGTAAAAAAAAAAAACCGCCAGCCAATTTCAACCACCCTGTAAAACTACCCTTACAATTATTCAGTGGCATCATTTAACCAATTCTTCTGTATGAGAGTGAAGTCTGGAGTTTATACATGACAGCATTCCAATATACATCCTGCACCTCGTACACATGCGCTGTGTCCATCCCTAACAATGGCTGTGCAGCAGGAACTTCCTCCACTGCTAGGCAGATTGTGAAGTAATACAAAACCCTGCCAAAAATACATGCAGAAACTATGTGGCAAACCTGCCATAGCATAATAGCACTAACTGCCAGCACTCAAAACAGCAAGAATCGTAGCACTGTAAATGTTACAATGGGCCCTAGAACACCTCCGAATGGGAAAAGAGAACAAAGCAGACTGCAATCAATCCTTATACAGAAACGACATAATAGCAGAACACTTCACCTTGGCCACACATGCAGAAATCAGATAGACCATCACCAAAGTCAGAATAAGGAAGTAATTTTCAAAAGAATTTACGTGCATGAACCTCTGTTTATCTGTGTAAATCTGCTTTTGACATTCAATCAGGGGCCTGTGTGCATAAAAGTATGCACATATAATTATTTACACTGTGCAGACACATTCCAGGGGCAGGGTTGGAGCAGAGCCAGCACTTGCGCAGGACTGATGGACCAGGAAGCACTAGGGACTAAGCAGTCACTTAGAGCACCACAATTTTGGGGGGCGGCATGGAAATGATATCTCTTCCTTCCCACGTGAGCCCAGAAGAGGTAGCGGTGTTGTGTGGGCCTGCGCAGGCAGGAAAGAGGCAATGTCACTGCCATCTCCAGAAAGCTTCAACATTGGCCTTTGTGAGCTGGAAGCAGGAGGTGGAGCAGAAGGTGGAACAGCATCAGCCTATGCAGCTGAAAGGAGGAGGAAGAGGAGCAGCATCGTTTCCGGACCCAAAGAAAGATTAAGAGTCCTGTCAGCCACCAGGCCTGAAGGAAGAGGCTGCTATTGTCACTTTTCTTTCCAGAAGAGGAGAAAAGTAAGTGAGAGAAGTATGTGTGTGTGTGTACGATTGAGCATGTGTGTGAGTGAATGAGAGAGCAAGAAAGTGCATCTATGTAAGAGACAGCATGTGAGAACTTATGTGGGAGAAAGCATGCGTGAGAGGGAGTATGCGAGTGTGGGAGCATATGTTTGTGTGTGTGTGTGACTGAAAGGGGAAGTTTTATCAGAGAGTGTATGTGAGAGTGAGAGAGGATGTGTGTGAGAAAGAGCATATGTAAGAGTGTGAATCAGCAGATGTGCATGTGTGTGTATATGTGTATATATATGTAGGAGATAGAGTTTAAAGTTTGTACAAAACAACATCCTACACACATCCTTCACCCCTACACACACACACACACTAATCCACAATAATCTTAAGGCATCTGGAAATTGAAAGTTCTCAGGTATATAAAGCAGGGGATTTTTTTCTTATTCTTATTAATTTTAATTATTGGGTATTATTTGATGTATGTGAATTGATTATTTACTCTTTTGGATAAGAGAAGAACTAGGGGGAATTCCATGAAGTTAGCAAGTAGCACATTTAAAACTAATCAGAGAAAGTTCTTTTTCATTCAAAGCACAATTAAACTCTGGAATTTGTTGCCAGGGGATGTCATTAGTGCAGTTAGTGGAGCTGGGTTTAAAAAAGAATTGGATAAGTTCTTGGAGGAGAAGTCCATTACCTGCTGTTAATTAAGTTGACTTAGAAAATAGCCACTGCTATTACTAGCATCAATAGCATGGGATAGACTTAGTGTTTGGGAACTTGCCAGGTTCTTATGGCCTGGATTGGCCACTGTTGGAAGCAGGATGCTGGGCTTGATGGACCCTTGGTCTGACCCAGTATGGCATGTTCTTATGTTCTTACTGTTTTGAAATTTTGATTGACATTTGGAAAATTTTTAAATTTTAAAATATTTATTCTTTTTATTAGTATGTTTCTACTATTATGATTGATGTTTTATATTTCTTGATTTTATTGTTTGATGTTTTATGAGGATTGGTAATTTATCTGTTTTCCATTGTTACACTGCATACAGGGGTCTGCCTTGTTATGGGTTCCAGTTCAGATTTTTGCAAGTTTTTTATACTTTATGGTCTCTTTTATTCTGTGTTTAGTAAAGGTCTGTCTATGCTCTGCATGTGTGACCAAGGTGAGGTATTTTGCTAGCATGTAGTTTCAGTGTAGAGATCTATTGCAGCCTAGCTTGTTCTGTTTTCCTAATAAGAGGTGTATCGATGTTCTAGGGACTGCTATAATGTTTTCAATATTGCCTTTTCATAGGTAATGTTAGTTTTTTAGTGCTAGTGGTTAATTCTTTATGATATGGGAAGTTTACTATATTATAATTTTAATTCAGTTGACTAATTCCGCCTAATTTTTTTGCTGGGTTTTCTGATTAGCAGCACAGCAGTGCATAATGTGACAGCAGAAAAAGACTGTATGTCCCATCTAGTCTGCCCATCTACCTAACTTATTCAGCTTTACAATTCCCATCATACCCTTAGAGATCCTGTGTGCTTGTCCCATGTGGTTTGAATTCAGGTACTGTTTGTGTCTCCACCACCTCCACGAGTAGGGCTGGTCTATGCTCTCTGTAAAGAAATATTTCCTAAGATTACTCCTGAGTCTACCTATCCCTTTCAGGCTCATTCTATGACCCTTCATTCTATCTAGAACTTCTTTTTCGTTCAGATTTGTCTGACAAGATCTACCTCTGGTAAAACCATGCTGCATCTTGCAGTCCATTGAATTCTGCACTATCCTCTGTTTTAGCAGCAATTCCAATAATATGCTCACCACAGAGATCAGACTAACTGGCCAGCCAATCTGCCCGTCTCCTCCAGCAGAACTACTCTTGTCTGTGAAAGAGCATTGAAAACGTCAGTCAATGGAGCTGCTAAAACTTCTGTAAGTTCCCCTCATACCCTTGGATGTATCCCATCTGGCCCCATTGCTACTTGAAGTTTACTTAGTTCCTGATGAACACACTTTTCTGAAATCAGGTGAGATTTTCCTCACTTCTAATCATACTTGTTTTCGTTTTCTTTGGTCCTGCTCCCTGCCCTTCCACAGTGAACAATGAACAGAAATATTTGTTTTAGCACTTTTGCTTTTTTCCCTCGTCACCCTCAACATATTTTCCCCATCACCTCTGAGACTCACAATGCCACTTTTTCACTTTCTTCTATTACTAAAATATCTAATAAAAAAAAATAAAAAAGGTGCTATTCTTTCGTCTTACTGTATTTGCTATTTTTTATTTATTTATTTATTTATTTATTTATTTATTTAACTTTTTTTTATATACCGAGGTTCTAGAGACAGAATCACTAAGCACTTCGGTTTACAGAGAACAATTGAAATGACTGAAAGTGAGTCTTACAGAGAACAAGGAAATGAATAACTGGGATATTACTCAATTTAAAAAAAAAAAACTCATTAAGATATAGAAATCTTAAACAGAATCATCAATAAAATAATCATCAATAAAAAATGGTAGTCAAACATGTAACAGTTGCTTAAAATGATTAGTAATATGTGATTAAATCTGAGGTTATTTGGACGTGAAAAAAAACCAAAAAAAAAACATAATAAAACTGAGACAGGGAGGATTGGAAGGATTAAATCCAATTAATTCCATTTGAATTTTGCATTCCTGTCTACTTTCCCAGATTCTCTTAGGTGACAATATCTGGACAAGCTGTCTTCCTCTTTCTGTGATCTCTTGTAGTTTACGAACACTTAACCATTTTTCCTCCTTACCTTTCCAGCTACTTCTCTAGAAAACCATAGCAGCTTCTTTTTTCCTCTTCCCTTTATTTACTTTCCTAACAGAAAGGTTAGTTGCCCTCATCTCCTTTCGGTTTTGTCCCCTGCTCTTCTACTTTCCCTAGATTTTCCCATCCAGCCAATGACTGCTTGAGGTGCTCCCCCATTTTAACAAAGTTAGTTTTCCTGAAGTTCAGGGCTCTCCCACCTGCGAATGAGCCTTCATCGCCCGTGCTCTAATACTGAACCACACCAGCCGGTGGTCACTGGGTCTCAGATGATCGTCCACTACAACACCAGAGATACTGTCCCCATTAGTAAGCACCAGCAGGTCCAGAATTCTCCTCTCCTAGATAGGTTCCATTACCAGGTAACAGAACAGTTCTCTCTGCAGAGAATCCAGGCTCTCCCAGCTTCCAGAAGACACCACAACTAGAAGGTCCCAATAAATATCCAGCAGATGGAAATCCCCTAGCAACAGCACCTCTCCTTTCAGAGCAATTTTGAGAATATCTGCCATTAAGTCTCTGTCCGTTTCTTCTGTCTCTGATGGAGGTCTACAAGTGATATTTTTACTTCTGAAAACTGTACTTTGAATGTTCTTTTCATGTAAATAATATATCATTAATGCATAATTTTAATTGTGTGGGGGGTGGCTCACATGCATAAAAGTTCATCTAGTGTGTCCAGTACTCTTGCACCAGCCCTGCACTTATGCACATTAGGGATGTGAATCGTTTTTTGACGATTTAAAACAATCGTCAGATATATTTTAAATCGTCAAAAATCGTTAGAGCCGCGATACAATAACAATTCCCCCGATTTATTGTCAAAAAAATCATAAATCGGGGGAGGGGGGAGGGCGGGAAAACCGGCACACCAAAACAACCCTAAAACCCACCCCGACCCTTTAAAACAAATCCCCCACCCTCCCGAACCCCCCCATAATGTTTTAAATTACCTTGGGTAATTACACTGGGGTCCAGTGGGAGGGGGGGGGGGTCCCGGCGCGATCTCCCGCTCTCGGGCCACGGCTGCGTTAATAGAAATGGCGCCGGTGGCCCTTTGCCCTTACCATATGATAGGGCAAAGGTAGCGCCGGCGCCATTTTGGTTCCTGTCACCCGACGTCACGAGTGCAGGAGATCACTCCCGGACCCCCGCTGGACCCTGATAGTTGCCACCTGATCTGGAGGTAATGTAATATTTAGAAACTCTGATTTCTCAGCGTTTAGTTGATATCCAAAAATATTACCAAATTGGGTAAGTTCTGCCATAAGGAACGGCAGGGAGTCAGCAGTGTTTGCCACTGTAAATAAAACATCGTCTGCAAACATTGACAACTTGTACTCAGCCTCCCCTATCTGAAGACCTTGGATTTCCTTATTCTCCCGAATTTTAATTGCCAAAGGCTCTAAATATAGAGCAAATAACAGCGGTGAGAGAGGGCACCCCTGTCTAGTGCCTCTGCTGATCAGGAAGGCTGGAGAGTACCCACCGTTCACTTTTATGAATGCACTTAGATTAAAATAAAATTCTCCCCCACCCCGAATCGTGTCAGCACTGCAAATAGGTACTCCCAATGCACTAGATCAAACGCTTTCTCAGCATCTATAGTGAGAAGTCCCATAGGGATCTTAGCTTCCCTAGTCCACCACAGCAGGTCTACCACTCGCCTCACATTATCAGCGGCTAATCTCCCCGGTATAAACCCCATTTGGCCCAGGTGTATCATCTGCCCAGCCAACCTTCCCAACTGTTTAGCCAGAATTTTGGCTAATATTTTAAGGTCTAAATTCAGGAGGGAAATAGGCCTATAGGACCCGCATAGTGTAGCGTCTCTTCCAGGTTTTAGCAGCACTGTGATTCCCGCTCTGTTAGTGTCCGGCACTATATTACCCTCTTTAAGAAGCTCATTAAATGCCTCAGCTAATGGTTGGGCTACTACTTCAGCCAATTGTTTATATGATCCTGCTGAAAAACATCGATCCCCAGTGACTTGCCCATCTTCAGCTCTCCTATCGCTTGGGCCACTTCCTCAACTGTTATTAATTTCTTCAGGCTGTCCATTCCATGGTCATCTAACTCTAGGGAAACTAACCCCTGCCAAATAAACATCTCTATTGGCCTTGGTGATATCTTTTCTGGATTGGTACAGTTCCTCATAAAATTGGGAGAATTGAGCCCGAATAAACTCGTTGACCATAACTATTTGGCCCTGTCTATCCCCGATTTTCAATATCTGGTTTTGCATGGCCCTAACCTTGAGGGACCTCGCAAGGAGCCTACTAGCTTTATTGTCACCTTCCAAGTGTTCTTGGTGAATTTTATCTAAATGAAATACGATGGTCTTGGCATCCAAATCATGCAACTCCCTTCGTAACCCATCTAATTTCCGCCCAAGATTCTGACTGAGATTCCGTTTACGTCTGAGTTCTAACTTTCCAATTTTGTAGAGCAGTGCCTCCCCTTTCTATTCTCGATCTCTTTTTAAGTGGGAGGCCTTAGCTATCAAATGCCCCCTAGCTACTGTTTTAAAACATTCCATCAGGCCTTTTCTGTTCCTCCTGCAGCCGCACATTTCAAACATCAGCTGTTTGAACGGTGCAGCTACAGAGGGATAGAAAACATATTGATGCTGGCTGCAAGAGCAGCATTCGTTTGTATAAAGGCTCCAGTGTTGAGCAGGAAGAGTAGTAGCCCAAAAGGACAGAGACGCTGGATTAAAGCAGATTCAGAGGATTGGCAAGAGGATAGAGCTGTTTACCTTTGGGCCATGCAGGCTGACCTTTATGTTTGGGGGAGCACTGCCACCCCCAAGCTCTGCTCATGCCCTGCCAAAAGTTGATTGGGCCATGGCTCCAGTGGCCCACCCCCCTTCTAACACCTATGGTTGTGAATGAAAGCTCATAGAGTCATAGCACAAACGAGGACAATTATAATTGAGATGGAAGCCCAAAAGAGCAGGAGGAAATGGTCAGGTTAAAAAAAATGCCTTGGGGGTTAATTCCACTTTCTTCTACATACTGAAAGAAATACAAGAATTGACAGAATAACAATTTCAGATTTTCTTATGATTTATTTTACAGTACTTATTCAATGATTTGGTGAATAATTTGTATGAAACCTAGGAGTGTACTGCACTGAACTTTGACCAGCAAAAGATACCCAGATGATAGTGGGGTTTAGGCTTGAGATCCTAAATCATTATCACTTTATTCATCTCTACTTTTGTATACTGTTTCTGAAAATGTAATGACTTTCTTCTTCTGCCTTTTGCCCTCATTTTATCCTTCTACTTATCCCCTCAAGAACATTTTGCAGGTGACTGAAGTCCAACTTGCTGGTTGAGGACTGAATGAAGAATCTTTTAGCATTATTCAGCATCATTCCCGTAATAGCAATTGCCCTCTGCCCTGTGACCCAAGTAAAGTTATTTTTTAACTTATTAGCAATCTTTATTTACCGAGAAGCATAATGAAATAACAAATGCAAACGTACCTCTTCTTGTGCCAGTGGCCTCTGACTGAGAATGCGCCTTTCATTCGGTATTGCTTGTCGTTTTTTAATTTCTTCATCAGAGTTGTAAAAGTCTGGGAATTCAGCTGATTTTTTCTTGTAATTTAAGAGCTGTGCCAGTTCATCCATTCGGTTATACTGTCTTTTCATGTCAAATTTGTGGATTCTGGAAGGATTCTTTGGTCCTATGAGTTGTCTTTTGTCCCACCAGTCATAGTCTGTGTATTCCGGGAAGAGATTTTTCTCATGCAGGTTGTGCTTGTTGTCTTCTTCACTATCCAAAACATGGTCGCCCAACCTGCCCTTTTTTTCAAAGTGCCTTGTTTTCCACCTTAGGTATTCATCATAAGGACTGTACTGACCCACAGATCTTCTGTCATTCTCTCCAACAAAGTGTCTCTTATATCCTTCCTTATGTCGATGTCTTGTTTCTTCTTTGCTTTCATCACCTTCATCAGGGTACTGCTTCATGACTTCATCATCTCTGTTCTCTATGTCTTCTTCAGAATTACCCATCTGATGCCTTTTCTCCTCTTCCCTGTAATGTCTCTTTTCCTGTTCCTCTTCGCTGTTTTGAACATGGTGTTGGTCTTCACTATAGTGCCTCTCCTCAGCGTGGCGTTTCTCAAGGTTTTCCTTGCTCTCCTCACTGTGATGCTTCTTTTCTTCAGAATGATGCCTCACTTCTCCGCTTTCCATGTTGTGGTGCCTCTTTCTTTCATAGTGCCTTTCTTCACTGTGGTGTCCCTTGCCCTCATCTTCATCTTCGTTCTCACCATGATGTCTTTTCTCTCTGTCTTCCTCACTTCCTCTTCCAAAGTGTTTCTTTTCTTCCTCCTCTTCAGAATTGTGACTTCCATGATAATTCTTTTTCTCCTCTTGGTGACTCTTCCCTTCCTCATAATAATTTTGCTTGTCCTGGAAATGGGCCTCCTCTTCATCCGACTCTTCATCTCGGTTTCTTTTTTCTCCATGGTGATTTCTCTTTTCCTCACCAGAAGCAGGGATGCTTTGCTTTTCGTGGTAATGTCTTGCTTTGTAATATCGTTTTTCTGGCTCTCCTGCTTCTTTGCTTTCTTCTGACTCTTCTGAGCCCTGAATCAGGTGGGAGTCATGATGCGTAAACTTATGGTGGTGGTTTTCATGACTCTGCTCCTCGCTGTCACTTTCATGACTCTTTTTTCTCATGACTGTGCTCCCTCCCCTCAGAATGCCTGTGATCGTCAGATCGCTTCTCATTTTCATCTTCATCAAAAAACTCTTCCATACCTTTAGCAGCAGGATGGAGTCTTCCCTCAGAAAGCCCATGCCCTGTAGCATCTGGCTCTTCATCATGCTGCCTTTTTTCCTTATTTCTTTCTTCATTTTGATAGGTTTTATTGTACTTCTCTTCCTCTTCTTCCTCCTCCTCCTTACTCCTTTTCTCAGAATGATGCTTTTTTTGTGCTTCATGAGAATAATGACCTTCTTTTGCTTTGATATGGTGCTTTAATTCTTCCTTACTGTCTTCCTCGTGATGTCGTTTTTCCTCACTTGCTTCCCTGTGCCTTTTAATTTCTTCTTGATTTTGGTACTGATCTGCTTCTGTTTGCAGGTACTGCGGTGTTTCAGCATCATCTGGTTCTTTCAGGTGCCTTTCTTCATATTGTACAATTTCACCACCGTTTTTCTTTTCTTCGTGATCATGCTTTCCACCTAAAGTGACAATTTACAGCATTAGCTGTGTGGTGATACAGTTTTGTACTTATTTGTGAACTGTTTGAAATTACAGCAAAACTCTCTGTTGGCAAGTTGAGGCAATATGAAAAAGTAGATAATCTAATTGAGATATAGAGTTTTCTGCTGAAGAGTTAGAGCAAGCAAAATAAAATGTTTACTTTTTGCTCAGTCTTATTATTTTGACATATTGCTTCCTAATTGGTATTACGAAATAATAATATTGCAACTACCACTGATTCTTACAGAAACTGCTGTACTAGACTTACATCTATACATGTGGAAGAAAGAAGCAAGCCTCACATGTACTTTGTCTTTTTAATTAAGTTGAAGTAAAATGAAGTTTGGAAATTTTTTTTTGTGTGCATGCCCACATATGCGCTTTTATGGGCTCGCCAGAGGCATACTAAGGGGAGGGGGGCGAGGGAGGCGATCCGCCCCGGGTGGCAACAGGAGAAGGAGTGCCATTGCTGCCGGCAGAAAGCTCCTGTGGTGGCGTGGAACAGTGACATGGCAGGGGGAAATATTGCCAGCAAAAGCAAGGACCTGCAGCAGTAGCAGAGGCCAGCGGCAAAGAATAGGCCCAGCATTGCCACCGGCATTCCCGGAGCTGGTGGCTGAAGAAGAGGCCCTATGGTGCCGCCACCGGCCGAAGAAGGGAGAGACTGGCCCTGTGAGCAGGCCCGGCACTACTGGGTGTGTAAACCATGCAATTGCACAGGGTGGCACATCTGGTGGGGGCAGCATCGAGAGCAGAGAGAGGTCTGCGAGGCTGCTGGAGGACCCCATCGCACCTGGAAGAGGAAGAGGCCGGTGAGGCCACATGTGGACCCCCATCTCATCAGCAGCCAAAGAAAGTACAAGGAGCCCATTCTCCTACTCCTTCTCGGTGCCGGCGTTCGCTTTCCAAAAGACGTGCAGCTAGCACATTTTCTATGCTGATCTCGTGATGCACAAGATCAGCATAGAGGAAGTGCTAGGCGTGGTTTGATTAGTGCACAGGCTGGCACATGAGGAGAAGCAGCGGAATGGCTCCCGGTAATATGTATGTGTGTGTGTGAATGAATGAATAAATGAGAGTCTTATTGTGGTGTGGGGATGTGGTGTGTGTGAATGAGAACCTGACCGGGGTGGGGGGGAGTATGTGAATAGGAACTTATCTGGGGAGTGTGTGTGTATTTCTGTGTGCATGAGAATCTGACTGGGATGTTTGGGGGGGGGGGGGGGGTAGGACTCTGTCTGGGGGGGGGGGTGTGAATGGGAATCTGTCTGGGGTGTGTGTGAATAAATGGGAACCTGTCTTGTGGGTGTGTGCATGGAAACCTGTCTGGTGTGTGTGTATGGAAACCTGTTTGGGGTGTGTATGTGTGTATATGGGAACCTTTCTGGGAGGTGTGTGTGTATGGGAACCTGTTTGGGGTGTGTATTTGTGTATATGGGAACCTTTCTGGGAGGTGTGTGTGTATGGGAACCTGTCTGGGGTATGTGTGTGTGAATGGGAGCCTGCCTGGGTTTGCATGTGCATGTGTATGTGTGTGTGTGTGTGTGTGTGTGTGTGAAGAAAATTTGTGCTGCCTCACTAATCCATGTCTTACTCAGGATGACTGGAAATAAATTTTCAGGTATGGAAAGTGGTGAATTTTCCATCCTTATTAGTTTACTTATTGGATGTCTGTGTCTGCCATTTTGAAATAATTTATTGTTGTTTGGGAAATTTTTAATATTTTGTATGAGCTCTTAATTATTGGATGCTATTCTATTCCTTGGATCATTATAAAAAGAATATTTCCAAGTATGGTTTTACTAATATGATTGATTTATATTCCTTGATTTTATTGTTTAATGAATGATTTCTGAGGACTGGTGACGTTTCTGTTTCTCTATTGCTGCATTGCATACAGAGTCTGGTTTGTTGCAGTTTGCAGTTTCTGGTTCAGTTTCTGTTTATATTTTATAATCTCTTTATTCTGAATTTTGTGAGTGTGAGTGTGTTCTGCATGTTTAACTGAGGTGGGGTATTCTGTGTTAAAACAAAAAACAAGGAGGGGGCAGCACAGTAATTGTTCGCACAGGACAGCAAAATTGCTAGCACGGCCCTGCCTGTGAGAGTAAGTGCCAGGGTGTCTGTGTGAATGAGTGTGTGTGTGTGTGTGTGTGTGTGTGAGTGTGTGTGTGTATATGAGGGTGTGTGTGGGTGTGTATGTGCATATGAGGGTGTGGGTGTGTATGAGGGGGTGTATGTGTGTGCATGTATGAGGGGTGGTGTATGAAGGGTAGGTCTGTGTGTGTGTGTGTATGAGGGTGTGTGGATGTGTGTGTGTATGAGAGGATGTGGGTGTGTGTATGAGGGTATGTGTGTATGAGACAGTAAGGGCCGGATTTACGCGCGCAGGGCCCTCATGCGCCGGCGCGCCTATTTTGCATAGGCCGCCGGCGCGCACACAGCCCTGGGACACGCGTAAGTCCGGGGCTTCGTAAAAGGGGCGGGGAGGTGGCGTGACCGGGGTGGGACCGGGGTCAGGGGGCTGGTCCGGGAGCGTGGTCAAGGCCTCCGGACTAGCCCCCGGGTCGGGTGATGGCGCGCCAGCAGCCTGCTGGCGCGCGCAGATTTACACCTGCTTTCAGCAGGCGTAAATCTGGCAACAAAGGTGGGGGGGGGGGTTTAGATAGGGCCGGGGGGTGGGTTTGGTAGGGGAAGGGAGGGGAAGGTGGGGGGAGGGGGAAGGAAAGTTCCCTCCAAGGCCACTCCGATTTCGGAGCGCCCTTGGAGGGAACAGGCAACGCGCGCCGGGCTCGGCGCGCGCAGGTTGCACAAATGTGCACCCCCTTGCGCGCGCCGACCCCGGATTTTATAAGATACGCGCGGCTACGCATGTATCTTATAAAATCCAGTGTACTTTTGTTCGTGCCTGGTATGCGAACAAAAGTACGCCCTCGCACAAATTTATAAAATCTACCCCTAAGTGTATAGAACAGTGAGTGTGTGTATGCCTGGGTATATATATGAGAGGGTGCCTGTGGGTGCGTATGAGATGGTACCTGTGGGGTAGATTTTCAAACAGGGCGCCCTCGCGTACTTTTGTAGGCGCATCAGGCGCAAACAAAAGTACGCTGGATTTTAGCAGATACGCTCGGAGCCGCGCGTATCTGCTAAAATCCTGGATCGGCGCGCGCAAGGCTACCAATTTCGTGTAGCCGGCGCGCGCCGAGCCGCGCAGTCTACCTCCGTTCCCTCCAAGGCCGCTCCGAAATCGGAGCGGCCTTGGAGGGAATTCGCTAACGCCCTCCCCTCACCTTCCCCTCCCTTCCTCTACCTAACCCACCCCCCCGGCCCTGTCTAAACCCCCCCCTACCTTTGTTGGGGGATTTACGCCTCCCAGAGGGAGAAGTAAATCCCCCAACAAGTAAATCCCCCCAGCTACGCGCATATCTTATAAAATCCGGCGTACTTTTGTTTGCGCCGGTTGCGCGTACTTTTTTAAGATCTACCTCAGCGAATCTAGCTTTCACGAGCTGTGTCAATGCATTACATTACTCTGCAAACATCTTTAAACTCCTTTATAAGGCACAATGCCCAGGGGTTCTTTTCATTTTTTAAATTTTAGAAGACCAAAAATTCCATGGATTCAGACTCACTTTTCCTAAGAATCTGTTTGCACTCAGGATTTATTGGAGGAGCATTTGGTTTAGACAAAGCATTAGAAAGCACTTCTATAATGCACCGGGTCACCTGCAAAAAAAAAAAAATAATAATGAAAGGAAAAATACATTTTAATCACTCAAGCTTGAAAAATATTCAACACATATGTAGTGAGGAACAGTTCTTAAGACACAAGGCAGTGCACAGACATTTTATTGTTTTGTTTGTTTATCATTTCTTTTATTATTTCATTTCTTTTCATTGTTTTTAAAACAAAAAAAACTATTTAAAAACACACAAAAAATAATTTAAAACAAGAAACAAAAACAAAAAATTGTCAGCTATCCCTCCCCCTCCAAATGAAACACCCTACAGGGCCCTTCTCCCAAAATCTCTCACCAAGTTAATGTTCTTCATGGGTGATCTGCACTCTCTCCTGCCTCGCCAGTAAAGTGATTAAAAATGGTACTGGCCAGTGCCAGTGCTATTCAAAATCATCCTGGCCTGGTCTGGCTGGCACCATTTTGTATGGAAAACTTAACAATGGTGCCATCCTTGGTTTGCCGATGCCATTGTTAATTTTGCAATACACAGTGGCACTGGCTGGGTAATAGGATTTCGAGTGCAGGGTTCTTTTGGTAGCAAAATATTTTTTTTTATATAATGAAATGAATGAAAATGATTAAAATTGTGTTCATTTTTCCTTTGCTTGGAAAATAAATTGAAATGAGATGGGAAATGTTAAAACTTTGCCTTTTTGTTTCAAATGAATGCACATCCCTATTAAGAGACAGATATTTTACAGGTAGCATGTTACCTGTGGCTTATGTAAACATTGAAAATGTCTATGCAGGAAGCCATCTGGAAAAATAACTGGTCATGGTACTATAGAATACAAAAACATATATAATAATTGCATTATTTAATGACAGTCTGCTAGAAGTAACCTGAGCTAAAATGAATCCCTTCAGGAAATTTATATGAATACCAGATAATTTAATTGTGATCATTGCTTTTTCAGTGACTGAAAATGAATATGCGTTTGTATATCGAGCCAGATGCATCAAGGCAAAGTAGAAAAAACTCCTTAGTTCACCTGGCTCTTAGAATAAAATAATACTGCTTTAAGTGTCTCCATTACCTACTTCAACAGATGTCAACTCATATAAGAACTATAAGTGCTAGTTTAATGGCTCCTAAATTAATTGAAACTTTGTTCTGACATTTCTCTGAACAATGCCGTTGTGGTGCTTTTCTCCTTTATCAAAATGTCTGGTTTTCTTGCATTGAACTCTTTATTGGTTGGAGTCGGAATGTCCCAGGTGATCAGAACTTCGTCATTCTCCAGGGTCATGATCCCAGTGCTTTGCTGGGACTGTGATGTTATAATGTAGTACACTGTGATTTGTGTGAGAGGGTTACAGTGTGTATTATCAATGTGTATTATTGATGCCACTTTTCTTCCTGCTTTACCCCCTCACTCTATGCGTTCGAATGTTGATCAGTGACAACTGTACTTCCTGCCTTACTTCTCTCTCACTATCTGAGGGTGTTGATGCCACTGTGCTTCCTGCTTTGCTCTATATTCATTGTCTTGACTGTTAAGGCCACTCTTTTTGCTACCTTGCTCCACAACTATGCTTTGGGTTTTTCAATGTCACTGCTCCAGCTACTTTGTCCCACTTTTGGTGCCTTGCAATATTTTTGCATCCACTCCTACTGCTTTGGCTTTTACTCAGGCCTTGGGTGTAGGGTTTCCAACTTTCCACTGTGAAAATTCCAAACACTTCGATGCACTAAGTAAAATTTTCACCGATGGTGTCGAGCCACTTCCACACATGATTATTACTGTGTAGTAGGGATGTGAATCGTGTCCTCGATCGTCTTAACGATCGATTTCGGCTGGGAGGGGGAGGGAATCGTATTGTTGCCGTTTGGGGGGGTAAAATATCGTGAAAAATCGTGAAAAATCGTGAAAAAATCGTGAAAAATCTAAAAATCTAAAAATCGCAAAACTGGCACATTAAAACCCCCTAAAACCTACCCCCGACCCTTTAAATTAAATCCCCCACCCTCCCGAACCCCCCCCAAATGAGTTAAATAACCTGCGGGTCCAGCGGCGGTCCGGAACGGCAGCGGTCCGGAACGGGCTCCTGCTCCTGAATCTTGTTGTCTTCAGCCGGCGCCATTTTCCAAAATGGCGCCGAAAAATGGCGGCGGCCATAGACGAACACGATTGGACGGCAGGAGGTCCTTCCGGACCCCCGCTGGACTTTTGGCAAGTCTCGTGGGGGTCAGGAGGCCCCCCACAAGCTGGCCAAAAGTTCCTGGAGGTCCAGCGGGGGTCAGGGAGCGATTTCCCGCCGCGAATCGTTTTCGTACGGAAAATGGCGCCGGCAGGAGATCGACTGCAGGAGGTCGTTCAGCGAGGGTTCCGGCGCCTCGCTGAACAACCTCCTGCAGTCGATCTCCTGCCGGCGCCATTTTCCATACGAAAACGATTCGCGGCGGGAAATCGCTCCCTGACCCCCGCTGGACCTCCAGGAACTTTTGGCCAGCTTGTGGGGGGCCTCCTGACCCCCACGAGACTTGCCAAAAGTCCAGCGGGGGTCCGGAAGGACCTCCTGCCGTCCAATCGTGTTCGTCTATGGCCGCCGCCATTTTTCGGCGCCATTTTGGAAAATGGCGCCGGCTGAAGACAACAAGATTCAGGAGCAGGAGCCCGTTCCGGACCGCTGCCATTCCGGACCGCCGCTGGACCCGCAGGTTATTTAACTCATTTGGGGGGGGTTCGGGAGGGTGGGGGATTTAATTTAAAGGGCCGGGGGTGGGTTTTAGGGGGTTTTAGTGTGCCGGCTCACGATTCTAACGATTTATAACGATAAATCGTTAGAATCTCTATTGATTTGTGTTCCATAACGGTTTAAGACGATATTAAAATTATCGGACGATAATTTTAATCGTCCTAAAACGATTCACATCCCTACTGTGTAGGGCACCACTGGGATCCCTACTAAGGAGGGTGACCTAGCAGGGATGGCCAACCTTTCACAGATCGAAAGCCACAAAAACCAGAATTCACAGAGACAGAGAGATGTCATTATTTTTACCGGGAGAGAAGAATGTCCCCACACCTGAAAGAAAAGGCCAAGCTTCTCTCTCCCCACACCAGACCTAAAGACTCACATATTCACATACTCACCCTCTCAGACACAAAGATACAGACACACATACAAACACCCTCTAAGACACAAAGACTCACATACAGACAGCCTCTCAGACACACACCCTCTCAGACACAAAAACTCTCTCACACACACACACTCTCAGAAACAAAGACTCTCTCACACACACACACTCAAACACAAAGAGCCACACACACTCACCTTCTCAGAAACAGATTCACACATACAATACCCTCTCAGACACAGACACATACAATATCCTCTCAGACACAAAGATTCAAATACATACCCTCAAAGACACACATACACCCTCTCAGAACAAAGACTCACACACCTTGAAAGACACAAAGACTCACATACACATACACACACTCACCCTCTCAGACGTACACAAAGACACACACACTCCCATTCTGCTGTTATGCTGCTGCTCATGTATTCACTCAGTGAGTGCCCCTCTGCCCTAGCACTACTGTATCATTTTGTAAAGTTCTTGCTTGCTGTCAGCCTTTCCACAACCTACAGCAGTCCCCTTTCTTTCTCATTCCCACCCCTTCTCAGCACCCCTCCTCTCCAAGAGATTCACTAGTTTTATAGTGGGCATATACAACTTTCAAGATGCTGCTTGGCCACCCCTCACACATGCAGAACACAGACACTCATCAAATTCAGAATAAAGAGACCATAACTATAAATAGAAATGTGCAAACAAAAACTGAACTAGAAACTGCAACAAATCAAACTTGTTATACAGTGCAACAATTGAAAAACAGAAATCTTCATAAGGCATCAAAAAACAAAATCAAGGAATATAAAATATTATAATAGTAAAACCATACTAACAAAATTTTAAAAAAATAGTTTAGTCTACTGTTAACTTGCATTTCAATGTTTAAGCAGCCTTCAGGAGATGGTTTTATTATTTATTAATCATTCACAAGGGCCAAGGCTATGCTCTCCCAAGGAGGTGAATGTTGCAGAGATGGACCCCTGGTCCGAGGAGGTGTTGGCGCCACCTGTGGGGGAAACCCCCACAGGTCCCCACTGTCAGGAGGCAAGGCCAAGCAGGAAGCGGAGGCCGACTGAGCTTCGCCAATACCAACCCTCGTTCCCCGCAGGTTGAGCCCTTGGGTACCAGGGCTGGCTGGACTTAGGTGGGCCTCCGCGTGATTGATCCCGATAGAGGTTTCCAGAGGGCAGAGTGCCAGAAGGCAGTGAAGTTGGAGGGTCCCAGCAAGGTGAGATGAGAGCCAAGTTCGAGTCCAGGCAGAGGGTCGAAGGCAGGTGGCTAGAGACAAGGTCAGGTTCAGGCTGAGTGGTCGAAGGCAGGCAGCTATTGGCAAGGTCAGGTCCAAGCAAGTGTTCAGAGGCAGGCGGCTATAGGCGAGGTCAGGTTCAGGTCTGGGTCAAGCCAAGGAAGTCCATCCGAAGGTAGGGCAGGAACAGGAACAGGAGCTGAAGCAGGAACTGGAACTAGAACAGGTACTGGATCAGGAACTGGATCAGCAACGAAGCACACAGCAGAGAAGCATGGAGACCTGTTTCCAAGGCAAGCTCTTAGCATCTGAGCCTGCCTTATATAGTGGAGCCAGTTGACGTCATCACCTGGGAGGCTTTCCTGCTGCAGCCCCTTTAAATCTCGGAGAGACGTGCGCACATGCATCTAAGGCCAACAGGCTGGAGAGGAGGAGTGGTGGCGTCTCCCTGCGCCACACACAGGGAGGCCTGGTTGGTCCCAGGAGCATGAAGGGAGCACGGGCATGGAGGCGACTGCCCACTGCCGCCAAGGAGGTTGGGCCAGCTCTGGAGGTCCAGCATCGATGGACCTCCAGAGCTGCAGATCTGCCAGGGCCAGGGAGCTCAACATCTTCTCAGTGGTGAGAGACCAAAACAAAAAAGCCCATTAGGAAGAGTTGTGAGCGCAGGGAAGGCTGATCCCAGCCCGCACACTAAACCCATCCCCAGAGATGCCAAGGGTGGTCCATCCCAATGAGTGAGATTGAAGGCCAAAGAGTTAGATTTTTCAGGTGTCGTGTCTAGGATATAAATCAAACTCTTTTGGACTTTCTGTGCATACCATGGCATGCAGATGGCATTTTTCTTATCACAAAACTGTAAACACAGTCAGATTCCTAGGCTCAACAATATGGGGAAGATATCTCCGATCTGCCTCCCAGCTCCCAGGTTCCTGCTGTCTCAGGTTCCTCTCTCTGCCTGTGCGTGGCTCCAGGCGCTGCTATGATCTCCTCTTTCTCTCCATAAGCGCTTTTCTGTGTGAGGCTCCCAATCAGAAACAGTGCAAGGTATTAAGCATCCTAAGTGAAACGTGCAGCCTTGAGTCCCCTGCACCTCTCCCCCCATGGCCATCTCCACACACAATTAAAAATGATGCATTTGTAACGGATGTTACATAAAAAAGGACATTCTGAGGTAAAAATAGCACTTTGTTATGGTTAATGGTGTTTGGGTGGATCCTTGGACACTGTGGCAACTGACCACGCCCACGGGGGGCAGTCCCGTAAGGGACCACAGTGTCAGGCTAGACTCCGGCCAGACAAACACAGATCTGAATCTTTTATTAAACAGTGTGAATAACCACCAGAGGTGGCAGTAGTGAGTAGTAGTTGTAGAGCCCGGCTGGGCGCATCTCACACAGAACGCTGGAAAAGCGGATCCTCTGCAAGGCAGTGCTGTAATGAAAAGAGACTGAGAGTTATGAGCACACAATAAGATTAACATACAGAGTCCCAATGTAGAAATAGGAGAAGCTCCGAGACAGGGAGAGCAGGCCCTCGAGGAGCGAGTACCTGATCCCTTAGAGCAGAGAGACTCGGTAGCATTGTACTCACTTAGCAGTAACAGAGACTCCACTAGACGAGAGGTCTGGCACCGAAGCAGAGAGCAGGCCCTCAAGGAGCGAGTACCTGATTCCAGTGAAGCAGTACTGTGGAGAGAGATGGTTTCTGTACTCACTGATGGTAACTGTAAGTTAGTTCTTCCAAGAAAAGGTTGCAGGCAGCAACACAGGGAACATGGGCCCTCGAGGAGCGAGTACCGGTTTCCTGATAGCACCTGAAAGAAGCAAAGAGGCCTCCGAGGAGCGGATACCCCGTTAGAGACCCCGAAGGGTAGTAAAAGTTCCAGATAGAGCTGGAGTGGCAGAGTAGCTTAGGAACGGAGAGCGAATCCCATCCGTAAGAATCCTGTTGCTAACTCAACGAGCTAGCAAATACTGTAGGCAGATATACCCGGAAGTCATGACGTCAGAACAGGGTGACGCCCCTGAGGTTCGCGCCAACATAGAGTTAAAGATAAGGGCGGCATGCGCACACCCTGGAGGTACCTTGAAGGAGAATGGCAGGAGGCAGCACCAAAGTCAGTCCGGGGATGCCAAAGAGAACGACAAGCAGACGCCGCGGCGGCTATCAGTCCAAGGTGAGCGGGAGGAGCCGAAAGTAGAGAGAGGTAGGCGGGGCGAAGCCGTCAAAGACCGATGGACGCAACACACAAACTATCATGTATATTATATTTATATACACAGCTGTGGTGCCAACCAGAAAACCTGCAAAAAATAAAAATAAAGAAAAAGACACTTGGAACCCATATGGTATTAAGCCATGCAGGCTTGGCCCTCAGAAAGCCATGAGTAAACAATCTAAATTAGAATGTAATAAACCTCCCATAGCAAAACAGCATTAATTGCCAGCACTCAAACTCAAACCCTACCCTATGACAGCAGTCCTTAAAACACCAATATATCTCCTATCAGGAAAACAGATCAAACCAAGCTGCTATAAACATCTACACAAAAACTACATGCTAGCAGAACACAGACAGATAGAGCACAGACCCTCATCAAATATAGAATAAAGAGACCATAAAGCATAAATAGGAATGTGCAGACAAAAACTGAACTGGAAACCAAAAGCCAAACCCTGTATGCAGAATATAGAAAAAGCAAACATACCATGCCTCATAAAACATAAACAATAAAATAAATAAATATAAAACATCAACCATAATTAGAAAACCATATAAATCAAAATAATTAATATTTCAAAACAGTTGACAAATAGAATAACATCCAATAATTAAGAACTCATATAAAGTTTTTAAAAATATTAACCAAACATCAATAAAATATTTCAAACCAGCAGACACATCAAACAACACTCAATAATTAAAACTAATAAGGCTTTTTAAAAAACCCCACTTTCCATATCAGATAGCTTTTGATTTCCATTCACCCTGAGATTGTCGTAGATTAGAGGATAGAGAGAAGAGCAAAAAAACCATCTTCTGTGCCATATAAGCACATGGCCATTTACACAAACCCAGCCACCCATGCCCTCACTCTCTTTCTCACAGACACACAAACCCAGCCTCCCATCCACTCACTGTCTTTCTCACAGACAAACCCAGCCTCCCATCCACTCACTGTCTTTCTCATAGACACCCAAACCCAGCTTCCCATGCACTCACTCTCTTTCTCATAGACACACAAACACAGCCTTCTATGCACTCTCTCTCTTTCTCTCAGCCACACAAACCCAGCCACCCATGCACTCACTGTCTCTCTCATAGACACACAAACCCAGCCTCCCATGCACTCACTCTCTTTCTCACAGACACACAAACCCAGCCTCCCATGCACTCACTCTCTTTCTCACAGACACACAAACCCAGCCACCCATGCACTCACTCTCTTTCTCACAGACACACAAACCCAGCCTTCTATGCACTCTCTCTCTTTCTCTCAGCCACACAAACCCAGCCACCCATGCACTCACTCTTTCTCATAGACACACAAACCCAGCCACCCATGCACTCACTCTCTTTCTCACAGACACACAAACCCAGCCACCCATGCACTCACTCTGTTTCTCTCAGCCACACAAACCCAGCCACCCATGCACTCACTCTGTTTCTCACAGACACACAAACCCAGCCTTCTATGCACTCTCTCTCTTTCTCTCAGCCACACAAACCCAGCCACCCATGCACTCACTCTTTCTCATAGACACACAAACCCAGCCACCCATACACTCACTCTCTTTCTCACAGACACACAAACCCAGCCACCCATGCACTCACTGTCTTTCTCATAGACACCCAAACTCAGCTTCCCATGCACTCACTCTCTTTCTCACAGACACACAGACCAGCCACCCATATACTCTTTTTCTCGCTCACTCTCTCTCTTGCATATACAAACTCAATCCGCTCTCCTTCTTTTCTTTGGGTCGCCAGCAGGATGGGATCCATCGACTGTTCTGCGGTGCCTTTCTCTTTCTTCTAGCCAATAGCCCTGCTGGCACCAGGCCTCTTTTCTTCTTAGGTCACCGGCAGGATGAGGAATGCCAACGGGCCTGTCCTGTGCTGCAACCCGACGGGGTTTGTCCTTTGTTTTGGGCTGACACGTTTGTAGGGCCTTTCTTCTTCTTTGGGTCATTGGTGAGATGGGAGTCTGCTGACGTCTCTGCAGGGCCTTTTTCTTTGTTCTGGCCGACAGTGACATCAGCGCTCTTTTCTTCTTTGGGCTGCCAGCGGGACGGGGTCCGCAGATGGCACTGTGGGGCTTCTTCTTTTCTTCAGGCCAATGGCCTTGCTAGACCTTTTTTTTTTGTTTGTTTTGCTCTGTTCTGATGGCACTGAGGGGCCCCCCTCCTTTTCCTTTGGTTGATGGTGGGCAGCTGAATGCACCACCAGCCAGAGCAGGCCTGCAGCAGCAAAAAAGAAGCTCCAGGCACAGAAAGCAAAGAGAGCATGGGAACAGACTACCCTGCTACCTGCACCGGCCCCCCATCCCAATGTGAAGTTCCTTCTACAACTGGGGAAGACCAGATAGCGCCTTCATCACCTCTCCTATCAACTGGGAGAAAAACCTCCACAGCAAATGGTAAATAATAAGAAATCTTGGAGGACTAAAATCCACACTATTTCCGGACATTCTAACCCTCCTTTTAGCTTCCAGACAGGAAAGCAAAAATCCGTACAGTCCAGAAGAAATCCGGACAGTTGGCAACCCTACTTGGGTGTCAGGATTGATTATACATGACAGAGAAGATCTGCCATCCCGATCTGACCAACTGTATTGTCGGTTTGTATGCTACAGGCTTACTGTGCAGACCGTATCCATTTATCTCTGTTTTCATGCCCTCTTAGACTCATTATTCAAATCTATGTTCAAATTCCCTTATGGTACTTTCTGACTATTGGTCTCATCTGGTATTTGGGCCCATCCAAATAAAGCCATTCAGAATCAAGCCTCTGAACTCCTGCGATGCACTTTGGCTCGACCACACAATATAGTAAAGGGAATGGCAATGGTGCCAATACCATTAGCAAGCTGATCTTATGCTTTACCCCCTCATATGTCCCTTGGGGGGGGGAAGGTCTTCATTCCACTGTAATGGGGGGGGGGGGTGTTGATGCCACTCTTCTTTCCGCTTTGCTCTATACTCACAGTCTTTGGGTGGAGATGCCAGTGCTCCTGCTGCTTTGCATTTCTCTTGATGCATTTGGGTACGTAAGGGGGGGGGGGGGGGAGCAAATTCTGAACTGCACTGAACTCCTGCAAAAAAGACTTCAACTTTTCCCCATGCATCCAAGACTACATCCGCCTCCCTTAAAGACTGGAAAAAAAGTTACTGTACCATAGGCATCTGCTAAAAACATTTTCCCAGGTCATAGAGCAAATAAAGTGCCTGCAAGGACATGCAGGCAGGGTTTTGTATTTTCAACCTTAGCTGCAAACCTGCTAAAGGAAAAAGAGCCAGGAAATATAAGATTCATCTCTCAGGACTGAAGAATGGACTCCTGATTGGTAGGGTTTTTATTTTCTGCTTGCTGAGCTCAGCTGGCTTTGTGAGCCAATAAAGTTTGCACTTCCAGCTCGCTTTGATCTCTCTGGGGTGGCAGAAGTGGGATGTTGAAGTTCAGTTAGATTTAGCCCAAGAAGAAGTTTTAAAAGTGGGGAGGGATTTTTGCAAGGAGCCGGGGCAGCTGCCTGCAGAAGGGACAGAGCCTGCTGCTGGTTCCCCAGAGAAACCCAGGAGTTCTTGTTTAAGAAAGAGCCAGGGAGGGTGTCTCAGGTTGGAAGCTCGGTGCTGTGCAGAGAGCCAGATGGTGTTTCAGCTGCAGAAAAGGAGGCTGGGAGCTGCAATTGCTTGCTGGACGCTGTGCCAGGCCTGGAGCTTTGGCAAGTCTCACACTGGAGGAAAAGTATGGCTGCATGGAACTAGGGTGCAGTGCGTATTGGCCACAATCCCTGGATTTGATTTATTTATGAAACTGCGTGCCTATTAAAATAGGATGTACAAAGCAGCCAAGAAAGAGGAGTTTGGTTTTTTTAATGAGATCTTCAACTTTTAGTATATCCCTCCATTCCCAAGGAAAATGTGTGGTGTCTGTGGACCCTTGGGCTGAAGCAAGGTTGGTGCAACCTGCAGGGGGGAGCCCTGCAGGTTCTCACCGTTGGCAGACGGACCCAGGCAAAGCAGAGACCATTCAGGATCTTCACCTATACCATCCCACATTCCCCTCAGGTTGAGCATTTGGGTGCCAGGGCCGGCAGGACTCAGGCAGGGTCTCTGCTGATGTCAGAAGAGAATGTCCATAGTAGCTAGGATTGTGGGCAGACAGTGGCCAGGCCTATCTGGGTTCCAAGCAGTAGTAAGAGGCAGGCAGTGGTCAGGCCTATCTGGGTTCCAAGCAGTAGTAAGAGGCAGGCAGCGGTCAGGCGTATCCAGGTTCCAGGCAGTAGTAAGAGGCAGGCAGTGGTCAGGCATATCTGGGTTCCAAGCAGTAGTAAGAGGCAGGCAGCGGTCAGGCATATCTGGGTTCCAAGCAGTAGTAAGAGGCAGGCAGCGATCAGGCATATCTGGGTTCCAAGCAGTGGTCAGAGGCAGGCAGCGATCAGGCATATCTGGGTTCCAAGCAGTGGTCAGAGGCAGGCAGCGGTCAGGCATATCTGGGTTCCAAGCAGTGGTCAGAGGCAGGCAGCGGTCAGGCATATCTGGGTTCCAAGCAGTGGTCAGAGGCAGGCAGCGGTCAGGCATATCTGGGTTCCAAGCAGTGGTCAGAGGCAGGCAGCGGTCAGGCATATCTGGGTTCCAAGCAGTGGTCAGAGGCAGGCAGTGGTCAGGCCTGTCTGGGTTCCAAGCAGTGGTCAGAGGCAGACAGTGGCCAGGCCTATCTGGGTTCCAAGCAGTGGTCAGAGGCAGGCAGCGGTCAGGCGTATCCAGGTTCCAGGCAGTAGTCAAAACCAGGTATCCGTCCGAAGGAGGAGAAGAGAGATGGATAGACCAGGCGGGTACGCAAGAACAAGTGGGATGAAGACAGAAAACAGACTGGAAAAAGATTGAAGGCAGACTGGACGAAGACTGAAGTGCTGTGAGCAATACTCACTACTAAAGCATAGCTGGACCTATTGCTGAAGCAAGTTGCATCTGGATCGCTGTCTTCTTATAGTGCCATGGTCGTCATCAGTAGGGGCCACGGGTACTTTCCTGCTGTGGTCCTTTTAAGTGCCAGCAAGAGGCGCACTTGCGTGCCTAGGAAGACATCGCATGACGGCGGCGTTCTGTCGCGTGGGTAACTGATGGATTCTGCCCTGCCGGGAGATGGGCTGGCACACTGAAAGTGCTTCCCCGCATCGGGACATGGCACAGCCAGCCTGGGGCTGGAAGGAAGAGCGGCGGGTTCGCGGGGCAGTGCTGGACCACCGAGTGTAACAAAACGTTTGCATGGACTAGCACAGCTACATAAAGGAAGAATGGTCACCTATGGACAAATGAAGGCTTTAAAAAGGGATGTGTATTTTTCATGTCCTTTTGCTCCTTCTGGGACTGAGTTTTCCCGAGCTGAGTATGACTGGATTTCTTTTCTCTGTCGTCTGTGCTCCATGCAGCGAGGTGACCGTGTAGAAGTGTTTGATTCCTTTTCTAGGGTGTCAAGGTACTGAAACTACTGAGGTCCATATTCAAAAGCATTTAGTTGACTGAGAAGTTAGCCAACTAAATGAAAATTTGGTCCCTTATTCAGATAAATTCTAGCTGGATAATAGGTTATCCGGTTAGAATTTAGCCAGATAAATTAGGGGCATACCTGAAAGGGGTTGAGTCAGCCGGATAAGTTATTTGGCAGACTCTGATATTCAGAATTAGTTGAATGACTTATCTGGCTAATTCTGCTCAGCCTGTAGAACTGTCCTAAAGATAGCCAATTAAACTTATCTATTGGTTAGAGGGGCTTAAAACTTAATAGCCCACACTAAAATTGATTAGGAATTTACCACATTATTGTTTGTGTTGCGGTCTTTCCAACACAAACAATAATGTGGTAAATTCCTAATCAATTTTAGTGTGGGCTATTAAGTTTTAAGCCCCTCTAACCAATATATGAGGTCTGGATTAAATATATATATATATAAAAAAAGAAAAATTCCCAGTGAATATTGGGTGGTTTTTGTTGTTATAGTGTTATGAAATACACCTAATTGGCAGTTTCACTAAGTAACATGATTAAACTTATCCGGCTAACTTTAAGATGGCTGAGTATATTCAGCGGCACAGTTGCACCGCTCAATATACGGTGCTAGCTAACCATTTCAGTTTATCTGGCTGACCAGCAGAGCCGTACAGCGGCAGAATATGGACCTCATTATTCATTGTTGAGTGTTTACTTGCAAATTGCTTATTTCCTTGTGGATTTTTTTCCTCCTACGCTCTTCACTTCCTTTCTTTTTCCCACTGTTAAGGAAAACTCATAAAGAAAACGTTACTACTGCGCGGTCGGTGTGCTTTGGGGGCTGGAGAACCTGCAGCTCTGGAAGTCCCTGAGGAGTATCCACGGAGTGGTTTTTCGTGGACGTTTGGCCGCTGTTACACCTCACCCCTCCCCACCGGTCGGGCTTGCAAACCTGTGGCTAATTTTGTTTCTTCTGCGGTTGATCTCCCTTCCCTTTGCCCTGGGTAAATCTACCTCCGAGGGCAGTCACAGATGTTTTTATCCTCTGCTCCTGTTGTCTTCAAAGCTCTTTTCATAATTTCTTGTGGTACTATTAACCGATTATTGTTTGCATTCATTATTTAGCCATCCATGGAGTACTCCAGCCATTTCAGGCTGGATTCCCAAACAACTGTCCAGTGGCCACACTTTCATGTTATTTTTCCTTCACACATTTACAAGCTTGAGATTTTTCTTTTTTTTTTTTTTTGCATAAGAATGTGTTTGAGAGGAAATATTTCTTTAATGCATTAAGAAGAGTTTTAGGAAATCTATTACTCCTTGAGAAACAGTCTTTGGAGGATGTGATACCTTTTTAAAGGACCAGCCAACCAAACAATTTAGCAGTGCATGCCACTGTTTCTGGTGCTTTCCCCCTCTTGAACTGCCTCAGGTGTTGATTTCATCTCTTCTGCTCCCATGGACCTCACTTATCTATTTATTTATTTATTTATTAAGCGCTTATATACCGTCGTTCAGACTGGCCATCACAACGGTTTCCACGCATAAAATATAAGTAAAACATAAATAACAATAAGTTAAATAATGAGCAGTTGTTCCTAAAATATGGTAAATTAAACAAATAAGATACAATAAAATACAATCATAATAAAACAATTTAAAATACTCTAAAATACTTAATATGTAACTGCTATAAATCTCTCACTCTCAGTTGATGGAAATAGTACCTTGGCATGTTGATGACAATGCTTCTGCTACCCTGTACCTCTCTTTGGGCCTCATTTTCCACGCCGCTCGCACACGATACCAGGATGGGGGCGGAGTCGGCTCCAGAAGAGGAGGAGTCGGGGCGTCACCGGGGCCGTGGACAGCTGTGGACAGCGAAAAGGTAGGTGCCTTTTCGCGTCAGCTTTCGCTCCCAATAGCTACACCTCCTATGGTGGCGCTATTGGGTGCGAAACCGGCAGTGATCGCACCACAACGGTGCGATCGCTGCTGGCTAGCGCAGGCCCTCCCCCCGTTTCGGCCCCCCCCCCCCCGCCCCTCATCTTCTAAAGTATCGCAGGCCTGCGATACTTTAGAAAATGAGGCCCTTTGTGTCTTATAATGCAGAAGCCACTACTCCTGCCACTTTGCCCCTCTCTTGGTGTCTTAAAATGTCATTGCCTTAGTTGCTGCTACCTTGTTCTTCACTTGGTGCTATGAGATGTTATTTATATCTCTACTCCTATTCCCTTGATCCTCTCCTCGATCAGTGCTTTGGAATATTAACGCAACAGCTGCTTAGTGCAAGGCCCTTATTCATTGCCTTGGCGTATCGAGGCCACTGCTCCTGCTACTCTTCACTTCTCTCATTTCTTTCAAGAGAGACAGGCATCCCGAGGATCCGGTCCACTACAACAATAAGCAGCATCAGCAAAGCCATAACAAAGAGAAAGTCAATCTCCAAATCTGATTCTATGCCCCTTCCCCAATTGATGCTGTAGGGAAACTATAGACCTGCTCCAGAAATGTCCTCTGACTTTGACTTTGACCCACCCAAACCTAGCAAGTTTATTATCTTTCAGTTATTAGATGGTTCAATTAGTCTTTTGCCTCTGTACCCAGGCTTGACATTCAGTTTGCACATGAGGATCTTTATGGACTTCCTCCAGAGTTCATGCTTGGCTTCATGCTGCCATGTGTGATATTCTGCCCCTCTCTTAGTGCCTTGAGGTGCATCCTGCCACTGTTGGTACCGCTTTGCCCCCTCAGTGCTTGGAATAGTGCTCCTTCTGATGCTAGTGTCTGCCAGCGAGTTTCATTAAACTTGGAAGGAAAACCACAAAGTTAGAGTCCAAAAGGGGTTGCGTTGCATGTTAACAGCAGGCGCTAGTGCCTTTTCATTTTATTACTTTTCAATGATTTCCTCCCTTTACATTCTACTGAGCTTCCGCGTACTACTATTCCTGATTCCCCTATTTTACTGGTTATGATGGTGAAGCTGCAGTATTTATTTCCTTGATGACTGCAATATGATTGCTCGCCTATGCTTATTCCATTTCTGTATCAAGGTTTCTCAGAATATTTTGTCTGTGCATAAATGGAAATTTAAAAAAATAGGATGCATTTCTTTTCCAATGGAAAAGCATGAAACAACATGATGAAATAGATGAATGAATTTGGGAACCAGAAGAAATTTAAATGGCAAACAAACAAAATATACCAAACCAAACATTTTTTATGTGCACATCCTAATGAATCATTGAGACAGCTGGCAGTGTGGCCTAGTGAGGAATTGGTACTTAAGTCTATTAAATCATGGAAGTGAGAAACTTGGGATACCGGTGCAATAGCACTGTCCTCCACTTGCTGTGTGATGTTAACTGAGTCCTATAACCACCCTATATTTTTTTTCTACTTTCTGTTGATTATTACATAAAAATTACCTAGGATTCATACGGAATGTAAGCACTTCAAGGTAGAGACTGATCTGGTACAACACTGATGGCACTATAATATGATATTATAATATAATATCATATAATAACATTATTAACAGATCAAATTATTTTGACACACTTATTACATTATTAGATAATTATTTTTATTAGAGAGGCACATTAATACCAGGGCTGCATCATTGTGTATTGCATTGCCATGAACCTTTGCTGGGTATGCCTGTATGTGCATTGATGTATAACAGAGAGATCACTATATAAGCTGTAAGGATGGTAATGAAATCATTGGCATGTACCTGTTGTGACAAACAATATTCAATATTTTATGAAAAATAAAAGTGACCTCGGCTGCAAATTTTAAGTGGTTTAATTTTCAAGTGGCACTTTGAAAATACTAGGAGCAAATCTATAGGAACTGGGAGAAAGAAATGTCATACTAAAGCTATGTGTGACCTATAAGAAAAAGGACAAACCAATTATTCAGGATTCAGTGTGCTGAAGTATTATAGCCGTTCTGAGCCCTCCACTTTGTATAACCCCTATAAACGGTTTGAAAGCAGTGCTAAAAGGGCCCATGGTATTATCTTTCAAGGGGTGGAGAAGCAGTTTATAAAGAGAGAGAAATATACATTTTCCCAAAGGACAGAAGGAGTGATTTTTTCAGAAACAGATTTCTCAAGGGTCCTGTTTAGCACCCGCTTCCCTGCCCATTTTAAGGTGAATTTTAAAAGCCCAGCATGTGCGAAAATCGGGAGATATGCACACAAATTGGGCCAGCGCACGCTGGGCGGAGTTTGAAAGCTGCCCGCGTACGTACATACTTGCCGCTACACGCACAAATGAAAAGATCCAAAAAGGGGCCGGGAATGGGAGTAGTCCGGGTGGGACATGAGGGTTCCTGGATTTCACATTCAAATCTGTGCATAAATACTTAAAGCAACAGGCGCATGCCGAGACCCCCTGCCACATAACTTTACTCCTGCTATGGATGACATGCAAGTAATAAAATAAAGACTAACACACAAATCAGCGGGGTTTTAAGGGTCAGGGGACAAGGGAGGCTATTAAATTGTGTGTGTGTGTGGGGGGGGGGGGGGTGGAATTCCTATTCCTTACCTGGGCAAACTGGGAACGATCTGGGAAAACTGGTAATGGCATCAGCGTGCGTGTCTTTTAAAGTCCCCCCACTTATGCAGTAGACGTGGCATTTGTGTGCACAGGCGCACGTCCACTTAAAATTGTGTACACATGTGCATGCGGTCAGGCTATTTTATAACATGCGCGCATATATACGCAGATGTTATAAAATGGCCTGGTTACTGTCTTTATGTTTCTGTCAGAAGTCCTTGCAAGTAAGAGCAAAACTGTACATCAAAGAGACTTTTAGACAGTTTAGGTGCCTAACTTTGGGAGTTAGCTCCTCAACTGACCCTATGAACATTTTCTGGGCTGTGTCCCTAAATTTCAGATCCTAATATCACTAGTTCCCAAACTGAGGGACCTAACAGGTAGGTGGCTACAGTAATGCTTCGCATTAATCTTCAAAAGGGAGTACCTAACTTAGGTAAATGAAAAGCAGAGCAAATTTTAGGATCCTAAATGTGCATTAATTTTCAGCTGAAAACATAGGACTCTTAAGTTCAGCTGAAAATAGGTGGCTAATTTAGGAACCTAGATTTAAGTGCTCAGTTTTTTAAAAATTCACCTCTATATGTCTAGATTTTCTAAAACACATCAGTTACTTTTCAGATAGCAAAGACAAGAGATTACAAATGCGAAACAAGAGTTTAGTTAAATATAATACCATGAAATGTTAAGATCTTTGAAGACATACCAGTTCTTCAGGATGGTCTCCATTTTCGATTGGCATTGAGTTGACAACTTGTGGGAGAAAGAAAAGGGTGTTACACAAAAGTAATACTACCAACAAGGAAAAAAGGAAAGTTATATTTGAAGAAATATATTTAAGAGTAAAACCAGTTTACAAAATATTGGCAGAAATGAGCGTTTCTATAACCCCGTGCCAATTCACTGACCCTTCTACAACCTTTAACATACTGTAAAGATTATCTGCTTAAGAAATGTCTTTTTGTCTATCACTTTTCGTTATACTTATGGGTCTAAAGTGCAAAAAAGTGCAGGGGATTGCACATTTTTAGTGCATGTAATAACACTGCAGTGTATTTTAACTCTATTCACTAATAGCTTTATGACTCTTACTGAATATCGCATTAAAGTGCTGCAATAATGTTAAAAATCTCTAGAAATGTAAAGGTTTTACATTAACAGATGTATTAATAAGGATGCATGTGTGAACACAAGCTGCACTATATACATAATTTTGCATTTTAGCAGCTCATTTAAATATTGTATGCTTTAATATGCATTAGTAGGCAAATCTGTGTATGAGCATTAAAGCAAACCCATTAACACATGCTGCCGCCTCTTTAATGCATGTTCAGTTGTAACGCAGGCTTTAATAATAATAATGCCATGTAGTAAACAGTCCCCTTAAAGTACTTTTAAGATATTACTTAATAATATAAAAACTATATTCAGTAAGTTAGTTCAACTTCAGTTGCTGCAATTAAAAAAATTCCATATTTAAAGATTAGAAAGTAATGTTATGTCTTTGTGAATTAAAATATAGTGCTCCTGGATGCATGTAGTACTGTACAATGGTGATATATATTCAGCTATGATAAATCCCTGCCCCAAGGAACTTGCAATCTAGGTGGCTACCTAATTTGCCCAAATTGCATGGAGAGTCTCCGGGAGAAGTAGAATTTGAACCCTGGTTTCCAACCCATTGCTCTACCCACTAGGCCACATCTCCTCCCTGAACGTGAGTACACATAAAAAGATAAAGATGCGGGTAGCGAACCTTTGGTTTTTCTTACCAGAAGGAGTATACTAACTTGCTGGGGAGGTTCAGAGAGATTAGTGAGTAGAGGTTGGGGTTTTCACTCCCCCATGTGAGAGCAAGAGATGGTGTGTGCTCTAGCAGTATATAAACCCCTGCCACCATCTTAGGGTGTGGATTTTAACTGGATTTAGTTGTGAGCTCTTGGTTCAGTTTCCCTGCCATGGGTCAGTCCTGTTTGTGCAGTCCCCATTTTTATTATTTTTTCTAGGAGAAGAACTCAGAGGGTCTTCTTCAAAAAATACCTGGGTAAAGAGAGTTGGAAGAGAGAGCCTTCTCTGGAGATTTTTCTTATTGAGAGGGAAGTTTTTTTCCACCCTTCCTTTCTCTTATTTAGTTTCTTCTATTTGTAAGGTTTTGTCTGTGTCCTTATTGACTGAGAACCCTAGGGCCCAGGGTCTCAGTACTATTTTGGATCCGGAGGTCTGTAGTCTTTCCCCCAGAAGGACCCTGAGGAGTAGCTTTATTATCAAGAAGGAATGGATTCTCATCCATTGCCAGTGAGAAAGAGTGAAGATAATTTTTTCCACGACTTTCTAATGTGGTTGCAGGTGTGAGACATTTGGAAAGAGAGGAGTAAGATCAGTAACTACTTGGAACTGATTGGAGGGAAAGAGAGTATTGAAGGCTACTGAAATGGTACAAGATTATTGGGACTATTTTCTAACCATTTCAGTATGGGAAGAATCTATTCAGAACTTTGAGAACTGTTGGAGAGGATTTACATTTCCTTTGATCTGATTAATTGGAAGGGAGATGGAGTTGAATTAACAAGGAATTGGCTATTACAAATTCTGAAGACTGCTACTAGAAGAGTAAGGTCACAAATTTATTAATTGTTCCGAAACTTACATCAATTAAATTTAACATCAAAGAGCTGAAAAGAAGTTTTTCCATCCATCTTATCAGCTATCATTAAAGTTAAGTTGGAAACCACTCAGCTTTCCAGTGTGATTATTGCTGCTATAGACTTCAGAGATCATTAGTGCTGTTTACAAGGGAACCGTAAGGGTACTTGGGTATTTAAAATGTAAAAGGGCCTTGAAGTTAAGCTTACCCCCACACAGGGAACCCTGGCCACTCAGCAGTGAGCAGCTATCCTTGAGAACTTGGCAACTAGGATCTGAAGTTATATTGTGTGCCTTTGAGGACTGTGGTCTGGGTTTTCCCACCTAAGGGTTACATAAGCAAACAACTACAGCTTCTGCACTTTTGTCACACTCTATGCCTTATTAGTCCAAATTTAATTTCCATGTGGTTCACAATTATCACCCCATCCTGGTGTAGAATATACATAATCAGAATATCTTACAACACTAAAAACCAGAAGATTAGATTCCCTATTCAATGCTGTTTTGATAATTAGCATGTTCATGGTATAAGGCAGTGTTTCCCAACTGGTGTGCCATGGCTGACCTGCAGATACACTGCAAGAAGAGCCCAGTAGGAAATGTTGAGGAGCCAGCAGTCTTCATTGCTTCTTTTCTTCCTGGCCTGCAGGATGTCCTCCAGCCAGCAGAGGGGGTTGGAAAGCAGCGCCTATCCACTGCTGCTGCTTCCCTCTCTGCTAGCCTTCCCCTGCAGTTGAAACAGCATGGGCCCTGTAATCCTGCGAGACCTGCTGGCCTCATGCAGTTGCCATTACAGAGGGAAGCTGTCAGAGGAGGAAGCAGCAGCACCAGGTAAGCGCTGCTCAGATTTCTAACAACTCCAGGAGGGGTGGTGAGGAAAGAAGCAGCAGCAGCTGCATGTGCCAAGGGGTGTGTGTGGGGGGAAAGATACATGTGCAACAGGGTGTGGGGGCAGAGCGAAGGGAAGGTGATGATACCAAGGGCTGGGAGAGAGGGGAATAGAAGGTTATGGTTCCAAGCAGGTGTGAAGGGGAGGGGGAAGGGGGCATTGGTAAGGTAGAGGGAAAGGAAGGGACGGTAATGATGCCAGGGGATGATGGGAAAGGGAGAAGGTGATGATGACAAAGGCTAGAGACACTGGGTGGAGGGAGAACCTGGGTGATACCAGGGGAGTAGAAGGAGAAGTAAGGGAAGAAGGTGGTGATGATGTCAAATAAGAGGGAAGATAAAGTGAAGGTGTTGCCAGGGGATTGGAGGTTGAGGGAAGAGAAAGTGGTGATGATTCTAAGGAGTTGAGGGAGGAGGAGGTGATGATGCTAGGGGCTGGAGAAAGAGGGGGTTGGGGGAGGAAAAGGAAGAAGGTGATGGATGCCAGGGGAGTGGGAAGAGTAGGTGGTGATGATGTCAGATGGATCGAGAGAGGGAAGAGAAGTGGTGATGATGCCAGGAAGTGGAGGGAGAAGGTGGTGGTGATGATGCCAGGAGATGGAGGGAAAGCTGTAAGGGGGGGAGAAGGAAAGGAAGAAGGTGATATCAGGGGAGAGGGAAGATAAGGTGGAGATGATGCCAGAGTAGTGGGGGGATAAAAAAGGGAAGAGAAAGTACTGATGATGATGCCAGAGGGGTGGAAGGAGAGGGAAGAGAAAGTGGTAATCATGCCAGGGGATAAAGGGAGAGGGAAGAGAAAGTGATGATGATGCCAGAAGGGTAGAGGGAGAATGAAGAGAAGGTGTTGATGATAATGCCAGATAGGGGGAGGGAAGGTGGTGATGATGCCAGAAGGTTGGAGGGAGAGGGAGGGTGATGATGCCAGGGGGTGGGGGAGAAAGAAAGGAAGAGAAAGTGATGATGCCATGGGTTGTGGAGGGAGACAGACAGTAAGAAGGTGATGATGTTAGGAGGGTGGGGAAAAGGGGAGGGAGGATAAGTTGATGATGATGCCAGGGGGTTGGAGGAAGAGGAAAGGGAAGAGAAGGTGATGGTGCCGGGGGTGGGGGGGAGGGAGATGGTACCAGAGGGGGATGATGCCAGAGGTGGTGGGAGATAAAAGAGAAGAGAAAATGATGATGGTGAAGGTGGTGATATGCCATGATGAAGTGAACTCAGTGCTGGATGTGCCACATCACAAAAAAGGTTGGGAATCACTGTTATATGGTAACATTGCCACTTGGTTTATTTGATTGAAATAAGCCCACAAAACCATAGAGTCCATAACACTGACATTCCTAATCATCCACTACCTCCCTCCTCCATGCCTCCACTTTAAGAATGTTACCCACAACCTACACTCATTCTTACTCAACATGTAACCTCCCACTCATCCAAACGTACTATATTTAATGAAAAACCACTGGCATCACTACTATTTGGGTTTATATGAGGCAACAGTTTTATTAACATAAAACTCAATATTAACAAAGATACATGTGAAACACAGATATAGCATATTAAGATATTGAAAGGGATGGCTACTGAATTATGTCCGCAGGATCATCTCCAGAAACTCTCAGTTCATGTTGTGGTTGGCTATCTTGAGCTCAGCCATTTTAGACCAGTCACATAAAAGCTTGGTACTTAAGAACTTTTTTCATCATACTTGAACACACATACTTCTGATGTGAAGGGTCCAAAACCTTGGCCATAACAAGCTCAAGAATCCATGAGCCCCCTTCATTTTCTGAAATTTGCTGCCCTGGGTATGGATGAATACCTTCTGTGACACAGCAGACCCTCCCCATTTCCCACAGTTATCTTCCAAATGGGTGGGTGGGATCTTTTGTCAACTCCTGAGGTGTGCAAGCCTCTGTCCACCTTTTCTCCCCCTGGGCCTAGTCCTTATCCTTCTCCCATCTCCTATTGTTTTACACTCATACTTTTGACAATCACAAGTATGTATTTAAATCCTTTCCTGCCCAGACTCCATCCCCTGGAATGTCTAATTACTGTGCACATGAAAATGTGTTTCATGTGTATTTTTATGCACATAGGGCCTGATTTTCAAAAGCATGTGCACGCTTAAAACTGGGTTTTACATGTGAAAATGCACTTTACCTATGTAAGTGAGCTTTTGAAAATTGCTACAATAGTATGTTACATTTGCATGCGTAATTCCTTTGAAAATTCATCTGACAGAGGCTAAACTGATTTTCAAAGGGGGATTTAAGCACAGAAACTGGGATTTCTGGGTGTAAATTCTTTTGAAAAACAGGCCTTAAGACTATACCAATGCCACACTTTTATTTCTCAATTCAATTTTTTTAGCAGCTTTTGATTATGAAGAACAAAATTAATCTCTAGTACATGAAGAAACAATAACATTTCAAGGCTTGATCATGGGTATCAACAGAGAATAATATAAGTAACAGAAATAATGAAATAAAATGCCAACTTGGCCCCAAAGGTGAAACAGAAAAAAAAAATATTTTTCTAGCTATCAGTAATGTAAACCTTTTAAAATCCTTAGTAAAGAAGGCTCTAGGTACCAAGATATATGAAATAATTTGCTTTATCTGAAAAGGTTTCATTCATTTGTTAGGTTAATGATTAATAGGCCCAGTGCAGCTTACTCTTTGGGACCCATCCTCTATATTCTAAACCTGCTTCTGTCACATCCATGCATGAGGTCTCTGGGGTAGGGAATCTAAGAATGTCTTCTCTCTGTTGGTGGTACTCTGTTCTCCTATTATCTTTCATATTTGTGCTCTAGTTTCTGCTTCATCCTCATGTTATTTAATCTGTGATCTTTTGTTTTGTGTGTGCACTTTGATACATTTCTTGCTCTATGCTCAAACCACATGCCTTCTGTTTCCCCCTCTAGTTTTATTTGTATTTATTTATTCAATTTTTATACTGCAATCCTGACCCAAATGGAGTTGCCCAATGCAGTTTACAATGTCTGACTCCTAACCCATCATATATAAATACATCATAACAGTTAAACATAATGGGCAGTAAAAATTAAAACAAAGCAAAATTAAAGCAACCAAAATCAAAACAGTAACTTAAAAAAAAAAAAAATTGAAGCCAAGAAAGGCCGTCATAATCCTGCCACCCCTTATCCCCATAGCCCAGTTAGATTCAGATATCGCCCATTCCATTAAAAATCTTTGCCACAGCTATTTCTAGTGGCTTACCAAGGAAAAATCCATGCTTTAACCTTCTTCCTAAAGTGAGACAGTTCTGCCTATTCCACAAGGAAGGAGCCACTACAGAAAAAGCCTCTCTCTTCAAATGTGTTCTTCTTCATCTCTTTCACAGAGGGAACAATTAGCAATGTCCCTCGACTCTAATGCAACTGTCATTGTGAGCTGGCTACGTTCTCGAATCATTTTCTGCCTCCTTAATAGCTTCCATATAACATGTTTGGTTTTGCTTTCACTGCTTCTCTATAATAGCTATTAGCTGCTCTCCACCACTCACTTCTAATGTTCTTGTTGCGCCCAGTCATAGACGGCTGTGACCTCTCATGCTCACCTCTTTTTTCTCTGCACCGTCAATCATCGGGAGAATGGCAGCCTCCGCCAACCAACACCGACTTCCCTGGCGTCCCTGGGACAGCATGGGTGCTGCCAACTGCCATCTTACTTCCGGCATCCCATAGACGCATGCGCGCGCAGGGCCTGCTTAAGTATACATCATGGCGGAAACCTCGGGGGCATCCCCTCCCAATGACGTCAGCACCGCTAGTGCACTTATACCGACTGGCCCATTGCTAAGACGAGTTAGCAAGGAGTTCTCTCGCTTATTAAATCCGCTCTAACTTGGATCTTCTGTTCCAGACTCTACACCTGGCATTCAGACGCTCTGAGTAACCACTCCTCGGGAGCTCTTCCGCGTCTTGGCTATCCACTCCTCGGAGGGCCCTCCTGCCTGTGACCTCCAGACCCGCTCCTCGGGTATCTCTCTGGGACTTCCTTGTGTGAATATCTTTACTTTCTTCTATCAACATTGCCTGCAGATTCCATGGTGTACCCCGTTCCTCGGGCCACTACCGTTCTTCAGTCTGTCTATGCTACTCGTCCTGTCAGGACCTCGTCTTCCTAATACAGAATCTACGGCTTGATTCCTGCATTACAGACTGCTACACCTGTGATACCTTCAGTACAGTTTCCTTGGCATACCCGCGCTGCGGGCCACCACCGGATCTGCTCTCTGAGGTATTTTCACCAGCCTGCTGGAATCTCCTGGTGTACCCTGCGCTGCAGGCCACTATTTATTTAATTAATTTATTAATTTATAGTTTTTTATATACCACGGCACGTAATGCACATCACCTCGGTTTACAGCAAACAGTAATTCAGCCATAGGCTTTACAATAAACATAAGTGGAAAAAGCCTAACGCTTGTTTAACAGTTAACTACCACTACCAGAGCTTTCAACCAACATCACCTTCTTGACTACCGTATTTGCTCAAAGACTGTGTTTATTACATTTCCTGCTCCTCGAGTTATGCATTATCTTTTCTCCCTTAATAAAGTCTCGCTCACAGCTGTGTCCTACGTCAGTGAGACCACGCCCATCGACGGTGAGGCCCACGGGCTCCTCACTGTGGGCGGAGACATCTCTCACCTCGGCCCGGGGTTCACAACTTCATCAAACCATAACAGTTCTCATCTTGCTGTTTCATCTGCTTTCTTTCTAATCATCTAATCCTATATTTTAAAACTCATAGCTCCTCTGAAACCCAAGGAGCCTTACTGGACCTTTTCTTCACTCTCAGTCTGGTTACTTCTAACACTTCAGAAACGTTTCTATTCCATGTAGTAATTAAAGCCTCCACGAAGCCCTCCTCCTTAAACTGCTCTACAGGATTCAAAATATAAATTTTCCTTTATTTTCCCCTCAATCCACCTTTTCTGACCCCTTGGGTCTTCCCTCTCCAAGCGATGGGGAGTCAGGGTAAAAATGAAAGACACAACCTGATGATCTAACCAAGGGACCTCACTTTCCCCTAACACTCTAATTTCCCCTTAATGATTTTGAGCCAAACAAAAGAATCTAAAGTGTGACCTCCAGCACTCCAGCAAGTGTCGGGAAATTTACCAATTGAACTAAATCAATATCTAATAAAGAGGAAAGAAACCCTGGGCAGATAGCACAAGATTGATCTTCTGCCTGCAAGTTAAACCAGGACCACCAGCAAAGGTAACAGTTAAGAGAAATATTCACAATAAATTCTTGTGTTTGGTCGAGGCAGCTCTGATTAAAAACTGGTGGTTGATAGACAATTAAGATTCCTACCCTAAAAGCACAGCACAACTGAAGTAGCAAAACATCACAGCTCTTTAGAAAATCCCAGGCTAGTTGTATCATCTCCAATTTTTTTTTAAAGAAACTACAACCCACCATCGCCCTGGATTGAAACAATATTTTATATCCTGTCGGGCATAACTGAGACACAGCCATTCCTCCTTCTGGAAGCAGTTAGGTTTCTGTGATAAAAACCAAATCTGGTTTATCATCATTAATAATAGCATCATGCAATGCAAGTGTCTTATTTTGAACAGATTGTGCATTTAACAGTAAACAGTTCCAGTTATAATCTTTTTTCTTATCTGAGACTCATGTAACTGACTCAGGACTCACTTGTTACAGAATGCATTCACGTTTCTTAATTCTAAAATATTTATTTTTGATTCCAGACTTATCTGTCTTGCCTGGAAATGATCACAATCTGAGTCTTGGCAACTTCCCCATGTCCCCAAGACCTTTTCCAGCATATTGTCTTCAAAATAAGTGAAAAGATAAGATCAATAGATGCTTTAAGCTTGACTTCCAGTGCTCCAAGGAGCTCACTAAGGGGCATTCGCCTTTGGCTCACGCCTTTGGTAAGCCATCATTAACGGGATGGCTAACAGCATCTCAGGCTGTTCAAAAAGCCCTGGCAGATGACGTCAGGTGGTTGGCTTCCAAGTTTCATCTGGGGAGAAGCTAGGAGCTTCAAAGAGAGAGTCAAAGAGGGGAGAAATCAAATCAATTTGCAGAGAGTAGCAGAACAGCTGCATAGGCTGGGTAAACTGCATGGAGTGGCCATGGTTTGCAGCCCTAACATCAGGGATATGACTGCATCAGATTTTCAAGATGGTTGGAATAACCTTCATGGAGCACCTGGTTACAACTCAAACTTAGGCATAAATTTGCAATATCACACAATATTTTCAAAGATTTCCTCCCCTCAAGGAAATTAGCTACTCTGCATGCAATGCAAATAAAATAACATGGCTGACATTTGAAAACTTCTGCCAAGTTATTTTATCACATTTCAAGGAGTTATGGTTATTTGTTCCCAGGGACATCAGGATGCTAACGCCTGATAAAGAGGCCTCCAAAAGACTGCACCCTACCCCCAAAATGCAGACATGTCCCTTGGGGTCTTGGTAGATCCCAATGCCCAGCTCGGGGCCACATGTCGAGGCAGCCCCACAATAAAAAGTTTAAAAAAAACAAATGCAAAATCGCATGGTGTTGCCCTGCCCTCCTACCCTTTACACTAAATCTCCCCACCCCAACCAAAGACCTCCCCCAGTAGTAAATCCCCCTCCAGGTGCCTCCAAAACCCCTCTACCCCCAAATCTCCAATCCAAAAAAATGAATCCCTGGTGCTCTAGGGCCCCACCAGGCTCCTCCCCTACTCCCACCCTCAGACTCCCCACCTTAAAATGAAGCATTGGTAGTGTAGTGGAGGTCCAATATTTAAAAAAGGCTCCAGGGGCGATCCGGGTAACTATAGAGCAGTGAGCCTGGCTTCAGTGCCAGGAAAAATAGTGGAGACTATTTTCAAGATCAAAATCATAGAGCATATAGAAAGACATGGTTTAATGGAACACAGTAAACATTAAACATGGATTTACCCAAGGGAAGTCTTGCCTAACAAATCTGCTTCGTTTTTTTGAAAGAGTTAATAAACATGTGGATAAAGGTGAACCGGTAGATGTTGTGTATTTGGATTTTCAGAAGGCGTTTGACAAAGTCCCTCATGAGAGGCTTCTAAGAAAACTAAAAAGTCATGGGATAGGAGCCGATGTCCTTTCGTGGATTACAAACTGGTTAAAAGACAGGAAACAGAGAGTAGGATTAAATGGTCAATTTTCTCAGTGTTAAAGGGTAAACAGTGGAGTGCCTCAGGGATCTGTACTTGGACCAGTGCTTTTCAATATATATATAAATGATCTGGAAAGGAATACAACAAGTGAGGTTATCAAATCTGCAGATGATACAAAATTATTCAGAATAGTTAAATCACAAGCAGATTGTGATACATTACAGGAGGACCTTGCAAGACTGGAAGATTGGGCATTCAAATGGCAGATGAAATTTAATGTGGTCAAGTGCAAGGTGTTGCATATAAGGAAAAATAGCCCTTGCTGTAGTTACATGATGTTAGGTTCCATATTAGGAGCTACCACCCACGAAAAAGATCTAGGCATCATAGTGGATAATACTTTAAAATTTTCAGCTCAGTGTGCTGCAGCAGTCAAAAAAGCAAACACAATGTTAGGAATTATTAGGAAGGGAATGGTTAATAAAACGGAAAATGTCATAATGCCACTATATCACTCCATGGTGAGACTGCACCTTGAATTCTGTGTACAATTCTGGTCACCGCATCTCAAAAAAGATATAGTTGCGATGGAGAAGGTACAGAGAAGGGCAACCAAAATGATAAAGGGGATGGAACAGCTCCTCTATGAGGAAAGGCTGAAGAGGTTAGAGCTGTTCAGCTTGGAGAAGAGACGGCTGAGGGGGGATATGTAAGAGGTTTTTAAGATCATGAGAGGACTTGAACGAGTAGATGTGAATCGGTTATTTACATTTTCGAATAATAGAAGGACAAAGGGGCATTCCATGAAGTTAGCAAGTAGCACATTTAAGATTAATCGGAGAAAATTCTTTTTCACTCAACGCACAATAAAGCTCTGGAATTTGTTGCCAGAGGATGTGGTTAGTGCAGTTAGTGTAGCTGGGTTCAAAAAAGTTTTGGATAAGTTCTTGGAGGAGAAGTCCATTAACTGCTATTAATCAAGTTTACTTAGGGAATAGCCACTGCTATTAATTGCATCAGTAGCATGGGATCTTCTTAGTGTTTGGGTAATTGCCAGGTTCTTGTGGCCTGGTTTGGCCTCTGTTGGAAACAGGATGCTGGGCTTGATGGACCCTTGGTATGACCCAGCATGGCAATTTCATATGTTCTTAATATGGCCTGGAGTGCCTCCTAGCTCTGGGCCCAGTCAACACCATTTTCCAAAATGGCACCATGTGATGGGGCAAAGGTCAATCGATGCATGCTTCTCCCATGATAATAAATCGTGCTGCTAGACCGCTGCAATATTTTGTTGGGGTGGGGAAAAATCACAGGAATACCCCTCCTCACAATAAAATATCATGGCTTAGTAAATGAACCTCTTAGATTGTAAGCCTTCTGAGGACAGGGAAATACCAACTGTACTTAAATGTAACTTACCTTGAGCTACCACTGAAAAGGTGTGAGCTAAATCCAAATAAAGAAATAAATGAACAAATACTGGTATGACTATATCAGGCTTCCAAGAAAGCTGGGGTGACCTCTACAGAATGGCCATGATTATAACCTTAATTTCAAACAAGCATGGGGTGGCTGGTTGTTTCCAATATCAGGCTCACTAGTTTTGGTAGCTATTTGGATTATTGCAAAGCTTGGTGGCAAGACAGAGTGCGAGAGGGAGCCTGAGTTTTGGAGTAAGAATGAAAAAGGAAGATGACAAAGTCTGGAACAGCCTAGCAGCAGAGCTGGCGAGGCCTGCAGGGTAACAGAATACAAATATGCCTGGAACAGATATAAGGGACAGTGGAAAGGAAGAGGGTTGAGAGCATAGTGCCCTCTAAGCTGAGTGCATAAGCGATCGCTCATGCATTTCGGAGCATCGCTCACAGGTTTTATGTGGTTGCTCGCATACATTTTTCTTCGTGCTGTATGCAGAAACGCAACGCTAATGCTGGCATTCAAAAATTGTTGGTTTAAAAAAAATTGTTGCTCACAAGAAAAAAAAAAAGTGCACTCACCTAATCGCGCCTTGGGTGGAGCACTGGTTGAGAGGCAGCGTAAGTTTAAGTATGGTAATTCATTTGCTCAGCTACGCAAAATTGTAGAAAAGCAGAGAGGAAGACAACTGGATAGATTGAATGGTCCAACTGGTTCTTATTAGGGAGAGCATAACATAACTTAAGAAATTGCCATACTGAGTGAGACCAAGGGTCCATCAAGCCCAGTATCCTGTTTCCAACAGTGGCCAGTCCAAGACACAAGTACCTGGAAAGTACCCAAACATTAAATAAATCTCAAGCGACTGTTGCTTATTAATTAATAGTAATTTATGGATTTATTATCTAGGAACTTATCCAAACCTTTTTTAAATCCAGTTACACTAACTGCCATAACCACATCGTCCGGTC
The DNA here is from genome assembly GCF_901001135.1 of Rhinatrema bivittatum. Taxonomy (NCBI): domain Eukaryota; kingdom Metazoa; phylum Chordata; class Amphibia; order Gymnophiona; family Rhinatrematidae; genus Rhinatrema; species Rhinatrema bivittatum. The sequence continues at coordinate 92,888,632 of NC_042617.1, read as the reverse complement.
CATGGGCAGGGCCGGAGCCTCCAGGCACAGCAGCCATTTGCCACTGTGCCCAGGATCGCGGGCCAGCCGTTGGCCGGCGCGCACAACCTACGCCTGCCCGGAACCAGGCACAACTTATAAGTTAAAGGTAAGGGGGGGTTTAGGTAGGGCTGGGGGGCGGGTTAGGTAGGGGAAGGTGAGGGGGCGGAAGGAAAGTTCCCTCCGAGGCCACTTTGATTTCGGAGTGGCCTCGGAGGGAACGGAGGAAGGCTGCGCAGCTCGGCGCATGCAAGTTGCACAATTGTGCACCCCCTTGCTGGCGCAGACCCTGGATTTTATAACATGCGTGCGGCTGCGCACGCATGTTATAAAATCGGGCGTAGATTTGTGTGTGCCGGGTTACACGCACAAATCTACGCCTGAGCATAATTCTTAAAATCCGGCCCTATAGTTCTATTTTCCAAAGATTTTTTTTCTTATTTTGTGTGGATGGATAAAATCTTTGGAAACTAGGGCCATTTTATAAAGCCAAATATAAATATTTTCTATTCTACTTATAAACAATTCCCTCTTTGATTAATTCAACTGATTTGAATTGTTCATCTTTACATAAAATGAGATGTTGAAAATTTTCAGGAAAATAAAAATAATTAGTATAAGCCAGATGAAAAACAAGTGGCTGATCAGCCATTTCGGTTCAGATCCTTTCCCTAACTATGCTCTTAATAGTCTTTGTTATATTTTGGAGAATAATATTCACAAAATTTCAGTAATCCAGTGAAAATGGTTAAAACTAATTTTGAATGATTATGAGGACAAATCCTTACATCGTGATTTTTTTGCTACTGTTTGACATTTGTTTAAGAATAACCTAGCTGTGCTTCCCTGGAGCATTTTTAAATGAAGCCTTGTCTCCATTTTTAAGAAAAGCAAGTTTTAAAATGGGTATTCTGTCACACAGCGTAAAAAATGAAAAATGTATGCCTCCAGGTTTACTGACATTATTCAAATTATAGAAGACTGCAGAAAAATGCATGCTCAGGAAAGGTTATGGATTACTGTATCTCTCAATGAATCAGTGCTTTGCTTATTTTTTTTTTTTATATTTCAGTAGTATCTGCTCGTCATCAGAATAACTTAAGCAGAACCTTCTGCTAGCTAACATGCAAACCTAGGCTACCGATTTCGTGTAGCCAGCGCGTGCCGAGCAGCGCAGCCTACCTCCGTTCCCTCCGAGGCCGCTCCGAAATCGGAGCGGCCTCGGAGGGAATTCGCTAAAGCCCTCCCCTCACCTTCCCCTCCCTTCCTCTACCTAACCCACCCCCCCCTACCTTTGTTGGGGGATTTACGCCTCCCAGAGGGAGAAGTATATCCCCGTGCGCCAGCGGGCCGCCGGCGCACCTAGACGCGACCCGGGGGCGGTTCTAGAGGGCGCGGCCACGCCCCCGAACCGCCCCGAGCCGAAACCACGCCCCCCGGGCCCGCCCCGAAACGCTGCGTCCCACCCCGAAAACGGCGCGCCGCTCGGCCCCGCCCCCGACACGCCCCCTCGGAAAACCCCGGGACTTACGCGAGTCCCGGGGCTCTGCGCGCGCTGGCAGGCCTATGTAAAATAGGCGCACTGGCGCAAAAGGCCCTGCTCATGTAAATCCGGGCGGATTTACGCGAGCAGGGCTCTTAAAATCCGCCCCTATGTCAACTTGACTAATAGCAGTTTATGGACGTATTCTCCAGGAACTTATCCAAACCTTTTTTTTAACCCCAGTTTCACTAACCTACCTAACCACATCCTCCGGCAACAAATTCCAGAGCTTAATTGTGCACTGATAGAAAAGGTGTTTTTTTTTTCTCTTATTTGTTTTAAATGTGCTACTTGCTAACTTCATGGAGTGTCCCCTAGTCCTTCTGTTATCTGAAAGAGTAATTAACTGATTCACATTTACCCATTCTTATTCTCTCATGATTTTATAAACCTCTATCATATCCCTCTCTGCCTTTTTTTCTCCAAGGGGAACAGCCCTAACCTCTTTAGCCTTTCCTCATAGGGGAGCCATTCCATCCCCTTAATCATTTTGTTCACTCTTCTCTGTACTTTCTCCAGTGCAACTATATACTTTTGAGATGTGGTGACCAGAATTGCATACAATATTCAAGGTGCAGTCTCACCTTGAAGAGATTCAAAGGCATTATGGCATTCTCCATTTTATTCATCATTCTGTTCCTAATAATTCCTAACATTCTGTTTTCTTTTTTGACCACTGCAACACACTGAGCCGATGATTTCAATATATTATCCACAGTGATGCCTTGATCTTTTTCCTGGGTGGTAACTCCTAATATGGAACCTTACATTGTGCAACTACAGCATGGGTTATTTTTCCCTATATGCATCACCTTGCACTTGTTTATATTAAATTTCATCTGCCATTTGGATGCCCAATCTTCCATTCACTCAAAGACCTCCAGCAATTTATCACAATCCGCTTGTGATTGAACTACTCTGAATAATTTTGTGTCATCTGCAAATTTGATCACCTCACTTGTCATATTCCTTTCCAGATCATATATATATATATATATATATATATATATATATATTGAAAAGCACCGGTCCAAGTACAGATTCCTGAGGCACTCCACTCTTTACCTTTTTCCACTGAGAAAACTGACCATTTAATCCTCTCTGTTTCCTGTCTTTTAACCAGTTTGCAATCCATGAAAGGACATCGCCTCCTATCCCATTAATTTTTAGTTTTATTAGGATCTCTCATGAGGAACTTTGTCAAGTGCCTTCTGAAAACCCAAATACACTACATCTACCAGTTCAACTTTATCTACATGTTTATTAACCAAAACAAATTTAGTAGATTTGTGCGGCAAGACTTCCCTATCTGTATCTCATTAAACCATGTCTAATCTATATGTTCTCTGATTTTGTTCTTTAGAATAGTTTGCACTATTTTTCCTGGCACTGAAGTCAGGCTCACTGATCTATAATTTCCTGGATCACTCCTGGAACCCTTTTTTAAATATCGGGGTTACATTGCCACCCTCCAGTCTTCAAGTACAATGTTCTATTTTAATGATAGTTTACAAATTTTTACTAAGTCTAAATTTCATTTTTGAGATTTTTCAGAACCCTGGGGTGTATACCATCCGGTCCAGGTGATTTGCTACTCTTCAGTTTGTCAATCTTGCCTACTACATCTTTCAGGTTCATTGTGATTTGGTTCACTTCATCTGAATCATCACCCTTGAAAACTGGAACAGGTATCTTCCCAATATCCTTATTCGTAAACCACAGAAGTAAAGAATTCATTTAATCTTTCCACAATGCCCTAATCTTCCCTAAGTACCCCTTTAATCCCTCGATCATCTACAGTCCAACCAACTCCCTCGCAGGTTTCCTGCTTTGGATAGATTTTAAAAAGTTTTATCATGAGGTTTTGCCTCTACAGTCAACTTAATTTCACATTCTCTCTTAGCCTCTCTTATCAATGTTTTACATTTAACTTGACAGTGTTTATGCTTTTTCCTATTTTCTTCAGATGGATTCTTCTTCCAATTTTTGAATGAAGTTTGTTTGGTTTTTTTTACTTCATCTCGCCTCTTATGTTTACATTTTTTTATTGGAGAAATTGAATAAACAAAAGCCAAGTGCACAGTGTTTCTTAAGTACACTCAGCCACATGTCAAGATTAAACCAATAACATTTTTCAAACATTTTCATCCTGTCTAAATGCCTATAATCTTTTGGCCTTCCTTCCACCTTTCTTAATGTATGGAATACATATGGACTGCACTGCTCCATTTTTTTTCTATTTCACTCATTTTATCAAATTTTTCCTTTTGAAAGTTTAGTGATAGACCTTTTAATTTACATATTGTCCCCCTTCCAGTCATTAGTTCAAATCTGATCATGTTTTGAACACTTTTGCCAAGTGGCCCCGCCACTGTTACCTTTCTCTCCAAATCCTGCGTTCCACTAAGTAGTAGATTTAAAATAGCTCCCTCTCATTGGTTCCTGAAACAATTGCTTTATGAAGCAGTCATTTATTCCATCCAGGAACTTTACTTCTTTAGCATGTCCTGATGTTACATTTACCCAGTCAATATTGGGATAATTGAAATCTCCCATTATTACAGCACTGGCAAATTGGTTAGCTTCCCTGATCTCTCTTCATTTCATTGTCCATTTCATCATTTTGGCCAGGTGGACGTTAAAATACTCCTATCGATATACTTTTTACCCAGCAGACATGGGATTTCTACCTGTTTGTAGCTCTTGAGGACCAGAGTTGGCCTCTCCTGATCTGCTATATCCAATAATATATTTTGTGCTCCTGGATAATACCCAATTTTTCTTTAAAGCTTCCAACAGTATTGTGCATAGAACTTTACTAGACATTTGATGTCAGGCCATGATCACTAAATAATAAGATAGGAAATTTAACTTTCACAAAAACCTATTTTGAGGTTTTTGATTGTTACTTCTTTCTGTTTTGCATATTTCCCAGTGTAAACAGATTGTGTTTGATTAATCAAGGGTTCCCACATACATTGTGCCTAAGAGAAAAATCATAGCTATTTATAGGTAGTAATCATCCTCTTACTGGGCAAAAGTACAACTTCCTAGCTGCAATTATCTCAGTTTCCATACATTCACTATATCCCTCGAAGGAGTCCAAAACTGAATACTATGCCCCAGTTGAGGTCTCATTGGAATCTAGTAGAGTTGCACAATAGCATGATCCTTGAACATACTACTTCCTTTTGTACAGATACAAGTACTTGCTGCTTTTTTTGCAATGCACACTCACAAAAGACAATCACTAACAATTATTCTAAGATATTTCAGCAATTCCACTATTAATTTCATTACTAGTCACAGCACATTTATTAACATCTCCAATAAGCAATACATTGCATTTGCCAACATGAAAGTCCATATGCATTTTCCTTGCTCAAACTTCTAATCCATCCAAATCAATCTGTACCTTTGTTATAGCCTCAGATTTGTTAGATATGCCAATCATTTTTATTCTAGTAAGAAACATAGCAAGATTCTTTTCAAATGCATATTCTTACATTTACGAGCTTAGGGTTCGATTTTAAGACCTGTGTGCACATCCACGTGCGCCCGGTTCCCGGCACGCACACATGGATGTGCCGATTTCATAATATGCGCCTTCTGGCACGCTCATATTATAAAATCTGATGGTCGCATGCACATGCGCATCAGATTTTAAAATCCATGTGTGCATGTGCAGGCTGCCTGCAACTCGCATGCTCAAGGGGGAATTTTACAAAGCAACACACAGTGACGCAAGTAGGGCTTCCCCATTCCCTCCCAGTCCACTCCAATTAAGAGTGGACTGGGAGGGAACTTCCCTATACCCCTATCTGACCTTCCTACCTTTTCCCCTCTCCACTCTGACCCCCACCCCCTAAGTATTTGTTTTTTAAAATTTTACTACTTACTTCATCTTCGGAGTTGAAGTAACCTTCACACGCCGGCTGGATGCCCACGCGCGCTTCCCCGGGACAGCAGCTAATGACCAACCCACCCCCTCCCTACCCAGACCACACCCCCTGGCCCGCCCCTTTGGAGAAGCCCAGCACTTCTGTGCATACCAGGTTTATGCGTGTGGCTGGGCCCATTGTAAAATGTGCGCAGCGTGTGCGAGGCCCAGCCGCGCGCATAGCCTTTTTAAAATCCAAGCTTTTATGAATTCTGAACATAAGTAACATCCTTCTTTTTCTATATCAGCAAGGAGCTTTTTCTCCTTTTGTAATTGCTCACTGTTTTATGTTAGACAAATTTTTAGTCACCTCAAACATTTTCTCAGTTAAATCTGTGTTTCTAAAATTATTCTGCAAACTTCTATAAACATACTGTTAATTGCTTTGTCAAAATCCAAATGCATCATATTATCTACATAATAGTAACATTACTTTTACCGGCTATGCCCTTTGTAACTTTCCTGCTACATTTATGTTAATCTGAGGACCAGTTTGCACTGAATCTATGTCAACTCCCCGCCATTTGTCATCATGTTTGTGTAAAACTGTGCTATCTTTCCCTTCATCGTTGACTTTAACTTGCTTCCTGCAGCAGAAGTGGGTCATCCTGGTGAACAGTTAGGCTATTTTGCATTTATATTATATGTCAATTAATTTGTTCTTGTCTCTAGAGAGTCTTTGAAACATATATTTATCTAAGATTCTTGAGCATAAGTGCCTGGAGATCTAGAGTCTATTAGTGCTTAAAGTTTTACTTTAAAAAAAAAATAAAGAGTGTCTGGTTTAAAATGTGCGCTACCCTGCTGTCACTTTTTCAATTGTTATTGATAGATGCATTAAGTCGCAAGATTGGCGATCCGCTAACAATCAATACAGCAGCAGTCCAAAATTCCTTGGACCCTATAATAAAAATGGGCAGGTTGGAAGGTGGTTGGGAAGGTGGCGACTTTCAAAACCTTCAAACACTTCGGCTTAAATCTTTTAAAAAATACGGGATCATTTTTTGGCCCGAATGAATTATTGAGGAACTGATTGATGCCACTGTCTGGTTTTTATGAAGAGAGATAGACCACAGGAGAACACGGTAAAAGAAAAGAATACTAAAAAGATAGATAAAAGAAAAGTCTAGCCTCTCGACAGATGGCGTAATCAACAAAAGAAACGCTATTCTGAATCCGTGGCTTAAATTCCCCTCCATCATTAGAAAAAATAAGTGAGTTAATAGAGTGACTAGGAGACAAACAGCAAGGAAACGAAAAAAAAAAGGTAGATTTTTCAATTTGAAAATCATGAATTATTCATTTTTTAATTTAGCTGCGGGTTTTTCTAAGTAAGGACCTTAATAACTGATTAATGCCAGTGGAGAAGCAGGATCCGCCTGTCATTTATTGGTTATTTGCAAGCTTCTTTCCTTCCGTTTGGTCATGGATTCGCCCTCACCGTCCTTCTTACGAATTAAACGTGCTCGCTGTCCTCCTTCTTGCCCAATTCTCGGATGCATGGGAGACCCTCGGTGTGGTGCACTTTAATTTGGTCAGGGGCGAAATATTTTGGTGACCCCCATCCCTCTTTTTGTCTTCTTTCTTTGTTATACTCCACAAGTAGCTTTTGTCTGTTCACAGCCGTAAGTAATCAGAAGAGACAGTCCCGAGGGTAAAAATCGGTCCATTTTCTGGAATGAAATCTCTTGAATCGCTATATAAACTCGGCATCAGATAACAAGTCCCCCTTGCATAAGATGTCCTTAATTTGCGTTAGGGCATGGAAAGAAAAACTCAGCGAGAACAGATCAAGGCAAGGAATGAGAATCGCAACGCCGAGACTACAAGATATAACCCCCAGCCCTCGCCTTTGGCTGTCAAGTCCCTCTCACCTCCCTGTTTCCCCACAACATTCCCCCGTCACTGGCTTTCCTGAAAGGCACGGGCAGGATCAGCAGCGGACAAAAAGGAGCAAGCTCTTCCCCGGGCTCATTTCCTAGGATCGGAGGCAGGGGGGGGGGGGAAGATACCCCCTTTCCAGCCCCCGTCGCCGCTCGCCCTTGGCGGTGCAGCCGCACGGGCTCGCGCGCCTCATTGCTCTACTGAGCTGCTCGCTCGCCCTGCTAACTGCAGCCCAGGCTCCGAGGCTGCTCTCCGAGGTGCTGAAGGCTGAGCCGCACTTACCTGCCAGCGCGGCCAGCAGCAGCAGCAGCCCCAGCGCCGGGGCGGCGGGCGGCATCCTCCTCCTCCTCCCAAGGCGACCACACCTTCCCGGCTCCGGCAGACCCGCGGCTCGCCCCGCTGCTTTGGACCGGGCTGGGGGCTGGGGGGGGGGGGGGGGAGGCGTGGAAGCTGCGGGTAAAGGCGGCGCGCTCGAGTCCTCGCAGCCCTGCCGGAGAGCGCTCTGTAACGCTGCAGCTCCACCGCGCGAGCTCTTTATATAGGGGACGGCTTGGAGGGAGCTGGGGGGGGGGGGGGGGGCGGACCCGGGACTCTCACCCTAAAGGGGATCCACCGCCCCCCTCCCCGACCAGAGCTGCGTCAGAATGTGCGCTCCCTAAAGCCTGCGCGCCTTGAAACTTCCCTCCCCGTGCCTAATTCACTTCCCTGCGCTTTGCTACCGGGCTTTGTTAAGATGACTGAGGCTTGCACGATCCACACCTCCCGTTATCGCTCTCTTACCTGACACCCGGGCCTTTTGCCTGTCCGAGCTTCGTACCAAGTGAAAGCCCGATAGGAACCACAATGTAAGAAAAGAAAAAGCGCTCACGCAAGAAACCTTTGAGCACATATATATTAATGCTACCTGTTTATGCAATGCATGTAAATTAGTAACCATATAAATAAAAAAAAAAAACTGTTGTGGAAACATGATGACTGCAGTTTCCACAACGTTTGCTGAAAGCCTATGCACTTCCTTACAATTAAAATACTGCATAATGTAGTAAATCATTGTTCCTCTGTACCTACCCAGTACTACTAGTTTGGAATCTAGAATGACATAATTGAAAATAAGATTTATGTTCTTGTGTTATTGAACCGACCATCACGCATGCTGAATTCCTAAAACAGAAGGGCTTCGGTTCACCTCAGTTTATTTTTTGGATCTGGAGAGTCGGGGGACGGGTTGAATAGTGACAAAAGGCTTGACTAGTAATTGCTGGAAAAGCAGAGTGGGGAGATGTCTGTCAAAAATAGAAAATGTGTATTATGACCTAAACAACATATTTGGAATAGGAAAAATGTGAAGGCATCACCTATACTCCATTGATGCTTACTATTCACGCTGCCGACATCCATATATTTATTTTATTGGACTCTAGGAGGTGTCAGACACAAATCTGTTTAATCCTGCCAGAGGTGAGCATAAATTTGAGCTGAAGCACTGCCACACCCACACCACTTCCACTTTTTTTTTATACTTGACAATAAAATAAATAGGACACCGAGCTGTGCCGTATCATTGTGCATATTAGATAACTCATCCCTTTCACACAAAATATTAACTTGTTCTCATATTTAAAAAAAATGGTTTCCCAACCAAAAAGATATTTTTAAAGAGCATCTTTCTTGGCTAGGATGGTGATGCTCATCTTTCAAACACATTTTTGCCTATCTATATATCTTTCACCCTCTCTCATAGCTAATCTCTGTTTATTTTTCATTTTTAAAATGTATTTACTCCTGACTTATTTAGTCATATCTCTATTCATATTTCCACCTCCTCCCCCCCCCTCACACACACACACATTTATATATATATATATATATATATATATATATATATATATATATATATATATGCAAATGCTTTGACTAACTCATAGCACACATCCATGAGACTATGGATCTAAAATACTTCATTGTAGCAAAGGACAATTACAGTACTGGCCTACTGCACTGCTACAGTGGCAAGCAGGAGTCACCTGCACTGATTATTCATTCCACTACTACATACAGACCTTAAGCATTCAAGCTATTATAAACATATATGTCACACCTCTCCTTCATACCACACCACCACAGACCATGACATTTTTCTATGGATACACATGAATTCCATAGAAAAACTGAATGTGAAATTTTGCTGTGGGGGAGCTGGTGCAGTTATATTTTTGTGCAGAGTGGGCAACAAAGTCATGTTTTGCATATTGGTTTTCACAAAATTCATAATTAATGAGCTACTTTGCATGATCTTCCATCACAGTAGCTCATTATGAATTTAAATAAAATGTATTGTGTAGCAGACTACGAACAAATTTTTACTACTGAAAAGGGCAAAGTTCATGGAAAAATGCATAAACTAGGATTTGTACACAAAACCATATCAAACCTAGGAATTTCAGGATTTCCATATATTTTTTGTATGTAAAGCCCTATTTGCAATTTTTTCACAAATCAGTACATTAGCTTTAAAGCTAATTCTACTGATACTGTCAATTAAAACTTATTTACAGAACAGAATAGATATTAAAGCATCCAAAATATTTAAACATGCTTCTTCTTCGATGTTGGTTCATGGAAGGCTGAGTAAGGCTGGAGTGTGACTATAATTACCTCTGCAGCTGAGGAGCGAGTGGTTCTGGTTCTATTCTAGGTGTAGGAGCCACATTTCTTTGTGTGACTAAAACCAAATAGAAAAAGAAGTATAAAGTTAAAAAAAAAATAAATATATATATATATATATATGTATCAACCCTATGTAAGCAAATATGAAAGGTATCTTAAACACCATGGGGCCAATTAAAAATGCCTGTGCCTAACTTATCTGGCCAAATTTTATCTGGCTAAGTTAAGCTGATTTCAACTGAATCTAGCCAGCTAGATTTTGAATGAAAACCATCCCAAATCTAGTAGGCTAAAACATAGCTGGTTAGAATTAGGGTTATCAGACTTTGGATACCTAAACTTAGCTGGCTAGCACTGAAAATCAGTATTGGTCAGCTAAGACTTTTCTCACTCATCCAAATAAAGTAAAATGTGAAGCCACCAGCTCAAATAAAAAGTGAAATGAAAAACCACTAATCTCTAACCTCCCAGAAGCCCCCAGAAGTTCTCCAAGCATGGTTTTCCTCCTCTCAGCTAGACATCCAGGATTGTTCTAAATGTAGTTGCTTGGAGCCAGTAGGTTTATCAAAGCCCTTGATCTAACCAGCTGAGTAATAACTTTGCCAGCTAGATCCCTTTGAAAATCATCTGCCAGGCTTACAGGGAAGGATAAGAAGCAGACAGCTAATGGGAGTGGCCCACACTGGAAACAACAACACAGAAATCAAGTGCTGAACATTTGATTTCGTGTCAACACTGTAAGCAAGTGAAATCTCACAGCATTGCAAAGAGGGAAAGAAAAGCTAATAGAATTTTGAAGAACAAGATTATGAGCTGTAGACTGAAGGACAGCTCTCACTCCCTTCCTTCCTACTCCTACAGTAACATTCAGCAAACATATTGCAAACAACTGAAACTGACACTACAAGAATGCATTAAGGATGACAAGAGATAATCAGTGTTATTATATGACACCTTGACTGGACTTACATGTAAAAAAAAATAGAAAAAAGCTGTCATACTTTAATATAAGCATGCTCTACAAAAGTGAAAGCATATTAATTCATTCTTGCAGCCGGATATTTGCAAACATACAGCCATGCGAGCATTTGATGCAACAGAAACAAGTAAAATCACTGCATGACTGTACATTTGCTAGTGCTACCCTCTTAAAAGAGGTACCTTCCTGCAGCCATCTTGTCATTATTCTTGAGCTCCATAATCTGGAAGCAGGTTGGCCTACTCACTAACCCATATCAAGATGGGGCTTTAGTCTCACCAGTATAGGTCTTGAAACTAAAAGCAAGTAAAAGATGACATATAACTATAAGTAACCTAACTACATTTTATAGCACTTTACTTGTATCAACAGAAGTATTCACAGGGAGGACAATTTTCAGAGTCATTTCCACGTGTAAATACGAATTTACATGCATGCATTTTCCGTCTGAAAATTGTCCTTCCTCAATATGGCTAAAAATGTTCCACAACAGGGTACTTTTAGCTGCATTTAGAGAAAGCATTCCCAAGGTTGTGCTTAGGTCAGAATGTATATAGACTGCATTTTATAATCTCCATGGGTTACTTTCCATGAAATAAGAACCCAATCAAAACACAGATGTAAATGTCTGTGGTGTACTTGGTACCTGAAAGAAGTTGGGAAGGGCAAGCAAGAGGTTAAGAGTGAGAATGAGAGTGAAGGGGAAGAGAAATGGGGGGAGACAGGGAGATGGCGGTTAGAGATTGAGCAGGATATGAAAAGGTGCAAGATAAAGCTGGAAGACAGGTGCTAGGGTTTGTGGACCCTTCACCCGAGGTGGAGTTGACACCACCTGTGGGGGGTGAGTCCCACAGGTCCCCACCATTGGGAGACGAGGCCAGATGGGAAGCAGAGGCTGTGTTAGGGCTTGTGGACCCTTCGCCCGAGGTGGAGTTGACACCACCTGTGGGGGGTGAGTCCCACAGGTCCCCACCATTGGGAGACGAGGTCAGATGGGAAGCAGAGGCTTTGTTAGGGCTTGTGGACCCTTGGCCCAAGGTGGAGTTGGCACAACCTTTGGGGGGTGAGCCTTACAGGTCCCCACCATTGGGAGACGAGGCTGGTCGGGAAGCAGAGGCAGACAGGAGCTTTGCTAGTACCAGCCCTTGTTCCCCGCAGGTTGAGCCCTTGGGTGCTGGGGCCGGCTGGACTTAGGTGGGCCTCTGTGTGGCTGGTCCCGAAGAGCGGCCGAGGTCAGAGGCAAGTGGCAGAAGGTGGTGGTCAGGTCCGGTCAGAGGCAGGTGGGAAGTAGACACAGGGCCCTCAGAGGCTGGAGCCTCCGAGGCAGGCACGTGGAGATCAGGACCTCCGAAGCGGGAAGGCTGAGATCAGGATCTCCGAAGCAGGAAGGCTGAAACCAGGACCTCCGAGGCAGGAACTCCAGGCAGGGAAACTGAACAGGAATCTCCGAAGCAGAGACACTGAAACAGGAACCGGTGAACTCGTTGCCAAGTCAGTCAGCTGAAGCTAGAAGTGGTCTTTAAATAGGCCGGGAAGCCTGATGTCATCCCAATGCCCGGATCGCGTTTTCCCACCGATGGCCCTTTAAAGGAAGCAGAGGCGGCATGCGCCTAGGCAGGGCCCGGATGGAAGCAGTGGTTGGCAGCGTCCCGGGCACTATGCAACCTGCAGAAGGGTTGAAACTGGAGAGGAGCGGCAGCAGGAACTTGCTGCAGTTGCGAGGATGCCAGAGGCCAGGGGGAGCAAGAGGCTATGGGTGAGTGGTGCTGGTCGCAGCTTGCTGCAGCCGGTGAGCATAACAATAGGTGAGATGGAGAGCAGTAAAGAGGTGTTGAACAGCAAAAGGACAAGTGGAGATGAGCAAAATGAAGCATAAAATGAAAGAATGTTGGGAAGAGAGGTGGAAGGGGAAGGAGAGAAAGGCAGAGACAGAGAAAGGTAAAATGGGAAGAAAACCAGGAAAAGGATGCACTAGACAGACAAGAGGACAGATTGCTAAATCATATGACTGGACATAATTCTCAGATAAGAAAACTGTTTTTAAAAAAAAAAAAAGCTGATAAATAGCAATGAAAGAACAAATGTATAGAATAGTTTCTGTTCAGTTTAGTATTAATGTAATGACGTATAGGATCCTTGTTTATGATACTAGGAAGCATGCCTTCTTGTAAGTGGCTTTCATATAGGCAAAGGAATCTATGACAATATTAGAGTCCCACTTTCAAATGTCTACTGCTAAAGAAATGTGTTGGGGAATTCTTTTTTTATGTATCTGGGTGGAAAAACATGAAATTGGATTTTCATTCCTATCACATCTCTTTTCAGAGATTAAAGTGGCAGAGAAATGCTTCATCACACTGCAGCACCGTAGAAGAACCCACTCTGGAGTACTGAGCTGAGCATAATTTTCTCTATTTATTCTCAGCATGTTCTACTCTACAAAGCTTGCCACTTCTCTTGGCCTCCCTTGACAGTGACTGTGCTAGATTTGCTTGCTGCAGGCAATCGGTGTATCTTATTTCTCATAACTGTGCTGGTTGTTATTTGACTAGATCAATAGCTTTTGAAATAAGATTTCTTCCCCTAAATAGGACTTTCTTAATAGAGTCATGAAACTATTTCTTGTTTAGTCTGGCACAATAGAAATCAGCTAAATGCTAGGACTTTCTACCTTTCATCTCACCTCTCACTTGAAAAAACTTGTTGTGCCAAACTCATTGAAAAAAAAAAAGCCATTCTGAAAAAGCAATGAAAGAGCAAGTTCAGAACTGTAATGTAAATATTATGGACTCGGGAGATAGTACTTGTGCTTCGACATTGTAAAATAAAAATTCAGCAACTAAATATACCATAATTTGCTATTTCAATGAGAATCGGGTTTATGGTTTGCATTGAAGATACAAATCGCTTAATAAGGATGCTGTCTGGTATTTATGTAACATATTTTTTGAACATGGAGAATTAAATAGGGTAACATGGAATTTGTCTGACATTCAGATGGGAGCATATATTTCGCCCAGTCGCAGACTGCGACCACTAATGCTTACCTTTTTCTTTGCTGCCTTGTCATTTCTTGAACGAATGGCGGTCTCCGCCAACCACCACCGACCTAGCTGGCATTCCCGGGACGGCGTGGGCGCTGCCAACCGCCATCTGATTCAGGAATTACCTAGACACGCGCGTGCACGGGCAATCTTTGTACACGTCATGGGGGGAACCTCAGGGGCATCCCCTCCGGATGACGTCATGTACCTGCTGCACTTAAGCTGGCTGGCCCTTTGCTTTGATGACTTACAGGTCGATACAGTAATGTGCAGTTAAAGATTGCCCGTCTGTAACGTGCTGGGAGCGCACAATACAGACGAGTAAGGCCATCCAGCCATACAGTCTCCAGTTTCACGCGTCCTTAGCGCTTCCTAAAATAAACACCTAACCCTTTCCGCACCCAGCATGTAAATGAACGAAAAAGCTGTATAATGAAGGAATTAGCTATTCCCCTCCGATACTGTAACGGGCGCTGATATTATCTCCTTAGGAACGCGCTGTTTTGCCGCGGCCTTAACCTGTTAGTTTACCGCCTCCCCCTAGTAGGAGTTAGGACTGTGTAACAAATCCATCGACACCGCTTAAGATACTCAAACACAATAAAACAATAAGCCTGGCACCTTCCTTGATGTAGTACGTCCCGGATGCCCCCCCCCTCCCCAGCGCACCCGCCACTACCCCTTTCATCAGCTGCATCCACCCATTATGCCCCTCACGGGCATGCCCCGCTTCACAGAGCGCTCCCACTCAAATCCGTTCATGGGTATATACCCTTTCGCCCCCCTCACAGCGCCATGCTACCACTGCGACCCGGAGGAGGTGAGGCACAGCGGCGAAGACAGACGGGAGAGGAGAAAAAGCAGAGCCGAGCAAAGCAAAAGCGTGCAGCAAGCCGGCGAAATAGACCTGCGAGCAGAGGCAATAGCAGCGGTTCGGTAAGCCTGGCACCCTCCTTGATGTAGTACGTCCCGGATGCCCCCCCCTCCCCAGCGCGCCCGCCACTACCCCCTTTCATCAGCTGCATCCACTGCGACCCGGCAGCCCCGTGAGGCCTACAAAAAAAAAAAATCCCCGGCTCCCGCGCCCCCGCACTGGCCCGCCGACTAAACCCCCCCCCCTCCTCCCGATCGGGCATGTAGGCGGCAGCGACGAAAACCAAAGCAATTTTTTTTTTTCAAAAAGCGACATCACACATTGCATAAAATAATTTCTCCAGCCTTAAAGCGACAATTTTGGTTTTTTCCAAAAGCAACTTACTTTTGGGATCTGTCAAGATCCCAAAAGTAAGTCGCAAAAGTAACTTACTTTTCTGAAGCCATCAGGAACATGATCTTAGCTCCTCCGGACGAAGACGAAGATGGCCGCCTGCACAGGGAAAGCGTGCAATTGGCAGCTGAAGACGTGACGTCACGTCTTCAGCGGCCAATTGCACGCTTTCCCCCGTGCAGGCGGCCATCTTCGTCTTGAGCTACGATCGTGATGGCTTCAGAAAAGTAAGTTACTTTTGCGACTTACTTGACAGATCCCAAAAGTAAGTCGCTTTAAGGCTGGAGAAATTATTTTATGCAATGTGTGATGTTGCTTTTTGAAAAAAAAAAAAATTGCTTTGGTTTTCGTCGCCGCCGCCTACATGCCCGATCGGGAGGAGGGGGGGGGGGGGGTTTAGTCGGCGGGCCAGTGCGGGGGCGCGGGAGCCGGGGATTTTTTTTTTTGTAGGCCTCACGGGACTGCCGGGTCGCAGTGGATGCAGCTGATGAAAGGGGTAGTGGCGGGCGCGCTGGGGAGGGGGGGGGCATCCGGGACGTACTACATCAAGGAGGGTGCCAGGCTTACCGAACCGCTGCTATTGCCTCTGCTCGCAGGTCTATTTCGCCGGCTTGCTGCACGCTTTCGCTTTGCTCGGCTCTGCTTTTTCTCCTCTCCCGTCTGTCTTCGCCGCTGTGCCTCACCTCCTCCCGGAGCAAGGCTGCTTTCGCGCCCTGCTCCGGGAGGAGAGACACAGCGACAAAGCAACAAAGACTTTTCGTGTTTTTTTTACACTTCCTGGTACCTGTCATTCCAAATGCCATTTGAAATGACATTTGAAATGACAGGTACCGTCGCACCCTGGTTACTGTATAGGCGCTGTATTAAGCGCCTATACAGTAAAATGGGTTACGCGGCCATAACCCTTCCCTACCGCTTTAAAGCCGCGGCATGCATTTGCATGCGATTAGAGGAGAGTATCGGGGAGTTAGTGAAGAGAACTGTGCGTGCGGGGAGGAAGGGTGCGCCTGACACTGCCGCACTGTTTCTACCGCGGCCTTACTGGATCGACCTGTTAGCAAGGAGTTCCCTCGTTGCTGAATTCTGCTCCATTCTTGGACTTCTGGTTCCAGACTCTACACTTGGCGTGAGATGCTCCGGGTACCCGCTCCTTGGGGGCCCTTCCTCTTCTCTGGCTATCTGCTCCTCGGTGGGCTTCTGCCTTGGACTTCTTTCTATCCCGCTCCCCGGATCTCTCCTGGAACCATCTACTGTGAGTACTTTACTGCTAGGAACTTCAACTACACCAAGCCTCCTTGTGGGATCCTCTTTGGTGTACCCCGTGCCTCGGGCCACTACCGCATCATCCCCAATATAAGTCACTCCGGTATACCCTGCGCTGGAGGTCAGTACCACACATCGCTACAGGAACTTCTTCGCGGTTCCTGCACCTCAGACTATCATCTCCTTACCACTACTGAGACACTTCTTCGGCGTACCCCGCTCTGCGGGTCACTACCGGATCTACAGGTCTGAGCTACAGCTTCACTACTGAGAGCTACCCGGCGTATCCTGCTCCGTGGGCCACTACCGGATCTTCACATCAGAGGTATCATCTCTGGGGTATTCCCCTCTGCTCTGAACTGTATTTACTGCATCTCCCGCTCCGTGGGCTGTGCCTTTCTTCTTTCTTAATAAAGACTCTATTCCACAGCTGTGTCTGACACCACTGAGACCGCGCCTACTGACGGTGAGGCTCACAGGGCTCCTCCCTGTGGGTGAAGAAACCTCGCACCTCAGCCCAGGGTTCAAACTATTACAAGTTATAACACATATAATAAAGAATCAATTCAAAATTCTCTCTCTACATACGACATGAAATATATCAGATACACCAATAGTGATACATATATGCAAATATAAATGTATTAAAATTGTTATAATACAGTACAGCATGCAAGTTACATATTCTGCAATGCATGTAAGATACTGTATATTTGGATGAAGGCTGACAAATTTCAGTGTATGATGTATTCTGAAATGTATATGACACATGGGAATTGACAAGCAGTAAAATACTGTGAAATATGTACTGATGCCTTTTCAGCAGTAATTTTGCAATATCACCGATAAAAATGTCAATAAATATGTGCATGTTACACCAATTTTCAAAGCAGACATATGCTCATATGTCTGATTTGAAAATTATCCTACCAAATCTACCCTCATAAGTTTTACTTGCTAAATCATAAATTTTCTCTGAAAATGTACATACATGAGGGTCCATATTCAGCTGTTGGCTGACTAGAAAAGTTAGCCAGATAAACTTTTCCAGCTAATTGCTAATTTTGCCGGGGTATTCAGCAGTATGGTCACATAGCTATCTAAAAATCAGGTGGATAAGTTATCCGGCTACGTTAGTCAGATAATGCTGAAAATCAGCATTTATCTGTCTAATTTAGCTAGACAGCCTATTCCCTCACTCCACTCCACCCCTGAATGAGGTAGATAACATGTTAGGTGGCTAAGTCAGAATTGGTGAGTGCAATAGGATTTTCAGATCCCACCATTTGTCTGTCTAAGAGCAAATTTAGGCCTAGATTCACCATTTTGCTATACATTTCACCCGAGAAGTGCCCTGACAGGCTTTTCCACATTTTGGGCTGCTATCAAGCTAGGTCGAGAGTACAATGTACAAATCTCATCTTTGTGTATCTTTCCTCACTCCAAATCACATCAAATCTTCACTGATGTGTACTGTGCTGTTCGTACCTCTGACTGTGCATGTAAAACTGTCCCCCAAAACCTAGATCACCACCAAAACCTCACCCCGAGTTACTAGTTGCCCCCCTACAGTGGTAGAAAAAGTTGACTAATATGTGTGCCTCCCCAGAATCTCTGTCTCTGTCTGTCTGTTTCTCTCTCTCTCAATGGGATTTGCAGTTTTTAGCGCAAATCCTGTTTTGGGCATATTGCACAGCATAACACCATGAAAAAAAGTATAGGGCTAGATTTTAAAAGCCCTGCGCGCGTAAATCCTCCTGGAGCGAGGGGGGCGGGGGAGGAGTTAGGGAAGTGTTCGAAAATATAAGTTTTCCTTTTTTTAATCAACCAAAGCCAACAGTAAAGGGAAGTATTTAATGCAATTATAGGGCTGTCATACTACAAAGCACAATTAAATCAATGTGATAAATGTGAAGATGGTAGGCAGATAATGAGTTCATGGTATACCAAAAGGGATCTGATGTACATTAAAATGTGTATAACTTATACCAAGAAGTATATGACAAACTGAAATTTGTATAACAAATATAATGGATATATTTATAGATTCATTTCTATTAATGTAAAATAATGCGTTACATGTACATGAGGTATGTGGGGACATTTGTTTTCAGTTTGTATTTTATTTTTACTAGGAATTTATCAGTTAATTATAATGAACAACAGGAGAAAATTGGTGGGAAAAAATGACCTTTTTTTCCCAACTGATTTTTCTCCTATTTTTGTTTGTTATAATAAACACTGACACATTTCCAGGAAAAATAAAAAAAAAAAGCCAAAATCAGAGTTCCCTAGAGATAAGCTAAAATGAAAACAATATATCAGGAAAGAAGGACATGACATTTTGTAACCAATCTCAAAGCAATCTCTGTACCAGAAAATGCCCCCCCCCCCCCCCCCCCCCCCCAAAAAAAAAATTCCTAAAAAAGGTGCTTAAAACCACAAGGGTAGCCCAGAAGAGAACTGAAGTATTGCAAAACCAAAGATAAGGCAAAACAGTCAGAAATCAAAAGGAAAAAAACAAAATGTGGGTCCACAACAAAGGGATTTTTATTGTGATAGGAGCTTCAATTAAGTCTTTGGTAGGTATTTGGGGAAGAGTAAGAACGACAGATACATCCTCCAAACCATGCAATTCAATAAGATTTACAGGATCTGTAGCTTAAGAATCAAGTTTCATTGCAGGAAATGTGGCCTCTTGAATTACATTTCCCACTCTGCTCAATGCAAAACAAAACAGCTTCAAGAGTTCAAACGCTTGCAGAAAGACCATTCCCTAGTACTCCTTTTTTTTCAGATCCAACCAAGAGTTTACCACAACTCACAGTCTCCAGAGGATGACTGTGTCAAGGGCACTGAGCAGGAAGTCAGGAAGTACAGGGAAATGGCCTGAACAGGGAGGGAACAGGAAAATAGTAAAGCGGTAACTTTCAAAGTGACGTACTGATTTTATAACTTGCACGCATTTATGGGTGCATGTTATATAATTGGCTCCCCATGGGTACACGATTTTATATTGATGTGCACACTAATACCATTTCGAGCGCATAAGTGGGGGGGGGGGGGGATTTTAGTAGATGCACAGAGTGACACATTGGGCCTATTTCCCAGTTCCCTCCAGTAAAAGAGAGGACTTCCTAAACCCCCTACCTACCCAGCCTTCCTTTTACCCTACTAACCCTGACCCTTAAAACCCTGCTAACTACCCTTTTAAAAAAATGTATTTACTTAGACGCAGCTCATAGCAGAAGCAAGTTATGCGGCTGTGGGATCCCGGCACGCGCTAGTGCGTGTAACTGACTGCATGATGCAGTCCCAGCTCGCCCATGCCCCACCCAGACCACGCTCACATCCTGCCCCTTTTTCGGCAAACCTTTTTTTACCCACGTACCGGAAGATACGTGCATGGCCGCTGGCCTTTTAAAATCTGCGTGGTGCGCGCGCATGCAAGTCACGCTCGCATCTCCCAGTTTTTTGCGGCACGCAACCCTTTACAAATCTACCTCTATGAGGGTAGGCAGTGAGTGTACTGAGGACTGCTGGGCAGAAGAAAGGCAGTGAATGTGTCAAGCGAATGGGTTTTTAAATGCCCTACACAGATACAAGTAGAATGCTTGCGTGTATTGTGGCCAGCTAAGACTGGAAATGGATCTGTATGTGGGTATGTGGGTAAGATTTGATTAGGTGAGGTTAGGGGAAGGAAGTTTTTCAAAAGCATGCAGTTATGCAAACAAATCCAAAATTCTGGACAGCCCACTTAGGTGTGGAGTTCATACGTACTTTGTACACAAGCACCTTGTAACTCATTTTCAAAGGACCGATGCATGTAGTTTCTCTTTGAAATCTGCAGACAGGTACAAGGAACCCACAGACTTTATGTCGACTTTCTCAGAGGGCAGATATTTGCTGACTTGAAATTCCAATCTAAGCACACCAAAATCTGGAGATGTGGGCACATGTGGCACATGTGTGTGTCCATCTGATTTGAAAAGCCAACCACTGTTGCATCCCTGACCTGCGGAGGTCCGTGGGCCGGCCCCCCACCTACCTCCGGGTATCTGACCTCAGCAGCAGCGTGGCTGAGGCCTTGTCGGGCCTGCAGCCTCCGGCACGGCGTCCCCTCTGCAGGGGAGACGCCGCCGAAGTCTGTTCAGGCCCCGCCCCCTAGGCGCGCGCGCACACAAGGCCCGGACATTTAAAGAGCCCAGCGCGGGAAAGAAAGCCTCCATCTCTCAGGATGACGTCAGATGCTGCAGGTATATAACCCTGCTGGACACCCTTCTCCCTTGCCTTGCAACGAGGTTCACTCTGGTAAGAGTTGCTAGTTGCTGCTTCAGATCCTTCGGCTTCTGACTCCTGGCTTTCGACTCCAGCTTCTGTCCACAGACTTCTGATTCCGCTTTATCCTTTGGCTTCTGACTCCTGGCTTTCAACTCCGGCTTTCGTCCACAGACTTCTGATCCAGCTTCGTCCTTTGGCTTCCGACTTAGGCGAGGCCTCCTGGACGAAGCCAAAGTCCAAGCGGCTCGGGTCCTCACGAGCTCCTCTTGGGGGGACCGCTGGCTTCCAGTGGTGAAGTTCCAGTTGGCCTCCTGGCTCCAGCTCTACGTCTCCATTCCCTGGATACCTCCTCGCAGGAGACCACTCGTAAATCCAAGCGGCCCGGGTCCTCACGGGCTCCTCCTGGGGGGAACCTCAGATCTCCAGTGGTGAAGATCTCTTGGTCTCCTGTATGTGCTGCCTCCCGGCTTTGACACCCACTGGGTATCTCCTCAGTGAGCCCCCAACTGTCCTAGTCGGCCCAAGGGTCCACGAATCCGACACCCACATGCATGCACAAGTACCGATGTGCGAATATCTCACTTTGAACAAAAAAGGAGTATAGTGTAGGTGGAGTGGGGCATTCTGGGGTGGGGCTAAAAGACGTGTATGTAAGTAGGTACGTGCCTGGGCGCACGTCCAAGTGTACTTCTGCTATCGAGGAGGTGTAAATCTAAATAAAACTATTTCCAGGCATTTCTAAGCTGTTTAAGGGTTCTGGGATAACTGGGGGGGCATGCACGCTAAAGAACCAGGAGGGATTGGAGGACTAGCTATAGCCTGGGCAAACTGGTGGACGAACTGGTAAAACTGGTCATGGTGTGGATGTCCGCCTCTTATACAACTCCCCCACTTGCACGGCTCAAACCTGACTTTCCATGGCTGTGCGAGCTCACACACAAAATTAGGCGCACACATACGCATGCCGGGGCTATTTTATAGCATTCACATGTATGTGCATGTATGTTATAAGATTGCTGCGTTTCTGGGCATGCGCCAATGCACACGTGTGTATGTGCACCCACGCACCCATTTGAAAGTTACCATCTAAGCAAATTGTATTTCAACTCTTGCCTAAACACGCCCCCAGGCACACATTGCCTCAATCTGGCCAAAAGCGTGCATACTATGGAGCACAACACGTACTTTTAGCTGGGCTGAGTGAGGGAAATTTTCAGCCAGTTTACCCCAGTAAATTATTGTTCACTCAGGTAAATGACTTCAATAAATGTTGTTTTGACTCTTAGAGAGTGAATTTTCAAGGCTCAATAGACATTCAGTCTTGTTGCTGAAAATTCCCATGTAGATGTGCAATATTTTAAAGGCTAAAACAACTGTTAATTTTTGAAGTATTATAAATTTCTGTGTTGTGTTCAATTGAATGAACTTATATGTCCCTGCCTTTTAATTAGCATATTTTATGTATCTATATACATGCTTTCTCAAACAATTACCGTAATCATCTATCATTTTCTAAAAAGCCTCAGAAAAGCATTATTAGCAATTCAATAGAAACAGATAAATTCAAATCTGAAAATTACATTTAAAACAATTCAGATTCTATCACCACTAATCATAGCAACATATAAAATACTGCAAACCATAATAATTAAATAAAATAGTGTATTTGACTTTGATCAGAGCATGGTTCAAAGTATATGCATAAAAATATTGCTTATGCAGAAAGGAAAAAGAACAAATGAAAAAACCAAAATCATAAAATAGGGCCACCTTACAAAATGTTAATGTGTGCCTTACCCCACAAGAAAGGACCAAAGCCTGAATCCCAATTATCTTAGGAATTGTTAAGTAGCGGGGTGTTTTAGTGTGCCCTTGGGCCTCAGCCCGACCCCAGATGGATCCAGGACCGAACAGAGGGTTGATGGCGTGTTCCAGCATGGCAGGACTATGGTCTTACCCTCTGCCAGGCCTGCAAGCTCCCAGCGCCAACAAGATGATGTTGGTAAGGGAACGGTCCTCCGACTGTTCCGAGCCCTTTCGGACCTGCCGCTTGGATCAGCATGGAGCAGCAGGCCGGCCTGAGGATGAGGGCAGACGGAGGCCTTGTCATGAAGACATGACACCAGGGCTGTTGAAGACATGACACCAGGACTGTTGAAGACATGACACCAGGACTGATGCGAAGACATCACAGACCAGGGTCGATGCGACAACATCAGAGACAAGGAACTTGACGAAGTCCAGATGAGACGAGAAGCTAGGCAGGAGAACATTGGCACTGTTTCTCAGGGCGCCCTACTCAGCCCACCTTCACGGGCGGACCCAATGGGCTGGTCACGGACCACCCTGTCCCACTGCGCACCCTACACAGCCCGAGGAGGCTGGTCATGGACCACGCGGAGAGCGGGACGAGCGCAGGGAAGAATCCAGCTGAGGCAGAACTTCGACGACGGAGCCATATGTCATCCGGAGCTCCGCAAAGGCTGGCAGGACAAGACAGCTCAGGAGCACAGGAACGAATTCCACCTGGAGGCCACTCCATGCTTGGGAAAGACGTCATCCGAGGGACCAAGGCCTGACAGGACCAGAAGGCTCAGGAGCGCTGAAGACACAGGAGCAGGACACCAAGGAACCAGGAACATAAGGAAGCGGGACGTCCAAGGACAAGACACCAGGATACCTGGACGGGGACCTCAGGCAATCAAGACATGACGAGTAGATGAAACAATGAGGAGCTCCACGAAGAAGACCTGACGGAGCTCTAGCAGGCAGAAGCCTCCGGAGTGAAGTAACTCCGATGCAAGGCAAGGAACAATGGCAAGACCAGCCCCTTTTATAGGGCTCAAACAGGAAATCAGTCCATAGGTGGGGCCAGCAACACTTCCTGTGGCTGGCCCTTTAAATGCTGAGAAGAGGCGCACACCGGCGCCTAAGGGAAGGCTGAAGAGAAGAAGCAGGACCACGGACAGCGGTGCTCTCCTGCACGCTGCGGCGGCAGAGCAGGGGAGGCAGATTGGTCGCAGGCAGGCCCCGGGGCAGCCTCCAGGGGCACATTGGTCGCAGGCTGGCCCCGGGGCAGCCGAATGAGGACCCCATCGATAGCGTTGTGGCTCCCGGCCATGGGGGCAGGCTGACGGTGGCTCCCTGCCACAGAGGCAGGCTTCGGGGGTGGCCTCCGGGCCGCAGGAGGAAATCAAGTCCGCGGCTCTGGCCGCACGAGAAGAGGAGCATGAAGGGCGGCCTCCAGGCCACAAAAGGAAACGGCTTCAGCCGCGAAAGAAGGCCCGACTTCGGCGGCGTCCATGCCACGTCGTGCAAAGAAGCAAAGCGAGGGAAAAGTAAGTGCCTGCTCGTGGGGATAAGCTCCGCGGGCAGGGTTCATAACAGTAATTCTAAGAATATTGGCATGTGCACAGCATGCCAACACCAAAGTTATTTATAGCACATTCTACATATAAGAATTAATCAGAGGCACCCACAGAACATTTTTCAAGGGAGATGGTAAGGGGCATAACAAAAAAATAGCGATATAAAAAACAAAAACAGAAATAGTTACAAGAATTAGTCATTAATATACAGGGGTGTGTGGGTGTGTGCACACAAATGACCTCACTTACACCCCCTTTTCCCATGGTATTAATTAATATAATAATAAAGTACTCAGTGATATAGTTTGGAAATGGCTGTCAAGTTTTCAAAACAATTATTTTTCATTGAAACAGGGGTTTCCAGCTTGGACTAAAAATATTTTCCATACATCCGTATAACCACACAGCCGAGATCTGAAGTAAGTGATGTGGAACCAAAAATATCACAAACTAATTAGGACCCAAATAAAGAAATCTGATTATTACAAAGAGAAAAGAAAGCATGTTATGCAAAACATTTGTAATGATTGGTTACAGCATCAGATTAATAAGACATCTGAGAAATTCAAATGTATCTCTTCAACTTATCACTGTCAAAAATTGCAAATATATATATATATTAAATCTAAAGTGAATGTAAATTGTTGCTCGAAAAGAAAGTCTATACAAACACAACCAGCCAACACACCTTCTTACTTAGATGCTGCTGGGGGAAACTGTTAAATAGCCCCCAGAGTAGCAATCTATTAAAAGATAAATTACCATCTCCGACTTCTCATCTCTTCTTTATCTGATCACATCTTCTCTTCTTTGAAGGTTCACATGTCACTTCCTTTTCTCCCACTCATGCTTATACTTTCTCGCTCGTATCCCATTCAGTGATGGATTGAGGCACTGTTGATGCTGTTACCCCTTCGAAGGTCTAAGGCATAGCCCCACTGTTTCCCGTGTCAGCTCAGAGACAGATTCTGTGGCAAAGATTTTAAAATTCTGATGCACAGAGTAAAGAATTGTCTTTGCCAAGTTAGTCCAAATGGATATGTAGAATTAAGAGTCAACAAACAGGTTGCAGGGGATACCTTTTTATTGGACTAACTTACACCCATTTCCATCTTTTATTTTACATTATAAAAATAGTTTTCCTGCAGTTGCTTGTGTCTTTATATTTTATTTTATTTATATTGGGTGAGGAAAAGGAATCTCAAATACCACTCTCACAGACATGCCCAAGCCTCACACATTAAGCGCGAGACTCACCCAAGAGAAGAGGGGGTCTCACACACTCATGTTGAGAGCTCCAGCTCACATGCATTCAGCTACTAGGAGCAGGGCAGCAAAATTACTAGCCCAAGTCCCTGACCTCCAGCAGCTGAAGAACAAGAGGCCCAGTGGAGCCATTTGTGGCTCCACTGGGCCTCTTGGGCCCACAGAAGGAAAAAAGTGCCTGGGGGGGGGGCACTGTAGATGCCATCCAGCCAGTGGCCCAAAGAGGAAGAGAGGTCCAGTATGGCCATTGGGACATCTATTCCATCAGCAAACCAAAGAAGAAGAGAACCTGGTGTTGCCATTGGCAAATACCATTCCACTAATGGCCCAAAAAAGGAGAGAGGCCCGGTAGAGCTATCATGGACCCCATCCCATGGGTAGCCCAAAGAACCAGACGGAGGGGCCTGGCCTGAGAGACAGTTTGTGTTTGTCTGACACAGAAAGGATGTGTGCATGAGAAAGAGCATTGTGCGTGTGTGTGTGAGAGAGATGGAGATAGAGCATGTTTGAGTATGCGTGCGACTGTTTGTGTATGTGTGTCATTGAGAAAGACAGCATGTATATGTATGTGAGAGAGCAGAAAGAGCAAGTGTGGCAGAATGAACATGTATGTGTATGAATAGCAGAGAGGGAGCATGTGTGAGAGAGAGAGAGTGAGCATAAGTGAATGGGAGCATGTAAGTTAAAGAATAATATGTATGTGTATATAAAAGTGGAGAACGCTTATGCATCATCCCTCCCATCCACTGATAATACACAACAATCGCAGGATGACTGGAAATAAAAGTTTCCAGATATGGAGAGCGGGGGATTTTAAAAAATGTATTCATTTTAATTATTGTATGTTATTTGAGGACATTTAAAAAAATGCTTATGAGTTTTAATTACTAGATGATATTCTAGCCATCAGCTGTTTTTAAATATTTCTTTTTATTAGTATGGTTTTACTATTATGATTGATGCTTTCTATTTCTTGATTTCCTTGTGATGTTTCTGTTTTTTTTTTCCATTGTTGACCTGCATACAGAGTCTGGCTTTTTGCAGTTTCCAGTTCAGTTTTTATCCACACATTTTTGTTTATACTTTATGGTCTCTTTCCTCTATATTTGGTAAGGGTTTGTGTGTTCTACTCATGTGTATTTTCTGTGTAGGGTTCTATAGCAGCCTGGCTTGTTCTGGTTCCATAACAGAAATTGGGTTGGTGTATTAAGGCCTGGTGTAATATTTGCAGTGTTGCCGTTTCATAGATTGGGTTTGAGTGCTGGCAGTTAGTGCTGTTCTGGTAAGGGATATTTTTTATACTGTAATTGTAATTCATTTTACTCCTGGCTTTCTAAGGTCCAAGCCCATGCCCAACACATGTTACAACAGACCTAATGCCATATGGGTTCAAAGTGGGTTTTTTTTGCTTTTTTGCAGGGTCTTCTGGTGGGCACCACAGCAATGTGGGTATAGTACATAAAATATACATGTTGTTGTAAGTGATATTTTTACTTCATTAGACTATACTTTGAATGTCCTTTTCCATGGAAAATCTGTTATAAATGCATAATTCTAAATTGAGTGGAGAGAGCTTGGTGTGGGGGTGCATAAGGCTATAAGATTCACCTAGAGCATCTAATACAGCAGTCATCCAATGACTTAGAGAACAAACTCAGACTAAACCCATCTAAACTGGATCTCTTCTGGTTCAGCTGCCAATTACTTCCTTCACTAGCTGGTCTTGTATTACATCCTAAGCAGTTAGTACAAAGTCTAGGAGTTCAACTTGTTTTTATTATATTAATTTCAGGTACTGTAGGGATTTCCCTATCCACAGAGCGCTTATGATCTAAGAGGTGAATTTTAAAAGAGATGCACTCACCAAAATTAGGAGATGAGTGCACATTTTAACACATGCGCACATCCACCCGATTTTATAAATTGGGCGAATGTGCATGCATGTGCAGACGTACACACACCATGCATCAGAGAAAAAACAGGCATGGTAATATAACATAGTGAATCAGTCATACTACTGGCCGCTTAAATCCTTTAAATCTGGCACATTGTCTACTAGTGACTGTTTAAAAAGCTATGAATCAAAAGCAACTTTTCTTCATTGCATTTGGGACTGTTCCTATATTCAGGAATTCTGGAGATCCATTCGAGACTTTCTGGCTTTGGTGCATTTCTCCAACATTACTTGGACAGTGTCCTATTTTATTTTAGGGCATATTGGTAGACATAATCTCAAAGAGAAACCAGAGGCTTCTTCTTGTTAAAAGTTACCTGGTGGCGAAAAGGTATTTTGAAAGTGTGGATTGACAAGACTGGTCCATTGTTGTCTGCATGGAAGTTAGCTATGATGGATTTACTCCTCTCGGAATTTCAATCAGTGGATCCTTTGCAATCCCTCTCTCTTAGTGGTTTTCATGCACATTGGAGTCTTTTCTTCTCATCGCTGCCTGCAGAACGGGACTCCCCATTTCAGCCACAAAACCTATACAAATGCTCCAGAACGCAGCAGCTAGAATCCTAACCAATACCAACCGCCGTGCTCACATTACCCCATCCTTCGAAACCTGCATTGGCTGCCAATAAAATATAGAATTCTATATAAAGTTCTCACGATAATCCACAAATCTATTCACCAACAGCTCACACTAGACCTTCAGACCCTCTCAAACACCGCTCGTCCGAAAGACCCATCAGAGAAGCCTATAAAGGGACCCTTCAAGTCCCACCTTCAAAATACACCCGTCTAAAAACCACCAAAGAACGTTCCTTCTCCACAGCAGGCCCTGTCCTCTGGAACAGACTTCCGACTGACCTAAGACTGGAACCTTGCCTTCATACCTTTCAAAGACAACTGAATACGTGGCTTTTCCTCCAAGCCTTCCCCTAGTCAAAATGACACTTCGGACTCAGCTTAAGGAATGAGATAATTTCTAATCTCATAACCAGTTATATATTATTTATTTGTTGCTAATTTCCGCTCTACCTTTCTTCCTGGCTACTTTAGCCCCCAAGTTCTATGCCCTTGTTTTATGTAACTTTGCTTGATTCAGCCTTCTTGTTTTTTGGTTACTCTTGGTTTTTTTCCCCTAAGTTCCATGTAAACCAGCCTGATGTGAATTCTATTCGTGAAGTCCGGTATAGAAATATATATTAAATAAATAAATAAGATTTGTCGATAGAGAAGTATATATATGGACTTTAGTAATTACTTCCATAAAGTATAACCTATGATGGAGTAGATTTTAGTGATGGCCCCTGGCAAGTGAGAAGTGAGGGGTAGGGGGGGATAAGCATTGGGCTGTATGAGTATGGGGTTTAGTGGTGATTGTGCTAACCATTAATTGAGTTTTATTACTACATGGTTCTTATTGCCTTGTGTTTATACTGAACCCGTTAAATTTTTATTTATTTAGATTTATATTCCGCTTTTCGCACTTTTTTCAGCACTTCAAAGTGGATTACATTCAGGTACTGTAGGTATTTCCCTATCCCCAGAGGGCTTACAGTCTAAGTTTGTACCTGAGGCAATGGAGGATAAAGTGACTTGCCTTAGGCCACAAAGAGTGACAGCAGCACTCAAATCCTGGTCTCCTGGTTCGTAGCCCACTGCTCTAACCACTAGGCTAGTCCTCCACTCCACACTTAAACATTGGTACTAACTGGTTTGCACTGGTACTGTAGGTATTGCTGACAATTACTGTTTTTGGGAAACTCAATAAAAATGATTATACAAAAAAAGGAGCATGGTGTGGGCGAGGCATGGCCATTCTGGGGCGGGGCCAAGAGATGTGTGCGCAAGTAGCTATGCACCTGAGTATGCACCCAGGTCCAGTACTGTGTAACTTTACTTCTACTATGGATGAAATGTAAGTAAAAAAAATACTGGTCATGGCATGGAAACGCAGCTCTTATAACATTCCCCAGGTCTGGGTAATAAAATCCTAGACCTGCAGGCCCTAATGGTGGAGGGTGGAAGCAGACTTGGACATTGTTGCTGTTACGGAAACATGGTTCACTGAGTCTCATGATTGGGATATGGCCATCCCTGAATATAACTTATTAAGGAAGGACAGAGGACAGAAAAGGGGGCCTCCAACCCAGACAGATGAGCTGGACAGCTATCTGGTCAAAGACATCCAAAGGGTGGGAAAGAAGGAAGAAATGTTGCTCAACAGAGATTTTAATCTGCCAGATGTAGACTGCAGTATCCCTTCTGTGGAATCTACAAGAAGTAGAGAGATAGTGAATGCCCTTCAAGGGGCTCTGCTCAAACAAATAGTAATGGAATCCTTGAAGGATGGGGATATTGTTATGGTTTGTGGGTTGGTGGACCCTTGGCCCATGGTATGAGTTGTTACAACCTGTGGGAAGGAGCCCCACAGGCCTACACCCACGGGAGGTGAGGTCAGGCACAGCAGGGAGCTCTGGATAAGACTGTGGAGAGGTCCTGAGGAGTCAGGAGGGATTCCCCAGTAGACTAGAGGGCTGCCGATAATACCTTGACTGAGACCCCTGGAGGGGAAGGCGCCAGGCAGGCCATAGAGTGGGAGGCTTGAGACTGACGTGCAGGAGGGATAGCGGAGATACACCCCTGAGGGGCGGAGCGGAGCTGTGGAGCGAGGGAGGTGTGGCTGTAGTGACGCAGGCTAACCCATGGAGCAGGGAAGCCCGAGTCTGGTCTCTGATGATAAAGTAGGTAGAACCGAGGAGCGGGGAGCACAGGCAGTCTCTGTATGATAGAGAAGCATAGCCCCAAGGAGTCTGGAAGTGCTGGTAGTCTCGTAGCATATAGGCACGGACAATCACAGTAAAGCACAAGAACTCTGTCCTGAGGAGTGGGACAGTGCTGAGAATCTCGAGAAGTAAGGAGACGCAGCTCCGAGGAGCGGGGAAGCGCTGACAGTCTAGACAGCACGTAGACACAACCCCGAGGAGCGGGGAAACACTAGAGTAACTTATTATTTGTGATAATTGTGGGTGGATCCTTGGACCGGTGGCAGATGACCACACCCACGGGGAAGATCCCGAGAGGGGCCTCAGGTCAGGCTCAGAGTTGGGAGACAGACACACACTAACTAGATCTTTTATTAAACTGTATAGTGAACCACCAGAGGTGGCAGTAGTGAGCTGGAAGAGCCCGGCTGGGCTGTAGTCCCTCAGGCACTGGAACAGCGATCCCTGGATGGCTGAGCTGTAGAGAAACTGAATATAGTGAGTAGGCAGAGTATGCAGAGTTCAGGAACAGAACCTTGATGGTAACACTCACACAATAGTCTCTTGAAGAAGCCCAGGGGCTGGAATGAAGTAGGCCCTCAAGGAGCGAGTACCTGGTTCCAGGGAAAGCTCTGAGAGAGAGATGGTAACTCACTGGTGTTGTAGGCAGTGGTGACTTCCTGGCAGAAGTTGTATTTGGTAGCAGGTCCGGGAACATGGGCTCTCGAGGAGCAAGTACCGGTTCCAGACTGTGACCTGAAAAGTAAGAGAGAGAGCGAGGCCCCCGAGCAGCAGGTACCCCCGGTAAAGTCCGAGGAGGCAGAGTAGCAAGGTATGCGGAGAGCGAATCCCATCCGCAGTGATACCTGGAGGAAGCTAGGTAAACGTAAGACCCTTAACCTTTGCTAACTCGAATAGCTAGCAAAATGAAATTCCTTAAGTATCCGGATGAGGATGATGTCATCTCAGGGGGACTCCCCTGAGGTTCGCGCCACAGCTGGAACTTGAGTTGGGGCCGCACCGCGCACACGCCCTTAGGCTTCAGGAGAACATGGCGGAAGGCAGCATCTAGCTGGTCTGGGGACGCTGGAGGAGAACGGCAAGATGACGCCGTGGCAGCAAAACTTCCATCAACCAAAGAGGGAGTCGCAAAAGAGGTAAGGTGGGCGGAGTGGAGATGTCAGGCAGCGACAGTCGCAACAGTAACTCCCAAGTGGTAAGGGTGTTCCAGGAGGCAGCTCCGAGGAGTGGGGAGCCTAGCAGAGTAGAACTTCAGGAAGCGCAGGGCCAGTCTGAGGAGTGGGGGAGGCCGGGAGACAAGGTCCTCGTGGAGAGCACTACTGGCCCCCAAGGAGCGGGTACCAGACAGAGTCCAAGGTCCAACGGAGTCCAACAGCTCCTGTTCCGTGTTCCAATAGGAACACGAAACAGGAGCTAGTAGAGACATACGGAACTTGTTGCCAAGTTGGCTAGCTGAGGGTGAAGGTGGAGCTTAAATACCTTGGTCTGTTGACATCATCAAGCAGGGATGCCCCTGAGGTTCCCGCCAAAGAGGCTTCAAAGGAGAGCCAGGTGACGCACACACGCATGCCTAGGAAGGCCCGGAGACAACGTAGCTGGCGGCGGCGTCTCGGCCGCCATGAGGAGCCTTGGGGAACACGGCGATAGAGATTGGCCTGTGTCACGAGCAGACCCGGGGAGGGCTGGAGAACGGTGCAGGATGTAAGTAAACACGGTTGCAGCCATTTGCGACCAACAGGCGTAACAGTTATACTCTACCTAGTGCTCACAAATGGGGACAATGTCTCAAATGTCCACATAGGTGCCCACCTGAGCACCAGTGCTCATCAGATGGTATGGTTTGATATCGCAAATAAGAGAAGTCATATGAAGACCTAAGTTTTGAATTTCAAAAATACAGACTTTGTCATAATGGGGATGTTCTTGGAGAAAGAATTAGAAGACTAGGAGAAAATGAGTGAGCTGGAACAATAGTGGGCCAAATTAAAAGGAGCTATTACAAAAGCAACAAATCTATATATTAAAAAAGTTAAAAAAAAGTAAGAGGAAAAAGAAACCGATCTGGTTCTCAAAGAAGGTTACTGAAATAATAAAGGCAAAAAAAAAAAAAGTGTTAAAAAAGTATAAAGGATTCCAAAAAGAGGAATAAAAGAAAGAATATCTGGTGAAACGGAGAGAGAAGAAGAAAGAAATCAAAAAAAGGGCAAGAGGAGGAAAGGAATGCCATAGAGGTAAAGCGAGGTGACAAAATAATTTTCAGATATCTCAGAGAAAGAAGGGAGGCCCAAAGTGGAATAGTGAAATTGAAAGGTGATAAGGTGCAATGTGTGGAGAGAGACAAAGAAATGGCAGAAATATTAAACAAATACTTCAGTTCGGTATGCACAAAAGAAAATCATGGAGAAGGACTGTTGTTGGTTGAGAAGACTGAAGATGGGGGTGGTGTAGACAAAACTCTGTTTATAGAAGAGAATGTATGAGAAGAGCTAGGAAAACGGAAAATGGATAAGGCCAATGGGCTGGATGAGATATATCCCAGGATATTGACGGAGTTCAAAGATGTTCTGGCGGGTCCGCTGAAAGACTTGTTCAATAGATCGCTGAAAATGGGAGTGGTGCCGTGTGACTGGAGAAGAGCTATGGTGGTCCTACTTCACAAGAGTGGTAGCAGAGAGGAGACTAGACACTACAGGCCAGTTAACCTCACCTCGAGGGTGGGAAAATTAATGGAGATGCTGCTGAAGTAAAGGATAGTGAACTAAGTACAATCGATGGGTTGCTGGACCAGACACAGCATAGATTCAGCAGGAGAAGGTCCTGTCAAACAAATCTAACGGATTTTATTGATTGGGTGACTAGAGAAGTGGATTGAGGAAGACTGCTAGATGTGATTTACTCAGATTTCAGCAAAGTTTTTGATATGGTCCCATATAAGAGATATGGGGCGGATTTTCAGAGCCCTGCTCGCCTAAATCCGCCCAAATCTGGGCGGATTTAGGCGAGCAGGGCCCTGCGCGCCGGTGAGCCTATTTTACATAGGCCTACCGGCGCGCGCAGAGCCCCGGGACTCGCGTAAGTCCCGCGGTTCTCCGAGGGGGGCATGTCGGGGGCGTGACGGGGGGCGGTCCTGGTCGTCGTGGCGTTTTCGGGGCGTGTCGGCAGCGTTTTGGGGGCGGGTACGGGGGCGTGGCTATGGCACGGGGTGGTCTGGGGGCGTGGCCGCGCCCTCCGTACCCGCCCCCAGGTCGCGGCCCGGCGCGCAAGAGGCCCGCTGGCGCGCGGGGATTTACGCCTCCCTCTGGGAGGCGTAAATCCCCCGACAAAGGTAAGGTGGGGGCTTAGACAGGGCCGGGTGGGTGGGTTAGGTAGGGGAAGGTGAGGGGAGGGCAAAAGGAAGTTCCCTCCGAGGCCGCTCCGATTTCGGAGCGGCCTCGGCGCGCGCCGGCTATACAAAATCGATAGCCTTGCGCGCGCCGATCCAGGTTTTTAGCAGATACGCGCGGCTCCGCGCGTATCTACTAAAATCCAGCGTACTTTTGTTTGCGCCTGGAGCGCAAACAAAAGTAGGCCTATTCGCGGAGTATGAAAATCCGCCCCTTAGTGAATAAAATGAGAAGCTTAGGACTTGGTGCCAAGGTGGTGGAGTGGACTACAAACTGATTGACAGGAGACAGCATGTAATAGTAAATGGAACATAGTCTGAAGGCATGGACTGGGAGAGGGACTTTGTGGTGATAGTGTCTGATGATCTGAAGGCAGCGAAGCAATGTGACAAGGCGATAGCTAAGGCCAGAAGAATGCTGGGCTGCATAGAGAGAGGAATAACCAGTAAAAAAAAAAAGAGGTGATAATGCCCTTGTACAGATACTTGGTGAGGCCTCACCTGAAGTACTGTGTTCAGTTATGGAGACCGTATCTGAAAAAGGATATAGACAGGATGGAGGTAGTCAAGAAAAGGGTGACCAAAATGGTGTGAGGTCTGTACCAGAAGACTTATGAGGAGACACTGAAGGATGTGAATATGTATAGGAGGTGCAGGGGAGATAGGATATGGACCTTCAGATACCTGAATCGTTTTAATGATGCATGTTCCTTGAACCTTTTCTGGAGAAAACCAAACAGTAGAACTAGGAGTCATGATATGAAACTTCAGGTGGGATGACTTAGAATCAACGTCAGAAAATATTTCTTCACAGAGAAGGTGGTGGATGCCTGGAATGCCCTTCTGGAAGACACAGTGAAGACAAAAACAGTAAACAAATTCAAAAAGGCATGGGATAAACACTATGGATTCCTAAAGTCTAAAGTTGGAAATTAAAAAAAGGGTGCATGGAGCTGCAGCTGCTACCCCTATCAGAAGGCATGGGGATTATTACTCTTAACCAATTAGCATACATGATTTTGATGCAACTGCAGCATCATTCTCCTCTTCGATGGCAAGGGAGTGGGGGTTGAAAAGAGGAAATTGGATTCATATGACAACCAACACTGGGCCCTGACTTTTACAGTCTAGGGTATTGATATGCTGACATTAGGGAAAAAGCGAAGGACTGCTTCTATGGCCAAGTCCAAAAGCAAAGCACATTCAAGTAGCAGCATTGTATGAATTATCAGGAAGGCTGCTTACTCTGTAAAAATGTTGCTAGTAGTAATTTTGTTATGGCTTTGACTGTTGCTTGGTTTTGATTTTTAATATTTCTACCCTTATCATAAGGCCTGGGGATAATCTGCACGGAGCGGCAGTTACTTCCATAAGAAGCTTGCTGGTCAGACTGGAAGGACCATATGGTCTTTTTCTGCTGTTATTACTATGTTACTATGTTATGCTTCTCTTACATACCCCGCTTTATGTAACTGTGTATGCCACTTACAAAATTAGGAGTACACATACGCGCATGTTATAAAATTGCTGCTTTTCTGGGCTTGCACTGACACACACGTGTATATATGTGCCTAGTTGAAATACTATCTAACAGGATCATTCATCAAATCAAGTTAGGGCTTTATCGCAGGCGTTAGGGCCCTAAGGCCCATGATAATGCCGTAACGCATGTGTTACTGCATCGCGAGATACATATGCAAATTTTTAAAAGGTAGTCTAAAGAGGAGTTTATGAAAATGAGGGGTGTTTAATGTTGCATGTGATAGTGTAACGCATGTTTTAACTACACCTTTTTTCTGAGAAAGTAAAAGAGAGAGAGAGAGAGACACTGACACACTTTATAAGGCTCTCCTATTAGTCAACTATTTATACCACTGTAGGGGGCTCAACTAGTAACTCGAGGTGAGGTTTTGGTGGTGGTCTAGGGTTTGGGGAACAGTTTTACATGCACAGTCAGATGTACGAACAGCAAAGTACACATCAGTGAAGATCTGATGTGATTTGGAGTGAGGAAAGGTACATAAAGATGAGAGTACGTTGTATTTCTGGACTCGTCAGCAGCATTTGAAACTGTCAATCACCAACTTTTGCTTAATCATTTAGCCAATAACAGAATTAGGGAAACAGCACTCAAATGATTCACTTCAGTTTTTTTAACTAGAAAATGGATTGAGGTTCAAAAATCTCTTCACTTCATTGGCTGGCATTTGGCATTCTCCAAGGGGCCATTTTATCTCCCACCTTGTTTAATATTTATATTTTCCCCTGAGCTACATTAATACAGAGTCTTAGTAATGGATGTTATGTTTATCCAGATGATATACAGATCTTGGCTTCTTTTGATTCTAAAATTTCAAAAGCCTTTTCTGATTTTTTTTTTGTGTTTAAAGATTTTTATTGACTCAGACAATTAGCTTTAGAGTTACAGATTAACCAAAATCCTTGTCTGATTTTAATAACTGTTTGAGATGTCAACCTGGCTAAATCTATATAAACAAAGTAAATCTCAATAAATCAGAGGCTATATGCTTTTAAAGACACAAGAATCCACAGGTTACCCATCTCTAGTAATGGTGCGCTCTACTATTGAGTTAAAAGAAGTGGTTACTGCACTAGGTATCAAGTTAGATTCTTTGACTTTCACTGCTCAGATCTCTTCTTTAATTGAATGATCTTTTTATTATTTATATTTTATTCATGGACTTCAACCATTTCTGACTGTTATTGATCTTAAAACATTAACTCATGCCTAATTCTCAATAGGCTTGATTACTATAATGCCCTCTTTCATGGGTTCACCTCGCATTTATTCATCATCCCCAATTAGTTCAAAATATTTTAGCTAAGCTTATTTTCGGTAAACAAAAATTTGATCATGTAATGCCATTGCTGCAGTTTCCCTGGCTCCCAATAATTTCCTGTATTGAATTTATAATTCTTTGTCTTACTTTTAGAGTGTTATACTATTAAACTCCTCCTTATTTATGTCAGCCCAAAATCTTCTTATTTATGTCAGCCCAAAATCTTCACTCTTCTCAGCAAGAACTCTTACTCTCTCTTCTAAAAAGATTATTTTTGATCAAACATATTACATGAGCGTTTCTCTTCTTGATTTCTCACTCTGGAATTCATTGCCTTTAGATTTATATCTTGAAAGCGATTATTTGAAATTTAGAAAACTACTGAAAGCTTGGTTATTTTCCAGAGTTTTCTGTACTTAGTTATTTTAATTTCTCTGATTTTTACAATTATTTTAAATATATTTATTTCTTACTCTGCTCTATATACAGTCCATTTGTTATTAATTTTATTGTACCGATATTGTTATGTACTAGTCTGTTGAATTACTCCTGTGTTGTCTTTATATTACAGGGTCCATATTCCACTGCTGTGTGGCTCTGCTAGTTAGCCAAATAAATTTATCTAGCTTACTAGTGAGGTATATTCAGCAGCACTGCTGTTCTGCTGAATAAACCCAGATATCCTAAAGTTAGACAGATAAGTTTATCCGGTTAAATTTAGGTAAATGGTCAGACCTGGTCATCTGGTTAACTGAATATCAGAGTTAGCAGGATAGGTTATCAAGCTAACTCCAATATTCAGTTAGCCAGATAAGTTATCCGGATAACTCAACTCCCTGATCTGCTCATTCCCCACCTGAGTTATCCGGCTAAATACTTAGCCAGATAAGGGGGTCATTTATCAAAATGCTACAAGGCGTTTTTGCATGCGTTAAGGGCTTATCGCATGCGAAAAGTGCCATTAACGCATGTGATAAGCCCTTAAAGCATGCGAAAACGCCTTTAACGCATGCAATAGCACCATAACGTATGGTACAATGCAAATCCAAAAAAAGAGGAGGAGTTAGGGGCGGGTTAACCATTTTGCGAAGTCCTATTGCATGGCTTTAATGCTGATTTTAGCTATACCTTTTTCAGTAGCGTTAAGCTGTGTGATAGGGTGCGTTAAGGCTTCGTCACATTTTGCGATGTGTTCTCAAAGGCCTGTGTTAGTAGCTTTGAAGCTCCCAGAGTATCAGCCTAGCTAGCCAGGCTGTCAGGGAGAGAGAGAGAGAGAGAGAGAACCTAGCCATAATGCCCTAACCCTAGATAGGTATTTATCTCTCTATGGGAGGCCCACCTGGTAACTAGAGGTGAGGTTTAGGTATTAGTGTAGGGGGTTAGGGGCCACTTTGACATTCAAAGTGAGACGTACGAACAGAACAGTGCTCTCTTGTGAAGATTTGATGACCTTCGGAGTGATTTGTGCAATGTTCTCTCAACCTAGCTTGATGTTACCCAGGTAGAGAGTCCATCAAGCTAGATTGCGAGAACACTGCACAAATATCATCTTTGAGTGAGTTTCCTCACTCCGAGGGTCATCAAATCTTCACAAGAGAGCACTGTTCTTTCGTACGTCTCACTTTGAATGTCAAAGTAGCCCCTAACTTATCTAGAGTGAGGGCATTATGGCTAGGCTCTCTCTCTCTCTCTCATAGTAAACATGGTGTCCCCCCCCCAGTGGTTGTATGTAGAAAATATTATCTCAAAGTGCGAAAAAGGTATTGCAATTTGTTATATGGTGACCGCTGTCTGTAACCTGATATTCAGTGGTGCCACTTAGCTGGATAAGCCCAATTTATCTGGATAAGTCTGCTTTTAATATGTTTAATTTTCTTACTATTTATCTTATTTATGTTAATTGTATCACTTTTTATTATGATTGTATTTTATGTTGAAACTTTATTCTACATTGTATTGATTTTTTTATTATAGGAAATGTGATTAATCAAATTAATAAACTAAACTATTAACTTATTGCATATGATTTGTCAATTCTTGAATCATACAAATCTCATTTTTCCATGGCATGATGAAATACTGCATATTGAATAAAGCTGTAAAATTGAAGCACAGTTGGATTTAAAAAATGATGACTCATCAGGCAAAATATTTCATAAAAGGACCAAACATTTGTGGTTTGCATTGTATTACCTTACAAATCCATGTTGAATTTATTGTAATAAGTTATTTTCTAAGTGTTCTACTACAATGTCCAGCAGCATAGCTTGAATTACCTTCCTTAGCATTCATGCTCAATTTCTTGGATTCACGTGTGGAGGCAGTGCTAATGCTTATATTTTTCCAGGTCTTCAAGTGTTACATAGAAACATAGAAACATAGAAATGACGGCAGAAGAAGACCAAATGGCCCATCTAGTCTGCCCAGCAAGCTTCACACATATTTTCTCTCATACTTATC
Organism: Rhinatrema bivittatum; assembly: GCF_901001135.1. Lineage (NCBI taxonomy): Eukaryota > Metazoa > Chordata > Amphibia > Gymnophiona > Rhinatrematidae > Rhinatrema > Rhinatrema bivittatum. The sequence continues at coordinate 92,849,735 of NC_042617.1, read as the reverse complement.
TGTTTCTCTTAGCTCTTGGTTCTATTTCCCTTCCATCCCCACCTTTAATGTAGAGAGCAGTGATGGAGCTGCATCCAAGTGAAATATCTAGCTTGATTAGTTTGGGGTAGTAGCCGCCGCAATAAGCAAGCTGCACCCATGCTTATTTGTTTTACCCAGACTATGTTATTAGCCCTTATTGGTTGTTCTTCTTCTCCCCTGCCGTTGAAGCAGAGAGCCATGCTGGATGTGCATCGAAAGTGAAGTATCAGGCCCATTTGGTTTGGGGTAGTAACCGCCGTAACAAGCCAGCTACTCCCCGCTTTGTGAGTGCGAACCCTCTTTTCTTCTCCCCTGCCGTTGAATCAGAGAACTATGCTGTATATGCATTGAAAGTGAAGTATCAGGCTTATTTGATTTGGGGTAGTAACCGCCGTAACAAGCCAGCTACTCCCCTCTTTGTGAGTGTGAATCCTTTTTTCCACATTTCCTCTTGCTGTTGAAGCTTAGAGCGATGTTGGAGTCAAGCCTGTGTATGTTTATTTAATAAGGGTATTGACTCCAGGCAGTAGCCATCATTCTGGCGAGTCACCCACTCTTCATTGGCAGCCTCTTGACTTTATGGATCCACAGTGTTTATCCCACGCCCCTTTGAAGTCCTTCACAGTTCTGGTCTTCACCACATCCTCCGGAAGGGCATTCCAGGCATCCACCACCCTCTCCGTGAAGAAATACTTCCTGACATTGGTTCTGAATCTTCCTCCCTGGAGCTTCAAATCGTGACCCCTGGTTCTGCTGATTTTTTTCCTTAGGAAAAGGTTTGTCGTTGTCTTTTGATCATTAACACCTTTCAAGTATCTGAAAGTCTGTATCATATCACCCTCTGCTCCTCCTTTCCTCCAGGGTGTACATATTTAGATTCTTCAATCTCTCCTCGTACGTCATCCGATGAAGATCCTCCACCTTCCTGGTCGCCCTTCTCTGTACCGCCTCCATCTTGTCTTTGTCTTTTTGAAGGTACGGTCTCCAGAACTGAACACAGTACTCCAGGTGAGGCCTCACCAAGGACCTGTACAAGGGAATAATCACTTCCCTTTTCTTACTCGATATTCCTCTCTCTATGCAGCCCAGCATTCTTCTGGCTTTAGCTATCGCCTTGTCGCATTGTTTCGCCGACTTCAGATCATTAGACACCATCACCCAAAGGTCCCTCTCCTGCTCCATGCACATCAGCCTTTCCCCCCCATTAAATACAGTTCATTTGGATTTCCACTCCCCATATGCATGACTTTGCACTTCTTGGCATTGAATCTCAGCTGCCATATCTTCGACCACTCTTCCAGTTTCCTTAGATCCCGTCTCATTCTCTCCACTCCTTCCGGCGTGTCCACTCTGTTGCAGATCTTAGTGTCATCCGCAAAAAGACAAACCTTACCTTCTATCCCGTCCGCAATGTCGCTCACAAAGATATTGAACAGGACCGGTCCCAACACCGATCCTTGCGGTACACCACTTAAAACCGCTCTCTCTTCAGAGAAGGTTCCATTTACCATCACACATTGTCTTCTGTCCGTCAACCAATTTGCAATCCAGGTCACCACCTCGGCACTCACTCCCAAGCTTCTCATTTTATTCACCAGTCTCCTGTGCGGAACCGTATCAAAAGCTTTGCTGAAATCCAAGTATATGATATCGAGCGCTCTTCCTCTATCCAATTCCTTGGTTACCCAGTCAAAAAAGTCAATCAGATTTGTCTGACAGGATCTTCCTCTGGTGAATCCATGCTGCCTCTGGTCCATCAATTCTCCGGACTGTAGATAGTTCACTATTCTCTCTTTCAACAGTGACTCCATTACTTTTCCCACCACTGAAGTGAGGCTAACCGGTCTGTAGTTACCAGCCTCCTCTCTGTTCCCACTCTTGTGAAGCGGGACCACCACCGCTCTTCTCCAATCACTCGGCACCACTCCCGTTTCTAGGGATCTATTGAACAGGTCGCACAGCGGTCCCACCAGCACATCTCTGAGCTCCCTCAATATCCTTGGATGAATCCCATCAGGCCCCATGGCTTTGTCCACTTTCAGATTCTTTAGCTCTTCCCATACATTATCTACTGTAAATGGATTTTCCTCTGTTCCGCTTCCCTCCAGTTTCTTGTTGTGTAGAGATGGTCCTTCTCCAGGGTCTTCTTTAGTGAACACAGAGCTGAAGTATTCGTTTAATATTTCTGCCATTTCTTCGTCTCCCTCCACACATTGATCATTTCCACCTTTCAATTTCACTATACCACTTTGGACCTTTCTCTTTTCGCTGATGTATCTGAAAAATGTTTTGTCACCATATTTTATCTCCTTGGCAATCCTCTCTTCTGCTTGACTTTTTGCCAACTTGATTAATTTCTTTGTCTCCCTCAGTTGATACAAATATTCTTCTTTGTGCTCCTTCCTTTGGGATCTTTTGTATTTCTTGTATGCAGTTCTTTTAGCTTTAATTTTGTCAGCCACCTCCTTTGAGAACCAGATAGGTTTCATTTTTCTTTTGCTTTTCTTTACATTTCTAACATATAGAGCAGTTGCCTTGGTGATTGCTCCTTTTAGATTGGTCCACTGTTGATCCACATCTCTCTCATTTTCCCATCCATTTAGTTCTTCCTCTAGGTACTTCCCCATTTCCTCAAAGTCTGTGTTTTTGAACTGTAAAACTCTGGTCTTTGTGCTCCTTTTCCATATTCTTTTAGTGATATTAAACCATACCGTTTGATGATCACTGGTGCTGAGGTGGGCGCCCACCTTGACATCAGAGACGATTTCTCCATTATTGAGCACTAAGTCGAGAATAGTTCCTTCTCTCGTGGGTTCCAATACCATTTGTTTGAACAAAGATACTTGCATGGCATCCAGTATTGCTCTACTGTTTTTAGATTCTGCAGATGGGATTTTCCAGTCTACATCTGGCATATTAAAGTCACCAATGATCACCACTTCCCCTTTCTTACCTATCTTATGGATGTCTTCAACCAGATCTCTGTCCAGCTCTTCCTTTTGGTTTGGAGGCCTGTAAACCACTCCAGTATAAATGGATGCTCCATCATCTGTTTTTAGGTCTACCCATAGTGCTTCTTCCTTGCCCCAACTTCCTTGCAGCTCAGATGCTTGGATATTATTTCTGACATAAAGAGCCACACCTCCCCCTTTTCTATCCACTCTGTCCTTCCTTAACAAATTATAGCCTGGTATTGCCGTATCCCAATCATGAGATTCTGTGAACCATGTCTCTGTGATAGCAACGATGTCCAGTTCTGCCTCTGTCATTAGGGCCTGCAGATCTGGGATTTTATTTCCCAAACTATGAGCAAACTATGTTCGTCTATTCCCAATTATAAAACTATATGCAGTGGTTTAATTATGATCTTTTAGATTAGAAGCCAGTCTTTCAAAGGGAATGTAAGATTAAAAACTGAATTTCCCCTCTAGTGAAACAGTTTTCAAATATCTTTTGCCCTATCTAGTGATGTCTGCAGCCCTGGCAAGCTCTTAAATATCCAAATGGCCTTTTTCAGCAGAAATTTTTTCATGAAATGCACTTAGCACACAGGTTAACAAGATTGCAGCCGTTGGTTCATCCAAGTTAATTGTATTATTTTTCGTTCTGCTGTCAGTACAAGCACTGCAGTATAGAGCAAAATCCGCATCCCATCCCAGACCTCTCTATATTACTTGAAAGCAATTCTTTCTAATTGTATTACGGACACATGTTACTGCTGCATGTACTCAGTTTTGTGCTCCTGATGAATAGAGATTGTGCTTAAAAGGAAATATATTTATTGTAGCCTAGTGGTTAGACCAGTGGGCTATAAATTAATTAATTATTTATTGTTAACTTTAGAATCCAACTAGGTATTTGCAGATATTAATATCTAGGAGGATTATTTATTTATATTCCACTTTTTGGCACTTCAAAGCAGATTACATTAAGGTACTATAAGTATTTCTCTATCCCCAGAGGGCTCACAATCTAAGGCCTAGATTCATCATTTTGCTATAAATTTTGCATGAATAGCACAAAAGGAGTGTGGTTTGTGAAAATTTTAAGATACCACAATGTGTGTTAAATTTATCTCACCTGTGATATTTTCACTTTGCTAGGTGAGAAGTTGTTGAGAGAGAACAGAACGAGAGAAAGAGAATTAGAGAGAGAACTCTTTATAAGGCTCTCACATTAATCAACTATTTATGCCACTATAGGAGGGTCAACTAGTAACTCAAGGTGAGATTTTCGTGGTGGCCTAGGTTTTGGGGGGGCAGTTTTACATGCTAAGAGAAATTAGGGAAGCTAACCAAATTGGTAGTGCGGTAATAATGGGAGACTTCAATTACCAAATGCAGAAGAAGCAGAACCATGCACATAAGTAAGACACACAAAACGCTGGTGCAGGATAAATGTTCAATCACCATTCAGTGGTGTACTTTAATAGTTTCCAAGAAGGCAGAGTACGAGGGTTCAAACCGGCAACTCCATAGATTCAAAATCAACCATATAATAAGAGGTCCCCCGACACGGACCCGTGTTTCGCCAGGCTGCGTCGGGGGGGACCAAAGGTACAGTCAAATCTTTAAATAAGTACCCGGAGCGCTCCGGGTACTTATTTAAAGATTTGACTGTACCTTTGGTCCCCCCCGACGCAGCCTGGCGAAACACGGGTCCGTGTCGGGGGACCTCTTATTATATGGTTGATTTTGAATCTATGGAGTTGCCGGTTTCAACCCTCGTACTCTGCCTTCTTGGAAACTATTAAAGTACACCACTGAATGGTGATTGAACATTTATCCTGCACCAGCGTTTTGTGAGACTTCAATTACCCCAATATTGACTGGGTAAATGTATCATTGGGATACGCTACAGAGATAAAGTTCCTGGATGGAATAAATGATAGCTTTATGGAGCAATTGGTTCAGGAACCGACGAGAGAGGGAGCAATTTTAGACCTAATTCTCAGTGGAGCACAGGATTTGGTGAGAGAGGTAATGGTGGTGGGGCCACTTGGCAATAGTAATCATAATATGATCAAATTTGAATTAATGACTGGAAGGGGGACAGTAAGCAAATCCACGGCTCTCGTGCTAAACTTTCAAAAGGGAAACTTTGATAAAATGAGAAAAATAGTTGGAAAAAAACTGAAAGGAGCAGCTACAAAAGTAAAAAGTGTGCAAGAGGCATGGTCATTGTTAAAAAATACCATCCTAGAAGCACAATCCAGATGTATTCCACACATTAAGAAAGGTGGAAAGCAGGCAAAACGATTACCGGCATGGTTAAAAGGGGAGGTGAAAGAAGCTATTTTAGCCAAAAGATCTTCATTCAAAAATTGGAAGAAGGATCCAACAGAAGAAAATAGGATAATGCATAAACGTTGGCAAGTTAAATGTAAGACATTGATAAGACAGGCTAAGAGAGAATTTGAAAAGAAGTTGGCCGTAAAGGCAAAAATTCACAATAAAAACTTTTAAAAATATATCTGAAGCAGAAAGCCTGTGAGGGAGTCAGTTGGACCGTTAGATGATCAAGGGGTTAAAGGGGCACTTAGAGAAGATAAGGCCATTGCAGAAAGATTAAATGATTTATTTTCTTCAGTGTTTACTGAAGAGGATGTTGGGGAGGTACCCGTACTGGAGAAAGTTTTCATGGGTAATGATTCAGATGGACTGAACCAAATCACGGTGAACCTAGAAGATGTGGTAGACCTGATTGATAAACTGAAGAGTAGTAAATCACCTGGACCAGATGGTATACACCTCAGAGTTCTGAAGGAACTAAAAAATGAAATTTCAGACCTATTAGTAAAAATTTGTAACCTATAATTAAAATCATCCATTGTACCTGAAGACTGGAGGATAGCTAATGTAACCCCCATATTTAAAAAGGGTTCCAGGAAAGATCCGGGAAATTACAGACCGGTTAGCCTGACTTCAGTGCCAGGAAAATAATGGAAAGAGTTCTAAACATCAAAATCACAGAACATATAGAAAGACATGGTTTAATGGAACAAAGTCAGCATGGCTTTACCCAAGGCAAGTCTTGCCTCACAAATCTGCTTCACTTTTTTGAAGGAGTTAATAAACAGGTGGATAAAGGTGAACCGGTAGATGTAGTGTACTTGGATTTTCAGAAGGCATTTGACAAAGTTCCTCATGAGAGGCTTCTAGGAAAAGTAAAAAGTCATGGGATAGGTGGTGATGTCCTTTCGTGGATTACAAACTGGCTAAAAGACAGGAAACAGAGAATAGGATTAAATGGACAATTTTCTCAGTGGAAGGGAGTGGGCAGTGGAGTGCCTCAGGGATCTGTACTGGGACCCTTACTTTTCAATATATTTATAAATGATCTGGAAAGAAATACGACGAGTGAGGTAATCAAATTTGCAGATGATACAATATTGTTCAGAGTAGCTAAATCACAAGCAGATTGTGATAAATTGCAGGAAGACCTTGTGAAGCTGGAAAATTGGGCATCTAAATGGCAGATGAAATTTAATGTGGATAAGTGCAAGGTGATGCATATAGGGAAAAACAACCCATGCTATAGTTACACGATGTTAGGTTCCATGTTAGGTGCTACTACCCAAGAAAGAGATCTAGGCATCATAGTGGATAACACATTGAAATCGTCGGTTCAGTGTGCTGCGGCAGTCAAAAAAGCAAACAGAATGTTGGGAATTATTAGAAAGGGAATGGTGAATAAAACGGAAAATGTCATAATGCCTCTGTATCGCACCTTGAATATTGTGTACAATTCTGGTTGCCGCATCTCAAAAAAGATATAATTGCAATGAAGAAGGTACAGAGAAGGGCTACCAAAATGATAAAGGAACTGGAACAGCTCCCGTATGAGAAAAGACTAAAGAGGTTAGGACTTTTCAGCTTGGAGAAGAGATGGCTGAGGGGGGATATGATAGAGGTGTTTAAAATCATGAGAGGTCTAGAAAGGGTAGATGTGAATCGTTTTTTTACTCTTTCAGATAATAGAAAGACTAGGGGGCACTCCATGAAGTTAGCATGTGGCACATTTAAAACTAATCAGAGAAAGTTCTTTTTCACTCAACACACAATTAAACTCTGGAATTTGTTGCCAGAGGATGTGGTTAGTGCAGTTAGTATAGCTGTGTTTAAAAAAGGATTGGATAAGTTCTTGGACGAGAAGTCCATTACCTGCTATTAATTAAGTTGACTTAGATAATAACCACCGCTATTACTAGCAACGGTAATATGGAATAGACTTAGTTTTTGGGTACTTGCCAGGTTCTTATGGCCTGGATTGGCCACTGTTGGAAACAGGATGCTGGGCTTGATGGACCCTTGGTCTGACCCAGTATGGCATATTCTTATGTTCTTATGCACAATCAGAGATACAAACAGCAGAGAACACATCATTGAAGATTTGATGTGATTTGGAGTGAGGAAAGGTAAACAAGAGTGCATCAAACTAGGTTGAGAGTACAATGTACAAATCTCATAAAAATATTGCGATATTTATCACAAATCCCAGTTAGGGCATATCACACAGCATAACGCTAGGAAAAAAGGTGTAGTTATTTCTGGCATTAAAATGCGCAATAACATGCATTATGCTATCGCATGCAACATTAAACACCCCTCATTTTCATAAACTCCGCCCAAACTCCTCCTTTTTGACTAAACTTTAAAAATTTGCATACACATCTCACAATACATTTTTTAATTACAGGCATTATGGCCCTAATGCCCACAATAACATCCTAATGCAATTTGATGAATGACCCTATAAGTTTGTACCTGAGAGTAAAGTGACTTGCACAAGGCCACAAGAAGCAGCAGTGGGATTTGAACCCTGATTTTTCTGGTTCATAGCCCACTACTCTAGCCACTAGGCTACTCCTCCACTGAAGAAACAAACCAACGAAACCAAGGTTCAAATCCTGTTGCTACTCCTATGATCTTGGGCAAATCACTTCACCCTCCATTGCCTCAGGTACAAACTTAGGACCTGATTTACTAAGGCTTTTTCTCTAATCTGTGTCTATGGGGAAAAAAGCTTAGTAAATAAGGCCATTAAATTGGAAATCTTTTGTGGATTGGTAAATCCTTTCACTACGTAATGTAATCGGCTTTGAAGTGTCATGAAAGGCAGAATATAAATACAAAATTATTATTGCTAGTAAAACAATTTAAAAGTTTGAAATGTAGGGGCCAGGCAGGAGCACACAAATCCTCAACAGTAATTCAGACCTCTAGCCATGATGATTTTGAAGAGTTAACAAGGAGAAATTACTATTCACCTGATAATTTCCTTTTAATAAGGATAGGTGGATCCAAAACCAGTGGATTATGCACCTCTACCAGCAGATGGAGATGGAGCAAAGCTTACATCATGGTCCATATACCCCTGCACTGACATCAGCCCGCTAGTATTCTCTGCAAAAGCCAATTGCGGACAAACTAACAAAACTTGATTATTAACAGATAGCTAATTCCAGCACTCAGCCAACAGGAAAACACTAAGCTCAGACAAAGTGTGTAATAACACTAGTTTAGGGACTGAAGTAACACTTACCAGTAATTCCTGGTCACGCAGGAGGACAACAGCACAACCATCTGGCAGCCAAGTGCATGAAGGTGGATCCATCTATCCTTATTAAAGAAAAGGAAATTATCAGGTAAGTAGTAATTTCTCCTCTCTTAGCACAGGGACAGGTGGATCCAAAACCAGTGGAATTTACCACAGCTACTCCTGAACAGGGTGAGAGGCTGCCCGCGGTCCAATCAATAACACACACACAAAGCTTGTGTCCTCCCAGGCCTGCACATCTAGGCAGTAATGCCTGGAAACGGTGTGTAAAGAGGACCACGTTATAGCTCGGAAAATGTCGACGGGAGACAGCAATCTAACCTCTGCCTAGTGGAATGATCCCTAACCTGACTAGGCAGTGGCTGCTCAGCATCCACATACATGGTTGTGGTTACCTCCTTAATACAGCAGGCTATTGTAGCCCGCGATGCCTCCTTGCCCTGTTTATTCCCCCCGTGAAGAACAAATAGGTTATCCATCTTCCTGAGAGGTTTAGAAACCTCCAAATACCTCCAGATATGCCCTCTTGACATCCAAGGGCCGTAACAGGTGATACTCCTCCGCATCTCTTTCCCTGTTCAGAGACAGCAGGGAAACTGACTGATTCAAGTGAAAATCTGAGATCACTTTTGGCAAAAAAAAAAAAAAAGGAACAGTACGCAGCTGAATCTCCCCCAGAGTCACCCGTAGAAACAGCTCCTGGCAAGTCGAGGCCTGCAACTTGGAAACTCTATGCGCCGAACAAATTACCACAAGAAACACCGATTTCAAGGTCAGTAAACTCAAGTAAAGGCTACGCATTGATCGAAAAGTGGGGCCTGCCAAAAAATCCAAAACTAGATTAAGACTCTACAAAGGCACCAGTAACCGCAAGGAAGGACCAAGATGCTTCACTCCTTTTAAGAAAGGAGCCACATCTGGATGAGCCAACAAGGGGCCACCATTCTCCTGACCTCGGAAACAGGTAAGAGCCACCACCTGTACCTTTAATGAATTAAGGGCTAATCCTTTACCCAATCCATCCTGCAAAAATTCCAAAATGAGCGGGACCTTTTCTGAACGAGGAAAAACTCCTCATCTTCACACTAAGCCTCAAACACTCTCCAAACTCACACATAGGCTAAGGAAGTAGAGAAACTTCTTGCTCGTAGCAAGCTGCAGAATAGCTGCAGAATATCCATTTTCAGCAACCGAGCCCTTTCAAGGGCTATACTGTAAGACAAAATCAAGTCAGATCTTCATGAAGAACAGGCCACTGCCATAGCAGATCCCTGTGAGCCAGAAAATGGAGGGGAAAGTCCACCAGGAGCCTTTGCAAATCTGCATACCACGATCTTCTGGGCCAATCTTGTGCACCAGAAGCACCATCCCTGTGTGAATCTCGATCTGTTGGAAGTACTAGCCAGCCCTGTGACCTTAGGGAAACCCTCTTTCTTAGATGATCCGCTTGCAACCACCACTGCAGGTGTATGCAGATCTCCATTGGTAGGTGGAGCCGAATCGAACAGTCCTGAGACTGTGGACTCCAATGAGACAGCAGACTGCATTGAAGAGAACGCATATGCATCCTCGCCCATATCACCACCTCCAGGGCCACTGCCATCAATCCGAGTAGCTGTAGATAAGACCAAACTGTTGGACATACGTCCATAGATGTATCTGTTTCATCAGCTTCTGAATACGATCCTCCGGTAGGAACACCCTACCCTGCTTCATGTCGAACCAAACACTGAGATACTCCAGTGACTGAGATGGCTGAAGATTACTCTTGGCCAGGTTCACTACCCAACCTAGCTCCTGCAACAAGACCACCTTGCGCAAGACCCGAAGGCTCTCCCTTCAGACTCTTGGCCTGAATCCCATCCTCTCTCAGCTCTGGCACCACAACCACCATAACCTTGGAAACAGTTCTGAGCACAGTGGCCAAACTAAAAGGCAGCACTCAAAAGTGATGACGATGCCCCAAAACTGCAAAATGCAGAAATTGTTGATGTTCTAACCGAATGGGAATATGAAGGTACGTCTCACACACGTCCAGAGACATAAGCAACTCCCCCGACTGTACTGTCATTATCACTAAGCACCAGATTTCCATGCAACAAGTCACCTACAAATGATTGTTGACCACTTTGAGATCTAGGTTGGGGCGAAAGGAGCCTTCCTTCTTGGGCACAATGAAATAAATGGATATTGGCCCATATTTTCTTGAGTTGTGGGCACTGGAATCACAGCCCACAGGCTGAGGAGTCTTGACAACATACACTCCACTGCCTGTCTCTTCTGTGGAGAGTTGCAGCGAGACACCATGAAAATATCCTAAAGGACACTGTGAAACTCTAGCACATATCCATCTCTTATCACCTCCAGAACCTACTGGTCTGAAGGGATCTTGATCCACCTCTAATAAAAAGAAAAGAGAGGCGACCCCCTACCTCATGTTCCCATGGTGGAGCCCCCTGAGTCTTCATTGGAAGACTCAGGGGGCTCCACTACCCGAGCCTGCACCCTGTCTGTGCAGCTTGGACGAAACGACTGAGACCTACCCAAAGGTTGAATCCTCTGAAAGACCACTTCTCTGTAGAGTCGAAAACATTTGAACCCCCTTATTACAACCTCTCACTCTGAAAGAGCATGGCATCTGTTTCTTATCCTCTGGAACACACCTCACTTATTGGCCATTTTCTCTAGCTCGCTCCCAAACAAGAGCAAGCCTTTAAAGGGCAACTTCGTTAAGCTGAGACTTTGAGGTTGTATCGGCCGACCAATTTCTCAGCCATAGCTGATACCTGGCCGCTATTACTGAAGCCACCCCTCTGGCCAAAGTGTGGACCAAATCACAGTCCACATCTGCCAAAAAGGTGGCTGCTGGTTCCATTACTGCTCTGGAATTCACACCAGATTCATCGACCTCCTGAGAGAGAAGTAAACAAGAGTGAGCCAACAGGGAACAACAAGAAGCTATCTGCAAATTTATTGCCATTGCTTCAATAGCCTGCTTAAGGATAGCCTCAAATCTCCTATCCTGTATTCTTCAAGGCTCCCTGATCTACAGGGATAATCATCCACTTGGTAATGGCACACACAAGCGCATTTAAGTTCATAAAGCACAATTGCTCTCTCGCAGCTGGATCCAGGGGGTGCAGTCCTTCCAAGGCTCATCCCCCTTTAAAATTATCTTCTGGGGCACCCCATTCAAGATCAATGAATTCTTGAATGGCCTCCATAATAGGGAAGAAACAAGAAGCTTTACGCAAATAAATCAAAATAGGATCTTTCTTTGGCTTAGACATGGATTCAGGCCCCGGTGCTCCCAGCATTTTCAGTGTCTGAGAAATCAGAGCCGGTAACTTATCTCTATGAAAGAAACACAACATAGATCTATATGGCTCTAATCCTGGAGGAATTTCACCATCCTTCAGGGAGTAGATTGGCTTCATCATCTGTGCCATCTTGGTCCCTATCAGGGAGACCCACAGCAGATCTAGGCATACTCCAATGCTTACACACAGCATCAGGCATGTGGGAATCCTCAGCCTATGATCCTGACCTATTAAGATTGGCCGGAACAGAGGACTGCGCATGAAGAAAGGACTGTAGTCCTTGAAATAAATTCTACCCAAGAAAAGGCAAATGGATCCATGCCAAAACCAGGGGGCAATGGACCTGTGTCGACTGAACTACCTTCTCCCGTTGATGAACCAGTTAGGTGAGCTCCAAAATCAGGTAATACTTCTGGCAGCTTTTTCCTTTCCCTCATCAGGCTGGAAGAACCAGGCTTAGTAAAATGAGAGGCAATTCTCCCTGAGCCTCCAAATAGCATTGACATAAGTTAGAGGGAATGCCAGGCCGGGATGCCCAAATATGACAAGCAACACAAAGGGCAAGGCGCTTAGGCTTCTTTGCTATGGGCACCATCAGTCTGTCAATACGCTCTTACAGGCATCTGATGAAAGTGTGTCCAGCTGTGCTCGTGCTGCAAAAACTAGGCACCCAAAATTTAGGTGCTCAATACTGTGCCTCGATAAGTGCACAAACTTGAGCTCCCACCAGGATGCTTTGAATAGTTCCATGTGTGTGTGTGTGTGTGTGTGTCTGTGTGTGCGAGCACAATTGAACGCCCAGGTAAGTGCTCCTATGCATCCAACTAGGCGCACAATCTGGACACACTATTGAACACACAGCCTGGTGCACAACCATGAACCAACGCAACTAAAGAGGGCAGCCTTATACTCAGGAAAATGCACAAGAACGCTGCCACAGTCTACCTCGCGGTGAACACAAGCCTGAGAGTGGGGCTCAGCAAAAAGGCTGCTCAACCTGCCAAGTTGCCCATGTTCCCTAAGCTCCCACGGAGGCAGAAACGAATGAGCACGGAGACCGGGGGGAAGAGGAATCCCTACTGAACTCCCCTTCCTCTCTCTTTTTTTAAATTTAATTATTCTTTACCTGAGCTCATCCCATCCCAGCTGAGTACAAGGTCGATCTCCAGCTGTGGGGGGGGGGGGGGAAGAGGGAAAAGACCTTCATCACTGTGGTCTTGCATTTCAGCTTTTTTGTTTTCTACAGCTAAGTCCACGCCAGCTGAAAAACCAGCTACCAGACCAAGGCATTCATCTGAGGGAGGGATCCAAAGATATCACCTCAGGAATTCTCAACTGAGGGAGGAACCATAAGATATCACCACAGGAGAGAGGTGCAAACAAATCTCCATCTCTTCTCCTTTGAACATTTTTTTAAGCATTTGCCAGTAGGGACATGCACATCCACCATCTGCTGGAGACAGATGATACTGGCAGGCTGATAGTGCAGGGGTATATATATATATCGTGATGTCAGCTTTGTTCTGTCTCCATCTGCTGGTAGAGGTGCGTAACCCACTGGTTTTGGCTTCCCCTGTCCGTATGCTAAGAAAGCATAATTTCTGGTAGAGAAATCTGGATTCTTGCTAGCTATCGGTATTTGTTTATGCCGGGGTGCTACTATGCCATCAGGAATGTGTACTGGATAAAGCAAAATTGAATGAAGTGTTTTTTTCTGAGGCTATTCTACTGCCTACAAGCATGGATTTGACCTCTTCTTCTCTACAACATTTTGCACGTTCTAGTTTTTTACACTTGCATATAATTAAATAGCACTTTTCTATAAGAGGCTCATATGATGCCTGGAATTTCTTAGGCTCTGTTTTCATCATTTAATAGTGGATCACTATCCTGCTTTATATTTCTTTATTGACCTCCAAACTATCCAGTGGCAAAATGCACTTGTTTGACAGGCATGTGATAAATGCAAGACTATAACGAGTTATAACACTTTTGTAAAAGAGACAGATTTTTCACTGAGAAGTAACATTGATTTATTTTCTGTCACAGAGCTGGTACTTACCTAGCACTCAATTTCCATCTCACTGCATTTTCACCATGGCTCCTGTCCATGAAGATTAGCTTCCAAAAATGATTTAAAACACAAAAGCTCAGTGGACCAACTTGATGCAAAAAAAAAAAAATAGCAAACTCCAATGTTATAAAAACAACAATGCAAAAAATGAGTCAATATTAATCTTGTGATTCAGAATTTTAGCAACCATGTTGCTTCGAGATAAAACTGGATACCTTGCAGGTTATGATATCTTACATTGGACTAGCACAGGTCCAACTATTGCATATAGACATAGCTGAAGATAGAACCGATGGGGCGTCAAAAGCTCACAATATTCCTGGTGCTACAATAACAGATATCAATGTCAGACTAATACGCTTTGTACTTCTGAATGTAAAAGTCCTCTGACAGTTTAAATAATTGTCCTTGTTTGAAAATAAAGAAATCTGTCACTTCCTCTCGATAACTTAACACAATAACTACTGAAAGCAACTGCAAAACTATAAAAAGAAAATGTATTTATTTATTTATTTACAATATTTAAATACTAGCCTTCCGATTCAATCAGGGCTCTTTACATCACTAAAACATATATAAAACCAGCAATGAAATAATACAGTAACAAAACAAAATAATAGTATCAACCAATCATACTATCCATTTCTGCATCTCAGTTATTCTCGTAAGTGGTTCTAAATTACCAAGTCTTTAAATCCCTTTTAAAGGTTTTAAATTCAAAGGATGTATGAGTGCTTCTGACGTTTGTTTCAAGAAATGAGATGCTTAAAATACTGCTGTACAAAGGAGGTAATTTTCAAAGTTACGCAGGGGTTGCACATGTAAAATTAGCGTATACATGCATAATTAGCAAGTGCCTTGAACATATGCTGTTTCATGAACCTTGAGTATGTACAAACTTGCAGTGTCACATGGAAATGTTGAGGGAAAAAAGGGTAGTTTAGGGACGTTCTGGGGCAGGGTTCAGAAGTATATGCACAAGTTGCTATGTTATAAGGGGTATACAGTATGAGCACTGCATTACTGAATTTGTCCTTACACTTTTACACCTGCTAATTGACTCTCACAATTGAAATCACACTTGTCTGTGGTCTGTAGTTTCTGGGTGGGAGGTGTGAGTGAACCGGTGGGTGTTCAGGGTGACATGCTGAAAGGGTTAAGTGAACTGGAGACAGACTGAGTGAACTGGTGAAGGCATTGAGCTGGTGATGTCAAGCAAGCACACAAGAGTATGCACATACATTACTTTATAAAATACCTACCTCTACATTTAATTTGGGGGTTATACGCACATTATTACGTGCATAAAACTTGTGCGTAATTTTATAAAATGGGTAGAGAAAGTATATGTTTTCCTGTATTACAAACATACACAAATACTGAAACGGGTGCAGACGTTTCACAGCACAGATTATAAAATTCTAGCATAAATTTCTGTGGTTCCACTTACATGCATAAATGGTATATCACAGACAGTTTTGAAAGTTGGGCTCAAAGTGTCCAACTTTTCTGTTTTTCTAAAGTAGTTTTGGATCCAAAAGTACTTTTTGTTTCACATTACACCCCTCTCACTTCTAATTTTCTTTCATCCCCAAAATGATTTCTGCAGTCATCTAGGTGCATCCATCCCTCCTCCTCCTTCTATTGGACAAGAATTTGAAGAAATGCATCCATCCAGGCAGACCCTAATATGCCAGCAGCAACACTGTAGGGCAATCATCCGTCCCACTTCCCTCCAGGCCAAGTGCATCACCTCCACTGAGGTACATGCATCTGAACCACTAATTAAGATACCCTCAAATATGCTGTTAAATATTTTCATAAACATTTGCAATTACCTATCCTAACACTGCCTCCTTTCCATAAACTCCCTCCTCACCAACTTGCTCTTGACATGGCAAAACTGAACTAATCATCATCTCGCCCTGCAATGACCCCCACCCCATCCCAACCACAACCCCCACCCATGCTCAACTCCCTTCCAGCAAAACATACGAAACCTTGGTGTCATACTCGACAACCAATTCAACCTAAAAACCTTCATCAATACTACCATCAAAGAATGCTACTACAAGCTCCATGTGCTCAAAAAGCTCAAACCTCTCCTCCACCTTAATGACTTCCGCACCATCCTCCAATCCTCTATCTTCTCAAAAATCGATTACTATAACGCTCTGTTACTAGGTCTCCCAGCTTCCACCCTTAAACCCCTCCAAATGCTACAGAATGCAATTGCAAGAATCCTCACAAGCACCCGCAAAACTGACCACATCACCCCTGTCCTCAAGAGGCTTCACTGGCTCCCTATCCCCTTTCGTATCACCTACAAATGCCTCTCCATTATTCATAAAACAATCCACAACAACGACATTCACTGGCTCAACTCCCTCCGCCTTCACACATCCAGCCGCCCTACCAGATACACCTAACAAGGGAACCCTTCATGCCCCTACCCTCAAGTCCTCACACCTATGCGCTACAAAAGACCATGCCTTCTCCCTGGCTGGACCCACCCTCTGGAACTCAATGCCAACCGATCTTCGGCTTGAGCCAAGTACACAAACATTCAAAAAAAAAACCTCAAGACCTGGCTATTCAAACAAGCCTTCCTGGAATAGTACCACCCCACTTCCTCTTCCCCTCCCCTGTCCCCCAGCAAACAACTTGAACACCATGGTACCCTTGTAGATCTTCGAACTTCTCTTCTCATTTGTACATAACATGACTAGACCCTTGTATTTATGATGTTACCCGCATATCTCCTGTATATACTGTTTACCCTTTAATGCATTACCAGTTACTCCTCCCAGTTCCATTCCCCCCTGTTTTGTGTACTTTCCATGTAAACCGATATGATGTTTCGACGAATACCGGTATATAAAAATGTTTAAATTAATTAATTAATTAATATAGCAATATCAAAATATAAAAGATTGGTAGTAGGTTCTCAATTACCACTGATTTTATTTCTGTACAATTAATCAGTATTCTTAATGATAAAATTATCCACAAAAATGCACATAAAGATATAATTGCATCTTGGGCTTCTAGTAACATTTTCAAATCACTCATCCTTTAGTCTCTTGATTTATGATATCATTAGAACTCCTCAGGATCAGTTATCACCTTTATACAGCTGGCCATAAAATATTTTATAGAGTTTTCCTGTTCAAATCTGCCACTAGCAGCAAGGTGAGCATCATTTATCTTATTTTTCTGATTACCATCAGACTGGGTAAGTCCTGCAACATGCACAGTTTAAATCTTGAAGATCTTAGCACAGACAAGGGACAGAGGATTATACTGCCCATTGTTTCTGAACTAAATGCATTGCTTAAATTTGCAATGCAAACATATTTCTAACAATCATTGTTATTCTGAGAAAGAGTAGGAGAAGACTTCCTAGCTGCATTCTGACTCCACTGAAATTTCTTTCCTCTTTCATTAACCTAGTAATATACAGTTTCACTCCTAGATGTTTCGGTACCTTTGTTTTTAGGATCTCACTGGTCCCTTCATCATCTCTCTACAGCAGACGGTAGGACAAGGTGGGCAGGCATCATACCCAAAGAAGCTCAGTTGGTGTAGTGCACATGTATACATTACTCAGAACAGTATAATCAGCAGATGGACATATGATGTGTGGGAAACAATTTAGGGAAGGGAATGAGAGGGAAAATGGTGAGATGACAGAAGGGAGGCTATCAAGTGAGAAATGAAACATTTAAAGCAAAGAGTCTGGCAAAAGGCAGAGATAACGAGTTCTGCTCTGTGGGCACAGTGCTCAGAGTCCAAACAGAGGTGTTAGCAGAAAATGTGGGAGGAAGAAAATGTAACTGTAGGAGAGGAAATCTGGAGGAGCAGTGCTATAATAGGAGAAAAGAAAATGACTGTAGAAATTCAGTTGATCCAATACTTCCAACTGTTGTACAGAAATCAGAGATTTTCAGCGTTCTATGTATTCTCTGTTTTGATGGGAATGCATTGTTCATTTTTTAAAGTCCAATAGTTCAGTTCCCTCAGTTTTTCCTCTGTGTGTTTGTAAAAACTCTGAATATTAACACTAACAAATGGTTTTTATATTGTTTGCTGTTGCAAGGAATTATCTTTTAATCCTCAGTTCTGGCTACCTGAGAGTTTACTTCTAAAGAGATTTGCAGATTCTTCATATGTTTCAAGACTTGGTTCAGGGATGTAGAAGTTTCTTCATATTTACTGAAACTTTACTGGTGATCTTTAACAAGTTGACAAAGCATGATAACATTAAAGCAATATTAGAACAGACATTGTGCCTTCCTGTTTGAAGTGTCGACAGAGACTTGGGCTCAAGTTGGACTGCCATATCCTGGAAAGTGCTTTTTCATCACCAGAAACAATGTTGGAGGCCACAGTGGTCAAAATGGATCTGGATACTGGTAGCAATAGCAGAGGGCTGCAGCCAAAGAATGGCTGAAGGGCACTACTTAGTGACCTTGATGATTTTGTGCCGCATAATATCTTTGTGTTGGATCCTGCTTTCCCTGTGTGTGACCTAGCCTTGTGAGTTTAGATTAATATGTTTTACATTTTTCTCAGCTAGACTGAATTTGTTTTCATTCTATTTTCTCTGTAATTGATATACCATATGTTATGTTTTGCAGCTCGTGTGGGCGCCCCCCCCCCCCAATCAGCAACATTCCATCTGATGCCACCAGCTTGCTGGCCTCTCCCTTGCATCAAGACACCACCAAACATTCACGCCACGGTCAGGACGCCGACATTGCCATCAACTCCTGGAGCTCCTCTAGGCGTGCGCGTGCCAGACTGTGCAAGACTTAAAGGGCTCACGGCGGGAAAAGGCCTGCAGCGTCCACCAATGATGTCATTGGCTCAGGTCTATATAGGTCTTTACCTTTGCCTCAGCAATGGGTCACCTGCATTGTGTGTGTAGTGTAAGTTGTTACTTCTTCCTGAGTTCCTGATCCTGAACCTGCCTCATCCCTCCAGCTCAGATTGCTGAGGCCATAGACCCGCGCTCTTGTCCTTGCTCCAAGCAATGTCAGGCCTAGCTTAATGGGTCCAAGAACAGCAAAGGGTGCTGAACCAGATGACTGTAGTTCTATAGAAGCTCACACTCCACATGGACACCTTGATCCTGCACTGGCTCCACCTCCAGTGCCTCCACCTTCCACTAGCTCGATCTCCTCTTTAAGACCTGTACCTCAATTCCCTCCTTGGTACATGAGTGTTCCCAAAGAATACTGTGGATTCATTAATATATTCAAGTGACAAAAAACAGGGACCAGCTAGTGTCCAATTAATTTCCACCAAATAGCTAGCTGTAGAGATTACATAGATTATGTTGGGAAAATGTGCTGTTAAAAAACAAACTTTATTAAACTACTAATTTTGATAAATTGTTTTTAAGTAAAGGTTATTATAATTTTATAACTTTTTATAGCAGAGACAAAAGACCTCAGAACTGGCGAATCAGGTCTGTTGACCAAAGATTTTATAACCAGTGAGTTCAATCATGGGTCTCTATTATGTCTCTCTTTTTTTATTATATTTAAAACAGTTCAACTTTTTAGGAAGAGTAACTTTGTAATCCCCAAAAAGGATAGTTTTAAGCTTGATCGCCAATTGCAACAACCTGATTCAATGTTGCAAACTGTTCTGAAATGATATATGTGGATTGTCTCAACAGTTACAAGACTTTTGTTATTGACTGCTTTGGCGGCTGATTTTTGCCGCTGATTACCACACTATCAATAGTCGTTTTAACAACAATAATTTATGTAAGTTGGAAGCCCATAAATGACATATCTTTCTCTCAGGGACAAGATTATTATGATAACTCTTTATCCCAAACAATAATGAAGCACTTATCTTATGAAGCCCGCATGTTAAAAGCTAAAGACAGCCTAAATCCGCCCTGAGGAAGCGTTAAGCGAAACGTTAACGTTGGCGGGGGCATACAGCACAGACTTGTTTAAGGCAAAAGAAAACTGCAACAAGTTCTAAGATAAGTGCTTCATTATCGTTTGGGATAAAGAGTTATCATAATAATCTTGTCCCTGAGAGAAAGATATGTCATTTATGGGCTTCCAACTTACATAAATTATTGTTGTTAAAACGACTATTGATAGTGTGGTAATCAGCGGCAAAAATCAGCCGCCAAAGCATTGACAGTGTGGCAATTAGCAGCAAAAATCAGCCGCCAAAGCAGTCAATAACAAAAGTCTTTTAACTGTTGAGACAATCCACATATATCGTTTCAGAACAGTTTGCAACATTGAATCAGGTTGTTGCAATTGGCAATCAACCTTAAAACTATCCTTTTTGGGGATTACAAAGTTACTCTTCTTAAAAAGTTGAACTGTTTTAAATATAATAAAAAAAGAGAGACATAATAGAGACCCATGATTGAACTCACTGGTTATAAAATCTTTGGTCAACAGACCTGATTCGCCAGTTCTGAGGTCTTTTGTCTCTGCTATAAAAAGTTATAAAATTATAATAACCTTTACTTAAAAACAATTTATCAAAATTAGTAGTTTAATAAAGTTTGTTTTTTAACAGCACGTTTTTCCAACATAATCTATGTAATCTCTACAGCTAGCTATTTGGTGGAGATTCATTAATATATGCCACATGCATTTTGAGCTACAGTCTAGTCTCTTCTCCACAGATCAGGTTAAAGTGACATATTATTTCTTTGCTTGGTGGCACGGCATTAACCTGGATCTCTCCCATATGGGAACATGAGGACCCCCTGCTCCAGAGCCTTCCAGACTTTCTCCAACAGTTTTGGCTAGTCTTTTAGGAACTGGCAGGATGTCCTCCCTGGTTTCTGACTTGCTTCAAATCTACCAAGGTTACCGAACTCTTGGGAGAACACGCCATCAAATTCCACACTCTAGTTTCTGGGTTGAACTGGGGAGAGGACAGCCTTACTGCCATATTTTGGCAAGGTCTTTATGGAAAAATTAAAGACAAATTGGCTGGTTGAGATACTCCTACATCACTGGATGCCTTGATCTCATTGGCTGGTTGTATTGATCATCATTTCCAGGAAAAGGCATGGGAAAATTAAGCTACCCAATGATCAGTACCTCTGGATCCTTGTTTCCAACACTCTCTGACTCTGGTTCCTGCCCCAGAACACAAGTACTTGGAAGAACCTATGCAACTTGGCAGAATCAAGCTTTCCCCTGAGGAAAAGCTTTGCATAAGGAGGTTGGGTCTCTGCTTGTATTGTGCAGGCCATGCCCACTTGGCTTCCCACTGTCTGAAGAAGCAGGAAAATTCATGGCCTAAGGTTGTCTGGGGAGGCAACTCTAGGTTGCACATCTTCCTCCCTCCAAGTACTGGTTCCAGACTCTATCTCCAAAGAGCATGGCTAGTTTCACACAGAAGCAGTCCTAAATTCCAGAGCAGGAGGGAACTTTATTGACCAAGCCCTGGTCTGCCAGCATCTGATACAGACCATTACCTTGAAATAGCCCATGACCATTTCCTCTGTCTATGGGAACCCTCTCCTTGGCCAACTCACAGAGACCCCCATTGTCTCTTTGTACCATCCTCCTCCACTTGGAGACCATTTCCTTTCATGTGATTCCTCAAGCTCTGAATCCAATCATCTTGGGGTTCCCTTGGTTCCAGCAACACCAGCCCATAATTGACGGACCCTCCTTGGAATTAGCATGGTGGGCATTCCTCCTGCTTCACCATCTGTCATATCTGTTTAATCTCCGCTCACTTGATTTTAGCTGCCTCCTTGCTGGGACTTCCACCACAGTATGCAGACTACTCTGATGTCTTCTTTAAACAGCAAACTATGACCATATCACCTCTATGACTGTGGCACAGACCTCCTCCCTGACAAGGTGCCTCTACAAGGAAGGTGTCTATCCATTATCACCTCCTGAAACTGAGGCCATAAATGAGTATATTAAGGAGAACCTGGCAAGGAGCTTTATCCAGTCACCTTCCTCCGCTGCTGGTGCGGGCTTCTTCTTCGTTTCCAAGAAAGATGGGACTCTTAGACCTTGTATTGTTTACAGGAGTCTCAATACCATCACAGAGCTTTTTGACCACCTGCAAGGTGCCAAGATCTTCACTAAGTTGGATTTAAGGGGAGCTTATAACCTCATTTGTATTAGGCAAGGGGACAAGTGGTAAATTTTGTTCAATATGCAAGATGAACACTATGAATATCTCATCATGTCATTTGGCCTTTGCAACACCTCTGCAGTATTTCAAAGTATGGTAAATGAAATCTTTTGAGACCTACTCTATTCTTATGTTGTGGTCTACCTGGACAATCTTATCGACTTGCAATTCCTGGCATCACACCGAGAACATGTCAAACAAGTACTAACTACGAGACTATTTCCTCTACGCTAAACTTGAGAAAGGTTTCTTTGAACAAGAACTCCTCTTCCTGGGCTATATCATTTTTTGGACTGGTTTCCTTATGGACCCTTATGGACCCCACAAAGCAGAAAGCAATCATGTTGCCTTTGCGACTTACAAAGTTTCTTAGGATTCACTATTACTGCCAGTTTTACCAAGATAGTAATGGAGTTTGCACATATAACACAATAACGCAGGTTCTGATTGTGGTTCTTCTTACAAATCTCACAGCTATAAAGTACTCCACCTTCATTCTTACTTGTTTTTCTCTCCTTTGGAGCTCACACAATTGCAGGTATGTTCATGTTCTGTTCAGGAATTTTTCCCAGTACAGTCCACAATGCTTGCCCTTCATTTCACAAATTGCTATTCAAGTTCTGCAGTTCATCTAAGGACTCACACAGGTTATTATATTCTATGTACAGATTATTCCTGGGTATTCCACCCTTGCAACACTTCTCACTGCCCTGACCAGAAAAGGCGCTGACACTCAAAATTGGTCCACGGAAACCATCAGTGTCTTCCATGCTCTTATACATACCTTCTCACAAAGATCTCACCTTCCAGATCCTGATCATCCCTTCGACCTAGAGGTAGATGTCTCTATCCTTGGGATTGGGGCTGTCCTCAGTCAACAATGAAGGGATCCTCCTGCCATGTTCCTTTTTCTCCAGGAAGTTTTCCCCGGCCGAAAGGAATTGCATGATTGGGGATCGTGAACTCCTGGCAGTGAAATTAATACTGGAAGAATGGTGACACCTCCTAAAGGGAGCCAAGCACTACACTGATTATAAAAATCTGGAGTACCTTTAACAAGCTTAACAACTTAATCCCCAACAGGCTTGTTGGTCCCTTTTCTTCTACCAGTTCGAATCTGAGTACCATTAGCAACCAGCATCCTAAATTGTACCACTGTGTACCATCCTCAAGATAATGGGCAGACAGAGAATTAACCAGGTCCTTAAAACCTTACTCCTATATGTCAATGAGAGACAAGATGACTGGAGCACTGTGCTACCATGGGCTGAGTTCTCATACAACAACCATGTTAGTAGTGCCACCGGCTCTTCCTCGATTTAGGTTGTTTATGGCTAACATCCACGAGTTCCCCTGCTGCTTCCTCTATCGGTGCCTTGCCCAGCGGCCCAGCTTACACCACAAAAATTCCGGGATCTATGGACACAAACTAACCGGTTAATCTCCAAGGCCTCAGCACAGGCCAAGAAAAATGCTGATATCAAATGCAGACTGACCCTTCCAATTCCAACTGGGAGGCCTGGCATGGTTAAGCATGCAGCACCTATGCCTCCACGTTCCTTCTCTCTGACTGGCACCTCACTTTATTGGTCTTTTCCCAGTTTTATTCCAAATTGGACCAGTAATGTGTCAAATTTAACTTCCTGCCACCTTGAGGATACACAATGTAATTGATGTGTCTCTATTGAAGCCACTGGTTCCTTCTTGGCCTCCCAAATCCACAGATGTTTCTTCAGAAGACATGCACTATGAGGTTCAGGATATTAAAGATTCTCGCAGACAATGGAAAATACTCAAATATCTCATTGCATGGAAATGTTACGCACCAGAAGAAATTTTCTGGAAGCCAGCAGTTAATTTCAATGCACCTCTTCTGGTGAAAGAGTTCCACTGTCAATTTCCCTCAAAGCTGGACCTTGTGGAGGGGGCTTAAGAGGGGGGTACTGTTACATTTCACTGCTCACACGGCTCTCCCCAGCAAGCCTTGGCACTCACCCAACGCTGCCGACATGCCAACCTTTCCATCACAGCAAGATGCTGCTGAATGCTTGCTCCACAGCTCAGGACACCACAATTGCAACCAACTCTCAGAGCTCCTTTAGGTGCATGCTAGACTGTGCAATGCTTAATGGGCCCATGGTGGGAAAAGGCCCACGGCACCCACCGATGATATCATTGGCTCAGGACTTTATAGGACTTCCCAGGCCTTCTTTCCCTCACCTCACCAACAGGTCACCTATATCATTGTGTGTAGTGTGACTTCCTGCTTCTTCCTTTGTTTTTGCTCCTTAGCCTGCTTTGTCCCTCCAGCCCAGCCTACATTTCTCCAGCCCAGCCTGGCTGGTCTTATCCAGCCTTGCCTTCCTTCCTGCCCTTCCGTGTCAGTCCTTCTCCTTGTCTCCTCTTGGACTGGCATCTGGATCCGACCCTAGCCTGGTCTTTGACCATTCTTGCCTGCCGCCTGCCACTGATTCTTGCCTGAAAATTGTCCATTCTAGTTTACTGCCTGTCTTTGACCCTAGCGTTACGTCCATGCCATCTCCTGAAGAGACTCTCACCTAAGACCTGCTGGCCACAAAACCCAAGGGCTCAATCTAAGGGGAAAGGGGTTTGTATAGGTGACTCTCCTGATCCATCTCTTCCCAGCGTAGCTCTGCCAGCTGTTGGTGAGGACCTATGGGACTTTTCCAGTAGGCTGCGCCAACCTTACAACAGTACAAGGGTCCACGCATCTTACACCATCATTTCCTGTTCTATTAACACTTGCAACAAGTGGGACCAAAGGAGACTATTGTTCTGAATCAGGTAAACATCCGTGCTTTTTCCTATTCAGCCAGCTAAACTTTCTCTCCAATCAGTCCTTAAGACAAAGATTCTTTAAGTTTGAAATTATTTATTGTACAGGTAAATTCTACTTACAATTGTTGCATTTCAAACGTGAGCTCCTAGGTAAAGATCTTTGGTAACTGCAGACAGGGTAGCAGGAGGGAGAAGGAGGTCTCTTGTGTTGCAGGAGTTAGTTTATGGTAGAGGTAGGAAGCATGAGGGATATGAGGGTGATTTAGTCTTCAGACGAAGGCAGTAAGAGAGAAGGTAAAAAACCCGATCGTTTCAGGGAGTTTTACAGAGCACTGCTGGCTCAGAAGCACAGAAGGGGTGAAATGAACTCTCGTCGAGAGCTGCTAAAGGAAACACCTCCACAAGCTGGGGGCAGGGGGCAAGGTCCAATGACAGCGAGCCTAAGAGCCATGTGACACAGGGGGAGCATGAAGGGCAGTCCCTTGAGCCTATAAGGCACCTAGGAAGACTCAAGTTATATTGAGGGGCATTCAAGCTCTTCCGATAGTGAGGGCAAAGGCTCCTCTTAAAGGCAAGGGCGCACAGACTTTTATCATGGGTTACAAAAGTGTTTCAGTATTAAGAATCCTCAGAAGGAAGGATTGCACTAAACACAGCTAAACTACAATATATACAGATACAAACATGTACCCACTGCTGGGGACAGAACATTCCCCATCTGGTATCACAAGATACCACTATATCAGTTCTTATATCATTATGCAACAGTGCAAAGTTCACTATAACTGGGTCCTTTGACGTTCAGGGACAATCGCGATCATCTCGGTCTCTCAGTCATCCAGGCGATGTCTTCTTCAAAGGGTTTCACCAAGCTGAAACGAGAGACAGACAACAGAAAGAACGAAAGGGTCTCTGAGGTGGACAATGGTCCACGGAGTTCAAGTCTCTTCATGTGGCATGAGGAGCACATCTCATTGATGGGCCTGTAGAAGATCTTGGCTGTCCCTTGGTTCACAGCCTTTACTTCAATATTGCGAATGCGTCCGTCGTTTCCGGGGTAAGTCTTGACGACGAGTCCCAGAGGCCAGCTGTTACATTGGGCTTGACTGTTTTTTTGAGAAGGACGAGGTCACCTTCTCGGATGTTGGGTTTGTTGGATTGCCAATTGCTTCGATACTGGAGAGTCGGCAAGTACTCTTTCTTACAACGACTCCAAAAGGAGTTGGCAAGTTGTTGGACTTGTTTCCATTGATGCTTGTAGAGCTCTTTGCTGTCAAAGTTTAGATGTGGCACAGGAATGCTAATAGTCTTTTGCGTTAAAAGCATGGTTGGAGTTAGGATCAGTGGTGACTCAGGGTCAGATGACACTGGAACTATTGGTCTTGCATTTATGATGGCTACCACTTCTGCCAGAAAGGTGGTTAAGACTTCATGGGTGAGTTGAATTGGCTTGGTTTCCGTTAACATGGCATCAAGAATTTGGCGTGCCATGGCAATCATGTGCTCCCATGATCCTTCCATGTATGAAGAATGGGGTGGATTGAATATCCACATGCATTTCTGATCACAAAAGTACCTTTTAACGGTAGGATAGTCAGTTTTAACAGATGCAATGTTCAGCTCTTTACAGGTTCCTACGAAGTTAGTTCCACAGTCGGAGCGGATCTGAGTGGCTGAACCCCAGAGTTGAGCGTATACATGGAACCTTCTTGTCTGGTTGTAGATGTAGCCCAGTACTACTTTGCTGTCCGTGGAAAGACGGATAGCATCAATTTTCATGTCCATTTCAGCTGTTATTAACTCCACTATTTCCACTGCTAGCACCGCTCCCCACAATTCTAGACGTGGTATGGTGTGGTTAGGCTGTGGTGCTAACTTGGCTTTGCCGAAGATGAAACCCACACACACTATTCCTTCTGTGTCTGTCACTCTCAAAAGGACTACCGCAGCTATGACCTTCACAGATGCGTCAGAGAAAACGCAGATCTCTTTGCAGCTGGGTGTATTAAGTGGTGTTGGGACATAAGTGCATGGTATGTGGAGCTGTTCAAGCACTTTTTAGGAGCTCTTCCATTTTTCCCATTCTGGCTTCATTGCTTGAGGTAGTGGGGTGTCCCACTCGGTAGTACTTGATGATAGTTCTCTTAACAAGGCTCTTCCTTGTATCCTAACTGGAGCCACAAACCCCAGTGGATCATACAGACTGTTGACCATGGACAAAACATCTCAGCGAGTATACGGTTTATCTTGGGTTGAGACTTGGAATGTGAAGATGTTTCTCTTTAGATCCCAACTCAATCCAAGGCTTCGTTGGAGAGGAGGTGTGTCCACTCTCAGGTCCAAGTTCTTTAAGTCTTTGGCATGATCGTCTGAAAGAAATGCTCTCATTACTTCAGAACTATTGGAGGCTATTTTGTGGAGCCTTAGATTGGTGCCTGCCAGCATTGCTTGTGTCGTCCTTATTAAATCGATTGCTTCCTGTGCAGTAGGTAAGGACTTTAGTCCGTCATCTACATAGAAGTTCCTTTCCACAAAGTGTCTGGCATCTGCGCTGTACTCTTTTTCTCCTTCTTGGGCTGTCCTGAGCCCGTACGTGGCTACTACGGGTGATGGACTATTACCAAAGCCGTGCACTCGCATCCGGTATTCCACAATCTTCTTATTGATGTCTTTGTCACGGTACTATAGGAATCTTAGGTAATTTCTGTAGTCTTGGTGAACAACAAAGCAGTAGAACATTTGTTGGATGTTGGCTGTCACAGCGACTGCTTCTGAAACGGATCACTACTCCTAACAAGTTATTGATCATGTCAGGTCCCATGAGAAGCACATTGTTGAGTGAGATTCCACGAAACTGCGCACTGGAATCAAAAACGATCCGGATCTGGCCTGGTTTCTGCTGATGGTATACACCGAAGGTAGGCAAGTATCAACACTCTTCATTATCCCTTAAGGGTGGAGCTAGCTCTGAGTGGCTATTGTCCAACATGTGTTCATGAAGTTAATGAAGTGTTGTTTCATCTTCGGTTTCCTTTCCAGAGTTCTCTGCAGTGACATAAGTCGTGAGAGTGCTTGTTCTCTATTGTTAGGGAATCAGGTTCTGGGTATCTGGAATGGTAGAGGAGCTACCCAGCTATTTGATTCATCTATAAAGAACTCTTTATTCATAATTCTTAAGAATTCTTTGTCTTCTACAGAAAGAGTAGGTTTGTCGTCATCCTTTGTGACTTGAAAACACTGAGTTCCCTAGATGTTCTTCTACATCTGATGGGGAGGTGATCTGACTGGCAGCCGAATTGAGATTCAGCTCCTCGCAGCTTAAGATCTCCTTGGCACTTAGATGGTTAGGACATGGTTCAAATAGAGTAGGACGTCCATTCTCTAAGACACTCGTAACGTATGCATGAACGCTTGCTCTCCTTGTTCGATTCAAGCAGACAGCGCCGACTATCACCCATCCCAAGGCGAGTCAGTAAGCATAGGGAGCGGTTGGTGGGCCATCACATATCTCCAGGACCTTGATCAGTACTGGTGTGTCTCTGCCCAACAACAGCAGGATTTCTGCTTCCGGATCTAGTTGTGGGAACTGATGCATTATGGACTTTAGATAAGGATGGTGCCGAGCGGCTTCTGGCATAGGAATCTCATCTCTGTTGTCAGGCATCTGGTTGCACTCGACGAGCATGGGCAAGTTTGACTTGTTGCTGCCGTCTATCGCCTCTATTACATATCCGCTTACTCTCCTCCCTGTCACTCGGGTAACCCCTAAGCAGGTTTGGAGGTTGTACGGAGAGTAGTGGTCATGGATATCAAACAAGTTAAAGAATTCTGGCCTTGCCAGGGATCTGTTTCTCTGCTCATCTATGATAACATAAGTTTTGACTGCCTTCTCAGGTTGCTCTTTGGGATACACTCTAGCCAAGCATATTTTTGTGCAGGATTTCCCATTGTTATTTCTCCCGCACACTTGTGTGCATTTGGGGATCACTTCAGGTTCTGGCGTTTGTTCTGCCCTTTCCTCCCCACCGTGGTTTGAACTAGGGTGTGAGGTTCCCGAAGGATGAAGTTTTGCTCCCTCAGGGAGCTATCACGTTGGTCACTCCCGCACTCTGAACACTTAATAGCTATTTTACAGTCTTTAGTCATGTGGTTAAATGAAGAACAGCACCGGTAGCAAATTCTGTTCTTTTTTAACAGTTCTTTGCACTCTTTTAAAGGTTTCCCTTTGAATCCTCAACACTTTCTGAGTGGGTGAGGTTTCTTGTGTTTTGGACACTGTCGGTCTGGATCCTCTGCACTATTCATACTGGCAAGTTGATCTGACGTAGGTGCTGCAGGCGACACTTCCAACTGTGCACAGAGATGGGCTTCCTGTTGCTGCTATGCTTATTGGTTGACCCCTTGCTCACTTGGTGGCTGATTCTGCATATTTCATGTGTACCGAATGAGGAGCTAGGGTCGTTCCTATGCCTTGCTAATTCTCGTATGAACTTTGTGAGGACATGGAAAGGTGGGTACTCTTTGTGGTCGTCTTTGTTCTGTGCACCATGAGATGCCCATTTATCTTGTATATCACTTGGCAGTTTGTTTATGATGGTGTTTGTGCCTCATGATGTGTCCAGAAGGTTGAGACCCGGATAAATTAGTTCAGCCTTAGCTGTCTCCTTCTCTTGGAGGAGATCTCCCAATTCTTGTAACTTTCGGTTATCTCTACTGGATATTTCTGGAAAGTTTTCTATTTTCTCAAGTAACGCATTCTCTATGGCGACTGGGCCCCATAATATCACTCAAGTCTCTCCCATACCTCTTTTAGCGCTGTAAAGGAATCACATGGGTAGACGTTTTTTAATCTTTTCACGTATTTGACCGATTCACGTCCCAACCATTTTACCATCAAGTTTATCCCTTCCTTCGGGGTCAATCTCATATCATTCACAGCATCTTGAAAGTCAGATTTCCATGCCCTGTAATTCTCAGGGTGGTCACTGAACTTGTAAAACCCTGCGGTTATGAATTCCCGGCGGGTCATGTACCTTGCTAGGTCTTCTCTTTCTGAAGACTCGTTCTGAAAGGCAGTAGGTCTTGATGGGCAGGCGTCTTGAGGTTGACTGTGCACGTCACCCTTGTACATTGGCTCGGGATGTAGTTGATCAATTGTCCCCTGTTTTGGCACAGAGTACTCAATTGAAGCCCTTCTTGAGTTTAGTTGCCTAGCTCTTTTTCATTCCCAGTCCCCACGGGACGCTGGGATCCATGGTTGCATGGAAGTGTTTTCCTTGGGTCGTGTGCTTGGCGCGTGGGATAACTGCCATGCATCCGTGTGATTTAGAGCCAGTGGATCACTGCCTTGGCGTTTAGTATTCATGGCATTTGCGTTTCAGGTCCGATTTGTTTGGTCAAGGCAGCTATTTGTGAGGGGGAGTGTGTTCTCCCATGATGCGAGGGTTGCTCTGAAGGAGGCGGCATTTTGGCACTGGCGCGAGTTGGAGGGTGAGCTGTGACATACTCAAGCATCCACTGGGTCGTGTCCTGCTAGGCCATGGAGCTGAGTGGGTCCCCCCCACCGCCTTGGTCCAGGGCCTCGTCAAATACCTTAATTTCGGCTTCAAGGGCTGCTGCTTCTCTTTTCTGCCGCAACAAGTCCAAGGTGATATCTAGTTCAGCCTTTCTGAAGGCAGCGGCCTTCTGTTCTTCTTCTATTCTGAGGCCTTCTCTTTTAAGAGCTGCTTCTTGTTCAGCATACTGTACGCGTATTATGGCTGCTTGAGACTCTGCTTTCTTTTGGAGGGCGACTGAGCTGAGTTGAGAACGGTTCGAGTATCTTGACCTGTGTGACCCCGCTGTATACTTAGAGGTGTAAGAGTGCTGAGAATTGACCTCGCTTATTGAATCGCTTGCTTCTGCACTGTTAATGGTATCTATTATCATTCTCTGGCATATTTGGTCTAAATTCTGTTGGCGGCCTTTTTCTTTAAGGCTTTCTGCATTGTTAGTTCGTGTTAAGAACTCGAGATACTCTTCTGTAATGAGCCAATAGGTTTGGGAATGAAGCTGCAGCTGTTCTATATGGTACTTAAGGTCGGTGGGGCTTTCTGAGACCTTCTCCCTTTCCTGCTTGACGTTATATGTCACTCTCTTTCTATCCTGTGTTCATGCCTCTGTCTTCTTGTCTCATATCTCTGCACAGCTTTCTCTGTTAGCTTAGATAATCTCTTCAAAGTATTGCTTTCATCCCTTCCTTCAGCATCTTCCCCTTTTTGCTCTGTGTCATCCCTTAATTAAATAGCTTCAGTTAGCTGTTTCAAGGTGTCTTCGTCTTCCTGTACAGATGCTTCAGCCATCTCAACAGCAAACACTTCTTTCAGCCACAGAGTTAAAGGTAATAAACTTTGAATTGCTTTAGAAGCAGGGGGCAAAGCTAGCTAACACTTCAGGAAAATTTGCCGCCGGGCTTTCTGTTCCCTGTCCCTGGAGTCAGCAGAGATCTGGTATCTATGGCAACCTTCGGCGGCAAACGTGTAACAGAGGGATGGGGGAGGGGCAGAGCAGCTTTCGCAATCACTGTCCTTTCAATGTTGATCCCCAATGCTGTGTGTGCTCGGCGTGTGTGCCCTGTCTGTAGAGTCAGCAGAGATCTGGTCTCTATAGCAACTAATTGCTCTCTGTTTCTAGTCTGCAGGAGCAGTGGCAAAGGGAGGGGGGAGCTGCTTACAGGTGAGAAATTCCTTGCCCGGCAAGAGGGAAGCTTGAATGGGCTTAAAGACTGTCGTTAAGTCCTTTGTCTAGAGTTTGAATTCTGGCGGTGGTTGCATGGAGTTAAAACACTTTCTTTGCAACTCTTTGTATACCTTGCTTACAGCATAGGCTCAATTTACATCTGTGTTTGCTTCTTTAATGCTTTGCAGACTCAGTCAGTTCCGAAAGTATAAATCTTCACAATCTTAAGGTTTTTATATTTGATTCCCTGGCCTCTCACCACAGCTGAAGGTGTGGAAGGCTTATTCAGCTGCAAGGCAGTGCCTTTAACAATCCTTCACCTTTAACGATTTCTACTCAATGCAGACTTCCCTGTCACACTGCTTTGGGGATGAAGTTCCTGTTTCATTGCACTGTATGAAGTTCTTTTAAAAATGCTTTCAGTTCACTGGCTTTTCACATTTTACTATCTTCCTGTTTGATACGGGTTTCTTACTGTTCTAAATCAGGTAAACATCCGTGTTTTTTCCTATTCAGCCAGCTAAACTTTCTCTCCAATCAGTCCTCAAGACAAAGAATCATTAAATTTGAAATTATTTATTGTACAGGTAAATTCTACTTACAATTGTTGCATTTCAAACGTGAGCTCCTAGGTAAAGATCTTTGGTAACTGCAGGCAGGGTAGCAGGAGGGAGAAGGAGGTCTCTTGTGTTGCAGGAGTTAGTTTATGGTAGAGGTAGGAAGCATGAGGGATATGAGGCTTAGTCTTCAGACGAAAGCAGTAAGAGAGAAGGTAAAAAACCAGATCGTTTCAGGGAGTTTTACAAAGCACTGCTGGCTCAGAAGCAATCAAGGGGTGAAATGAACTCTCGTATAGAGCTGCTAAAGGAAATGCCTCCACAAGCTGGGGGCAGGGGGCAAGGTCCAATGGCAGCGAGCCTAAGAACCATGTGACACAGAGGGAGCATGAAGGGCAGTCCCTTGAGCCTATAAGGTACCTAGGAAGACTCAAGTTAGATTGAGGGGCATTCAAGCTCTTCCGATAGTGAGAGAAAGTGGAGGGGGGAGGGAGCTTCTCTTAAGGGCAAAGGCTCCTCTTAAAGGCAAGCGCTCACAGATTTTTATCATGGGTTACAAAAAGTGTTTCAGTATTAAAAATCCTCAGAAGGGAGGACTGCACTAAACACAGTTAAACAACAATATATACAGATACAAACATGTACCCACTGCAGGGGACAGAACAACTATTGCTCAGAGAGCGAAATTGATGTACTTATCATAATTATCTCATTTCTTCCAGCAGATCAGGTTACAGAATAGGAGTCTACAAAAGGCAATGGTATACAAGCTAACAATAAAATGAGAGGGTTATAATAAGCAGGGACAGTAACGTTCAAACTGGCAGGCATATGCACATTTGCGTGCATATGTAAGCCTGCGCACAGGGATGTGGCCGTATATAACATATGCATGCATTATGTGCGCATGTCTTAAAATAGCTTGGCCGTGCACATGCATGCCAAATTTTAAGTGGGCACGCAAATCACGCTTCTACTGTGTAAATCGGGGGATTGCATCAATGCCATTCCTGGTTTTACCAGTTCATCCCCAATTAAGATATAGGTCCTCCAATCCCTCTGGTTAGATAGCCTTCACTGCCCCCAATTAGCCCTGAGCCTTAAAACTCCACAGATCTGCCTGGTTTCTTTAAATTTTAACTTACATGGCATCCATAGCAGAAGTAAAGTTACGTGGTAGGGGACCTCGGCATGCACCAGGTTGTATAAGCCTTTCCATGCACATCCCAGGTTCATGCCCCAAAATGCCCATGCCCCACCCAGACCACGCCTAGACCCCATCCTTTTGAAATCTTTTGAGAATTTACACGCACATCTCAGGTTCACACCCTAAAACGCCCAGACCCCACCCCTTTTTGAAAACGTTTGAGATGTGTGTGCTGCAGCATTTACACATGTATCTGGGTGCTTTTTAAAATACAGTCAGTGTGTGTGAGCCTAACTTATTCATGCAATCCCAACTGATACGCATGTCTGCCTTTTAAAATTCACCTCATAGAGTACAACTGTAAAATGACAACAAACGTAAGAACCGCCATAAAGTTCCACAGTAATATAGAACCAAATCAGTGATCCCAGATAGGGAGGAAAGCAAGGCAGTCGGTACCACTGAAACAAAATATCAGGATTGTAATTAATAGACAGCAACAGGGGAGGGGGAAATATTATATACAGGCTGAAACAGTGCAAGTGGGGCAAAGTTTACCTCAACCAGGAACATTAAGATTGCGAGACAGTAGGCTAGAACAATGTACAGTGAGATCTGAATCTGGGAGAATTTAGAGCAGCAACATAGAGGAGCTAGAGTGGTGAGGAAGACAAACAGTAGAGCCTCAGCTATGGGGCAAAAGCTTCAATAAATAGACAGGATTTTAGTTTTTTCCTGAAGGTGAGGCGGTCAGGCAAAAGGCTGTCAACATATACAGAGTTCCAGAGGGTAGAAACAGATCCAGCAAAGTCCTCATGCCAGAGAGCTGCATTTCCTTGGGGGGCTAATACTACTAGGCAAGTGTGCAACAGTGTGTGCAAAGGACAGGGGAGTATATAAGGTCAGTCAGATATTTAGATAGGGTGGTGCCAGGCCCTTGAGTATCTTGAAAGCCAAGACCAGGATTTTGAAGGTGGTGCACAGGAGGTTGGGAGCCAGTGTAAGTTCTTTAGGAGTGGGGTAACCTGATTGAATTTATTGGCATTGAACAGACTCCATGCTGTAGTGTTTATATGAACTGCAAATGGTGATTTAGCTTTTTTGGCAAACCAATGTGAAGAGAACTGTTCTATTGACTCAACAGCAATGGAGAATACTGCTCAGAGTGTGATTTAACTTCAAACCATTCTCCGTCTTGCTCAGTCATCTAGGCAGGGTCTTGGTAGGGCATACACCTTCCATGTCTTAATAATCATCTTGACTCTGCTCTGATTGATATTCAAGCACTTTAATATGCTTTTATATCCATCCCCAGATCTGTGAGTTTTCACAACTTTGTCCTGAAGTATTTTGTTACAGCTCCTTGGTGCTCATGGTTAGGTCTTTGCTTTGAAATGCACTACCCACTAGAGTGAACCAACAGGAACTGCTGAATTTATATTGTCATAATGTGAATCAGTACATTTTAATACAGGAGGTACCAATTCACTTGGGGCCAGATTTTAAGACGTACGCACGGGCGTTCATTTGTGCACGCAACCCGCGCGCACAAATGTATGCCCGATTTTATAACATGCGGAGGGTATGGACACTTATTGGGCCAAGCTATTCTATGTGAATATTTCTACTTCATGTTCTAAGAAATTTTGGAATATATTTTTCATTTGACAAATATGGAACAGGATGTATGGTTGTATGGAACAAAATACTGTTTTAATGCATTTTACTTTGAAAGGGGGTACAGACTTTCTATAGCTACAATATGTGGAATTTATAACTTCTAGTCAAGAGTTTTCACTCCATATATTGTTGTATATACATCTTGGAAGTGTAATAACCAAATGTACAGTCACATCATGATTGGATAAAAGGCGATACATATAACAATAAAATAGTGGTCATAATTCATCTTTGTGTTTGAGAGATATTTGTATTTTAATGAGTCTTCATATTCTGTTTCCAGAGAAAATGCATGACATCTTCTGAAAGCCCAGGAGTTAGCTTTTCTTTTTCTAATGTGCCAGCTGATATGGAAAAGGGTACGTTCTTGGAGTAATTTGAAAACACTTTACATCCATCCCGGTTTAAAATGAGCTGGGCCATCTGAAGGCTGAGTAGCGTGTATTTATGCCCATTAATCCTTGTCAGGTCTGCCATTTTAGAGGAAAGATGTTGTGAAATTGCCTTGTAACCACTGTCCCCTTCAGAGGGTTTCAGCTGGCAAAACACCTTGTAGAACATATCCAGAGATTTTCTAAGGCTGTTGCCATCTCTGCTGCTATGTTCCTTCTCCCACGTTAAAGAACTCTCATTAAAATTACTCAGACCAGGCGGCTGAAATATACCCTCAGTCAAGAGATGGGGTAAATTAGAGTTATTGAGTTCAGTTTTGCTCGTCAGCTGGTATCCAGGCCAAACAGCAGCTTTATCTGCTGATGCACTTCCTTGAGATTCTGAACTGCTAGCACCTGCAAGAATACAAAGACAATAAAGAAAACTGTTATTAAAATTCAGGAATGCAGAAATAAAAGGATATGAAAGCCTACCGGGGCTAAAGAATTCATTTACTTTACCGCAGACAACAGGCATTGCAGAAACTAAGAACAGTGGCCTGAATAACTAGAATCCTTGCTCCTGTTGAGTCCAGTGATTTCATGATGGAATTCCAAGTCTCTTCATAAACAAAATATTCCCAGGGAATCCCCAGGCCAGCTGGGTACCTTTACACGAGGCTGATCGAATAGATAACTGAGTCACAAACTCACAAGTAGTAACTCCTTGGCGTGTGCACTAGATTTATACAAGGGTTTTATGATGCGGACAATAATTGCTCCTAAGCTTTAAGGAAGTAATTTTCAAGGCTACTGAGGCACATAAAACTGGGTTTTATGCAAGCAAATGGCAATTATAAAATAGCCCGGGGCTTAGTGCACGTAAAAGTAGATGTGTAACCTGAATATGTACATACTTTTATATGAACTGTAGAGAGGTCATCCAGAACATATGCAGATTTACTCATGATAAGTCACACCCTCCGAAGAGATGTTCCTTTACATGAGTTAATATCAGGCCAATTACCCTAGCATTTTCAATGTAAAGTTCTGTACATGTTTGCTAAAGTCTGTGTGCACAAGTTAAATACAGGCTTTAATTTTTCCCACACAGTTATAAATTACCCTCCCTTGTGCTATTTTAAACTAAGACTTTCTCTCATGTTGTGCTTAAAGGGAAATAACTATTTCTATAAATTCCTCTGAGGATCTTTTTTTTTTTTTTTTTAGAAAACATATTTGCCCTGCTTTGCTTACAAAGAGCACATTTCATTTTGCATTGGATAAAATGAGAAAGATGACAATTCAATAAATATTTTTTCTGCTACAAAAGTGCACACAAACACTAATGACTTGACACAAATTCAGTGTTATGTATAGCATTCAACAATGCCAGTATGGCACAACTGTTAATGAAAAAATATAAAAAATATCTATCATTAATGGACGGAGGAAATAGGTTATCACACTGACTACAAGCTCAGGGGCGGATTTTAAGAGCCCTGCTCGCCGGTGAGCCTATTTTACATAGGCTCACCGGCGCGTGCAGACCCCGGGACTCGCGTAAGTCCCGGGGTTCTCCGAGGGGGGCGTGTCGGGGGCAGGCCCGAACCGCGCGGCGTTTAGGGGGCGTGCCGGGAGCGTTTCGGGGGCAGACCCGGAGGCGTGGTTACGGCCCGGGGCGGCCCGGGGGCGTGGCCGCGCCCTCCGGACCCGCCCCCAGGTCGCGTCCCGGCGCGCAGGAGGCCCGCTGACGCCTCCCTCCGGGAGGCGTAAATCCCCTGACAAAGGTAAGGGGGGGGCTTAGACAGGGCCGGGTGGGTGGGTTAGGTAGGGGAAGGGAGGGGAAGGTGAGGGGAGGGCAAAAGGAAGTTCCCTCCGAGGCCGCTCCGATTTCGGAGCGGCCTTGGAGGGAACGGGGGTAGGCTGCGCGGCTCGGCGCACGCCGGCTATACAGAATTGATAGCCTTGCGCGTGCCGATCCAGGATTTTAGTGGATACGCGCGGCTAGCATGTACAACTTTGGTTACCCTGAAAACCAGATGGTGTTTGCAGCCCACAAGGACTGGCGCTGAGGACTCCAGGTCTAAAGCTGAGGTCCTCAAAGTTGATTTTCAAGAACCCTCAGCATGCCTGGTTTTCTGGATTTCCATGATGAAAAGTCAGATATATTTACATACATTTGTCCTAATGATGTTAATTAATATGCATCAGTCGGCTACCTTAGAAACCAGGGAAACTTTAGCCAATGTTTAAAAATAAGGGATATTTACTAGACATTTGTGTTGTATGATTTTCCTCAGAATTTTCCAGAACAAAATAATAGCCTTGATCAGCACACTAAATTTAAACAAATGCTTTTTACATTATTACCTATTGTAATCTATTATTCAATCCATCAAGGGGCAGCCTTGTTTACTCTCTCTACTTTGATGTTATAGTCTTCATAATGATGAAGTTCTAGTATTTAAATTAAAAATAAAAATACATAATTGCACTGCATAGCTCTTAAAAAATGAAGTAAGCCTACTTTCAGTAGGTACAAGCATTTATTTTATCTAAGTGCTGCATAATTTGCCTTTCATGGTAATTATCTATGCAATACTATTACTGTTTTGCATTTCTTTTAAAATGTATGCATTTACTGAAGTATAGTATTTCTATAAAAATAGAAAGTACCTAAGATGTTAGGAAGGGAGGGATATGTTTTCTGGGTAACTGCAGGAGCCTCATAAATTTGGTTAAAATGAATATATTGCAATAAGAGTACATATTAACAGGAATAGCGAATTAAGGGTAAATGAGAAAAGAAAAGCCATTTTTTATCCAGTTTAGTGATACTATTGTTACATCTAAGTAGACTACCTTTTCCCTGAAAGCTATGGTATATAGTCTAACAATAGATCAAAGAAAAAGGCCTATATTATAGAGAATCACAAACTTGACAGATTTAAAATCTTGGAAAAGATGAAATGCGCTCAGGGAGGATAATTGAAATCACTGCGCACAGCGGCTTATACATGTGTATGTGGCTGCTCAAATATTTTATAATACATGCATATGATATGTGGGCATTTTATAAAATACGTGCAATTCCATCACGCAACATACACATATATGCAGGCTTATGCGCGAATACATGCAATGCATTGAAACCACATATATCAATGGAATTTACGTGCAACCTTTACCCACCTATTATAAATATATGTGCGTATATTTTATGCATGAAAATAAATCAGGACTTACTCGCTCAAGTCCCGATTTACATGTGTAAGTCAGCCAATTTTATAACATGAGCGCATTGAGAGAATCAACCAGTTTACCAATTAGTCCTCCTGTTCATCCAGTCCTTCTCCAAGTCATTGAGACCCTCCTGACTCTTCATCCTGAATTCCCTCCCCCCCCATCCATCCAGATCTCCTACCCTGTTGTAAGGTCGATTGAGGGTTTTGAACCCTTGGGCCTGTAGTTCTGCACAGAAAGCTATTTTAACAAGGGAAGTGGAAAAGCAGTAGTTTGTTTTCTCAAGTAATGTAGGTGGAGT
The DNA here is from genome assembly GCF_901001135.1 of Rhinatrema bivittatum. Lineage (NCBI taxonomy): Eukaryota > Metazoa > Chordata > Amphibia > Gymnophiona > Rhinatrematidae > Rhinatrema > Rhinatrema bivittatum. The sequence goes on along the minus strand of NC_042617.1, from coordinate 92,810,789 downwards.
TATACCCACTCAGATAGTTATTGGCTATCAGGTAGATCCACCCTGTTTATTCAATTGTTTTTAAGTGCTAGCCAGCAGGGACTTCTCTGTTGGCACAACGTCTTTTCTAGAGAACTGGGTCTGAGCAGGGTCATGCTAGAACCCACTGAACTATGCTGGATCTCTTCTCTTGGCTGCTCGGTAAGAGAATTCACATTCGCTTGTCTATTTTGTTCTTTGCAGTCTGTGAGTCAGAGGACTTATGTTGTGTATGGACTTTTCTTTTCTTAAACTCCACTGAAAAAGCGTGACTGTTGTGTTGCACTTAAACTAGACCCTGACACCTGTCAGTACTGCACAATAAACACGTTTAATATCACTTACATCAGACAATTAGCAGGAATAAAAATATGCAAGTAAGTTGGAAAATATACACATGTAAGTCTCTTTTAAAACAGTAAATTGCACGCATAATTGTTAGTCCCCACCCTGGAACACCCCTAGACCGCCCCTTTTTTATTCGTGTGTATGTGCACACAAAGGTGAACGTATGTACATATTTATGACTTTTATAAAATATGGAATACACGAGTAGAGGTTACTTAGGTACATATATGCTACATTTTGGGTGTGCAATGTTTAGAAAATTCACCCATAAATGCAATTAAATTATTTTCTTTGGCTGGCTCTCAAGTGTCCTGTTTAGCAGAATGGCTCAGTCCTTGACAAGAGGAGGAACAAGAATGATTATTGCTTCATGGGTCACCTTTGCTGGCACTTAAGGACCACTGGAAGGTTAATTCTCAGAACAGACTTTGTTTTGAACACCTGGTTAACAAGAAGATCTTGTTATGCCTAGCAATCAGTAGAGAAGGTGGATAAAAGAAATTAAAGGAAGGACAAAAAGGCATGTCCCAGATTTGTGGCTCAGAGGTCAATATTCAAAGGGTTTGTCTGGGCAACATTTTGGAGTCACCCGGATAAAGCCTGAGATTTGAATATATCTCCTCACTCTCTGGTTAAATTTTGTTCAGGCAACTCATTTCTCACACAAAATTTAGCCAGGCACACAAAGGAGGTGCTGGGGATGTTCCCAGGATGGGGTTTCTGTTTTTCTGAGCAACACTGATATTCAGCACTACGTAGACAAAGTTAGCCAGGTAACTCCATTACTTTACATTACTATAGGTAAGTAAAGAAAAACAAATAGCAAATCTATCTCATGCATATTCATTGTGGATATCCTGATAACCTGACCTGTTTGCAGCACTCAGGGACTGGAGTTCGCCATCACTGAGCTGGTTAACTCTGATTTTCAGCACTAATTGGCTGTTTACCCACTCAACCCTAACTGCACAAATAGCAGTCCTAAATCTAACCAGTCAAATTTTGGCCAGCTGGATCTAGGTGCATTTTCAGTCAAAAAGCTAATCAGTTAAGATTTGGCTGAAAATTTCCCCTCAAAATTAGCCATTCAGCAGCTTTTTGAAAATTGACCCAATGCCGTTTTACATTAATCCTGGTAAAAAAAAAACATTAAAATGTAGACATACAAAAAGAGAGCTGAAAGCACTGTTTTATAACTTCCCAACTCTAAACAGTCCCAATGAATTGCAAAATAAGCCATCCTAAGCTACACCTAGACAATAGTCACAGACCTAATCACACTCTAACCCTGCTAAAACAAACACAACTTCCATTTCATATATTCTTAATGCAGACTCAGGTTACTATTTATTTTATATGCATTTATTTATATTTATTTATTTTAAAAGCTTTTATATACCGCTATTTGGATATAACCATCATAACGGCACTCATTTCAGCACGTCAAAGCGGATTACATTAAAGTACTGTAGTTACTTCTCTGTCCCCAGAGGGCTCACAATCTAAGGGGTCGATGCAATACAGTGCGCTCAGCTGAGCACACTGTTTAACCCACAGTTGGACGTGGCTTGTGTAGGCGCATCCACAGCCCCTTATGCTATAAGGGGATTAGTGCCTCCACAATGTGCGACTATCACGCCGGAAAACGAATAGTGTTTATCACATGCAAATGCATGTTGATGAGGCTATTAGTAATTCACTGCACATGCAGTAAAAAAAATGTGCATCCAATACACACATTTTTGCGCTCAAAATTAACGCCTGCCCTGAGCGGATTAAATTCAAGTACGTAGTTACTTCTCTGCCCCAGAGGGCTTACAATCTAAGGGGCCATGCAATACAATGTGCTCAGAGATTGTTACGTGTGCCGGCCGCGGCAGACCTGTGGCCCGGCCCCCTCACCCTTCTCAGATGAATCCAGTGCCTGGTTCCTCGTCCCTGGCGGCGGTGGGCAGCCGGCTCCGTCCTCGGGCCTCCCCCGGTGCCTCCGGCTCAGCTACGGATCCCTGTGCTCCTACTCCGTGTCGGGCCTCTCCACGTGGCCTGCGGATAGACGCCGCCGTCCAGCGCTGTGCCCCTCCCTAGGCGCGCACATCACTGTGACTTATGAAGGGCCCACGGCAGGAACTTGGCTGCGGCCCCGGATGATGACATCAATGGAGCTCCGGTACTTAAGACCGGGCTCCGCTTCCTAGGATTGCCTTTGCAACAGGTCGCCATGCTGGTCGGGTATTCGTTGCCTCCTGGTGATCCTCCCTGTGTTCCTGGTTCCTGTTCTTCATTGTCCCCTGTTCCAGTTCTCCTTGCTCCTACGTTCCAGATTTCTTTCTACCTTTGGACTGCCTCCTCGGACACGACCTCTGCTTTGCCCGACCACGCCGTAGACTCTCCCCAAGCCTGTACCTCTGCTTTGCCCGACCACGCCGTAGACTCTCTCCAAGTCCGGACCTCTGCTTTGCCTGACCACACCGTTGACTCTCCCCAAGCCTGTACCTCTGCTTTGCCTGACCACGCCGTTGCCTCTCTCCAAGCCCAGACCTCTGCATTGCCTGAAAATGTCATTGACTCTATCCTTGTCCAGACCTCAACTTGTCTTGCCACTACTTCCTGATTGCCACCGGCCCTGACTCTAGCTTCCCTATGACGCTCCATTAGTCTACATCCTGGACTTGGCCTATTCAGGCTTCAGCCTGTTCTTGCTCAGGCGCCTCCTGTCTGACTCTGTTCCTATTGGTGCCCGGGTCTCTGGGACTCCGCCTCGTCCAGTACAGACTTCTTCTCATCACTGTTGCTGCCTCTGGGCTGACCCTTCGATCCATCCATCAACGACGACATACGGAGGCCCACCTAAGCCCAGCCAGCCCCGGTACCCAAAGGCTCAACTCGCAGGGAACGAGGGCTGGTATTGGTGAAGCACCAGCCGGCCTCTGAACCTTCAGTCCACTCCCCCTGCCAATGGTGGGAACCCATAGGATCCTTCCTACAGGTAGTGTCAATCCCACCTCGGCCCAGGGGTCTAACAAACTGTCACTGGCTAAACAGTGACATCCTAGTACGAGGACATGCATTAGAAAATGTACAGCTTCGCACTAAAAGCTGTGCTTCAGTAGCCATGTTTCAGAATGCATTCATTATTTAGGGGCAGTATTTCCTGTTCTGAATGTCTTGTAAGGAAACCTCCTTAGGGCAAGAAAAACATTCCATTAAAAACAAACTGAATTTTGTAATGTTACTTAAAGTCCAATGAGTATAATCAATTTTTCTGGACTATACAAGAACGTAAATGTATGCTGTAGAAATTAAACACAGAAACAAATGTATTTTGCCATCTATAAAAGCTTATTACAAATGCACTCCTGAGAATTGGACATTATTTTATTTAAAAATTGAAGGGTAGATTTTCAAAGGCCCGCATGCGTGTTGCCATGTACATGTTATAAAATACAGACAAATGTGTGCTGGAGTTTAATATCTGTGCACGCATGTGTGAGCGGGTGGCCTCTCGTGCATGCAAGGTGTGGGATTTTAAAAAACAACGCACAGCGATGAGAGTAGGCCTTTCCCAGTTCCTTCCCAGTCCACTCAAATTACAGAGTGAAATCGGAGGGCACTTCCTTATCCCTCTAACTACCCTTCCTACTTTTCCCACTCTCCTCCCCAACTCCTAAACCCACCCTAACTCCTTTAAATTTTTTTGTTCTACAACTTACCTGCTCTAAGAAGCAGAAGTAAGTTGTACGCGCCAGCCAGCTGTTGGCACATGCTGACCCAGCCGGCTCCCACTACACTCCCCAGGCCGCCCAGACCCTGCCTCAGCCTGCCCCTTTTGAATGGCCTGGCACTTCTGTGCGTACCAGGAGATACACACTGGGCCGGGCTGCTTCTGAAATGCACTCGGCGTGTACAAGGCCGGCCCTGCGCGTATCTCCCGGTATTTGCGTGCACCGGGCTTTGAAAATTCGCCTGTAAAAGTATAACTTTCAAACAACTTTCTGAGGACATATATGGCACTACATAGTTTTACCAAAATATTGTAGAACCCGTGCAAATTATAAAACATGCGTATATTTACCCTACAACATATTCACATATGAATGCTTGCTCATTGAATGCTTAGTGCATTGAATGTGCATACTTTTTCTGCCTATTTTTAAAATATATGCGCGTATATTTTACACATGAAAGAAATGGAACTTGCTCATGTTAACTGCATAAGTCAGTACATTTTAAAACATGCGCATAAATGAAAATTACCAATTTTACCAATCACTCCACCAATTCATTCATTCTTTCTCCAGGTTATCCCGATCCTCCTGGTTTTTCAGCCTGAACTCCCCCCAATTTACCCAGTCCTCCCACCCAGCCAATAGTACACAAACTCATTTAATATCACTTCCGCAAGATAATTAGCAGGCGTTAAATTATGTAGGTTAGTAATTCTACAGGTGTGTCTTTTAAAATGCGTGGAAATGTTGGCCTCTTCCTAGAATGCCGCGAGACCACCCCCTTTTCATGCGTTTATATGTGCGCACAAAAACAAAAATCCTCACGTTTCATGTTTATAATATAGCATGTATGCAAGTAGATGCTACTTTCGCACATATATGCTCATTTTTATGTGCACAATTCACCTCTAAGTGTGTAGAATAAAACCATGTTGAACTGGATTATCATCTTATTTTCAGTAGGTTATGAGGTTGGGGAATGTCACACCATGCATATTCATACAAAATCATTAAATTAAGCAAAGGAAAGAAAAATTAAGCCAATGATAAATAAACTATTATTTAATGGCCTAAATTAACCAGAGTAGTTTTATCTTTAAGGTCAGATGACAATAAATTTGAAATAACTGGAACTGGAAAAAAAAGTCATTCTTTCCATTATTTCTATAAAAATAAGATCACGGAAACTATTGCTTAGCATCTATGAATTTCAAATTGAAGGGAAAAGAAAAACATTAATAAATGCCAAGAATGATATCCCATATAAAAACAACTGATTGCCAAGAGACTGAAATGCAATTCCTTTAAAAATGGCAAAGTCACTCTTTGGCTACCAACTAGATGCCATCACAACATAGGTTACAAGCTCATTTAACTTTTCTTCCTTTTTTAAAACTGTATTTACTAACAGCCTACACTTTTAAGGACACATATTTTACCACTGACATTTTGTACACAGCTGGATGTAATATGCTTGAACTTTCCCCCTTTCCATCCCCCATCGCTACGGGGGGTCCCTTTGCCTATATGAAGACTCTTCAGAACTATGCTTCAGCCAGAAGACTGCCAAAACACATTTCTCCTACCTATGCATCAGGTTCTGTTACAGTCGGGTAGGCCTGCTCCTCATTTTCATATGTTGACTCAGCTCTGTTCTACCGTCAGCTGTAGAGTTATTTAGCAAATAAATAAATATTTCCTCCCACAGAAAGTAATGGGAACTAAGCAAGGCAAAAAGGAGGCTGGTTGGAATGACTCCTGTTCTGATCTAGGTAAATATATTTGAGGTAGATTTCTCAGGGAGAAAAGTCATTTATCTAGGTGGGTGAACAGCCATTTGTGGGCATGACTGGCGGCAAAGCGGAGTTCAATAATGAAAATTTTATGTAGGCACTGCCTCCTGGGCACCTCTTCTGAATAACATTTCTAGAATTCGAACACACACTGATTAGTGCTGAATTATAACAGTAGCAATATAGAAAAATACAGCATTTAGCTACTATTTGCCTCCTAGAGACCAAAATCACCACTGGTGAATTGATCCCTAAAAGAATGGCCTCATTATAAAGGTGTCACTGAGAAATTACTACTTACCTGATAATTTCCTTTTCTTTAGGATGGTCAGATGAATCCAGAACAAGTAGGTTATGCACTTCTACCAGCAAATAGAGATGGTGCAAACTGACATCACAGCATATATATACCCCTGCAGTGACATCAGCCTACCAGTATTTTCTTCAAAAGCAACTGTGGACAGACTAGCAAAAAACTTGATTAAAAACAGATAACCATTTCAATACTCAGCCAACAGGCATCACTGAGCTCAGAGAACAATGTAATAACACTAGTTTAAGGACTGGAGTAACACAACCAGTAATCCCTGTAACACGTGAGCACACAGGAGGATTAATACGCAATCATTCGGCAGCCAAGGGAGGGAAACTGGATTCATCTGACTGTCCTAAAGAAAAGGAAATTATCAGGTAAGTAGTAATTTCTCATTTCTTAGCTTCCAGTCAGATGAATCCAGAATAAGTGGGATATACCCAAGCTACTCCTGAATAGGGCAGGAGGCTGCCCACGGTCCAGTCAAAACTACACGCACAAAGGCTGTGTCCTCTAGGGCCTGAACATTCAGATGATAATACCTGGAAAAGGTGCGCAAGGAAGACCATGTCGCAGCTCGGCAAAATGTCGAGGGCAGACAGCAATCTAACTTCTGCCCATGATACTGCCTGAGACCTAGTGGAATAAGCCCTAACCTGCATCCATGTATGCAGCCGTGACTATCTCCTTAAATCAGTGAGCTATTGTAGCCCATGAGGTGGTTCTCCCTGTCTAGTACCACCATGAAGGACAAACAGGCGATCCGACTTCTGCAAAGGCTCAATAATCTCTAGATACCTGACAATACGTCTCTTGACAACCAAGGGTCGCAACAGACGATACACCTCTATATCTCTCTCTCTGTCCAGAGATGGCAGGGAGATGGACTGATTCAAGTGAAACTCGATGACCACATTCAGTAAAAAGGAAGGAGCAGTACGCAGCTGTACTGCCCCTGGAGTCATCTGGAGAAATGGCTCCTGGCAAGCCAAGTCCTGCAATTTGGAAACCCTATGTACAGACCAATACTTAAACAAGGCGATCTGGATGCAACAAATTAAAAAAATTACAGACCAATCTCAATTTTGCCATTCATAGCAAAATTAATAGAGAAAGTGGTAAACAAACAATTAATAGAGCATCTTGAATATAATAACATTTTATTCCCTACACAACATGGTTTTAGAAAAAATCATAATACTGAGTCACTATTGTTATCATTGAATGATACTTTATTAAGGGGTTTTGACAGTGGAACAAGGTATATATTGGTACTTCTGGACTTATCGGCGGCCTTTGATACGGTCGATCACGAATTATTGTTAACAAGACTTTCAGAAATTGGCTTAGTCGATGTAACTTTAAAATGGTTTAGGTCTTTTTTAGAAAACAGGTCATTTGCAGTCAAAATAAAAGATGATTTTTCTGAAACTATTAAATTGACGACAGGTGTTCCCCAGGGCTCAGCATTATCAGCCACATTGTTTAATGTTTATTTACTCCCCCTGTGCCATATGTTAACGGGCCTTAATCTAATTTATTTTGTGTACGCTGACGATATTCAGATTTTGTTTCCTATTGAGAAAGATGTCGACGAGACTTGCAAATTGATAAAAATGTACTTAGAAATAATTAGACAAGTCTTAACACAATTGAAATTAATTTTGAATTTAGAGAAAACTGTTTTTATCATTTTAGAGAGGAAAAGGAGAAATGATGAAATAAAGCCAAGCTTAAATAACGATAATAAGATTGAAATAGTAAACATTACAAGAAATTTGGGTTTTTATGTCGACACAGAATTTAATGGGCAAGCACATATCGCGAAGAAAGTGAGGGAAGGTTATTGTAAATTAATGGTGTTGAAACGTCTTAAACCTTTGCTTTCCCAAGAAAATTTTAGAACAGTATTGCAGGCACTGATATTTACGGGACTAGACTACTGCAACGCAATGTTGCTGGGTTTGCCAAAAAGTACTTTACGGCCTTTGCAGATTTTACAAAATACTGCTGCATGTATATTAACAAATACTAGAAAGAGGGACCACATTACTCCAATTTTGAAAGAATTATATTGGCTCCCGATTGAACAGAGGATAATCTTTAAAGTTTTATGTATCATTCATAAGATTCTGTATGGAGAAAGGACAGACTGGCTGAACGCAGCAATAAGATTACACATACCACAACGTAATTTGAGATCATCAAACAAAGGTCTCCTCGTGATCCCGAACATTAAATCTGCCCATTTATGTGAAGTCAGGGAGCGAGCGCTATCAATTGCGGGCCCCAAATACTGGAATGAAATGCCCACCAACCTGAGACTACAGCAAGACAAGAAGAAATTTAGGAAAGATCTGAAAACATGGTTATTCCAGCGAGCATTTGATGTGGAATAAAGGGTAGTGTTCCCATGTAAGCAAGTGGAATCTCTTTAAGGGCATCACCTTTTTATCTTATTTATTCTACCTTTTAATCTGTCTTAACCTTATCTGTAAGTTATAATTTTATACTCTTGGGATTTTAATTCGTATTTAGATGGCAATTTTTAGAAGTTTTAATTAATTAATTACTGTTTTTTAGTGAATTTTATATTTATGAGAAATTGTAATTTTCTTCCTTTCTCTCTATGTTAATTTGATGTATAGATTGTGAACCGTAGAGATGGACTTTGTCTAATCAACGGTATATAAAAACTGTTTAAATAAAAAATAAATAAATAAATACATTGAAATAAGGAAAACAATTTTCAAGGTCAGCAACTGCAAGAGTATGTAGCGGTCTAAACAAAGAGCCTGCCAAAAGCTCCAAAACCAAATTAAGGCTCCATAGGGGCATAAGAAACCGCAAGGGAGGCCAAAGATGTTTCACTTCTTTCAGAAAACGGGCCACATCAGGATGAGCCTGAAACAGGCGAAAGCCCCTACTTGACATTTAAGGAATTAAGGGGCCGATGCAATACAGTGCGCTCACCCGCTGTCAGATGCGGGTTAAATAGGCGCTAATCCACCCCGTAATGCAATAGGGGGATTAGCACCTATTTAATGCGCGTCCGATGCGGAGTGAATGAGTTGGCGCTAATCACATGCAAATGCATGTGAATGGGGCTATTACTCATTCACTCTGCATTCAAAAAAATAAATGTGCATCTCAGGCGCACATTTATCGCTCAGATATTAACGCCTGCCTGGAGCAGGCATTAATAGCTGAGCGCATGTAGAAGAAGTACAGAAAAGCAGAAAAAACTGCTTTTCAGTACTTCTTCAATAAAAAAAAAATACCTCGGCAGACCGCAGAGTTATGAAGACCAAAGCCGGTAAACTCAGCGTCGGTCTTCATAACCGGCAGCCACCACGGGGTCGTGTTAGCAAAGAGGCGTGACACCATACATGCGCTAAGAAAGCGGGCGCTGAAAAGTTAGCGCCCGCTTTCCGCAGAATTTATTGCATCGGCCCCTAACAGCCAAGCCTAAATTCAAGCCATCCTGCAAAAATTCCTAAATGAGCGGAATGTTGACCAAGGAAGAAAGAGTATCTCGATCCTCACATCAAACCTCAAACACTCTCCAAACCCACACATAGGCCAAGGAAGTGGAGAACATTTTAAGTCTTAGCAAGGTGGAAATCACTGCCACATAGTCTCAGCAATCAAGCCCTTTCAAGGGCCATACTGTAAGACAAAATAGAATTGATCTTTGTGAAGAACAGGTCTCTGTTGCAACGGGTTCCTGTGCACTGGAAGTCGAAGAGGCAAATCCACCAGGAGCCTCAGCAGAACTGCATACCACGGTCTCCTGGGCCAATCTGGAGTGCCCAAGAGCACCATCCCTCTGTGGCGTTCGATCCTTTGAATCAATATACCCAACATGCGCCATGGAGGAAAGGCATACAGCAACTTGTCTTCCAGCCACTCCTGCATTAGGACATCGATTCCCAATGACTTCGGATTTCTTCTGCTGTTGAAGAATTGAACTTTCACATTGTGCAAGGTCTCCAACAGGTCTAGGAACAGAAGACTATATTGATTCTGAATGAGCTGAAATGCCTCGTCTGACAACGCCCACTCTCTTGGGTCCAGACTCTCCCTGCTGAGAAAATCTCCTCTTACGTTGTCTTTGCCTGCAATGTGCAAAGTTGAGATCATCTGGAAATTCACCTCTGCCCATTCCATAAGTTGATCTATTTCCTGCGACACTTGTTGGCTCTTGGTACCTCCCTGCCAATTGATGTAAGCCACTGTCGTTGCATTGTCCAACATTATTCAGACTGATCAACCCTGCAGCCTGCCGCCAAACTGTAAACATGCCAACTGGACTGCCCTGGCTTCCAGCCGATTGATGTTCCAGAGAGAATCTTCCGCACTCTAGAGCCCTTGCGCTGTCAGCTCCTGACAATGAGCTCCCCAACCAAGGAGACTTGCATCCATCATCAGTACTAGCCAGTCCAATGGAAATAGAGAAACGCCCTTCTGTAGATGATCTGCCTGCAGCCACCACTGCAGTTGGGAGGAGACCTCCATCAGCAGGTGGAGCCAAATTGAATGTTCCTGAGAATGCGGATTCCATCAAGAAAGCATGGAGCACTGAAAAGGACGCATATGCGCCCTCGCCCATGGTACCACTTCCAGAGTCGCCGCCATTAAGCCAAGGACCCTTCAGGTAAGATCATATGGTCAGGCGCAGAGTGCTCAACAACAGACAGAGTTGAGCTAGCAACTTCTGAATCTGAGCTTCCAGCAGGAACACCTTGCCCTGCTTAGTGTCGAATTGAATCACAGGTATTCCAGCGACTGAATAGGCTGAAGACTACTCTTGGCAAGGTTCACCACCCAGCCAAGCTCCTGCAACAGGGAAATCATCTTGCGAGTCACCAGGCAGCTCTCTTCCACCGACTTGGCATGAATCAGCCAGTCGTCCATATACGGGTGTACTAGGATTCCATCCTTTTTCAACTCTGCCGCAACTACCACCATTACCTTGGAAAAGATTCTGGGAGCTGTGACCAGACCAAAGGGTAGTGTCTGAAACTGAAAGTGGCATCACAGAACTGTGAAGCATTGATGTTCAAGTTGGATGGGAATGTGGAGATACCCCTCGGACAAATCCAGAAAGTTCAGAAATTCCTCCAACTGCACGGCCATTATCACAGAGCACAATGTTACCTTGTGAAATTGTTTCACTCGCAGATGATGGCTGATGCAGGACGAATTAGCCATGATCTGTGGGTGATATCACCTAGCGGCACAGAATGGGCTCTTCTCTCCAAACTAGTAGAGATTTTGCTTCTACTGAGCACATGCAGGATTTTCCATGCAGACGTTGCTTTAATGCCTCCTGCTAATTTAAGCAAAGTCTCCTCTCCAGAGGTAGGAAGGTAGCTCATGGCCAAATCATCCTGCTATCTACAGAAAACACCAGTTACTGTAAGCAAACTTGCCTTTTTTTTGTCAATTAAAAGGCTAAATTAGACATGATCTGTGGGGAGTCCCAAGCTTAGAATTGTAGCAGAGCATCTTTATAATAAGCAGCCTGGAACACCCCCTCCCCTCCATGAAGAGGAAACGAATGCAGAAAAACCTGAGATAGCACTGCCTTTCAGATGCAGCTTGATTGTCCAGGCAGTTGCGAGATGTGAAGGTATGTACCAAAGACCAAGTGGCAGCTTTGCATATATCTTCCAAGGGAACTTTTCAGACGTGAGCGATAGCAGATGCCATAACACATACGAAGTTGCCATACTGGGTCAGACAGAGGGTCTATCAAGCTCAGCATTCTGTTTCAAACAGCGGCCAATGCAGGATGCAAGTGCCTGGCAAGTACCCAAACATTAAATATAATCTATGCTATTAATGTCAGAAATAAGGATTGGCTATTCCTTAAATCAATTTGACTAATTGCAGTTTATGGACTTCTCCAGGAACTTGTCTAAACATTTTTTAACCAAGCTAAGCTAACTTCCTTAACCATATCCTCTGGCAACGAATTCCAGAGCTTAATTGAGTATTGAGTGAAAAAGAATTTTCTCTGATTTCTTTTAAATGTGCTACTTGCTATTACCATAGCCTAGAGCTAGTGAGCTTTTACCAAGCTTTCTAGATTCAGTCCAGCCGCCACATGACAATGGTGGACAAAGTTCATTATGCATTTAGACATTCTTTTCGCCATTGCAGTCCTCATTCGATTGGGATCATAAGATACAAAGAGTTGTGATGACTGACAATGGGGTTGCATTCTTTGCTTGTAATATGTGATTATCCATTTACAATCCAGATTGTGCAGTATTTTTCCCCCTTATTCCTGGGGGGGGCACCGCGGGAATCAATGGCTCCCCTGGCATCAAGGGGAGCCAGAGGCTGCTGGGTCCCAGTAAGGATTCGGGGAACAGAGGCCTCGGGAATATGGCCCCAGCCGCATCTTCCTCTGAGGAGGACCTGATGATTGGGATTCCTTCGGTGTGGGGCATTGGTGGCTGTTGGGGGACTGAAAGTCCCTCGGGCACTGATTGCATGGTTGGGCACCTAAAAGGACGTCCAGACGCTCCAGCAGGGGTGCTAGAACTGACAGCAGAGGCTCGGGCACCGGCATGGGGGCCAGTGGCGTGGGCGGTTCGACGATCTGAACCGCCCCTGATCACCTCGGTCTGAACCTTGCGGCCCCACTCCTCCTGAAAGTCTGGTGAGGCCAGGACTGAGGGAAGGGGACAAGGCATCACTGGCTCTTCCTCGGGTCTCCAAGTTAGCACGGTGCACGGCACTGAAGTGCAGTTGGAAGATAACACTTAAGTACCTTATATTGAGAATAGCAGCTGCTGTTTGGATTATTTTCTGTTTTCGCCCTCCAGCAACCAAAAAGAGTTTGGGTAAATCAAGCCCTTCAAGACTAATGTATAAAAAGTGAAGGCATCTTCTACAGCAGCTCTAATGATACAGTTTATCTTTGGCATAGAGATCAAAGACTAGTCGGGTACAATACAAACAAACTAGTAATTCTGTTCTTTTTATTTGAAAAATCGATTTCTGATTTTCTATTTTCTAGTGGCAAGTGCATAAGCAGCTTTTTTTTTTTTTTTTTTTTTACTTTGCCTATAGAAGTTCAAATATTGGAAAAAATATTATGAAAGAACCAGACGTTCTCTATGTACAACCAAGATTTTAATCTGTGGGCAACTTCTTCCCAAATCAAAGAAGAAGCCTTGGTTATTAAAGGAAAGTAGAAAATCAAAGTTATTAAAAAAAACAGTTGCCAAGGAGACATTAGGAACAGTTAACAATAGATAATGAAATTTCAAAATCAAACAATTAAAATCAAATCTTATAGGATGTGATAAAAGAAACCTTAATATTTTCTTTTGCAAACGCCATACCATTTTGCCTATCTCTAACTTTAATATACAGTATCTTCTCTCTACAAAGTAATAAAAGGTAGATATTCTTTATCAAGATCTACTATCTTTCTTTTCTATTTTTAGTGTTCATTTCATCTGTCTATACAGGTTCTACATATCTCTTCTTCCTTTGTTATCATTTTTGTCCATACCAATTTCGGGGCTGAATATTTATGCATTCATCCCAGGTTGGGGACTGGCAACCCCCAGCATTCATGCTGCGTAATAATATGAGACTACCTTCCCACTGGCATACCATGCTCTCAGATGTGTCGGCACAGCAATGATTTACAAACTTTGAAAGCAGGCTTGGCTAATCTTGTGTTACATGAGATTTATCGTAGCATGCCCACGAGTTCTGAAAACCACTTTGTTGCCAGAATTTGAGAGTTATCGGCATGCCAGGAGAGGTGAAAGTGGAGGAATTTTACAGCTCAAATTTGCATCTGAATAAGGGCCCTTCTATTGTCTCCGCGACATGTTTCCTATGCTCAATTTGAACAGATAGTTTAACTTGGTCTTTACCCACAAACAGAGAAGGCTGCTTCTTCAACTCAAAACTTTAACAACAGGCAAGTCCTTCAAAACTATTCACATGTGCTCATATATGCATGTATATGGGCACATAGTAATTTATTACTGTATTTTATAACTTGCGTGTAAATATGTGCAGGTTATAAAATATGAGTACATATATGCATGTGTACATGTTTGTGATTATAAAAACCATGAGCTGTGCAAGTTCAGACTTATCCGGAAAAGTAGTGGCAATTTTCCTGATAAGTTCCGATTTATGTGGCTAAGTAGCGGCACTTAGCCAGATAAGTCTGGAAAACGCTATTTGCCCGCCTAATTTAGCACATTTTGGACTTATTTGGGTACGTAAGCTGGAAAAGGAAGGAAAAACATGCACTATTTGTCTAGTTAAGTTCAATTTTGTCCATCTAAGTAGCAGCTGAATAAACTCATATATTTGTACTTCAAATTTAAAGGGGATACACAAATAGCTGTTACATTATTTAGTTGCATTTACCCCCCCCCCCCCTTAGGTTGGCTTTTAAACACGCAAGTCAGGGAATTTTATAACATGCGTGCAGCAATGAAATTATCAGTTTTACCAATTAGTCTATCAGTTCACCCAGTCCATCTGCAGCTTGTGAAGACCCTCCTGGCTATTCAACCTGAAGTCCCCCCATTTCACTCAGACCCCCACCCAATCATTTTTTTCACTTTTGGGATGATTACAATCACTTACACCAGATATTGATCTGGAGTAAATATATGCGAGTAAAGACATATGTGTGTCACTTTGGCAGGTTGTAAAATACCAACTTATGCGCATAAATGTTGGCCCTTTCCTGGAACACCCCTAGCCTGTCCCTTTTTTACACATGCAAATTTACTCATGATCCCCGATATGGACCTCGCTAAAAAACAACATCTTGATCCATCTGATTTGGTGAATTACAGGCCGATCTTTTGTTTCCAAAGTTTTAGAAGAAATTGTAACTAAACAATTGACTACCTCTCTGGAGGATCACCAAGAGTTAGAATGGGCTCAGTATAGATTTAGAAACAGTTAAGCACCAAAATTTTACTACTGTCCCTAGTTGAGACACTGAGGAGAGGTACGGATGCAGGGAAGAGATATATTCTGGCTTCTCTTGTCTGCTCCTTTATTTTGTATTCTGTATTTGGTGAGGCTCTGTCTCTGCTCTGTGTGTGTGACTATGATGAGAAATTCGCTAGCATAGGGATCTATAGCAATCGGGTTTGTTTTGTTTCCTCAGTGGGTGGTGTATTGGTATTCTAGGACCCAGTATAATATTTACCCTTGCTTTTTCACAGGTAGGGTTATTGTTGTTTGAGTCCTTGGTGTTATTACTGTTATGTTACGATGGGATTGCAGTATAGATTTTGAGTGTCTTTTTTGCGGGGTTTTATTTTAGTTCACAATGTGCCTGGCAGTGGAAGGTGTTTGTGCTGCTGTTACTGTGATGTGACACCAGCATTTGAAAATATCTTTTAGTATGATGAGCTGTAAGGGAAACATTCAAGCTCCATTGTTTGGGGGAATTTCAGTGGATGCACAGAGTTACAGAACTGGAGGTGCAGGATTTATATTGACATTCTGTCCCTTCCTATAAATTCCAGACTTCACTCTCATAGCGATATATAATTAGTTGAATGAGGCTATCAATAATTTTATAGTGTGAAACTGGCCAGCTTTTTAAAATTACGCAGAAGACCCTTTGGACTTTATTAACACCAAATATTCAAAAGCTGTGTTCATCCCATCAAGCTCATATATCTCATTAAAGAGGTAAATTGAATAACACAATAACTTTGTTTTATTATTGTTATTCATAAATTATAACAATAATATTAATCTTGGAATATTATATATTTTTAATATAAATTAAAGGTTTGCACAAGATAGGTTGTGTCGTGAAACATTTTATTATGTATATATTTAAGGAAACATACGTAAATTGTCGAAATACATTTCGTTCGTTTAACCTTTAACCTCTGGTTTGCTAGTAGACTGAATTACTGTGTCCCGAAATTATGTTTGTCTAAAAAGTGTGTCACCAACATGAAAAGTTTGGAAAGCTCTGATATAGGGGCTGATGCAATACAGTGCGCTCAGCCGAGCTCACTAGCCGCAGTTGGACATGGGATAAATAGGCGCTAATCCAACCCCTAATAGGGGAATTAGCACCTATTTAACACGCGTCCCATGCGGAGTGAATGAGATAGCACTCATCACATGCAAATGCATGTGAATGAGCCTATTACTCATTCACTCCGCATGCAAAAAGATAAATGTGCGTCTTAGATGCACATTTATCGCTCAGCTATTAACAACTGCCTGGAGCAGGCGTAAATAGCTGAGCACAGGTAAAAGAAGCATAGAAAAGCAGAAAAATTGCTTTTCTGTACTTCTTTTTTTAAAGTTAAAAATAAATAAATAAATAACTCGGCAGGCCACCGAGTTATGAAGACCGACACCGGTAAACTCTGCCTCAGTTTTCATAACCGGCCTATCTGCCAGTAATGAAAACGGCCGCTGAGCTTCACCTTTACCAGTTTACCGGCGTCTGTCTTCATAACCGGCAGCCGCGGCGGGTCGCATTAGCAAGGAGGCGCTAAGGTCGCACAAGCGACCCTAGCACCTCCTTCCTATCCCTTGCGGGCACTATGCGTGCGTTAAGAAAGCGGGTGCTGAAAAGTCAGTGCCCGCTTTCCGCGAACATTATTGCATTGGTCCCATGGAATGGGAGCTGGGTGTTGGATTTAGTGTTGTTCTTGAAAAATCAAAGAGGAGGTTGCCAGAGCTTGAAGTTGCCTACTAGCTGAGTGATAGAGGCCAACACTTTAACAGATTCTGAGCTCATTTAAGACGGATATGGAGGATGGTAACGGGAAAGGGGTGGGAGCTGGTGTTGGGTTACATAGGTGGATTTACATCTCATCTATCCCAATAAAACCTTGCTGGGCAAACTAAATAGATCATTTTAGTCTTTATCTGCCATCATTCACTATGTTACCCCAAAAGGAAGAGTCTTGGCTGGCAGCTCCCATTTGGACTTTTTCTCCCATCTTTTTTTTTTTTTTTTCAATTATCTTTTATTAGGAACACCCAAACAGGAAAATGTAACCATAATGAACAACAAAACAATAACCAGGGGCGAAGTTCCATAATTTCTCCCATCTTTTATTATGTTACTGTGTTAAACTAAGTGCATCACTACACAGGCAGGCTCAGAACATGAAAAATGAATGTGCCAAACAATATGCAGATGAAGTCCTTTCATACAAGCTCATCAGTTATTTCTGTTTTAGAGAAAGAATGAAAAGATCTAATTCTGATAATGACTGCATAATTAGCATGCAAAACTACCCTATACATTCAAAAATAAAGAAAAATGGAAAAGCTTTTGATGTTTTGAGAACTGACATAGCTACTATTCTTGCCAACACTGAGATCCTCTTTCACCTGGTAGAGATTTATGGCATTAAAGAAACTAAAGCTTTCTACTTTCAGTACAATTCATGGTAGGGAGCATCAGAAAATGTAGATAAAACTAAGTTTACTAATCGCTCAAAATGTGCTCATGATATGTATTTCATGGGCACTAAAATCTGAAGAGTGGCACTGCCCTTGTGGAGAAATAATTAGAGGGCCATTTTCAAAGCCATGCACTCAGATAAACAGCTGTTTACCCAGGTAAAATGGCCTGTCTGAAAATTGCCTTCAACAATCCAGCCAGGACATGGATTCCACGACATGTGCTTTTAAAAAGTCGTATTGCAAGCAGGAATTCACGAGCACCTGGTTAGGTTGCAACTGGAAAACAATACATGTTGATTTGGTTTAGAAAATTATGCATGCTTTGCACCCATTCTGCCACCTGCAGAAAGAGCAGGTGCAAATGTATGCAGGTATTTTATATCCGTGCACAGTGGAGGACATTTTTTTATTTGAAATTAACCACAAGTTTCACAAATATGCTTTCCTTTGGCACAGGCTTTCTGAAATTTGCCCTCTTAATAGTTAATTAACTATATTATGAAACTGTGGGTGAGAGTATTTTCATTCTTTTATTACATGTTTTATAATAGTTTAAAAGTGGAAGTACCAGCTGCATAAAATTTATATATTTGGTACCTTTCTATGGTAGAAGTTGTAAACAGCAGGGATTTTTTTCTCTGCTCAGTATTTTTTTTTTTATTTTGTTTTTAAGCCTTGAGATTGGTATGCTCACAGCTTCCTTCTGCTGATGTCGAGATTTATCCCAAAATGCACCTCTCTCAGGGACATCAGAGTTAGGTAGGTATAGTTAACATTAAAACTTCATAAAATAAGCTAAATACTATGGTTTATCTAAATTAAGCCGGGGAGATGCAGTTTTCCCAAACAGTTTCAGCTCAATTTAAAAAAAAACTTTCCTCTGCTGGGCCATGTTCCAGAATGTAATTAAAGTTAACTAAAATAATCTTCCTATTTTAGGGAGGGCAGAATCTAGCAACCATATTGATCCTGGAGAAAATTGTATTGTTGGCAGACTGATATCTTTTTAAAGGATTAACATAAGAATCAGAGGCATTGCTAGGTACTTAAGAGATCTGGGGCATGGGTTCATAGCAGTGGCGTAGCCAGAATTGATTTTTTGGGTGGGCGCAAGGTTAACATGGGTGGGCACAAGGCATGCAGGTCTACTAGTTGTTTTCTTACTGATAAATAATGCCATATACTGCACCCTAGAATGGCTTTCTAAGTAGTTTGCAACAGCCATTATGTGTCATGTATGAAACTTTAAAATAATTTACTTCAATTATAGAAAACAATCAAAGCCAATCATATAATAAAACAAAAATTAATGTATTCTTTCACGAACCATCTTTGCAGAAACCCAGAAATCTTCATAAATACAATAAAATATAATTAATCATCAGAACAGGTGCAGCGCAGAGCTAGGGCAATTCACATTACAAGTAACATGAAAAAAAAATTCAAATTCTGGTGACATCTCAGCAGAAAATAACCCTCCACAGCTATTTTGTGAAGTAACAAACTCTTGCAAAGAAAGAGGCATCTGGAACCTTGCCATACAGTCACAGCACTGACTCTCAGGATTCAAACAGCAACCTTATGAAAAAGCAGCAATCAAATACTACACCAGGCCCTAGAACATTAATACATCACCTACTAGAATAACAGAACAAGATGGACTACTACTACAGAGAAACTATATGCTAGAAATACTGCATTTCCGTCACACACACACAGGCAAAACTGAGACTGACCCTTACCTAATATAGAAATAAGAGACTATAAATTAGGAACAGAAACATGCAGATAAAGCCAAAATAGAAAGCCCGAGAAACTAAAATGTCTTAACAGTGGAATACTTAAAAAAGAGCAAAATACAAAAATATAAGAATGCACATTCCCAAAGATGACATATTTAAATTGCTAACATATCTCTCTCTCTCTCTCTCTTTATTTATTTACTTACTTTTTTACCTTTGTTGTCTGATCTTTGTATTTTTCTAATCAGTTGGTCCTGGTCTCTTTTTCCCATTTTTTCCCTTGTCGCTCATTTCCTAATTCCTCTTCAGTGTCTTTTCTACCACTGTCTTCTTCCCTTCCACACACACACATATATACATACATGCTTTCTCTCACAGACTCCCTCACACACTCAGGCTCTCACTCTTGTATGCTCTTCCCCGCCCCAAGCTCACATTCTCTGCAGACATACATACAAGCTCTCACTTTCTCACCCCTCCTCAGACTTATATTCTTATGCACACACAGTCGCACATCCAGGCACCCATTCTCATCCACACACACAAACTCATGCTCCCATTCTCACCTACATATACACGTATTCAAGCTCCCATTCTCACCCACACATACACATATTTAAGGTCCCATTCTCACCCACACATACACACATTCAAGCACTCATTCTTACCCACATATTCAAGCTTCCATTCTCACCCACACACACAAACCCAGGCTCCCATTCTCACCCATATATACACACATTCAAGCTTCCATCCTCACCCACATAATTCAAGCTTCCATTCTCACCCAAACTACATTTGTCTGAGTTTTCATTTTGGTTTAACGCTTTGTTACGGACATATAATCCTGTCCGAACTTTGAGATCTTCCCAACTTAACATGTTAGCCATTCCCTCAGTTCGTCAAGCTCGACTACTTTGTACTAGGGAAACATCTTTTTCTATAGTAGCACCCACCGTATGGAATCTTTTTCCAGTTGACCTGAAATCTCTTGATGACATTAAAAAATTCAAAACAGCTTTGAAGGAACATCTGCTTCATCTTGCATTTAAATGGTAAATAAACAGTATGAATATCATCATTCTGTTTTTACTGTAAAAATGATGTACTAACATTGTGATTTTAATGGTAAAATTGCAGAGTTGTTTTAATATCATATGCACCAATAATATCTGGTATTATTGTTTTGGTTTCTGTGAAACTAACATTTTGTTTTCACTGTATGTTTTTTGCTTTAATATGTATGTATTTTTGTATATCGCCTAGGCCTTTTTAAGTGTTAGGCGATTAATAAATTTTAATAAATACAAAAATACCCACATATTCAAGCTTCCATTCTCACCCACACACACAAACCCAGGCTCCCATTCTCACCCATATATACACACATTCAAGCTTCCATCCTCACCCACACACATTCAAGACTCCATTCTCACTCCCATACACACCCAGGCTCCGATTTTCACACACACACACACACCAAGGTTCCCAATCTCATCCACACATACACATTCAAGCCTGTGCACAGTTTCCGCTTCCTCCCCCCAGAGCAGGAAGATCGGTTGGCCTCTCCTGCTGCCACTGGCCTCCTGCTATCTTCGAGCCATACGGCCGACCCATCTTCCTGCTGGGGGGGGGGGGAGCGGAAGCTGTGCGCGGCGCTTCCGCTCTCCTCCCATCCCCCCAACAGGAAGATCGGTCGGCTGTACGCAGGAGGCCGGTGGCAGCAGGAGAGGCCAGCTGATCTTCCTGCTCTCGGGGGAGGAAGCGGAAACTGTGCGCGGCACTTCCGCTCTCCTCTCCCCCCCAAACAGGAAGATCGGTCGGCCGTACGGCCCGAAGATAGCAGGAGAGGCCAGCTGATCTCCCTGCTTTGGGGCGAGGAAGTGGAAGCTGTGCGCGGCGCTTCCGCTCCCCCCCCCCGCAAACAGGAAGATCGGTCGGCCATATGGTTGCAGGACCGCTTCCCCACGTGTACCGTGATGGAGCCCCAGGCATGGGTTCTCCTCTTCACTGTCGCGGGGATGGGATCCCGCGACAGCCTTGCAATTCCGGTGTCAGTTGGGTGGGCCTGGGTCTAAATTGGGTGGGCAGCTGCCCACCCAGGCCCACCCGTGGCTACGCCACTGGTTCATAGGTCCTCTAATTCCCCCTCCTCCCCTCCCAGAAAACTCTCCACACCTCTCCAGCACCGAATCCCTGGGATCCTCTGGCCTGACCCCATTCCCCCCAACCCTGGCACATTCTCTCCCCAAAGTGGACTTCCAATCCTCTCTTTGCCCTGGGAACTACTCCTTTTATTCCTATACCTCTCTCCCCATCCCAGCACAGATCTCCTCTCTCCCAATCTGCCTTGCTTGGCACAGCACAGCACAGCAGAGGAAGCTGATGCACTATTAAGAACCACTTCTGCTGGCAGGAGTAGGAGATGCAAACAAGAGCAGGGGAGACAGAAAACTTACTCTTCTGAACAGGAAGTTGCCAATAGCTTTGTTACAATGTTGGAGCTGAGATTCATGGCATAGGTCCCATGTGCCCATAGCTAACGACACCCCTGATACGAATGATCTAAATATGGCTTCAGCACTTTGCTTGGGTAACACTCAGTCTCTGTTGGGAGTCTCACTCGCTGCACAATGGTGACATCTATTGGCCAGGTTCAGAGTTCAAATACATCAGGTTCTGAAAGCTGCCTCAGTCTGAGGTCAAGGCTGGGGTAGATGGAAGAGGAGGTTGTATAAAGGAGGAAAACCCCAGGTAGTTGTGAAAAGCCCACCTAGTTCCAAGTGAGCTGGAAATCCAAGAGTAGGAAAACACTGCTGGGCAAAAAAAAAAAAAAAATTGTCCAGTGATGATGTTGTACATTAGCATTCGAGACCACCAGGTCTCTTGTTCAGATGTAGCCTATGTGGTCTCAAAAGCTTATGTACATCATCATCATTAGATAGGCCTTACTTTACTCCAATAAATAGGTATTACTCTCTCAAATAATCCAATTTTATGACTATGAGGAGAAAGCATTTGAAAAAATGGACCTAATATGTTTATGCTGAATTTCAACAACAGACAGAAGTAACTACAAAACTAAACAATTTGTTAAAAAAATCAGCAGGTATTATTTGTACTTTTTTAACAGAAGGTTAAATCTAGAATGAAGGAAAACAACCTGGGGAAAGGCTCTGGGTACTGGAAATAAATTACATTTAAAACCAAGGTAAATTATATTAAAAGGAGCAGGTTGTTACTAAAAGACTTTTGGCTATGATAAGTATCAAAATAAATGACATTACAGTTATAATCTGAAAACCCACTTGTATAATTATCAAAAAGTGGCAACATTAGGTTTAAATTGTCTTTATTGAAGACAAAAGCCAAAAACACTGCTTAACTTAACAGAATGAAAAGAAGCAATTAGTTTGCAGCAGATGTATGGGTAAAAGCAGTGCTAGGACAGGACCACAGATTTTATCTTGCTGTTTTATGAAGAGCATTTGCACAATTATTACTTTCAGGGTCTACAGCTTCAGATATCTTTGCTCAGTGTTTCAGGGAACTGAATCCAATTACCTGTTTTATATCAGTGTCCTGTTTCTCTATCTACAACATGCAGTGCTAATAATCTTTCATATCTGAAAGAGCTAGTTTAATTTCCTTTCCAGAAAGTTTTCAAAAAATGTTGAAGATCGGAAAGGCAGACTGACATCCTCTGTATAATGAAGAGAAAAAGTTTTCTCCTGTTTAAGATATTTCATACGTATATACAATATTGTTTCACGGGGGACCTTCTGATCTCAGCAACAGCTGTAGAACTGTTCAGCAGCAAACCAGACATGGAAATAGCTATTCTTAGTTTTAACATGTTCATATCCAAAATGCATGCTTGGAGATGTAATCTGCTTAATACCTGTTATGTTAACCTAGTTTCAAACAACACAGGGTTTCTTCCTGCTGTTAAGTCCAATACTGATTGTCTCTAAGTAAGGTTCTGTGATCCAAAACCCATAACATTACCCTTACTGAAATGCCTAAGGGCAGTGAGCGTGAACCTATGGCATGGTTAATAACTGCTTGTATTGATGCTGGAGATTGCACCATCAAAATGATATAAAGCAGATACAGTCAGTCCAGCGGGCAGCTGCTAAAATAGTCAATAGTCTTCATCATAAAGCATATGGGGACTGACCTAAAGATCTCAACATGTGTAGGAAAGGATAGATAATAGAGAGACATTTAAACATCTCCAAGGAATCAATGCAGAGGAGCTGGGCTTCAACCAATGCCCGAGAATGAGGGGGCTTGGGATAGCCAAAAGAGTGGACGCAGAGAAGGACATTTTAAAAAGGAGGTAAGTCCATGTTCCCAAAAGCACTGCCATGCAGGGCTGCGTTGCTGTTGGCCCTTTCCTTCTGTTTTGTGGTGGAGAAGCAGGGACACTGTCTCCTTGTCCCCCATTGCCTCTTTCAGGGTAATTTTATAACTGTGAGCATAGGGCTAAGCCTGCCTGTAGCCTTCTTCAGATCAACCTTGTGCACAGAAGCGTAATTTCCAATGCCCTAGAATGCGGGGGCTTGGGATAAGGCTGAAAGGACTAATCCTAGGAAATTTTCTTTTTTTACAAAAAGGGTGGTAGACACATGAAACAGCTTCCCTGTGGAAGTGGGGGAAACAAGGACAATATCAGAATTCGAGAAAACATGGAACAAGCACAAAGGATCTCTGAGGGAGGGGAAAGGCCTATAAAACTGAGCAGATGATTTGGATGGGCCATATGGGTCTTTATCTGTCGTCAATGTTCTATATTCCTGTTTCTATAACAATCTGCCACATCTGATAAAAACTGAAGTCTATCAATACCGGCACCTCAAACTCAGAAATTCTAGCTCAGGGATGTACAACTTCAATCCTGTAGGGCCACAAATGTGCCTGGTTTTTAGGGTAACCAAGATTTGCAAACTAACTTGTTTCCTAAACCAGTCTTTCCCAAACTGGGGTCTGAGGTGGGTGATGTGGGGAGTCCATGAAGATGCCTCTGGACAGTCTAGACTTTGCCACAAAAGGGTTGCTTTTCAAAGCCCATTAGTTTTATGAGGTAAATAGCTCTTATAAAATAGATCAGGGCTGTGCACATGCAAAAGTGTACACACTTCCTAGTTATGTGCATATTTTTATGCAAAATGCAGAGAGGCCTTCTAAGGGTGGAGTTGGGGCAGAATTGGGAATTACACTTCTGTGCACAAGGTTGATCTGAAAAAAGCTGGGTGAAGTCTGCCTATAAAAAAGTTACAGGCAGGCTTAGCCCTACACTCACAGTTATAAAATTACCCTGAAAGAGGCAATGGGGGACAAGGAGACAGTGTCCCTGCCTCTCCGCCACCAAACAGAAGGAAAGGGCCAGCAACAACGCAGCCCTGCACGGCAGTCCTTTTGGGAACATGGACTTAGCTCCTTTTTAAAATGTCCACTCTTTGGCTGTCTGTACAATAACCACGCTCTGTATACTGTAGTTAATCAGCACGGTACCTGTCTGAGGTTAAGATAAGGCTCAGCACCCTGACATATGGGAATTTATAATGAGAGCAGCCGATAAGCAGGAAATCTCCTACACTTTAAACCTGAATATCTCAAGAACTATAAGCCCTTAAGCTCCTGTTTTAAAAAAATGTTAGTTTTCTTACTAGTTTTAGATGCTCTTTTAAGTTTTAAATATGTTCTTATTTAATTTCAATGTTTTATCAATTGTTTCATCAAGTGTTTTATGTATTTCATCCCTATAACTTGTATCTGGAAATGCAAACGTTCCTAATTGTGCATTTGATAATAATTTGTAAACTGATGTGATGTTTTCTACGAACGTCGGTATAGAAAAGCAAACAAACAAACAAATAAATAAATAAATAAAAGCAGGAGGATCCTGATGACTTTATTTACTTTAACTGTCAACTGAGTTATCAACATTTTTTTTTTAGAATTATACTGATTCTTAGACTCTGGCAAAGATAGTCATAATATTTCTTCCAAAACATTGTCTGAAGAATGACCTATACACATCACTGGGTGGGATCATAAAACATTAATAAATTAATAAAACAAATCATGGAGCATTAATTGGAAAATCTGCAGCTCACTCAAATTTGGAAGAAGCCCCTCTCTATTGTTTTACAAAATACATTCAAAACTTGCAAAAATAATCATGGTTGGTACAGCATGTTCACATTCATCACATAGGCCAGAATTTGGAAAGCAAGACGTAAACACAGGTTTCCCCTTGGGTGTGAAGTTTTGATTTTTTTTTTTTTTGCCTTAGGTAAATGACAGAGGCGCTGCAAAAAATATTTCTATTTAGAATCAAATAATTATCGCTCATGCACACTAATTTTTTCTAACAAGGCCTAATGCTTTAGTTTTAAGGGCTCTGAAATCTCCAAACTCTCATTACAGGAGAAAGGATGTACAGCCAGCACTGTGAGCGAGAGGGAACTTGCAGCATCTTCAGCCCCTTCCATGATTTCTTATTTATTATTTAGGAGCTGAAACCAAGCAGGCTCACAACTCAGCCGCCAGACTTCTGCTTGATTAAAGATCACTACAGCACTGACCAAGAAACTCTCTCGTGCTGCAGCATCACCCTTCCAGGAGAACGTCCCCATTGAGCTAGACATGCCAAGGAAATTGTGTTTTCTCTACTGGACCTGCTTCTATGGTGTTAATTATAGATGTTATGGTATTTGTGCTCACCTGAAACATTCTATAAATTAATTCCATGTTCAACATGGTATTTTCTTATACATAGAATGTAGCAAGACTTTAAATAATACAAAAGAACTAACTTTTGAGGTATTTTCATTAAATTTAAAATACACCCAAAATGCTCTAAGTAAACCAGCAATAATATACTGCAATGAAAACAGGCCTTCATGCAAGGAATAGAGGGAATACTGTTCGCTTGTTTTTTGTTTTTCACATATATTTAATCAATCAAGCACTATAATACCAATAATTTTCTAGTGTATGCATGCATGAATTGGATTCCTGTACGGATGCATGCAGGTTTCGCACATGCATGTGGAGGGAATCAGCCGGGGTACTTAGGAGATCAGTGCAATTCTCCTGAAGCAGAGTTCATCCCTCAAAACATGGTACCATATGAGGATTTCTATAAGATATAAAAATTCCAAAAAATTGTTTTTTATTTGGTGGTCGATGACTAAAGACGGAAAACATGTGAGGTTTCATGTTCAGTATAGCCTCAGCTCTTTGTATGAAGGCCTGTTTTTCAATGCAGTACATTATTATTGGTTTCCTTAGAGCACTTTGGGTATATTTTAAATTTAGTGAGAATACATCAAGAAATGGTTTTATTGATCTTGTATCACCCTAGAATTGGATTACGTTTGGTAGTAGCAAGATTTTTAGAGGTCCATATTGAGTGGCATTTAAGCTTGATAACTCAGAAGTTATCCAGCTAAATGCCAACTTCTGAATATTTCCCCGTTATCCAGCTAACCCGAAGGACGAGTCCTGATGCCCAGACCCAGGCTAGACGCTGTGACCTGACCTGGAGACCAGTTCCTGAAGCCTGGGCCTTGGTCCAGCATCAGAAGAAAAAGAGCTGCGAGGCCTGGGATCCCAGCTCGAGCCTGACCCTAGGCCGAGGCCCAAGAATTGTGACCCAGCCTGTGGGTCAGGTTATGGCATTGGACCTGGGTCTGGGCCGAGGCCCCGGAATCAAGACCTAGCCTCTGGCTTCGGCTTCGGCCCAGCTGACGGGACCCGGCCGCTGGGATAAGCCTGGGTCCTGGCCGAGGCACTGGGGTTGAGACTCAGCCTCTGGACTTGGTCACGGCATTGGGCCTGGGTCCAGGCTCTGGCTTAGGCCAAGGCCCAGGCATCAAGACCTGGCCCCCAGCAGCAGCAGCAGAAGGGTGTCCCATGGATGCCGGTCTCCCGTGCGGGCGCGCTGACAGCTCTTGAGCAGCCCCAGTCTTCTCTCCCTTCCTCCTGAGACCCGCACCGCGGCCCCCCTGCCCCTCCCCTGCCTCCCGGGGGCAGCCGGCGGCGAGAGCGGCTTCAGCAGCCCGGGGCGGATCGGGTGCTCCCCATGCGAGGCGGCTTCCAGCAGCCCCCGCCGGCCTTTGCTTTGGGGTGGGGAGGAGGGGTGGGGGAAGGTCCTTCTCTGCCGCTTTATGCAAAAAGTCCGGCTGGCTGGAAACACAATCATTACAGCCATGATCATGGTCGCTTTAAATATTAATTTCGTTTCAGTTTCCCAGCTTTAATATATATTAAATACATAGTACATTTAACTGGTGGTGAATTTGCACACCGATCAGCAGGCAGCATCGTTTGCTCACCAACAAGAGACTTCTCCTACTGAGCTCTAAAGAAAGCAGACCTTGAGCACCCGCCTGGACGTCCAAGTTGGGCGCTCAAGGCAGCGGGAAGATGCATGAACGCACGCCGCGCCCTGTCCGGCCACGACAGTGGCAGCAAGCCCAGCAGCAACCCGTACAGCGGCATCAGCATGGGCTTCGACCAGCGGCACACGTTGGCCCTCGCTCCAGCTACTCGGACTCGCGCTACAGGGCCCAGGGCGACCCTGAGGCTGATGGCGCCGGCCCGCCGCAGGCCAGACCACGCTCCAGCCTGTGCGGTCAGTCCCTGGAGCTGGAGAAGGAGCTGGTGCTGCACATGAAGAAAGAGTACTTTGGTGAGTAACTAGTGTGCGGTACTTGCTTCAATGCCAACAGACGTTCATGGGCCTTCCCCCTGCCTTGAGTGCCCAGGCTGGACGCCCAAGCTGCGACCTCGGACGTCCGGCTTGGACGTCCAGCCAGGCGCTCAAGGCAGCGGGGTCTGTAGGAGAACCATCCACTTTCCTGGTGGAATGACATTTCAAATGACAGGTACCAGCGCACCCAGGATACTGTATAGGCGTTATATACCGCTCTATACAGTAAAATGGATTGCGCATGCCTACCACTACATGGACGCGCTTTGGACCCGGCTTGCATTTGCGTCTCATTTGAACACTGTATCGAGCGGTATGTGAACCAAATTGTGCGCCCGGCAAACGAGGGTGCGCCCAGCACTGCCGCACTCTTTCTTACGCGTCCTTACTGTATCGGACTGTTAGATTGTAAGCCCTCTGGGGATAGGGAAATACCTACAGTATCTGAATATAATCTGCTTTGAAGTGCTGAAAAAAAAGGTGCGAAAAGCAGAATATAAAAATCTAAATAAATAAAATTAAATATCCCTGGAGGAACAGCATAGATCATGTCTTGTCCCCCCTCCCCTAGAGTAGGTAGGCAGTGCAGAACCTGAGGAACCCTAAAAGCAGCAGATTCTGTAGCACACAGTCAATGGGAATACAACAAAGTGGTGATAGAGGTAAGAAGAGTAAAGGCAAGCTACAGTCACAGAAAGGGATGGGAGTGAGCCAAGTGGCAGTGCCTGTGCAGTATTGGGAAGGCTTCTGTCTGCTGGGCTCACCGCTGAAATAGGCAGTTCGCTATGGAACCAGTGAATCTCTTGGAGAGTTTGGGTGCCAAGAAGGGATGAGAAAGGGAACTGGCAGGCTGGGGAACGGCTGGTAGCAAGCAAAAAAACTTTACATAATGATGAGGCAGTACTGGAGCGGGATCACTCACTGTCGGGCCGATAAAAAGAAGCGCGGGAGAGCCGGCGAGCTCCCGCTCTCCCGACGTGCGCACAGGCCAGTGTCCTGGGCGCGCGATTCATTATCGGCCCACATGCAAATGAGGGCCCACAGTAAAAGGAGGCGCTAGGGACACTAGCGCATCCCTAGCGCCTCCTTTTTGACATAAGCGGCGGGTTTGACAGCTGACGCTCAGTTTTACCGGCGTTGATTCTCGAACCCGCTGACAGCCATGGGTTTGGAAATCGGACGACGGCAAAATTGAGCGTCCGTCTTCCAACCCACGGGCTGTGGGCAGATTTTTAATTTTTTTTTATTTTTTGGGCCTCCGACTTAATTTCGCTATGATATTAAGTCGGAGGGTGTACAGAAAAGCTGTTTTTTCTGCTTTTCTGTACACTTTCCCGGTGCCAGCCAAAATTAACGCCTGCCTTTGGCCGAAAACGCGCGGCCAAACGCAGGCTAACAGTGCACTCCACCCGAGCACACTTTACTGTATCGGCCCGTGTGTGAGCAAATGGGCAGCAGCACGACGATGAAATGTGTGTATAGGGGCACAGAGAGTCACACACATACACACACACTTAAGTGTCCGAGGATGTGTGTAGATGGGTGTCTGTTTTCTCTGACAGAGAAAGACATCCACACACACTCTCTCTCTCTCTCTGTGACACAAACAAGATACATCCACACACTGACAGCGAGTATGTATGTTGATTGTCTTTGTGTCAGAAAGACACCCACACATTTTCTCAGACACAAAACAGGTGTCTGAAAGAGTATGTTTGTGTCTGATGCTGACTTGGCAACTGGTTCAAGAGCTGATTGATTAGCAAGAAACTTTAATACTAAACTAGGAATCCAGGATATATCTATATATGAGAGATATAATGAAATTTTTTTTTTTTTTTTCAAAATATGTTTATTGGGTGAATAACACACTTAACAAACAATCAAGTAATAATACAACATAAACTCGTCACCCACAAAAAACTTTTTCAATTTGCTACCCGCACCCCTCCCTCCCCTCCCCACCCTCCTTTCCCAAGAGAATCTCCAGACCTTGTGAGAACCAGAGTACTAACCATACATGCATAATCTAGCGTGTGCCCCTTTTAGGGCTATACAGCATAAGAAGTGGCAGGGATCTAGGAGCTCCCCAAGGGCGCCAGCTGCCGTACTTGAGGTGATAAAAATCTATAATAGGGCCCCCAAATCTCCTCAAACATTCTTTTTTTCTTTGGAGAGAACCGTTTGTACATCGAACCATATTCCAGCAGGTACATTTCCGTCATCAGAGATGACCACATCTCAAGGGTCGGCGATACAGCATCCAGCCATTTTACCAATACACATTTCTTAGCCATAAGACAGGCCTTAGCCATCAAACCAACATTATCTATGTTAAGACTGTGTTCTCCCACATCATTATTAAGAATACAAAATGAGCATGACCACTGGATAGGGGTTGCAAACAGCTGTGACAGATACTGGCGAATGGAAGTCCAAAATGACTGGATACAAGGACAATCCCATAAGCAGTGGATGAGGGAAGCAGCTGGATGAGAGCATTTGAGGCACACTGCAGAGTCCACTATACCCATACACGCTGCTCTAGCGGGAGAATATACAATCCTGTGAAAAACTCTCTGCTGCATTTCACGAAGACCCACATTAGGAGTCAGCAAATTGATGGACATATAAGAGTTCTTGAGCATCTGCACCTCCAGCTCTTCTTGACAGTCCCGAGACCATTTGGGAAGCAATTTTTGGTACATAGTATAGTCCTGTATCACATGGGAAAAGGAATAAAGGCACGAAAGAGAACCCTTGCGGGATTGAAAACAGGTAATGAGAGCAGCGTAATGAACATTGCTAATCTTCCCCGCCATTCCCCGCACTAGCTCGTTCACCAGTGCCCGTACAGACCCATACAATAAGAAGTGCTGGGGAGTAAAAGCAAGTAAATTTATACATTTATCAAAAGTGTAACAAGCCCCCGTATTGGAGTCCAGCATTTCCCCTAGTAACCAATGAGAGCTCAGTTTAAAAGAATGGTTCAAGGGGAGTAAGGACCTAGCTATCAAAGAACCATCACGTATTGGGTATTGAGGGGATACATACGGCGACAGTCCCAGCATCTTACGGAGAATACCCCACACCTTCCTCACAGTTGTAGTCAATATAAATCGCATTGGTAAGCGTAGAAAGGCCTCTGCAGAAAGGTGAAGCACCAGCCCTGGTTCTACTGGGTTACACATCATGCGTATCAGAGCCGGGTCAGTATATTCTGCAGAATCAAACAACCAGTCTCCCAAAAAGCGCCAATTGGCAGCTAAAGAATAGAAGTAAAAATTCGGGAGCCCGTACCCACCATCTACTCGCAGCCCCATCAAGGTAGCCATGGAAAGACGCGCCCTCTTATCCTGCCATATAAAACGACGGATCTCTCTATAGAGGCTACGTCGATCCTTCACCAGAAGCAGGAAAGGCAACATCAACAATTTATACAAAAGTTGAGGCGCCAGCACCATTTTGATAACAGCAATGCGGCCTTGGAGCGATAAGGGCAGGGACTTCCAACTGCGCAATTTAGCGATCATTTTCTGAATCGTAGGGGGAACATTAAGCGCATACTACTGTTTGGGATCTGGATGAATGGTTATACCCAGGTATTTAATCGTGGAATCTGCCCACTTAACGGGAAACTGGTCCCAATCAGTTTTTAATGAACCGGACAAATCTAACGCCTCCGTCTTGTCAAGGTTCAATTTGAAGCCCGATAGCCCTTGATACCTATGAAAGATAGCTAAAGCAGCAGGAAGGGCTGTTTTCGCTTTTGACAACAAAAGTAAAATATCATCAGCGAATAGCAGGGTAAGGTAAGACTGGTGTCCCAAAGGGATGCCAGTTACCGCTGGAGTGCCCTTCAGTTTACATATGAGGGGTTCAACCGCTAAAATGAAGAGAAGCGGGGATAGAGGACAGCCTTGCCGGGTACCTCTTTGCAGGCAGAATTCCCCTGAAAGATCACCATTCACCAAGATCCTCGCAGTAGGGTTGGAGTATAGGAGATTTATATAGTCAAATATCCGTCCCACAATCCCCACTTTCGCCAAGACTTGCCGCAGAAAAGGCCACGCCACTCTATCAAAAGCCTTTTCCGCGTCACATGTAACCAGCAACAGTTCAACTATCAGGCCCTTAAAACTAAGCTCCAGAGCAGCCATCACTTTGTGTATATTCACCGTAGAACGTCTCCCCATCACAAACCCCACCTGATCGGGAGAGATCAACAAGGGCATTAGGAGTTTCAATCTATTAGCCAATATCTTAGCGTAAATTTTGATATCCAGATTGAGTAACGAGATTGGCCAATATGATGATGGGAGTAAGGGATCCCGACCCACCTTGGGGAGAACAACAATAGTGGCTGCTCTCATAGTAGGGGGCATTTCCTGCAAGTCAGCTATTTTTTCATAGACGAGTTGCAACACAGGGGCTACTTCCTCCTTCAGACCCTTATAAAACGTGGAGTTCATCCCATCGGGGCCAGGTGCTTTTTGATTAGGGAGCGAATGAATCGCCTCAAGGACCTCATCTAACTCAATCGCACGCTGTAAATGTTTAGTTTGAGTCTCAGTGAGACAGGGCATATCAAGCCCCTGCAAGAACTCTGCTATATCTCCTTCATGGACCTGGTCCGCCGAATATAAATGCTGATAGTATGCAGAAAATACTTCCGCTATGTCTTTGGATTTGGTTTGGGTCTCCCCCTGTGGATTACGGATATTTGCAATATGCTTGGAGGTGTCTTGCGCTTTCAGCAGCCGCGCCAGCAGTTTGCCTGCTTTGTTACCATATTGGTAAAAGTTAAATTGCCTGTATCGAAGCGCGTGCGCTGCTCTAGTATGCAACAAATCATTGAGTGCAACCTGGGTCTCCCGAAACTGGGAAGCCAGCTGAGAATCAGACGTAAGATGGAGTCTACGTTTAAGGCCTCGTAAGCGTTTTTCCAGAGATATGATCTCTCTGTCCCGTTGCTTTTTTTGATAACTGACATAACTAATGATGTCTCCCCTTAAAACCGATTTTGCTGTTTCCCATAAAAGTATCGGGTGTTCCATGTGCTGTTTATTGAAAGACATGAAATCGTTCCATTTACCTTTTAAAAAGGCTCGAAACCCAGGATCAGTGGCAAGCGATGCTGGCAGCCGCCACTGGAAGCTAGCAGGACCATTCCCCATAGAAAAAGCCCCGGACACAGGACAGTGGTCCGAAATGACCAAGGCTTCTATAGTAGATTTTGTGAATTTAGAGAAAAGGGATTCAGAGACAAGCAAATAGTCAATCCGAGACTTAGTAGGGTGGGCTTTAGCGATGTGAGTAAAGTCACGCTCCCCGGGGTTGAGCACCCGCCAGAGATCCACCAGAGATAAATGACGGCAGAGAAATCTAGGACCTCTCCGCTCGCTCGCTCCCTGCCCCCCCCTCGTAGGCATTCTGTCCAGTTCAGGATCCATCACAAAATTGAAGTCCCCTCCCAGCACCATTGGGCAGTCCCCCATCTTGCTGAGGAGAGATAGGAGATTAGTGTAAAAGGAGTGATCATAAGCATTAGGGGCGTAAATAGAAGCCAATAATACCTTAGTGCCCATGAGAAACCCCTTCACCAGCACATAGCGCCCCTGAGGATCAACCACTGACTCCAACAATTTGAAAGAAATAGACTGATGGATTATTATGGCTACTCCCCTACTCTTAGAGGAGTCAGATGCATAGTAGAGCTGGGAAACCCATTTTTTCTTTAGTTTCAAAATCTCATTGGGAAGCATGTGCGTCTCCTGCATGAATACAATCTTAGCCTGCAGTTTGGTTAACCGAGCAAAGACCTTTTCCCTTTTAACAGGAGTTCCCAGGCCAGCCACATTCCAAGTTATCATATTCAACGCCATTTAGACACTAGGATGAGAGAAACTTGCACGGCTGCTGTCTGATTTCTTAGCAGTGTGCACCCAGAGCCTCGTTCCCAGAAAGCAAACGCAAGAGGCACTTGGAGCAAGTATGTATGGTGTACTAGTCGGCCGACCCTGCGCCTCACAAAGAACAGTACTGAAAAAGGTCCTAAACCCCAGAGATTCTCTACAATCACAAACCCTCCCCCCCCCGCCCCCCCCCCAAAAACCCCGCTGAAAACGAGACATAACACCCACCATAGGTCCCAAGTAGACCCACAGATCACCCCACACCCCATCACAATGCTATCACCCCAAAGGGGTTGGAGAACACGTGGATGAAATAAATGTGTTCGGCTACCCCCCCTCCTCTCAGGGAAAAGACAAAAAAATAGGCACTTCAGTGATATCGCGCCAGATTCCCATACCCACAGTATCATGGCGATATTTCAACAAACACGCTCAGAAAGCAATAATATATACCAAGGTAGAGCAAAGATTCAGAGAAAAGAAAAAGAATTGTGACAGAAAAACAAAACAAAAACTTTGCAGGACCGCTAACTAAAGTCCAACTTGAGCCCTAATAATCCAAAAACTGAGTGGATCCATCTCACTCCATCAGAACTAGTAATTGAAGGCTGTTCACAGGAACTGCAGAAGCGTTCATGGTGGCGGGCCAGCTTCGATATTGGGGAGGTCCTGCACAAAAGCTCGAGCCTCCACTGCCGAATCAAAAATTTTCAGTTGGCCTTGATGATTAATCCGGAGTCGAGCAGGAAACATGAGGGCAAATCACACGCCTTTGTTGACCAACTCTGAGCACACTTCATGAAAAGCTTTCCGTTGCAGAGATACACGAGGCGAAAAGTCCTGAAACACGAGAATTCTAGTAGATTCGTAAAAAAAATCACGAGCTTTCCGGTAGTGCTGTAAAACCAACGAGCGATGCGCGAAATGCAGGAATCGGGCTATAATTACCCGCGGTCTCCTCGCCATGTCCCCTTCGGCTCTTCGACCCAAATGATGTGCGCGCTCAAACAGACCCCCCGAAGGAGATGCAAGGGAGGGCACCACTCCGAGCAACCACGCTTCCAAAACTCGAGGAAGATCGGCATCCGGTAAGGACTCAGGGAACCCCACGAAGCGGATGTTGTTCCGCCGCGATCTATTCTCTAGCTCGTCAATTTTTTCTTCGTGAGCTCGGGCCTGCTTAGCAAGCTCATCGACACGTTTCTCCAAAGCACCCACGTCGTCTTCCACGAGGCTCACACAGCCCTCTATACGCTCCGTGCGGGCATCAAACTCAGTCAAAGAGGCACGGACATCAGCTATTTGTTCAGATAGCTGGTGAAGTCTGACATCCAGCGCTTGCACAACCGCTTGTGAGATCTTGTCCTCCAGCGATTCGCCAGGAGTTTGAAAGTCCGACTCAGGAGCGGCGGCCATTTTTGCATCGGGGGCCTTCAGCTTCTCCTTCTCTTTTCGAATGGACCGGGTCGCCATACGTTGCCCCAGGCAAATTAATTAGAAATCGGAGCTCCTGGAGATGACCTACTTTTATAGGAGGTGCCAAAAAGTCAGAAAACCCACTGGATGGTGCAGGATGAGGCAGGGGGGTAGCCGGAGCTCGGAGGATAGCGTCCTACCAAGCCCACCACATCACATGATCTCGATATAATGAAATTTAATGGGGAGGAGGAGTGTGCAACAGACTGCATGAATTGAAATGGCCCTGCAGCTATGTTTGCTTACCCCTGGTCTTGGAGGTTCTCTATTACTTACAGGCACATTTTGAACACGCTAGCTTTACCCCTTATTCAGTAAGAGGTAATAGCGCGTCCAAAACACGCTACCAACCCCCCCCAAACCTAATAGCGCCCGCAACATGCAAATGCATGTTGATGGCCCTATTAGATATTCCCACGCGATTCAGTAAGTAAAATGTGCAGCCAAGCCGCACGTTTTACTTTCAGAAATTAGCGCCTACCCAAAGGTGCACCCTCCGACTTAATATCATGGCGATATTAAGTCGGAGGTCCTGAAAGTTAAAAAAAGTAAAAACAATTTTGAAATAGGCCCGCGGCTCGTGGGTTGAAAACCGGAAGCTCAATTTTGCCGGCGTCCGGTTTCCGAACCCGTGGCTGTCAGCGGGCTCGAGAACCGATGCCGGCAAAATTGAGCATCGGCTGTCAAACCCGCTGACAGCCGCCACTCCTCTCAAAAAAGAGGTGCTAGGGACGCGCTAGTGTGCCTAGCGCCTCTTTACCACCGGGCCTAATTTTAATAAATTAAAATACTGAATCACGCGCACAGGACAGTGGCCTGTGTGCGCGCTGGGAGATCGGGCGCTCGCCCGCTCTCCCGCGTTTTTACTGTATCGGCCCGTTAGTTATCTAGAAAAATATTTATGTTGGAAATCTTTTGTTTCAGTTCTGCCAGGCTCCAGGACAAATGTTGTAACTTTGAAAGGTCAGTTTGGTATGCTTTTGGGAACTGTTGAAATACATGCTGCAGGGAAAGCACAAGGAAGTCAGACAGATACTGCTGCAAGGAAAGCACAAGGAAGTCAGACAGATACCCCTTGAAAAAAATCCCCTGGACTGATATTTTCCTATAAACTGCCCCTGGATGCACTTTACCTCAAAGTGGAGGTCAAGTGAGTTTTAATATTTTAGTGATCCATAATCCACCTGATTTTTCCAAGCCTTCTTTAATTGGAAACATTACACTTAATCAGTGACTATGTATGACCTCTGGGCAATTACTGATAGCTGGCAACTTTGTGAGAATGCTGAAGGTTCCATGAACATTCATGCTATGGAGTTCCTTAGTATTCTGATTTGGATCTCTTACAAAGGGTCTCAGGTCCATCCCTCAAGGCTGCTCATATGCTGGATTTAGCTTTTATCTTAGCCCAGGCTGATTGGAGAGGAGCTTGTTGATTGTATCCAGTATCATGGTCAGATCATTATGATAATCTACTTCTGTCTGCTATGTTCTGTACTGCCTGTAACATATATTGAATTTTCTGGCTGGAAAGGTGTGATATAAACAAACAATAATGATCAATGATTATTTACTTTGTTTCACTATCATTACCATTGTACAAACTCAGAGGATTAGGATTGGTGAGACTTATTGGAATAGTCATGATATAGATTTGACTGATCAAGAATATGATGTGAAGCAGTTCTCCAAAAATTTTGATGTGAGATTGCTAATGGTCAGTAGGGGTCTCATTTAGATATTTTATATAGAAATATAATTTATAGAATAGATTTTTTTAATATAGGATTTAAAGCACAAAATATTTCTTTTCAATTATCTCTAGTAGCACAGTGATTTCATGTCTGTGAATCTTTAAGCAGCAACAGGAAACCACAGAAATACCTAGTGGGTGAGGGAGAATACATGAGCAGTGAGATACTTCTGAATTTGGTTGCTTTAAATATCATACCAAAAGAAAGCAATATGTGAGTCAACAGCAGGAAGTGCTGACAAAAGGACCCAAGACCAAACAGAGAACAGCAAATTATACAAAAACATCTGAATAGATGAAAAGTAAAATTGACCTTTTCTGAATAGGTCATGATGACCAAATAAGGTCTGACTGAACTGAGCGAATGAAAGAGTGACAATGCATTCTGACGAAGCCAGGCATACCCAGGAGTTACAAGAACCAATCATAGATCTGGAAAGCCTGGCCATAAGACAACACAAGCTGGCTAAGCTGCCTAGCAACCAAAGGCCATCCACTCATGAACCAGATAACTGTGATAACAAGCTAAGCTCCACCTACAATAACTGCATATAAGCAACCAGCATACGAGATCAAATAAGGAAGATCGCAACAGACAACAGAAAGTGCTGAGATCACAGGACATCGCAGAAGGTCCTGGCAATACAGAAACCTACCCTGCTAAAGACCATTGTGGACAATGATATATGAAGTAGCTAAACATTAGGTGATATAAATCTTAGATGGGGTTAGATATGTCTGTCGAGGGATAAATAACTAGTCTCACAGGGTAGCAATTAAGACTTGGGTTTTCTAATAAAAGTTTTGTCATGACTTCCTATTGCATCTTAAATTGTTTGTGACTCGTAAGTGTTCTGGGTTTGGGAGTGCTAATCCCTATGGATAATCCCAACAAGGTCAGTGGATGTCTTAAATGGATATGTGGGAGCTGGTTCTGCAGGCAGTTTATAACAAAGCAGCATCATTTACGTAACAAGTGATTTCTAGACCTAAAACAGCATAGTATTATGCTGGTCTTAGATATTAAAAAGACAATTCAGCTAGGCAGAAAGAAAATGGAGAAAGAATAAAATTGAATCTAACTGGTTGTTTTATAAGGCAATGAGCAATTTTAACTGTAATAAAAGTAAGCTAGCAAAAAAAAGCTCTGTTTCAAAAAAGTTGAAGGTTTCAGATAATCATAGAAAAATATTATTTGGGGGAAGAGTGAAGGAGACGGAGGGGGCTGCTGGCCGTCTCTCCCCGAGACCGAGAGCAGGAGAAAGGGGCTCTAACCTGTTTGTCATCTGGTGGGGGTTGCGTGGACTTGCTGCCGAGGGAAAGCCCCTGATCACAATACCAACTGCAGCTGAGGACGCCCCCGCTTGCGTAAGGGGCGGGGCTACGCCTTTGAAATCTGCCGGTGACCCGCTGGAAGTTCGGGGAGAGTGAAGGAGACGGAGGGGGCCGCTGGCCGTCTCTCCCCGAGACCGAGAGCAGGAGAAAGGGGCTCTAACCTGTTTGTCATCTGGTGGGGGTTGCGTGGACTTGCTGCCGAGGGAAAGCCCCTGATCACAATACCAACTGCAGCTGAGGACGCCCCCGCTTGCGTAAGGGGCGGGGCTACGCCTTTGAAATCTGCCGGTGACCCGCTGGAAGTTCGGGGAGAGTGAAGGAGATGGAGGGGGCCGCTGGCCGTCTCTCCCCGAGACCGAGAGCAGGAGAAAGGGGCTCTAACCTGTTTGTCATCTGGTGGGGGTTGCGTGGACTTGCTGCCGAGGGAAAGCCCCTGATCACAATACCAACTGCAGCTGAGGACGCCCCCGCTTGCGTAAGGGACGGGGCTACGCCTTTGAAATCTGCCGGTGATCCGGCGCGTGCCGCCGCCGGCACGTTGCCTAAGCCGGGCGCGCAGCTTAGTCCGGCTTCGTCCGGGAGAATTTGGGAGTTTGGCCAGAAATCTGCTCTGTGTAATCTCTTTTTCATAGATGGGGAAAAAGAGGAAAGCTAAGGCAGCTACGTCATCACCAGTGCCTTATCAACGCACCGGTCCCATGGATCAACATGTCGTGAGACAGAGTTTTGATCCAAAAGAGGAAGGTCAGGGAAGCTTTTCTTTTGCTTCCCTTAGTCCAGAAGGAGGTCCTGTTTTACCACCGCAGCCAAGAAAGACCCCACCTACTGACTTGGCTACAGAACTGGTAGGACTTAATCCCCTGGAAGTAAGCTTGGTACCACAAGCCGAAAACCAGGGGACTGAGAAAACTGTGCTTAAAGTTATAAGTATTGAACCTATCTCAGTTCTTGGTGCTAGCGTTGTCCAGGATGTAAATCCAGACAACGTCACACTATTGGATTTGTGGAAAGCTATTTCAAAAATTGATAATAACATAGCACTTATGAACAAATCTCTGTCTTCAGTAATTGTTGCAAATTCTGATAAGATAAATGAACAGGGGATAAAAGTTTTGAAATGTGAGAAAGATATATTTGAGGTGAAGGAAAAAATGCAGTTAGTTCAGTCATCTCAGAATACTTTTATGTCTGATAGTTTAAATACTCAAAGAACTAGAACGCATGGAGAACTTACTAAGGATAAGAAATTTGAGGATAGTAAATTTTCCTGTTACTCGTCTTTTGTCCCCATTAGAAATGTTCAAAAAATTTGTAAAGGAAATATTAATGTATAAAGAGGAAGAAATTCCTAATTTGTCAAAAATTTATTATTTAACAAAGAAAAGGGGAGAATCAAAATGGCCGCGGCGAGAGAGGTTGTGCGCGGAAGAGCTCTCTGTATTTGATTTCCTCCGAAATATGCCCCACACAAAGAGAAAGGGAAAGCTCCGGGTGGAAACCCCGACCACCCCGATACAAATCCCTTCTCAAACCAACATAGAGAACTTTTTTGCGCCGATGGCAATTTCAACCCCAGAGGGGAGATCCATTGCAGCGTCGGCCGGGGAGCATGGGCTGACGCCGCTGGATATGATGACATCTCTGAGCCCCGGGGCTCCCAAAACCCCTCCACCTCCCCGAGCAGACCCATTGCAGGATCCGGGACTGGAAACCCGACCAAAGATGCCGTGTGTTTC
Source organism: Rhinatrema bivittatum (assembly GCF_901001135.1). Lineage (NCBI taxonomy): Eukaryota > Metazoa > Chordata > Amphibia > Gymnophiona > Rhinatrematidae > Rhinatrema > Rhinatrema bivittatum. The sequence continues at coordinate 92,770,450 of NC_042617.1, read as the reverse complement.
TCAGCCCCTCGGGAGGGAACCTTCAGAGACGGAACCGCTCGACAATGCAGCCGGAGGAGAAAGTTCATTACAGCACACGGAACAGCTTTTGCAGGTATCGTGTGCAAAGAAAGACCAGGAACTATATCCAACTGCTTTTTTACATCAGGAGGATGAAGGACTTCCGACGAACCCAAATTTGGGGAAGGAACGCCGGAATGAAAGTGGGGTAAGAGCTATTTCCTCTATTTCAACTGAGAAAAGTTTTCAAAACGTGACTTTAGAAACCGTATGGAAGACGCTCACGTCCTTGGAATCCGCCATTGGAAACTTAGCAAAGATCATGACAGACACTCAGCAACAAGTTCGCCAAATAGAACCTTTATTAACAACACATTCAAGTAAGATACAAGAGCTGGAAGAGCAAGTAGTACAGATACAAACAGTACAAAATACCCTAGTACAAGGTGAATTGAGTAACAGCAGGAAAATCGAATTTTTGGAAAACGAATTAAGAGCAAGAAATTTAAGGATTTTAAATTTCCCACATATTGCTCTAATTTCACCACTAGAGCAATTCAAGAAATATCTATTGGAAACTCTGATGATATCAAAAGAGTTAATACCAAGTATTACAAAAATTTATTTCATCAAAACAGAGAGAAAAGAAGGTCAATGCAATCAACCTCCTAACTTTGAAGCTGGAAATTTAACTGAATTTCTTGAACAACCCTCGGAAGAACAGATAGACTATTGTGGGACGTTGTTAGTGAGTTTCTCATTAGTCTCCGAGAGAGATATGATTTTGAAATTATTTTTGAGAAATAGGGAAAAGAAGCATTTGGGGTATAAATTATGGATGTTCCCAGACCTGACGAAAATAACGCAGCAGAGAAGGAAAATATTTTTGGCTATGTGTCAGGAAGCCAGGGATATAGGTGCGCAGATCACCATACGATACCCCTGTAAATGTGTTCTTAGATTAAACAATGTGAGATATATATTCTTTGATCCCTCACAGTTGAGAATATTCCTTGATACACATTCCTTAGGAAGTTCTAGCTCTACCTGAAACTTGGTTTGGGAATTAAAAATAATATTGTCATCCCTCTTATGATTACCTAATTGTATTCCACGAAATTACTCCCTTATTTTCAATGATTCTCTCCTCAAATTTCCTTATAACGGGTCAGATTTAGGTTGGAATATATACTTAAGTTTTTTTTTTTGGGATATACCTGTGTGATAATGTTGGATTGAGGTTATTTCCTGTATTATGCTTCAAGACCCCTTTAATTGATATGTATGTAATGCTATCAAAAATTGTTTGAAAACGCAATAAATAAATAATAAAAAAAAAAACAAAGAAAAGGGAAAAGAATATACCCGGTGTAAGTCTAGAATCACCACCAAGTTTAGGTATATCAACCTTCTTGGAGGAGTCTTTAGACTTAATCGAGAATAGGGCTACCCTTTTTATTACCTTTGTTTCAGAACAAGACAAGGATAAATTGTTCAGAAAGTTCTTTGTATATAAGGATGTTTCTTTTTGTGGATCAAAAGTTCAAGTATTCCCTGATGTAGCCAGAGCCACCCAGGCAAGAAGGAAAACCTTTTTAGCCTTAAAACATCGAGTGGTGGCTCTAGGGGCATCTTTCTTTTTAAAATTTCCTTGTCTGTGTTATATTAATTACAAGGGAAAAAAATTTGGATTTACTGATCCAATTCACTTAGAAACATTCTTAATGGATAAATCAGTAAGTGAAATTGGTAATTAATGGTAAAAGGTCCTTGAAGAAAAATAATACTCCAGTCTCAATTATGTTATATTGTCTAAAGAGAGCCTCATTTAAATATTGGGGACTCTAATTTAGTACAATTTTCTTGATAAATAGTAGATTATCTCGCCCACATTATGTAGATGTGTACTATGGTCTTTGTACTATGTTACATATTTGGTTATGTTTTCATGATGTTAAATCATTAAAAATTTAATAAAGAATAAATTAAAAAAATATATATATATATTATTTGAAGTCATTTCGCAATTCGACTAAAAACACTAATTCTTGACAATTGTGGTTTGTCAGCTGAGTCTTTTGCTGCCTTTTTTGAAGGAAAAGTTGCAAAAATTAGGAAGGATTTTCATCTATCTCACGTGCTAGAGTGGGAGAAGTAATGGAGAGGAATATTGTTCCTAGGCAGAGTCTCTGCCTTTAAAAAACCTTCAGTTTTGATGATAGCCATAGCATTCAGTTTTGGCTAACACTTCATCAATTTTTGATCCCATTCCCACTAAATTTGTTAAAACTCAAGCTTTGGGTTTGTCCAGATTTTGCATGCTATTATTAATTCTAGTTTGTCCCAGGGCTATCTCCCCTTAAAATGAAGCAGGCTGTAGTGCTGCCCACTGATTTAAAAAAATATGGTATCACTGGATGTTAAGGATCTTTATAGTTACAAACTTGTTTCGTTTGAAAAGCAATAGAGACGATTGTGCCATTTATTTAATTTTTTAGAAAAAAAATGCATTCCATCCACAACAGTCAGGTTTCCATGCTGGGCACAGTAGAAAAACTGCATTAGTGTCTCTTGTGAATGAGATTACAATGAAAGCATAGTCATGAAAGGTCGTGTTTGATAGAGTACAGCCTTTTTGAAAGGATGGATCATCAACTGCTCCAGAATTGTGTGGGGAGTTAGGATTAGAGGGAGTTGTTCTGATGTAGTTTGAAGCTATTTCTGGGGCTTGATATTAACTGAGACTAGGCATATATCATGTGGGATCAGTGTTGGCTCTGATTTTAATCAATATTTATCTAGCTCTATTAGTAACACTTATTCAGGATCAAGGCCTTAGCTGCTTCTTTTATGCAGATGGCTTACAAGAAGTTGCTTATTTTAACCCTAAGTTTAAAACAGATTTGGGGAAATTAAATAGTTGCCTTGACCAAACTGTCTTGTGATTAATAAAGCATAAGCTATGGGTGAATCCTGCTAAATCTGAAGGCAAGAAAATCTTAACTGCAGTATCTCACCATCGTGGCAGAAGCTGAAATTTCTTTGAAGGATATCGTTACTACTTTTAGGGTTCAAATTAATGTCAAAGTATCTAGCATTCTTGAGCCACATTTCTGCTTTGGTTTGCTCTCCCTTTTATTTTTTAAGGTATATTAGAAATTTGAAACCTTTCTTAGAAACTCATAACATGCAAACTTTGGTTCATGAATTTGTGTTAAGTCTATATAATAACATTCTTTTTTGGGACTTCCTCTGGAGTCAGTAAAATGTTTACAGTTAATTCAAAATACGGGTTGGAAATTCATCCTTGGTGGGAAAATATTTGACTATGTGTCACCATTGTTAGCAAAGCTACGTTGGCTCCCAATAGTGAGTCGGATCAAATTTACTGTCCTTTGCTTTGCATTTAAGATGCTAGTCAAAGCTTCAACCAGAATATTTGCCGCGGATACTTCTGCCTTACCAGCTGACTAGAGTACTGCTTTCAGGAGATCAAGCACCTCTTATCTTTCTTCAAGCACATCAATCAGAACAGAAGGCACCAGAGGCACACTTTTTTCATATGGGCACCTTCACTGAGGAACACACTACCTACTGATATTTGGTTAGAATCAGATTATAATAAGTTTATGAAAATTTTTTGACAAGGAATGGGACAAGGAACGCGCTCTGTCCCCCACTCTCACCTCAGGACTGAGGAGCAGCAGCAGGGGCGACCCTGAAGGGGTCGAGGCCGGGACTTCCTTCCCAAGCGGGGTAGAGGTCCTTGATGCTGAAGACAGATCTGAATGCTTAGAGTCAAATAACTTCTCCGTCTTGTCCAAGCGTGCCCGACGGCCCTTGGGGGTCATCTGGGCACAGAGATCACAACCATAGATATTGTAGGATGGCCCCAGGCAGAGGACACAGACATCATGGGGTCTATGATGGACATAATCCTGGCACAGTGGGAACACCGGCGAAAACCAGTCAATGCTATCGCAAAAAGAATGCCGCATGTGGCTGATGGTCAGTAGCCAGCAGTGGGCGATATTGTCGACGATTGACTGAGAAAAACCAATCGATTTACCAGATCGCAGAGGGAGAGAAACAGAGAAACATGAAGGACCCTACGCGATGCAAGAGACACCAAAACTGCAGAAAAAGGAAAAAAAAGTGTGAGCTCCATGATCGCAAGGCGAAAGCTTCACAGAAAGGAAGAGACTGGAGAGAGACCCCACATCGATGCATGGTCAGCAGCATGCTGGGCATGCTCAGTGTGCCACTCAACTTTTCTAGAAACTTTGACAAACGTTTTCTGTGCTGGGCTCCATCTGATGATATCACCCATGTGTAAGGACTACTATCCTGCTTGTCCTTGGAGAATAATTTATAGGATTATATTGAGAGCAATAGAATACATTCCTACGGTATAATAACTGATGAGCATTTACTGAGAACAATGGAATTTTTTCAGTTGTTAAAGAGCTGCTGTTAGGTTATAAGTCTTCTGTTTGTGGGTTGTTTTTTTCAAATTATGTTTATTAACAAGTATCATTAAAACAATAAAATCATGTGAGAAAGATACCATAACTACTACTTCTTTTCCATATAACAAGTTTAAACATTCTGTTTGTGTTCTATCAGTAAGATCTGTCTGCATTTATATTTTATTATATTTTAAATTTTTGTTTTATTTTATTATTGTATCTTGTCTGTGTTTTATGTTGGTTGTTGATTTTATTAGATTGTGTTTTATTGGACTTATTTTCATTGATGAAAAATTTTTATGTATTTTTATAGTTTGTCTTTTTGTGGGGGGCTATTTTATGTTGTGATTTTATATGATTTTTATTACAACTGCTGGTATATCTGATGTTTTTCTTGTAAACCAGTTTGATAAATATAGAAAGGCAGTAAATTAAGAGCATGAATAAACTAAATGATAACAAAAATAGAAAATGGTAAAGGTTTCTTCTTCCTGCTTGTCTACATCTCCATTTTTTATTTCATTCTTGGTGAATGATATTTCTCCCAAAAAAGGTCCTGGTTTTATTTATGCCAGGTTTCATTTCTCTCATTTGCAGTCATTCTGTGTGTTGTGAGTTTTCTGTACTATGAACTGGCTCCAACTTTACTATTACTTGTAGGCTTTTACTTGTTTGTGTTTCCTAGTATCTCTGCAAGAATGAAATATAAAATTAGAACACAAAAGGGGACTTTCCAATTTTGCTTGAACTGCCAACAAATGAGTATGAGTACATTTTTAACATCATGCATAGGTTAGCAGGCAAATATGTTGCACTTGGAGGTGGACCCTTGTCCTGGAGCCGTGGAGAACAGCTCCCTGGTAGGGACCAGGAAGCACCTTCCCCCAGGGGGCTGAGCACAGGAGGAGACAGAGGCTAGGATGAGCTTCACCACTGGAAGCCCGAGGTCCCTCTGGGTGGAGCCCGTAGGGACCCGGGCCGCTTGGACTTAGGTGGGCCTTGCAGGGACTCCCGGAGAGGTAGTAGAGAGACGTGCCCACGATCAGCAAGGGAGCGCGGTCGGACTTCACGCTGTTGGCCTGGAGAGGCAAGGAAGGCCCAAACAGCGTAGGCAATAAGGCAAGGGACAGAGCCAGAATCAGGAGACGTGGTCAATGGTAGCCAAGGTTAGAATCCAAGGATCAGTCCGAGGAGTAGTCAACGAGGCAGAGGTCAGGTTCCGGAGGTCAGACTAGGTCACAAGGCAGGCAGAGGTCAGGATGCAGGCAGCAGACAGGAAGGTCAAGGAACAAGCCGAGGTCAGTACCAGTGAGACAGTCCGAGGGTAATACCTGGGAGGATGGACAGACAGACGCAGGACCAGAAGGACACTGGAACAGAAGGACGCTAGAACAAGGCTGGAACAAGACTGGAACAAGACTGTGAAGCGGAGGCAAACTAGTACACTTACAGTGCCGACCCAATTGCCAAGGCAAGGAAGTGCAGGCAGGGACTTCCTTATATTGTTCCATCAATCAGGGCACGCCGCAGAGCAAGGACCCACCCCTGGCCCTACAAGAGGCCGGGCGGTCCGCACGCACGCACGTAGGGGCGTGGTCAACGCCACTGGAGACGCCGAACTCCAGCGTGAGGCCTGGTGCACAGTGGAAGGCCCGGCGACCACCGCCGCACCACACTGAGGCCTAGAGGAGCTCGCGGCTGCCGCTGGGGAGGCCGACCCATGACCTGCAGAGGAGCTAGCGAGGTGAGCAGGCCCATGCGCAACAAAATACGTACATAAGTTACACCAATTTTCAAAGCGGTCTTAAGCATATAAGTCTGCTTTGAAAATTATCCCACCAAATCTATCCACAACTGCTAGTCAGTGCACAGAAGTTTTAGAGAAAATTTACATGCAAACATTTGAATTTTTGAATGAACACACCTAAGACCAAAACCCTCCCCAAATCTATCCCCCAGGAACACCTCTGTTCAGTCTGGATAAAAGTTACACATGAACAGACAGAACACTATTTTGCCCATGGAAATGCTTTTGAAAATTACCCTCTTAATTATCTCAAACACTTTCTCTAATATTGCTGTTTGATCAATTGCCTATTCAAAGCAACTATCATTCTTAAGATATATAGATATAATTTTTAATAATGGATGTATAAAAAATACATTCCGTATTAAAAGCACTTTAGTTCTATTTTGGTTAGTGGAACACCATAGTCTAATATCTGGTAATGAAACTATTAAACTTTCTTTCTCTGCCAGGAATTGTTTTCGCCATGCTTTTCTCAGGAGGGTTAATTATATGCATATCACCAGTAACCAGAAAGCTGGTGGCATTATACCACTGAATAAACAAACCCTCTCAAATCAATTATCTTTAATGTCACCAAAAAACTGGGTTTTCCTAAGGTATGGGAACCAATTTATTTAAGATTTGCACCAGTGCTTTCCTCACTAAACATAACAGTATTTTTTCGCTGATAAATCTGGTATAAGTTTTGCACTGGAGCAAAACTGCCTGAAATATTTAATAAATCAGCCTCTGTGTACTTGAAGAGAGTCTTAGCACATTTTTTTTTGTAGAACATTTCTTCTCTATGTCCAACACACTAATTTAGACTCTAGCTGAGGTCACACACTGCTTCCAAATTTAAAAGTACTCTGATGTTTCATTAGAACTAATGTTCGCCCTGAAGCTAAGAACTGAACTAGTTTAAAGTTACTGACTATGGTGGCATTTCATAATTATGGCAAATTTCCTTATTCCAAAAAATACTGTATATACATAGACAAAATTAAACGTATTGGGAACAAGTCATGAAATGGAGAACTATGAGAAAGTCTCACTGCATATTTATTTATTTTATGGATTTATATACCACCTACACCGGCTCTAGGTGGTATACAATAAAACATACATACAAATAAACAATACTATTTCACAAAAACAATAGAAGTACTCACATTTGCTATATACCTGCATGGCATCCCATCTAAACTTAAGCCACTTCACAGGAAAACCATCTTGAATATATCAGCAGACAAGTTGCACAGGTACAATGGGAGGTACAAAGATGGATACCTCAATTACCTAAGGAGGAGTAGTTAAGTGCCTTAACAAAATGGATTATTAGAAAAAAAATGTCAAAAATAGTTAATAAAATAAAAAAGTTTGAGTGAATTAGTGAAAATAGGATAAAGCATAAGCATTGGCAAGTTAAATGTAAGATATTGATATGACAAGCTAAGATAGATTTGAAAAGAAGTTAACCATAGAGGCAAAAACTCATAATAAAACTTTTAAAAAATATATCCAAAGCAGAAAGCCTGCGAGGGAGTCAATTGGACGATTAGATGATTAAGGGGTTAAAGGGGCATTTAGGGGAAGATAAGGCCACCGTGAAAGACTAAACAAATTCTTTGCTTTGGTGTTTACTGAAGAGGATGTTAGGGAGATACCCATTCCGGAGATGGTTTTCAAGCGTGATGATTCAGATGAACTGAACCAAATCACAGTGAACCTGGAAGAGGTGGTAGGCCAAATTGACAAACTGAAGAGTAGTAAATCACCTGGACTGGATGGTATACACTCCAGGATTCTGAAAGAACTAAAAAATGAAATGAATACCTTTATCTATAACCTATCATTAAAACCATCTGTTGCACATGAAAACTGGAAGGTGGCCAATGTAACCCCAATATTTAAAAAGGGCTCCAGGGGTGACCCGGGAAATTGTAGATCAGTAAGCCTGACTTTTGTGTCGTGAAAAATTGTGGAAACTGTTATAAAGAATAAAATCACAAAACATTTAGATAGACATGGTTAATGAGACACAGCCAGTAGTCTTGCCTCACATATCTCTTACATTTTTATGAAGGTGTGAATAAACAAGTGGACAAAAGGTGAACCGGTAGATGTGGTATATTTGGATTTTCAGAAGGCGTCTGAAAGTCCCTCATGAGAGGCTTCTAAAAAAAAACTAAAAAGACATGGGATAGGAAGTGATGTCCTTTTGTGGATTGCAAACAGGAAACAGAGAGTAGGATTAAATGGTCAGTTTTCACAGTGGAAAAAGGTAAACAGTGGAGTGCCTCGGGGATCTGTACTAGGACCAGTGCTTTTTAATATATTTACAAATGATCTGGAAAGGGGTACGGCAAGTGAGGTGATCAAATTTGTGGATGACACAAAATTATGCAGAGTAGTTAAATCTCAAGCAGATTGTGATAAATTGCATGAGGACCTTGTTAGACTAGAAGACTGGGCTTCCAAATGGCAGATGAAATTTAACGTAGACAAGTGCAAGGTGATACATATAGGGAAAAATAACCCTTGCTGTAGTTACACAATGTTAGGTTCTATCTTAAGAGTTACCACCCAGGAAAGAGATCTAGGCGTCAGAGTGGATATTACATTGAAATCGTTTGCTCAGTGTGATGTGGCGGTCAAAAAAGCAAACAGAATGTTAGTAATTATTAGGAAGGGAATGGCAAATAAAATGGTGGATGTCATAATGCCTTTGTGTTGTTCCATGGTAAGACCACATCTTGAATACTGTGTTCAATTCTGGTTGCTGCATCTCAAAAAAAGATATAGTTGCACTGGAGAAAGTGCAGAGAAGAGCAACCAAAATGATAAAGGGCATGGAACGGCTAAACAAGTTAGGGCTGTTCAGTTTGGAGAAGAGATGACTGAGGGGTGATACGATAGAGGTCTACAAAATCATGGAAGGACTTGAAGAGGTTAATGTAAATCGGTTATTTACTTTCTCAGATAATAGAAGGACTAGAGGGCATTCCATGAAGTTAGCAAGTAGTTCACTTAAAACAAATCAAAGAACATTATTTTTCACTCAACGCATAGTTAAGCTCTGGAATTCATTGCCAGAGGATGTGGTTATGGCAGTTAGGGTAACTGAGTTTAAAACAGACTTGGATAATCCATAAACAGATAATTAATGAATAAGCAATTGTAGCTTAAGATCTATTTAATGTTTGGGTACCTGCCAGTTACTTGGGACTTGGATTGGCCTCTGTTAGAAACAGAATGCTGGGCTTGATGGACCCTTGTTCTGACCCAGTATGGCTTATCTTATGTTCTTATTTACTATTAAATGAAAGCTATTCAAATCATACAGTACATCAAATATTATGTGACTTAAAAATCAGAATGTGTTCGTCAGATAGAGCTAGCTTTTCCATGAGGTACAGTAGACAGGGTATAATGGAACAATAAGGGAGGGGGAAGGCAGTGAAGATCCAATGCCTAGGGGCTCATGAGATATAAATCCAGCACTGCTGCAATTTTATAGTTATGTTCCAATGGTTATGTTTCTTGCAGCAACTAATGATTAAACTAAATCGCACTCAGAAGCTTACTCAGCTCTGACAGGTTACCCGTTAAACTCATCGGGAACCTAGTGCTGTATGAAGGTTGCTATAAAACAGTAATTGTTCTAAACATAGTGGGAAATCCATATATATTTGCCAATGGGAACCCAGCAGGAGTCCGTTTCTGAAGGAACTTTATAGCTAAAATCTAAGGGCCGGATTTTATAAAATTGCGCGAGCGCGAACAAAAGTACGCTGGATTTTATAAGATACGCGCGTAGCCGCGTGTATCTTATAAAATCCGGGGTCGGCGAGCGCAAAGGGGGTGCACATTTGTGCAACCTGCGCGCGCCGAGCCCAGCGCACACTGCCTGTTCCCTCCGAGGCCGCTCCGAAATCGAAGCGGCCTCGGAGGGAACTTTCCTTCCGCCTCTCCTCACCTTCCCCTCCCTAATCCACCCCCCCGGCCCTATCTAACCCCCCCCCCCACCTTTGCTGGCAGATTTACGCCTGCGGAAAGCAGGCGTAAATCTGCGCGCGCCAGCGGGCTGCTGGCGCGCCATCACCCAACCCGGGGGCTGGTCCAGAGGCCTCGACCACGCCCCTGGGCCGGCGCCATGCCCCCGAAACGCCGCGTCACTCGCGGCACGCCCCCGACACGCCCCTCCATGCAAGCCCCGGGACTTATGCGCGTCCCGGGGCTTGCACACGCCACTGAGCCTATGCAAAATAGGCTCGGCGCGCGCAGGGGGGGGGTTTGGGGTAGGTTTTCGGGGGGGGGGGTACGTGCGTACCCCTTTGAAAATCTACCCCTAAATGGGGAAAAACACATGATCAGATTCATCTTATGTGGTCTAATTCAGTGTTCACTTGATGATGCTGATCTGACAATCATGCTGCTCAATCCTAGTATATAAACACTGAAGATAAAATAATTGCAGATAAAAAATGTATTAACATTTTCTCAAAAGGACAGTTACTCGGGGGTAATTTTAAGAAAAAATTTAAACACTTAAACCTAGGTTTTACACACATAAATGCACTTTAAGGTGAATTTTAAAATCCCGACAGGCACATCAATTAGGGGAAGTGCGAATATGTTGGGTTGGCACTTGCTGAAAGGATTTTAAAAGCCGCCCGGGTATGCGCTTATCTTCCGCTGCGAGCAGAAATGAAGTTTATGAAAAGGGACAAGGCGTGGAAGTGGTCTGGGAGGGGCGTGGGCGTGCTGAGGCCTGGCCAAGAGTTGAGCACGTGAATACTTTATGCAAACAGGCGTGCGCTGGGGTCCCCTGCTGCCTAACTTTACTTCTGCTATGGATGGTATCTAAGTCATAAAACAAAAAAACTAAACAGATCAGCGGGGTTTTACGGGTCGGGGCTAATGGGGGGGAGGAAGGTTATTAAACTTGGGGGGGGGGGGGGGGGTTTGAAAGTAATATACCTTAACTGGATGAACTGGGAATGAACTGGGAAAACAGGCAATGATGTTGGACCATGTGTCTTTTAAAATTCCCCCACTTACGTGGTAGAAGCGGAATTTGCGTGCATAAGCGCGCGCCCACTTAAAATTTAATGCACATGTGCACGTGGTTGGGCTATTTTATAATATATGTACATATACGCGTGTATGTTATAAAACAGCTGCATCCCTGGGCATTAGCCAGCAAATGTGCGTGCATGTGCTCCCGTGCGTCACTTTGAAAGTTACCGTGCCTATGCGCAAAAATGGGCTTTTAAAATGACTATGATGTATGCTATTCAATTGTCAATAGGTTTTACGTGTGCAGTGCACTTTAAGGGCCTGATTTTCAAAAGCATTTACATGCTTAAAAATGGGTTTTGCACATGTAAATACACTTTACCATTTAAGTGGCCTTTTGAAAATTGTTATAATATATGCTATTGAATTATTCATAGGATTTACCTACATAAGTCACTTTACACACATAAATGGCTTCTGAAAGTTACTACAATAGTAGTTGCATTTACACATGTACATCCTTTTAAAAACCGTGGCCAGTTCTAGGCAACCTCATTAAACTAATATGGGGGTTGTATTTGCAAACATTTTTAAGCTACAAAGGGCATGAATGCTGTAAGAATGCATTCCTTTTAGCGCAGTGTTGTGTTCCATCTTTATTACATTTAATTAAAAAGTCTCCTTCAGCAAAATAAAAGTAGTGGAGAATAACCTAATTGGTAAACCAGAAGTAGAAACTGGAGCCCTTAAAGGTATTCTTAATTTCTGTGGGAATTACTGTGTTAATTTTGTAATATCAAGCTCACATCAAGATGCCAGTTTGACAGAAAAGCAATTTTGAGTTGAACAAAATTACTGCTAAACTGCAAAGCATCAGAAAATGGATCCCACAGGTCCCATGGCATGTTTACTTATCAGAAGTTTAAACTGCTTCTGGAGAACAGATATGGGTATAAAATAAAGATCTAATAAAAATAAAACCTCTAGGTTAATTTTAAAACCCTTATTATCATCACTTTTCTGCATAACAAGAGATGTGTGCAGGAAATGAAAACAATATATATTTATTTAAAAAGGGGTGACCACATGACCAAGCCATGGAAGAAATCTGGTCCTCTGGAAAGGAAACTCAAGACGATGAGACGGCAAATGTGTTTGGTTGTTGTGTGAGGATAAGTTGTAATGCAGATGCAAGTAAGTGATACACTGAGCTGAAAGATGAGAGAGGGTTAAAAAGGTATAAAGAAAAGGGACAAAAATGAAGGAGGAACCTTACATTGCTCCAGAAATGCTACCTCTTAACCATAAGAACATTCCATACTGAGTCAGACCAAGGGTCCATCAAGCCCAGCATCCTGTTTCCAACAGAGGCCAATCCAGGCCATAAGAACCTGGTAAGTACCCAAAACCTAAGTCTATTCCATGTTACCATTGCTAGTAATAGCAGTGGCTATTTTCTAAGTCAACTTAATAGCAGGTAATGGACTTCTCCTCCAAGAACTTATCCAATCCTTTTTTAAACACAGCTATACTAACTGCACTAACCACATCCTCTGGCAACAAATTCCAGAGTTTAATTGTGCATTGAGTGAAAAAAAACTTTCTCCAATTAGTTTTAAATGTGCCACATGCTAACTTCATGGAGTGCCCCCTAGACTTTCTATTATCTGAAAGAGTAAATAACTGATTCACATCTACCTGTTCTAGACTTCTCATGATTTTAAACACCTCTATCATATCCTCCCTCAGCCGTCTCTTCTCCAAGCTAAAAAGTCCTAACCTCTTTAGTCTTTCCTCATGGGGAGGCTGCTCCATCCCCTTTATCATTTTGGTCGCCCTTCTCTGTACCTTCTCCATAGCAACTATATCTTTTTTGAGACGCGGCGACCAGAATTGTACACAGTATTCCAGGTGTGGTCTCACCATGGAGCGATATAGAGCCATTATAACATTTTCCGTTTTATTCACCATTCCCTTTCTAATAATTCCCAAATATCCCAAAGCCATCTCGGTTTTATGGCTGCAGTACCTGTGTGTGCATGTGAGGAATGGAATATCCAAGCTGAAATAAGCAATAGTTGTTATAAGATAGCATTAAAGGGAAAAAGGTAACTATGAAAGCTCAGATTGAAACTATACCATGCTTTGCTGCTCTGCTCCAATGTGAGGCTTGCACGCCACAAAATTCAGAAATGTGTTTAACATTTGAAAAAGATCTCGCTTGGTTCCTCCAGTTCTTGCATAGCACCCAAATACATAATCCTAATAAAAAGTTGTTTTCTTTTATTTAGTGAAATATTTAGCAAGCCAACATATAATAGCAAGAATCTGTTTTCATTTGCTCTCCGATTTTTTTTTTGAAGCAACAACCAACCAATTGCCTGAAATCATCAGTACATCCTCAGTATGAACACAGAAGCACTGCACAGCTTGACAGTGTACCCTGTGTGTTCCTTTGTCTGGAGTTGTACTCTTCTGTCCTGTCTTGTGTTTCTGTGTTAGCACCTTTCCTTTCTTGCTTGTTTATTGCAGCCTTGCTCTGTTCTTGTGGGTACACCTTATATTCTGTTCCAGTGCACCTTCAGCTCAAATCCTGCTGGCCGCCAGAACCTAAGGGCTCAACCCGAGGGGGAGGTAGCCAGTATAGGTGGAAGATCCTCAACACCTGTTGTTCCCAGGACAAGCCTGATCCTACCCTGGGGGTTACTCAAACTCCAGCAGTAGTGCCCTGACAGTAGGTAGGCTTCATCAGTAATGCTAAAATGACACTTAAATCCCATGACACAGATTATTTCAAAACTGAAGGTTTCATATGCCACAAACCCTTCATGATTTTGACACCAAAGGGTGAAGGGAGATCAGTTTATCTTCCACATGAGGGTGGTAAATGGCTATGACACTAAGGTGACCTTTCACTGATAATGCACTGAGACCCAATACGAAGAAGGAAAACAAGTAATGAAGCAGATCTTTGGGATTACAGGCAAAAGGGTCCAGAGAGCCAGCCTGGCACCAAGATGAGAAACACTTCCATTTAAATTCAGATATCCTTCTGGTGGATAGCTTCCTGGTCAAAATTACGATATCCTCAATCTCCTTGGATAGCGACAACGAGGAAACTACCAAGCGCTCAGTATCTGTCATCAAGTTAAGGGTGGGGAGGTTTGGGTGACACAGACAACCTTTCTTCATCATTAGAAGCCCTGAAATTCGAGCACCCTATAATATACGCCCTTGTATATAGTTCTTCTCTGCCCCCTCACCAATCCATTTTACTGTATATTGTTATATTACAGTTAGCTATTTGCCTACTCTCTACTCACCTTTAAGCTTCACCAGACTTTCTGTAATTCAACAGACCTGAAATATTGTAATTTTACATTTTAATGTTGAGATGTAATTTCTTTTTTGCATGCTAATTTTCCATGTGTTTATACCTGTTCTTTGTAAACCGATGTGATGTGCAAACAAATGTCAGTATAAAAAAAGCTATAAATAAATAAATTAGAAGCACTGGATCAGTTCCTAGAGGAATCAAAGGGTGGACTGACAAGTTGATGAGACAGAAGATCCACACCTGTCTGGGACAGGTGTCCTTGGTTCTTGAGCACCTTCTGTACCATCCTCACCACTAGCAGAAACAGTGGAAATACATAGAGCAGATCTACATCCCACTGCAGCAGAAAAGTGTCCAGAGAAGATCTGAATTTGCTTTGAAGAATGGAGCCACATTTCTTCGACTTTCCTGTTTTTTGATACGAACAAGTCAATTGACGGTAGACCCAAAGGTCAAACGGCTGGTTTACAATTCTTTGGTCACACACTACTAGTTTGGTCAAAACACCCTACTAAGGCAATCCACCAACATGTTGGAGACTTTGGAAAGGTAGATTGTCTAAAGAGAGGTCCCATGACTGACATCCCACTCCCAAATCTTTTGAGATTCCTGCCAGAGGGTCAAGAACGTCATGCCCCCTTGGTTTTTCACATAAAACATTGCTACTTGATTGTTGGTTTGGATCAGAAATCTCACACACAATGTATGCTGAATGGCTTGCAGCTCTAAGAGGATGATTTGAATCAACTTTCCATTGCCGACCATGTTCTCTGAGTTTGGGATAAACCTGAATGCATACCAAACCCTCTGGTGGACATATCTGTTGTCAGTGTCACCTGATTAGATAAATCTCAGAGGAGAAGCCACTTCTAGGATCAGCAGATCCAGCCATCAAAGAAGGGATGTTTTCATTTCTGGGGTTACAGTTATGAAATGTGACAGGGGTTGAAATAGTTGATCCCACTAAGTCTAGAAACACCACTGAAGGGTTCTCATATTCAGGTGAGTCATGGGGACTATATGTACTGCCACCATCAGGTGACAGAGAACAGCCAGGATTGCCCTGGCTGTGACTAGGTCTTGCTGCAATAAGTTCTGGACCAAGGTCTGAAGGCAGATTGCTCTTTCTGAAAGCAGAACACCCTCTTCTCCAGAAAATCTATCCAATGGTCTTCTTCAAAGAGACTAGCACTCCTGCTTGAGATGGTCCCATCACGAGCTAGTCATATAGGTATGGGAAGACACATTTTTCCCAGTGATGTAGGTGCTCAGTCACAACCACCAAGCATTTTGTGAAGACCATCGAGACCACCAAGAGGCTGAAAGGTAGAACCTTGTATTGGTAGTGTGTGCCCTCCACCATGAACCTGAGGAATTTCCAGTGAGCAGGGTAGATGAGAATGTGGGGATGCACATCTTTCATATCCAGAGCACACATCCAGTCTCCTGTTTGGGTGACAGGTAGAATGATGTGGAGGGTGTTCATCTTGACCCTCTCCTATAGCAAGCTCTTATTCGGTCCTCGTATATCCAAGATAGTTCTCAATCCCCTTGACTTCTTGGTGATAAGAAAATAGCAGAAAAATAATCCCTTGTCATGTCGCTTTGGAGGGACAGATTTTATCACCTGTTAATTGAGGATCAGCTCCACCTCAAGACGAAGCTGGCTTGAGATCCAGATTAAAGGTCAAACACTGATGAAGTGCTGGAGTTAAGATAAGCACAAACCAAACCTCAATTTTGAGGACCCAATGTTTATGGTGGTTTTCCTCCATTTGTCAAGGAACAGCTAGATCCTTCCCCCTACTTCTCCCCCCTCTAGTTGAGGTCTGAGATCAGAGGCTCATCAAAATAAGATTTAGATTTATGTTGATGCCTATTGTGTGTACTGTTGAAATTGACAGAAGACGTGTCTCAAAGAAGGGCCACTTATAAGAGAAGTATGAACTCCTGGAATTGAAAGGCTATTCGGTGCCCCTGAAAGATACTGGACAGCCACATTCTGCTCCTTAATTTGAGCAACAGTTTCTCTAACTTTGCTCCCAAAGAGATTGTCACCAGATCATGGAACATCAGCCGATATCAGACCACTTGCTCTTAAACAGACCATTCGACATGCCCCAATGGCCACTGAAAAAGAACTAGTTACTGTCAAAAGACTCGTATACTGACCAGATAAGGTGCCTCTCACACTATCTCCAAAACAGCATGACAATAATTCTCTTGCTCCCTAACCAGGGATTCCTTGAAGGACTTTAACTTGTTGATGCAATCATGTAAGCACTGAACCATGATAAATTGATGAGCCACAATGTGAGCATTCAGCAACAAACTCTGGAAGACTCTTTTCCCAAAGTTATCCAATAACTAGGTTTTGCGGAAATGGATCCTCGGATTGAGGTGAGGTTAGTGCTATCCACAGGAGCAGCCCTGCAGGTCTTCACCGTTGGCAGGCAGAGCTGGCTAGAACTGAGGCTAAAAAGGAACTTCACCAATACTAGCCCTCATTCCTCTTAGGTTGAGCCCTCAGGTGCAGGGCCACTGAACTTAGGCGTGGGCCTCTGTAAAGAGATGAATTCTTCACAGAAGATGTTGACGGCCAGCAGAAATGGAACTAAGTCAGTCCAAGCAGTGGTCAGGGCAAGCAGCAGACAGCAGAGTTGAGAGCAGGCCAAGGTCAGGAGCAGTCTGAGTTCAACAAGATGAGAAGGAACCAGAGGTCAGAAGGCAGACAGAAGTCAAACGGAGCCGAGAAGCAGTCTGAAGTCAAGGCAGGAATCCAAAATGAAGACAAGTCGGGGATCCGAACCAAGGTCAAACCAAGAAGTCAATCCAGGGGAAAGGAGGCAAGGCAGAACAGCAGGAAGACACTGAAGACGGATAAGAGGCCACAAGACAGGAGCACAGGAACAGTAAGGAACCAGGAACACGAAGACAAGGCACTGGAACGAAGCAGGAGCAGGAACAGGAACCAGGAACGCAGAGGCAAACAGCTACTTTGAGGAGTTTGACTTAAAGCCGAGGCTTCTAAGGTGAGGCAGGGCAGAGCAGGCCTTATATGGGGAAAGGCCTGTGATGTCATCCAGAGGTGCATGGTGGATTTCCCGCTGCAGGTTTTTTAAAGCTGCCTGAGCCGCGCGTGTGCCTAGGGATGCCCCGCTCAGCTGAACGGCGTTCCTAGCACGGCATGTTGGGCCGGCATGGCAGCCGGCTGTGTCTTCAACTGGAGCCCAGCTGTGGTGTCAGTGAGCCCTCTTCAGCCCAGGGCTGGAGGTAAGAGTGGTTGGTCGCGGGACAGACCCACAACCGGCCAAATGCAACAGTACCCCGCCTCTAAACCCCCGCCAAGAGGCTTGGGTTTCCTGTGGAGCGAAGCGTGGAACACCCTTAGGAGATTTTTATCCAGGATGTTTGAGGCAGGCTTCCAAGTTTTCTCCTCCGGGACATACCCCTTCAGGAAATCAGGTACTCCCACCTCTTGTTCTGATGTCAAACGTCCAAGATCTCCTTCGCTTGGTAGACATGGTTCTCTTCAATGGCCATCTCCTGGGGTCTAGGCACCTTCCGGGAAGGCCACGCAAGGACTGGGGGCTTGAGGAGGGAAACATGAAAGACATTACGGACTCCCAAGCAGGTGGGTAGATGTAGTTGATAGGTCACAGGTCCCACTTGACGGGAAACAGGGAAGGGCCTGATGTAGCAAGGAGCGAGCCTCTTGGAGGGCATCCTGAGACAGATATGGCGGGTGCTCAGCCAAGCCTTGTACCCAGGTTTAAATTGCGGGGCCTGCTGCCAGTGAGCATCTGTTGCCTTTTGGCTCTTTTAGTCACTTTCCGAAGTATCTCTTCCATATGGATCCAGAGTTCCTGGAGCTCCTGAGCAGCTAGTTGAGCTACCAGGGAAGGAACAGTCAACATGACCAGTAACAGAGGGGAAAGCTGTCTCCAGTACACAATTTGGAATGGCGATGATCCCATGGCAGAACTAATACGGGAGTTAAGGGAGAATTCTACCCACAGCAGGAGGGGGGTCCAATTGTCCTGACGATCATTTGCATAGGCCCTCAGGAAGCTTTTCAAGGTGTGGTTAGTCCGCTCTGACTGGCCATTGGCTTGTGGATGGCAGGCAGTAGTGTAGTCCAGTTTGATATTAAACTTCCAGCAAAGAGAGTGCCAGTATTTAGCTATAAACTGGGTGCTCCAGTCCAAAACAATATGCTTGGACATTCCTGTGCAGTTGAAAAATATGATGAGCAAACAGCCAGGCCAGTTCAGGTGCTGAGGGAAGACCAGGAAGAGGAACAAAGTGGGCCATTTTTGAGAATTGGTTGACAATGACCCAAATAGTGCTGCGGCTATTAGAGAGGGAAAGGTCCACCACGAAATCGGTGGACACATGGGTCCAAAGTTCCCTGGGGGATGGCAATGGCTATAACAGCCCTAAAGGTCATCCCACCAAATGTTTTTGCTGGGCACAGATAGGACAGGAGACCACGTAGACCCTGACGTCTCTCTACCTCTGGTGCCACCAGTAATATTGCTGGAGTAGTGCGAGAGTCCAAGCCCATTCAGGGTAACCTGCAATATGGGAGTCGTGGGACCATTTCAAAACTTTTTCTCAGAGTCGGCGTGGAATGACTGTCTTCCCTGGAGGGACAGTCACAGAGGAAGCCCAGATAATCTGGGCCAGATCAATAATGTGCCTGGGGGCATCAGATGAGTCTTCTGCCTCAAAAGATCAGGAGAGAGCATCCACCTGAGCAGTCTTAGATGCAGGCCAGTTCCTCACTTCAAAGTCAAAACATGCAAAGAACAGGGACCATCGGGCTTGGCGTGCGTTCAAACATGTATGAAGATGTTCCAAGTTCTTGTATTGGTGTATATTGTAATATGGTGTTGCGCACCCTCCAACCATTGCTGCCACTCCTCCAGTGCCAGATTGATGGCCTACAACTCCCTGTCTTCGATTCCATAGTTCCGCTCTGCAGAGGAGAACTTTCGCAAGGAGGAGGAGCAGGGGCGAAGGACCCCCATACTGGAGTCCTGGCTCAGGGAGTGCTGGCTCAGCACGGCCTCTACGCCTAAGGAGGAGGTGTCAATTTCCAAGATAAAGAGACGTATGGGGTCCAGATGATGGAGGCATGGTTCCTGGAGGAATGCCTTCAACTCTAGAAAGGCAGTGACTACCTCTGAAGGTCAAACCTTGGTATTGTCTTTTTACCCTTTGATTTTTTTTTTTTATGCACTTTTACAATAATCATAAGGAAAGAACAAAGGTATTCCAGGTGTTACATGTCATTACATTCTTTGTTACTCTTACATCTTTTAAATTAAGAAAATAATTTTAAGACATTACCTGTCTATACCTTATTCTCCTTCTAAACATTTATCAAAGGTAGATATATAAAAGATTCCAACCTTAATAGAACATAATACCAAATACATGGAAAAAGCAAAAAGGAAATAACCATATTCTTATTCTAAATTATCCTGAGCTGGCTGAGCTGAGTTACTCTCAGTTCCATGGTTATCCAAAAAGAATCTCAATTGGAAAGGTTAAAAAAAAAATACCATGTATTATTCAAATATACCAGACATTTACAGGGATATCTAATTGAAAATTTAGCCCTCAACTAACTTCTTGACCCATATCTAGGAACTTTCTTCTTCAAATTTAAGTAACCCGGGTAAGATCTAGGAATACCCAGGTCTTTTGTCCAAGGTACATTTTACTTCTGTTATGAAAAAACAAATTCAATACTGAGTCCCTATCTGTTGATAATACAAATGTTACCAAAAGTGTCCCTCTGTATTCAATTTGTTCTTCTACTGTTGTTTCTAGAAATGCAGTTAGATCTATTTCTGCACCCACTGACGGTCCAACCATTGCTCCTTGTTCTTTCATTATTGATGATACAAAATATATGTTATGGTATATGGTAATGTTTCCTTTGAAAATTGAAAAACTTCAATAAGATACCTCTTAAACTGTTCTCTAGGAGAAATTAATTTTACTTTAGGAAAATTTAATACCTGCAAATTCAGGCATCTAGCAGAATTTTCTAAGTTTTCAATCTTCTTCATAGATACATTCTCATCTTGAATTAACTTTGATTGGATGTCCTGAACAGAAGAAGTTTTAACTTCTAGTTCTTTTATTTTCACCTCATGGGTGGCTAATTTTGGTCCAAGTACTTGAATTTTACACTGTGAACTATTAATACCCTCTGTTAATGAGGCTATCGAATTTTGGATCATCATTAGAGCTTCCCAAACCGTTCCCAGCGTGACTTCTTTTGGCTAAACCAATTTTAAACTGGGAGTTACTCTTGCTCCTCCTTCCCGGAAAATTTCTGTAATCCTAACGGATTCATTTGCAGATTCCTCTCCTCTTTTTAAGTTGACAAAAGAGGCGCCTATCATTGATGTGCCCAGTTCTTCCATCGGTCCACTTGACCCACTTGGTCTATTCTCCATCTCTGTTTCCAGATGCAGAGAGAGGAACCCAGACTAGGTGCTCCAAGCAGATGATACAAATGGGGCCCTTGTGGGACTAGGGTCTGAGTCAAAGAAGTGAGATGGTGATCAAGGCATCTTCAGAGCCAGAATAGAAGAGGACACCTGAGAAGAATCTCCTTCACGTCACACTGACACTGGAAGCAGAATGGGCCTCAGGGCACACAGTTTGATGACAATGCAGAGGACGTCTTCAGAATCGAAGAGCCCCCTTCATAGAGATGGGGTTTGGGAATGCGTCATGGAGTACAACAGCTCCGGCATCTGGTGCTTCTGCTCCTTGCTCAATCCTGAAGCTACGGTAGATCCGGAATCTGGTGTCATAGGTGGGCAGCCTTGCTCAAGGAGCCTTTGCTTAACTCATCACAGAGTGAGTCCAAGGATGCTTGGCTAATCTCTCCACTGACCTGTGGAGCTCTGACATTTTCCATGCCCGGTTACGCTAGGTTATAGGGGACATATGACCACAGTTATAGCAATTTGCTGAATTGTAGTATGGTTCCAAGGACACAACAGATTTCATGACCATCAGTGATAGACATCCTGCGGCCACAGATACAATCTTTGAATCCTTTAAATGTGGCCTTCTTAAAACCAGACACTTTTTTCATAAAATGTATCTTTTTTTTTTTTAAGACTGAAAAGTGCTGCTTGAAGGGCTGCCAGGGCAGGGCAAAAACAAAACAGCAAGAGAAAGCAGTTAAGGCAGAAAGAAAAAAAGTAAG
The DNA here is from genome assembly GCF_901001135.1 of Rhinatrema bivittatum. Taxonomy (NCBI): domain Eukaryota; kingdom Metazoa; phylum Chordata; class Amphibia; order Gymnophiona; family Rhinatrematidae; genus Rhinatrema; species Rhinatrema bivittatum. Next base: position 92,748,593 of record NC_042617.1, on the reverse strand, counting down.
AGAAAGGGTACATATCTATGTAGAAGCTCGAACATAAAAAGACTGAGGGCCTCATGAAGCAGTGCATATGCTTAGTAATAAAAACTTAACTGAGCTAGAGAATTGGATCTATTCGGTGCCATCAGATGACGTCACCCCTTGTCTCATGGCTAATTCAGCCCTGTTTGTTGACAGAGAAATATATGTTCCACTGAATATTTGACTAATGCTATTTGGATAACTTTACCGCTCTCCGGCTTACTTGTTCCTATTTTGTACATTATTTTGTCTCAAGAAAGAAAGATGGATTTGTTCACTTTATACCCTTTTTATTGCATAAGAAAATACTGGTTTAAATTAAACAAGGGTACCACAGTAAGAACCTGTGATTCTCATTATTATAACTGGGGTTTACACTCCATCTCTAATGGTAAACTATTCCAGGCATTTACCACCTTCTCGGTAAATAAATCTCTTCTTATTTCTTGTGAGCTTTCCTCCCTCTGGCTTCATATAACAAATCTTTGTACTTCAATTTCTTCTATGAAAGTAACTCTTTCTTGTGCTTTATTGAAATCTGTGAAATATGTCAATGTTTCTATTATATCCTTCTTTTCCCTTCTCTATTCCTACAAGTGCATTTTTAATTACTTAAACCTCTCTCTGATATGCTTCCATCCTTTCAATTTCCTTACAAAGGGTAACATCTCCCAGTTTTTCCTGCTGGTGGTAGGTTTCTTATGGAACCAAAGCATGTTAGCTTTCCTTGTTGCTTTATTTTACAACCATTAGGTCATCAAATATATTTTTCAAACTGTGCTACTGTATTAAATGTTTATAGATAAGCAAAAGCTTGTATGGATTAAATCCAAGCAACTGTATCTCAACTATCTGGGTAGAGGAAGAAGAGCTTCCGCTTAACCAAGAAGCCCTAAAGCCTTCTGTAGTTTAAAATGATTTAGAGCCCCCAAAGCTTTCAATCCTGATATAGTAAACTTTGCAATATCACAATTAGATTCATAAAATAGGCAGGCCATACCTTCCTTCCCTAAATCCCACCAACACCCCACATGCCAACTTCCCCTTTTGCTTTTTCCATAAATAAATAAATAAAATAAATACAGACTGCCAGTGGAAGCAAAGGCCATAGCTTTATTTAATATATATTAACTAATGTTAAACTTCCCCATCATACAAACAATAATACCATCCACTTCAGAAAACCTTGCACCAAAGACGATGTAATCACTTCCCTCACTAACGCCCTTGATAAACTTGATCTAACCTATGCCAAATCTGCACTCTCCTCTTGGAATAACCTCACTATCAACATTGCCGACGAAATCGCCCTCTATCCACTAAAGAATTAAACCCTTCTCACAACACTAAAAAATCATGGTACTCACCTGAACTAAAAAAACTTAAAGTGACCTAAGAATCAACGAAAAGAAATGGCGCAAAGATCCCTCTCCTACCTAGCTGGCAATATACAAATCCTCCCTGCACATCTACCGATCGACTATCCTTAAAACTAAACGAGATTTCTACGCTCTTAGAATCCACAATTTGCAATACAATGCCAAAGCCCTAGTCTCATATGTCTCTGATCTTACTAAAACTTCCCCCCCCCCATATCTAACAAAGACTCCAAAACAAAATGTGAGGACCTCGCCCACTTTTTCAACAACAAAATCTCTAAACTTATGCTATGGTTTTCCACCAGCCATCTTACACACCAAAGCCCTCCCAAAAATCCCTCACGCTACCCTGAACTCCTTTGAGACCACTTCCTCCACCGAAATAGAATCACTCTTAAAGAAAATGAAACCCTCATTGCACCCATCCAATACTAACCCTACTAAATCCCTCCTGTCTATCCCTAACATAATAGCCCAACCCCTAGCTAGTATCATCAACTGTTCCCTCACTCTTGGAAATATTCCTGCTTCATTAAAACAAGCCATTGTCAAACCCATACTAAAGAAACTGAATCTCAACCCTACTGAACTTGCTAACTTTCGGCCAATCTCAAACTTACCCTTCCTAGCAAAAATTCTCGAAAAAATAGTAAACCTCCAACTCTCTGACCACTTAGAAAAACACAATATTTAATTCCCATCCCAATTTGGTTTCCGCAAATTCTTCAGTACTGAAACCCTTCTAATCTCACTCACAGATTCCCTCCTCAAAGGTTTAGACAAGGGCCACTCTTACATTCTTGCATTGCTAGATATATCATCTACCTTTGACACCATTAGCCACAACATCCTACTAAACCGTCTTATCGAAATTGGCATTTCAAGAACCCCACTTCGCTGGTTCGAATCTTACCTAGATAACAGACACTACAAGGTCAGAATAGGTAATAGTGAATCCAAAGCCATCAACCTAACTCGAGGCATCCCCCAAAGCTCCTCCCTATCCTCTACCCTTTTCAATATTTACCTGCTGCCCCTTTGCCAACTCCTCTCCGATCTAGGTCTTACTCACTTCATTTACGCAGACGACATCAAAATCCTTATCCCCATTATAGACTCTTTATCCAAATCCCTCAAAACCTGGGAAAATTCTCTCTCGCTTCGATCAATAATCTCCTCACTAACCTTAACCTCGCACTTAATACATCCAAAACTGAACTCCTTATTATCTCTCCCCACCACAACACCATGACCCTCTCTGAAATCAACTCCTACCCCCTCAATATCCATCTCACAACATGTACGAGACCTAGGCGTCATCATAGATAACCAACTTAACCTAAAAAAATTCATCAACTCTATCATGAAAGAATGCTATTAGCATCTCCATATTTTAAAGAAACTAAGATCCCTCCTCCACTTCAATGACTTCCGCACTGTCCTTCAGGCCACTATATTCTCCAACATCGATTATTGTAACACCCTCTTTCTAGGCCTCCCCAAAACTACCATTAAACCACTCCAAATGCTACAAATTGCTGCCGCTAGAATCCTCACTAACACTCGCAAAAATGGTCATATCTCGCCCATCCTTAGAGATCTCCATTGGCTCCCAATTTCCTTCAGAATTCTCTACAAGACACTCACAATCATACACAAAGCTCTACACAACCAAAACATGCACTGGCTAAATGACTCCCTACACTTCCACACCTCTAATAGACCCACCAGATCTTCCTACAAAGGAACCCTACACACACCCTCTCCTAATCTCACCCATCTTATCTCTATGAAAGAACATGCACTATCTATTGTAGGACCTTCAATCTGGAACTCTATGCCCCCCAACCTATGCCAAGAACACTGCACCCAGAAATTAAAATAAACAAACAAAACAAAACTGAAAACCTGGCTTTTCAAACAGGCCTTTGCATAATCCCAACCACCCATGTATGCCCTCTCCACATTGACATAATTAATGCTACTGCTCTAACCTTTTCTGCGCAATTGTTCATGTAGCATTTCTATTAGTCATTATCAGATACTTTATACTCACATTGTCTAATTATCAACCTTATTTATATTTGTTGCAATCTGCTTTTATGGACTTGTGATATTATATTTCTCTGTTGCCATACCTTAATTATGTTATTGTTATTGTTCTACCAGTTCCATGTAAATCTAATACGTGGTTGTTATACCTGTTCCATGTAAACCGATGTGATGTGCAAACGAATGTCGGTATAAAAAAAAACTTTAAAATAAATAAATAAATAAATCGCCAAAATGTATCAATTCAAAGTTCTACTAGTGAAGAGGATACCAGTATCTTCCTAACTTCAATACACTCAATACAGACAACTAGTGAAGAGGCTATACATCTAGCTGCTCCATGTGTGTGATGTTGTGACTTGTCACCAATGGATACACCATGCTGTTACCTCTTCTCTTTGATCAGGATTCCCTAGACCATCCACAGTCTGCCCCCCTTAAATGCGATATCTGTGTGCTGGCTTTTGAAAATTAGCCCGTAAGTCAGGTCTTCGGAGCTGTTGCTTTCTCCAGATGTAACAGCTGGAAGCAATGGTGGCTACCACTCTTCAGGTGGGGTCTATATTGAAGAATTTGCATGAGTGGGGTTTGAGGATCCCAGCAGGTTTTAGATTTGCTACCTCTTGAATTTATAAGTTTTATGGAAGATAGAAAATGGAATTCTGACATGGCAGCAGTGCTAAAGAAATAGCAGGAGAGCCTGGTAGAAGTTGAAGTTGCAAGGGAACAGACAAACTCCATATAAGATCACACATGAATAAATCTAGAAGACTATTGTTAGTTTAAAGCACGGTGTTACTACAAAAATGGACTTAGTGCAAACTATAATGGAAGATTTGGAAACTAAAATGATAGAATAATACAGCAGTTCCCAAACCTGTCTTGGGGGTTCCCCAGCCAGTCAGGTTTTCTGGATATCTGAAATGAATATGCATGAGATAGATTTGAATGCATTACCTCCATTACATGCAAATTTCTCATGTATATTCAGTGAGGATTTCCTGAAAACCATAGAACTGATATAAGAGAGAATATTGAAGGAAAATTCTAAGAAAGTGGAGAGTCTGGAATTGTGGCCGTAATACTTTTGTAATCGATGTCTCATAGAAGGAAAGTTAAACATTTTGAAAACAGTCTGAAAGCTAGGAATCTTAGAATGATACATGTCTCAAAGGTTATTAATTTATCTGGGCTAGAGTTATGTAAGAAATATTACAAATCCCCAAAAGAGTCTGCCAGCATTATTTAAAGTGTACTATTTACCAGTGACTATATCTAAAAGAGAAAAATCTTGCCAAGGAAGGACTTTTCCATCTACAAGTGAACATAATATCACTTAAGATCTGGAAAATTTTATGGAAACAGTTACAAAGGGTGTCACATGATTTATCTCTTTCTTTCTTAAAATGGATTCAGAGTGGATCCTCAAGTTGTTTTTTCGTAAGCAAGATATTTCAGTTGTATGCTCCAAGGTAAGATTATTTCCTCATATGTCAAGTGTAACTCAAGAGGGCATAAAAGATATTTGAATTTTACACAAGACCTTTTAGATATTGGAGCAGTGTTCTCACTTAAATATCCAGCTAAGTGCAGAATTAAATTTAAAAGACTCGCAATACACTTTTTATAATCTGGACTAGATGTTATATTTTTGAGAGACAAAACTAACCAAGTTTTGGATAATATTGATGAAAGTTCCCTAACACTTCTAGCCTCATGAAACTTTGAATATATTTTTTATTTAATGATCATTCTGGTCAGAAAAAATAGTGGCATAGATTAATGATGTTTCTAATTGTCTTATCATGTCATCTTTAATGATTATTTTATGTCCAGAGGAAATGAGATACTGATTTTGTATTTTCTTATTTTGTTGTTTAGATTTGTTAATATTCTTAACCTTGATTTGCCATACTTTTCATAAGGATGGTAATTTTCAGGTAAAACAGTGTTTCATCCATGGAAGGCCTGTTTTATTTTTTAATTGCCTGCCTGAAATACAGGTAAACTTAGGTACATATTTCCAGTTCGCATGGATGTTTCTCCGGACTGAGCAGAAGCATTCCCAGAGGCAGAGATGGAGAGGATTTGTACTTATGTGTATAATTTATTTCCAAAAGTATGCACGTAAAGTTTCCAAAATCATTTCTTTGTACATTTTAATGAATGTAATTATGTGTGGATATACTTGGTGAAATGATTTTCAAAGTCTGCTTTGAAAATTGGTGTAACATTCGTAGTATCACAAAATTACCCCCTATTGTGTATTTTTACAGGTTTTTATTCCAATTGTTACATACTTTTCTTAGAAAATGTATTGCATTTCTGATCTATGATAGCTGATGATGTTCCTGACATAATAATCTAAATAATAATGTTGAAAAAGAACCATATGTTACTTTATAAGAGGAAGAGAAATACATGACAACAACCTCCTAAAATTACAGAGAAGTATTTCCCTATCATATCCCTTTCATAGACCTTTCTCTTCCCCCATAAAAATGTATGGAGGAGCCTTTCTGAAAATTAGACTTTGTATGCAAAATGACAATAAGAGTACTGAAAATGCTGTACTTAGATAAAAATTATCTATCTGAAAAAGATGAAAGGCAGAGTTGAGCATGCTGCATTTTTCACCGATTCATGATTATGGCAGGCAGCTATTTAACAAAAAACATCTCATGGAATAAAGACTTATTGTACGAGAATGGAGTAGGGGAGATCAATGAGCTATATGTCCTTTACTAACAAAATCACAGGTATCACCAAACAACAAATACAGCGCAAAAAGAGTTTTATTGACAAAAAATGCATTAAACTGAAGGAGGCTGGGATCAGAGAACATTTTACCTCTAAGTTTTTAGATCTAATCCAGCCCAGAAATGTCTGATCTCTGCTCACATCCCAGAGGAAAATAAATTGTCCCCTGGGATGTGAGCAGAGATTCAGACTATGTGCCAATTCCTACACTTTATTCAATCAAAACTTCATAAAAACAAGCAGTACCACCACAGGACAAGAAAACAAATACAATTCCCACTTCATACCTCTCCATTAACGGTATCCAAATACAAAAAGCATTTTACTGCTTGCCGAGCACTAGAGTGAAAATAAGCACATGTCCTGAAATGTAATGCTTACAGCGGTAGAAAAATGAAAGACGTTTGATGAATTCTCCAATATGGCATCAAAGTCATAAAAAGACAGAACATGACAGCAGATAAAGACCATCCAGTCTGTCCATCCACATCTCCTACTCAGCTTTATGGTCCCATCCTCTCTCTAGGAGATCCTCTGTGTTTGTTCCATGTTTTCATGAATTCTAATACTGACCTTTTCTTGACCACCTTAACAGAGGAGGCTGCTCCATGCATCCACCACCCATTTTGCAGAGAAATAACTTAGATTACTCCTGAGTCACTTTCATCCTATGACTACTCGTTTCAGAGTCTTTTTTCCACTGAAAGAGGCTCACCTCCTATGCATTTATATCTTGGAGGTACCTAAATGCCTCCATCATTTCTCCCCTTTCCTCCAGGGTATACATGTTTAGATCTTTAAATCTTAAGTGCTGTTCATATGCTCTATCTAAGATGAAGACCGCTGACCATTTCAGTAGTAATAATGAGGTTTCACTAAGGACTTATATAGGGGCATTATCATAATTTATTTTTATTTATTTCAAATTTATTGGACCACCTATCAACTTTTCTAGATGGTTTACAAGCATACATTCATAATTCATTTTAAAACAGTAAAGTCAAATACAACCTTAAAACAATAGAAACATAAGACAAATATCGAAACAATAATAAAAACAAAGAAAATAATATCAAATAAAAACAAGACAAATCGAAACATAAAACAATAAATACAGATGTCATTCTTTACTTAAAATAACTCCAAATGGATCCTAGCATAGACCACTCACAAATCTTCAGTGAAATCAACAATAGCTGTCATCATTACCAATTTAATATAGTTTAGGTGAAACTAGACTCAAATCTTTGTTTTGCTAGTTGTTCTTCTCCCAGTGCACATTTGTCATCACCTTGTCTACTTGTTTGAACACCACAGGATCATCCAATATGATCACTCAGAGATCCTGCTCTTGTTTTGTACACAGAACTTCACCCCCTATACTACCCTCCCCCTGCTCCCTTGCGTTTTTACAAAACAAATGCATGATCATGCATTTTTCAGCATTAAAACTTAGTTACCAGACTCTATAGATCATTCCTCAAGCTTCATTGGATCCCTCTTCATGTTTTCCACATCTTCCTGGATTTTCTTTTTGCTAACATCCACAAAAAGGAAGTCCTTTCCAAACAATCCTTCTTTAATATTGCAAATAAAAATGTTGAACAAGGGCCCAAGAATCAATCTCTACAGCACACCACTGGTAACTCCCCTTTTTTCAGAGTGAACTCAGTTTACTACTACCCTTTGTCACCTCCCACTCAATGAGTTTCTAACTCAATGGCTCACTGTAGCACCTATACCTAGGGTGCTCAGTTTATTTATAAGTTGCCTATGCGGAACTGTGTCAAACGCCTTACTGAAATCCAAAGACACTATCTAGCCCTCTCCCCGATTTAACTCCAGTTACCTAAAGAAATTGATTATATCTGCCTAGCTATGTAAGTAAACACAGCTGCTATTTATTCCTTCCCAATATGGAGTAAAAATTAAGGATTCTTGTCACACAGTATGATCCATAGATAATCCATAGATATTTCTTCACGGAGAGGGTGGTAGATGCCTGGAATGCCCTTCCGGAGGAAGTGGTGAAGACTAAAACTGTGAAGGATTTCAAAGGAGCGTGGGATAAACACTGTGGATCCATAAAATCTTGAGGATGTGAATGAAGAGAAGAGGCATGGGGGTGGCTTGCAGGAATGATAGTTACTACCTGGTGCTTAATACCCTTATTCAATAAACATACACACGGTTAATGTGACTCCAACATTGCTCTATGCTTCAATGGCAAGAGGAAATGTGGGACAAAGGATTTGCATACATAAATAAGCGTGGGAGTAGCTTGCTTGTTGTGGCGGTTACTACCCCAAACCAATTAAGCCTGATACTTCACTTTGAATACATATATAGAGCAGCTCACTGCTTCAACGGCACCGGGGAATGAAGATAAGAGGATTTACATTCAAACAACCACCAACAAGGACTGAATTGCATAGTCTGAGTAAACAAATAAGCGTGGGAGTAGCTTGCTTGTTGCAGCGGTTACTACCCCGAACCAATTAAGCCTAATACTTCACTTTGAATACATATACAGCGCAGCTCACTGCTTCAACGGCAGGGGGGATGAAAACAAGAGGATTTATAATAAGACAACAAGCAACAAGGACTAAATTGCACAGGCTGGGTAGACAAATAAGTGTGGGAGTAGCTTGCTTATTGCGGCGGTTACTACCCCTAACCAATTAGGCTTGAAACTTCACTTTTAAGCAGCTCCAGCACTGCTCTCTACATCAATGGCAGGGGTGGAAGGAAATTAGAACCAAAAAGTTACCAATAAGGGCCCTGACCTCAGTGGTCAGAGTAACAGATAAGTATGAGAAAAATAACGGTGAAAGCCTGCTGGGCAGACTGGATGGGCCTGTTTGGTCTTCCTCTGCCGTCATTTCTATGTTTCTATATAACACTGGTCTACATCAATTTTGCTGACTACAAGATAACATGTGATCTTTATGTATTTTAGTGTACTGAATCAATAAATCACATCTGTTTTCTCCAGTTATGTCTGGTTTTTCCACAAAATGCTGTCTATTCAAACTCATAGCAATAATGTAACATTATTACTTAGATATGCTGAATATGCAAAAAGATAATTAATGCGCAGAAAGACATGCTGAATACGCAATCGGTATAACCAATAGGAAGACTGCTTATTAAACAGTTTAAAACTGCTGACGTCGGCATTTTATGGCTTATATAAGCAGCGTGAAAACCGACGGCAGCATTCAGTCATTCAAGAGGCTTAGAAGCCGCAGCAAATTTAACTCTGTTAAATCTGTTTTTGTTGAATATGTCATCCAATACTCGAATAAGTTCGTGGATGGTGTCGGAATGATCCTGATATATTTTGTTACATTTGTGGTTGTTTTATAACACCAAAACAAAGGGCAAATATATATGACTTTGTACGAAAAGATTATCGTGCATATTTCAGGGTTAAACTGGGTGACCAAGATAAACTTTGGACACCACATAAAGTGTGCAGGACATGTGTTGAAAACCTGAGACAGTGGACTAAATGTCAGAGAAAAAGTCTCAGCTTCGGAGTTCCAATGGTGTGGCGACTGCCCCAAAACCATTGGAGAGAAAATTTCTCCCTAACAATTGAAATTTACACAACTATTGCTCTCTTGGTTAGACGATAGACTCGTTTTTTGCATGAAACAAATATTACGTGCTATCGCTTCTTCAGAACTTCTTACTACCCTTGATATTCAACTTTATAATCTTTAATCAAACATTTCTCATTTGTGAAAAAATTTTACATATTGCATATTTTTTGACTTCATATTTGGAATCAGCACCTTTCATTTGGGTAAAATCAGCAAAAATAATTAGGCCAGCAGAAAACCTTTTTTCAAATGTAGACCAGTGTAATCAAACTCAATATATTATTTCAACTCCTAATTGCAAACATACTTGGGATACATTTATAAATACAGGATGATAGTTCAGTAGATTTTATTCTTGGAAACACAGTATCAAAACAAAATAACAAAAAGAAAATAAAGATAACAGAAAGCTCAAAGTTAATAAAGAAAATTGCTATAAAACAAAAGCAAAATTGCTTACCTTGTAATAGGTGTTATCCCAGGACAGCAGGATGTAGTCCTCACATATAGAAACATAGAAATGAAACATAGAAACATAGAAATGACGGCAGAAGAAGACCAAACGGCCCATCCAGTCTGCCCAGCAAGCTTCACACACTTTTTTCTCTCATACTTATCTGTTTCTCTTAGCTCTTGGTTCTATTTCCCTTCCACCCCCACCATTAATGTAGAAAGCAGTGATGGAGCTGCTTTCTACATTAATGTCCAGTGACGTCTACATAGGTGACGTCACTGGACGGAGCCCTATCACGGAAAACTTTCTGTCAAAGTTTCTAGAAATTTTGACTGGCATACTGAGCCCACTGAACATGCCCAGCATGCCATGATCCCTCGAGCCACAGGAGTCTCCCTTCAGTCTCGTGTGTAGCAATAAGCGTTAGCAAAAATAAAATAATAAAACGTACTGGACCCAACTCCACGGGGTGGCGGGTGGATTTCGTGAGGACTACATCCTGCTGTCCTGGGATAACACCTATTACAAGGTAAGCAATTTTGCTTTATCCCAGGACAAGCAGGATGCTAGTCCTCACATATGGGTGATTAGCAAGCTCTTCCGCCAAGCCTTCTCAGATCCCCCTGATACACATTAGCCGAGGTTCTATGGATCTCCGTACCTCCTTGAAGTTTCCAATAAGATCCTCCCCTGACTCACCAATTGTTTATACTTGTTTACCGCGTTCCTAGGCCTTTTTTTCCAGCAGTCTATGCCTCCAAGTTTACTATCCTTGTTGAATGTAACCTTGTTTTTCCTGTTTAAACTATTGTCTTTGGTTCAGTCCCCCAATTCGATGTAAACCGATCTGATATGGTCTTTTAACCATGAAGGTCGGTATAAAAAAGTGTTAAATAAATAAATAGAGACTGAGTCATTTTGTAGTGAAGCAACACTGAAGTATTGTTGGTGAAAATGAGGCAGCCGAAAATCACAGCAGGTTGGATGTAGAAGGAGTTGGGATTATACTGGAAATAAATTCTTTAAGACTGATTGTCCGTAGGCTGAATCTTGTCACCCTTCTTTGTGCAAACAATAATGAGCTGCAAAGGTGTGAAGAGAACTCCATGTTGCAGCTTTACATATGTCAAGAATCGGCACTGAACGATAGTGTGCTACTGAGGTTGACATTGCTCTTACTGAATGCGCCTTTACTCGTCCTTGGAGAGGAAGGCCTGCTTTTTCATAGCAGAACTCTATACAATCTGCTAGCCAGTTGGAGAGAGTGTGTTTGCCCACTGGATTACCCGGTTTGTTTGGATCAAAAGAAACAAAGAGTTGAGTGAATTTTCTTTGGACTGCAGTGCAATCTAAGTAGTATGCTAGCGCACACTTACAGTCCAAGGTATGTAAAGCTCTCTCACCTTGGTGAGAATGAGGTCTTAGAAAGAATGTGGGCAAGACAATGGATTGATTCAAATGGAATTGCATACTACAAATTGTAAAATGTACTCTGTACTCAAGATTAATTTTCTTAATTTCTCTAAGCTACTGTCTCCCATACTTGGGAGCCCCAGTGTTCAAAACTATCTCGCATTACCTCACACAAAGTTGGTTTATTTGTTTGATACAGGCTATGATGGCCCACAGCATGAACCAATAAGAGATCACCTCTTGTCTACTTTACGTGAATCTGTTTGAGACATCAAAGGTCTGCAAGAGGGATGCTTTCATTTTGTTTTGGGGGAGGTTCCCTTTTCATTCATGGGACATTTTATTATTGTACTTTTTTTTTTTCAAGGATGCATTAAAACCTGGCCACAACCCTGCTCCCTTCAATCTAAATCTGCTTCTTAAAACTTTAAAAAAGCCCCTCCAGATTTCCCCTGCATCCCTTCCTCCACTTTATCTTACATGATCCTAGGGTCCAAAATAGCACGGGGCCCACTGACAGGGCAGGAGCAACTGGAGATTGCTCCTTCATAAGAACATAAGAAAATGCCATACTGGGTCAGACCAAGGGTCCATCAAGCCCAGCATCCTGTTTCCAACAGTGGACAATCCAGGCCACAAGGACCTGGCAAGTACCCAAAAACTAAGTCTATTCCATGTTACTATTGCTAATGGCAGAGGCTATTCTCTAAGGGGCAGATTTTAAATACTTGCGCGAGCGCGAACAAAAGTACGCTGGATTTTATAAGATACGCACGTAGCCGCGCACATCTTATAAAATCCGGGGTCGGCGCGCGCAAGGGGGTGCACATTTGTGCAACCTACGCGCGCCGAGCCCAGCGCGCGCTGCCTGTTCCCTCCGAGGCCGCTCCGATTTCGGAGCAGCCTCGAAGGGAACTTTCCTTCGCCCTCCCTTCCCCTACCTAACCCACCCCCCCCCGGCCCTATCTAAACCCCCCCCTTACCTTTGTCGGCAAAGTTACGCCTGCTGAAAGCAGGCGTAACTTTGCGCGCGTCGGCCGGCTGCCCCGCTCCGTGGTTCGGTCCCGGGGGCTGTTCCGGAGGCCGCGACCACGCCCCCGGAACGCCCCCAGGCCGAAACCATGCCCACGTCGCCGCCCCCGAAACGCCGCGCCCCGCCCCCTAAATGCCACGTCATCCCGACACGCCCCCCCCCCCCGACAGGAAGCCCCGGGACTTACGCGCGCCGGCGGCCTATGTCATCGTCTCTCTGACTTAAATTTCCTCGTTGTTGCTCTCTATCACCTTGAAGGTTTTAATTTTTCCTGTTATTAAATATATTAATTTAAAAAATGGGAATGAGAAGATATTGATTTACTATCTTAAATAAATGGATTTCTTGGAAATTTACAGGTTAACTTTACATACAGGTCAGATTTTGTTACTCCTCATATCTTATACAGGGATGACAGATTATTTTCCTCAATCTCTCTTACTGCTTCATCCATCTGCCAATGAAGGATGTCAATTTCAATGCGCCTAACAGGCATTTTGAAAACCAGATCAACATCACGTCTATCCCCTACTAACTCACGATGTAATCTATTCTAGCTCCCTATTCTTCTTGCCCTTCAACATGTGCTTGTTTCAGCCTTTTTTGAGCAAATGCTTTCTCTGTTCTTAGTCTACTATACTCACTTCTAACAATTTCTGTTTCCTTTTCATTTCCTCTACATATCCTTACTGAACAACCAACTCCCCCTTCTCAGTATGAAACCTCAGAATTCTCATTCAATAAAAAAGTCTCTTTCAAAGTGAAATTAATAAACCACATTATTTATACAGTATGTGATCAGACAGATATGGCAACACTTCAAAAAATATCTACTTAAAAACACTTGAAGTATGAATTCTCTTTCTAGTCATATGCATCATTTGTATAGGATGCACATCACATAAGGCAAATGCTTAACAACTTAACACCTGCCAGCTACAGAAGAAATAAATGTCAAAAATCAAACATTTGGATTTCTGGATGCTTAGTAAAAGGACCACAAAGATCATTCAGATTATGAAAGGCAGAGGAATGAAGACTGAAAACTCTCAAAAAATCTTAATAAATAACTTTTGCATGTACCGGTTTTAAACAATACCAAATTCCAAGAGCTTCATCATGTTTTTGCTTTATCATCCCTTCAACTAAATCCATGGACACCGGTGCCCCTTTAACTCAGAAGTGTATGATTTAATATCCGGTTTTTCTCTCTTTCATATAACCATTACCCATCCTCTGTGCTGAAGTAGAAACAGTGGGACACTCAGAAGCTGAGATGTCACAGAGTATCTGGATAAGGTATTCATATTACACAACTATTTTTGCTGCAGAGGTGATGATTACAGTCTTAGGATAAGGGAAGATCAGCTCAAAGTAAACAGCTTCAAACATAACCTTCTCATATATACCAGATATTCAAACCAGATCTCAGTATTTCTGACATTTTGAAAAAGCCTTAATTTATATAAAAACAGATTTACAACATAAAAGGAAGGACTATGGCCTTGTCAGAAAAATACTTTATTTATTTATTTAGATTCTTTTACTATACCAATGCTCAAGACAATGTCTTGTCGTACCAGTTTACAGTATAACCAAGGGAAACCAATAACCAGAAGAGAGAAATTTACAATAAACAGGGATTACAAAACAGGACAATTGAAAGAGGAAGAATTAGGTTAAACAGAGTTCTCCTAAGAGTATAACGAGATAATACACAGTCCAGATGTATTCCACACATTAAGAAAGGTGGAAAAAAGGCAAAACGATTACCGGCATGGTTAAAAGGGGAGGTGAAAGAAGCTATTCTAGCCAAAAGATCTTCATTCAAAAATTGGAAGAAGGATCCAACAGAAGAAAATAGGATAAAGCATAAACATTGGCAAGTTAAATGTAAAACATTGATAAGACAAGCTAAGAGAGAATTTGAAAAGAAGTTGGCAGTAGAGGCAAAAACTCACAGTAAAAACTTTTTTAAATATATCCGAAGCAGAAAGCCTGTGAGGGAGTCAGTTGGACCGTTAGATGATCGAGGGGTTAAAGGGGCACTTAGAGAAGATAAGGCCATCGCGGAAAGATTAAATGATTTCTTTGCTTCGGTGTTTACTGAAGAGGATGTTGGGGAGGTACCCGTAATGGAGAAGGTTTTCATGGGTAAAGATTCAGATGGACTGAATCAAATCACGGTGAACCTAGAAGATGTGGTAGACCTGATTGACAAACTAAAGAGTAGTAAATCACCTGGACTGGATGGTATACACCCCAGAGTGCTGAAGGAACTAAAAAATGAAATTTCAGACCTATTAGTAAAAATTTGTAACTTATCACTAAAATCATCCATTGTACCTGAAGACTGGAGGATAGCAAATGTAACCCCAATATTTAAAAAGGGCTCCAGGGGTGATCCGGGAAACTACAGACCGGTTAGCCTCACTTCAGTGCCAGGAAAAATAGTGGAAAGTGTTCTAAACATCAAAATCATAGAACATATAGAAAGACATGGTTTTATGGAACAAAGTCAGCATGGCTTTATCCAAGGCAAGTCTTGCCTCACAAATCTGCTTCACTTTTATGAAGGAGTTAATAAACATGTGGATAAAGGTGAACCGGTAGATATAGTATACTTGGATTTTCAGAAGGCGTTTGACAAAGTTCCTCATGAGAGGCTTCTAGGAAAAGTAAAAAGTCATGGGATAGGTGGCGATGTCCTTTCGTGGATTGCAAACTGGCTAAAAGACAGGAAACAGAGAGTAGGATTAAATGGACAATTTTCTCAGTGGAAGGGAGTGGACAGTGGAGTGCCTCAGGGATCTGTATTGGGACCCTTACTTTTCAATATATTTATAAATGATCTGGAAAGAAATACGACGAGTGAGATAATCAAATTTGCAGATGACACAAAATTGTTCAGAGTAGTTAAAGCACAAGCAGATTGTGATAAATTGCAGGAAGACCTTGTGAGGCTGGAAAATTGGGCATCCAAATGGCAGATGAAATTTAATGTGGATAAGTGCAAGGTAATGCATATAGGGAAAAATAACCCATGCTATAATTACACAATGTTAGGTTCCATATTAGGTGCTACAACCCAAGAAAGAGATCTAGGTGTCATAGTGGATAACACATTGAAATCGTCGGTTCAGTGTGCTGCGGCAGTCAAAAAAGCAAACAGAATGTTGGGAATTATTAGAAAGGGAATGGTGAATAAAACGGAAAATGTCATAATGCCTCTGTATCGCTCCATGGTGAGACCACACCTTGAATACTGTGTACAGTTCTGGTCGCCGCATCTCAAAAAAGATATAATTGCGATGGAGAAGGTACAGAGAAGGGCTACCAAAATGATAAGGGGAATGGAACAGCTTCCCTACGAGGAAAGACTAAAGAGGTTAGGACTTTTCAGCTTGGAGAAGAGACGACTGAGGGGGGATATGATAGAGGTGTTTAAAATCATGAGAGGTCTAGAACGGGTAGATGTGAATCGGTTATTTACTCTTTCAGATAGTAGAAAGGCTAGGGGGCACTCCATGAAGTTAGCATGGGGCACATTTAAAACTAATCGGAAAAAGTTCTTTTTTACTCAACGCACAATTAAACTCTGGAATTTGTTACCAGGGGATGTGGTCAGTGCAGTTAGTATAGCTGTGTTTAAATAAGGATTGGATAAGTTCTTGGAGGAGAAGTCCATTACCTGCTATTAAGTTCACTTAGAGAATAGCCACTGCCATTAGCAACAGTAACATGGAATAGACTTAGTTTTTGGGTACTTGCCAGGTTCTTATGACCTGAATTGGCCACTGTTGGAAACAGGATCCTGGGCTTGATGGACCCTTGGTCTGACCCAGTATGGCATTTTCTTATGTTCTTATTGATTAGCATAGATGGTTAACCAAGTGGTTCAAGCATAAACTGTTCTTTTCAATCAGGGGTAGGCTTGGGAGAATAGCCAGGTTTTCAGTTTCCTTCTAAAGGAGGGTCATTTTCAATCCCATTTCAAGGGGTTAAAGCACTGCTATACCCATATAAATGGCTTCTTCTAAAATTGGCAAAACACTACAAGAGATATCTCAGATCCCCCCAATGATCACAATACCACCTCCACAATGGGAATCCGTAATCATAAACACCACCAAGTTCTAAACAATACGGTTCATTGTATACAACACCGTATATATAAATTCCATACAAGAAAAAAATCTATTTTGTATATATTTAATTATTTAAATTTTCTATTGCACTTATTCCGATTAACACAATACATGTATAATGTACAATTTAATCAGAAATAGAAAAACATCATCAATCAAATACTTGTGGACATGTCATTACACTCAATTCACATGATTCACATATGCATTATAATACAGACATATCCTAACCCTTTACCCTTTAATATCCCATATCTACATTCACACCTCATTCATACTCATAAAGCCTACACCCCATAAAATACAAAATTATTTTTCATTATTCACTCACTTTTAAACACTTAATACAGTACCAACGATGTTCACCCCAAAGCCTATACCCCATAAAATACAGGATTATATTTCATTGCTCGCTCGCTGTTTAAACACTTAATACACTAACTGCATCCCATCCACTTCAATATTTCCATAGTTTTAATCCAGCATTGTTCAGCCCGCTCCAACGATGTTCACCCCGACAAGGTGCCTTGTTTCACCCTACCAGGGCTTCTTCAGGGGAAATCTTTAACAAACTTGTCATCCTCGGGGAAAGGTATTCCTATTCACGATCGAGCACCTAAAACATACAAATATATGAATAACACCCTTACTTGTTTCTAAAACCACCTCTCTCACAATGTACTCTTTAACATCACCATACTAAATTCAAAAAAATCCTGTGTATGTCCGAAAATTCCCATCAGATCAGTCTCTCATTGTTCACTAAAAACATATATATGACATCATGACACTCCACATTATTTACCAATATATAATGATTCTCTAAGACCATTAATAACAGATATACTCGGGGAGCACGCTACACACCTCATCGAGCCAGTTCAACAAGCTCCATTCCAGTTTCAACCACCAAAATGTTTTAAATACTTCTTTTTCTTTTGCCTGAAACGCAAACCCAAAATACTAATGAGTATACTATCAAATTCACACCATACCAACAATTCAAGAAGTTCTATACTCACAAAACCCAAAACACGCAACCAAACTTTCACCCGATAGTTCCCGGACCTCAAAGTCTTCACCAGTTTACTATATATATATATTATATATATATATTCACACACACATACAGCTTCACTCGCGGGGAATTTCTCCAGCCAGACTCTCCTCACGGACTGATCCATCAGAAAGTGTTCTCGCCATACTACCTTCTTAAGGGATCTCAAAACCAATCATCACCCGCCATTCATACCACACCCAACTCCACATTCATACATCTCACCTGATATTAATCGCAGTGATCATTCACCACTCTACAGGCAGCACCCGTATTGTTTAGAACTTGGTGCTGTTTATGATTACTGATTCCCATTGTGGAGGTGGTATTCTTCTAAAATTACCCACCTAACATGTGTATAAATTTATGCACATGCATGACTTATGTCTGTAAATCTTTCTGCACATTGGGAGAAGGATCCTGGGAGCAGAGACAGGGCAGAGTCTGAATTTATGCACACATATTTTTTTATTTTAAAAAAGTATGTCCATATTTTCCCCATGAGTAACTTCCGCACACCGAGTAGCAGGTATAACTTGGTGCGCATACATTTCCTGGTTTAATTTTCAAAGCTAAGTTATGCTCGTAACTTTCCTTTTAAAATCTGGTGTAAAGTCTGCATGTAAAAATTACATGGAGACTTTACTCCTGTGCATACATTTATAAAATTACCCCCTTAGATTTTATTATAACAGATAGGATGGTGAATAAAATCTACTCTGGTAATTATTATAGCTCACTGCCATGTTTCTGTTGAGATGCAACAGTATAGTAGTAAAGGAGAGAATTTCAAAGTGCACAGAACACTTAATAAGAGTCAACGGGAAACCAGCTTACTATAATCACAATACCTTTGCTCCCATGTTCAGAAGATAGCACTAGGAAAATCTAGAAAACAGCATGGGAAGGCCAATATTCAGCGCTACTTAGCCAGATAAGTAGCAACTTATCTGGCTAAGTAGTGGTGGCTGAATATCCGACCGCGATCAGTGGTCTCCACCTAGCCGGATAAGTACTTATCTGGTTAAGAAGTTAGCCAGATAAGGTAGGAGGGATTTGGGCAGATCAGGGATGAGCTACTTATACGATAGTCGGTCTTACCTGATAAAGTTAACCAGGTCTAAAATTAGCTGGATAATATTTATCCAGCTAACTAGTGATATTTACAGGAATATTCAGCAGCATAGCCATACTGCTGAATATCCCTTGGAAGTTAGCTGGATAAATCTTATCCGGCTAACTTACTTATCCAGATAAGTTTGAATATCTGCTCCCTGGTAAACAGCTGCTCATTATTAAATGTTTCAACCATCATAGACAATACAGAACAAGGGTGTCTGTATACTAACTCGCATTAAAATCTGCCATTAACACAGGTTACAATGTCAATTTTAACATGGGCATGCTCAAGGAATTTAAAGCCCAGTGTACTAAAGGGCATAAAGCCTTAAGTGGACTCACTGGACTGGGTGATAAAAGCACCTGCATTGTTTCCTTGTCGCCAGCTTCTTTAAAAAAAAAAAAAAGGCATGGCTGTCTCTTGTCCTGCTTGTTTTGCATGTGGGATCTCTCCAATCCAACGCAAAAAGAAAAGAATGACTGCAGGAAAACCTGAATGGGTTCCAGGATGTTTTCATTCTATCGAGAAATATATTTTATAAAATATCTGCAACAGGAGTGCATTTCTTGTGTTGTATTGTTACAATGAGAAAACTGGAGAAATTAAAGCAAAGCACAGCTTGTTTCAATGGATGATATAAGAAGTTTATTTCACGCTCAGAACTCCATAACCCTATTTTTCCCTTAAGGAATTTAAGATTTTAAAACAGCAGCTGTGTTTTGTTCTAACATATTTTGTTAAGCTAATACGGTGCTTATGAAATAAAACTTGCAGAAAATATGCTTTGCATGTGAGTCAGTAAAAATTCAGTGTGTACATTAAAGCACCACTTACTGACTGATCCAATAAGATTTAGGATGTGCACGGTAAGATCTGTCCCCCCATACACTCTCCACATTGTTACTGTACACATTAACATGAAAAAGCAATGGCTAAATAACATGAGCACATTACTTATCATTGAGAAAGCTAAATAGCACGTACTTGATAAACTAAGCAGACTCAGTTCTTGCTCCCTCGGGTCTCCGGCCCCTTGCTGAAGAACTGTATAAAAGTAAGCCTGGCATATGGTGCTACTGAAGGCATTAGTGGAACAGCTTCTGGACTCCAGAAGTGGAGATAAAAGAAGAGAAGAAACTTCCAGGATATGAAAAACTGGACAGGAAATTCATGCCTCAGATATCTACCAAGGAAGAAGAGAATTTAGAATAGGAGGAGAAAAAGTACAGCCTGCCTGCCAACCTTCTGCTATCTCTTCACATTTTCACAGCTAAGAATTCTCTGTGCTTACTCTGTGCCTTCTTGAAGTCCATTATTTTCAAGTTAGCTTGAAATGCTTGTTCAAGATACTGGCAAATGCATGCTGTTTGATTGTCAACTGGTATGTTGCGGTCCTGGCCGCGAGCACCGCGACCAGACCCTTACCTCCTTGTTCCCGGACCTGCTCCCGCCTCCGGAGCCCTGGCTTGCGGCCTGTTTGGCGGCGTCCCCGCTGGGGCTGCGCCGCTGCGAAGGCGCCCGAGGATGCCCTGATCCTAGGCGCGCGCGCGCCACTTGGGCACCTTTCTAGCCCGTTTCCTGCCAGCGGTGACTCCGCCCAGTTCCTGACGTCAGCCTTGATAAGCCGGCCGCGGCCATCCAGTCCTTGCCTTGCAACGGGTTAGCTTCCCGGTTTCCTGTTGCGCTGTGCCCCAGAGTGACTCGCTTGGCGTCGTCGCTCCGTTCCTGCTACAGTACCTGCTTGATTCCTGCCTGCCTGCTACAGTACCTGCTAGGTTCCTGTGTACCTGCTTCAGTTCTTGCCTGGTTCCAGTAACCGAGTCTTGCTACAGTTCCTGCCTGGTTCCAGAATCTGAACCCAGTTACAGTATTACTACTGTCCTTCTCTGGTTCCAGTTACCTGTCCTGATCCATGACCCGCCTAAGTCCCAGCGGCCGGGCCCCTACGGGCTCCTCCCGGGAGGGGCTTCGGTTTCCAAGGGTGAAGCCACCTAAGTCCCAGCGGTTGGACTCCTACGGGCTCCTCTCGGGGGAGTACCAGCTTCCAGGGTGAAGAGCATCTACGTCCCGCCTGTACATCTGCCTCCCGGCCTGCTATTCATTAGAGACATTGACCATCTATTCCCAGTCTCCAGCAGGTTGGCCCAAGGGTCCACTAAACTGAGACTCCCACAACATGGTAATAAAGACAAGAGCACTGAAAAGAGTATTATTGTTAAAATTACAGTTTTGATACCAAAATTCTATAGTCAATATAAGACTATGTACCAGGGCTTCATTTGACAGAAAAACCTGAATCTGATCAGCCAATTAAGGATTTTCTGATGATCAAAGCAAGGACAGACAAATAGCAATAAAAAATATGGAATTGAGCCCAAACAGATTTATTCAAGGATCTTCTGACTAATGCTTACAAATATGTTTTTTTCTGGAAATGATGCAATAGTTAAACAAGGAATGACTCAGCAACTAAAACTTTAGTTGAAAAATGTTCTTTTTCCTGGCAATGAATACTACATGTGGAAGCTGATAGGTGCAGTAAACCAAATATAAACAACTTTAGCTGTATTACTTCACAAAATCACTTTTGTTCCCCTCGCCATAAGAATCTGTTGTAGTACAAAGAGATTGGGCTACCACATTCTATTCTTTAATTTGGGAAATGGCCTCGTACTTTCTCACTGAAGAGATCTGTCACATAGGCAAGGTACGTCAGCCAATTTCTTGTGGACGTCTTCAAAATGGAGCTCACCCGCAGCCAAGCTATGCATCATGCCCCATTGGAAAAGCTGAGGTTCTCGTCAAAGGACTCATAAACCACCCTGACGAGGTGCCAAACTGCTTCCTCCAAGAAAGGTTGAGATGAAAAAAATTCTCCAGCATCAGAGTGAACCAAGGATTTAAGATGCTGAGTGCAGTTATGTATGTATTGGACTATGTAGAATTGGTGGTGCCTTGAAACACTTTCTTTCCAAAGTTATCCAGAAGGCAATGATCTTTGCTCAATGGAGAGTTAGAATATAACCTTGTCTTCTTAGTCTTCTTAAGTGCCGAATCCACTACTACAGATTGATGAGGTACTTGGAATTCTCCATAGTCCAGCAATATCTGTATCCAAAATTTTAAATCCAGCTTTCTGGCAGCAGTGGTGCCAGAGTTGGGAGTTTCCCACATCTTCATCTGAAGGTCATCCAGAATTGCATGAGTTGGCAGGGCAGCCAGCTCAGAGGGTATGTCCAAAATTCACAAGAATCCCATTCGAAAATGGATGCTGAAAGTTCATCCCATCTTCTCAATAAATTTGGAATAAGTCAGGTTTTCTGGAGGACCCGGCAAACCTGGTGGCGAGTTGGAAAGTATGTCCATAGAGCTGCCTGGGGACTCCCCTGGGGACTTTTGTTTAGAAGTGGAAGACAAAGGAAATCAAGATGAAAGGGATGAATAGTGTGGCTGATGTGAAGACAGATAAGGCCAAGATCTGTCTTTTGAATGGGAAGGATCTGCTGCCTGTGATGAATTAGAGGAGAGTCCAATTAATGCGACTGAAGAGTCGGGTGTGGAGACAGCAGCAGATACTGGGCAGGGGGTTCTGCTGGAAAAATAGCAAAAAAAAACCTATTTCAGTGAATTGCTCAAGAGAACTTGGGACCCTCTGAGCAGTGTCAAAGAGGGTACATCTTCTTCTGGTACTTCCTGAGGAGCTACAGGTGGTCTATTGGAAGCCACTATAACCTTCTGAGGTTAATCACAGGGCCCAGAAATACACATGCGTTAACATATAAAGAGTCAGGGGGGTCACTTGTATAAGTATGTACTGTAACGCATATTGTTCCTTAATCCTCAGTGATTAGCAGCCACATTATGTACCTGTGGCCTTCTGAGGGCAACAGTCAATCGTGAAGCACACTGTGAGTTCAACCTGGATGTGCAAAGAGATGCTCTTTCACCCCTGTGGTATGGCGATGGGACCGGGGATTCAAGAGTTAACACTGTAACACAGAATTTAAGTTTAACTGTAATCACAGGTTACAGTTAATCTGTAGATTACAATCTGCCCTGCTATCGTCCAATCTCCCTCCTCCCTTCTGCTTCCAAACTACTTGAATGTGCTGTTTGCCACTGCTGTCTTGACATTCTTTCATCTCAAGCCATTCTTGATCCACTTCAGTCTGGTTTTTGTCCTCTACATTCCATAGGAACAGCCCTCACCAAAAGTATCCAATGACCTGTTTATAACTAAAACCAAAAGCTTTTACTTAACTTTTATCTTCCTTGACCTGATATTTTTAACATTGTTGATCACTGTGGACCACCATCTATTTCTTGATACTCTGTCCTCATTGGGATTTTGAATTCTGTCCTGTCTTGATTCTCTTCTTACCTCTCACACTGCACTTTTAGTGTGTCCTCTAGCATATCCTCCTTTACTGCTATCCCATTATCAATTGGTGTACCTCAGGACTCCGTATATAGAGAGAAGAGGGCCCAGGACAAATGTTTTTAGTGCGCCAATTTCCTCTCATGACTTTCAATACTATCTTTATACTGATGATTCCCAGATTTACCTCTCTACACCAAAACTTTCATCAAGAATCCAGTCCCAAATTTCAGCCTGCTTGTCTGACATTATTGCCTGAATGTCCCACCATCTTCTTAAACTCTAAATGACTAAGACAGAGCTCCTCATCTTCCCCTCAACTTTTCTCTATTTCTGTGGATAATACTGTAATCCTCCCAGTCCCCTCAGCCTGTAATCTTGGGATCATCTTTGATTCATCTCTCTCCTTCTCTATACATATCCAAAACACTGCTAAATGTGTTGTTTTTTTCTGTATAACATTACCAAAATCCATCCATTCCTTTCTGAATACACTAACAGAACCCTCTGGCCTCCAGCAAGGATGGACTCTGCTGGCAGCTGCCGGGCTTCTTTTTTCCTTTGGCTGCCAGCAGGTTGGACTCCAAGGGGCAGCCATTGAGCCTCTCTTTTCTTCGGTTGCCGGCAGAATGGGCTCCACTGGCAGTCTGGAGGGTCAATGCACCCCCTCCTCCCAAACTCTGTGGTGTGGGCGGGCAGAGGGAGTCATCATATTTAACCAATGTCATCTCCTGCTGCCGCAGGGCCAATCTTGCAGTAAGAACTGGGTGATTGGACCTGAGGCAGCAGGAGATGAAATTCACTTAAATGTGATTCCTGCTGTCCGCCATGAGGGGAAGGAAACAGAGGATAGTGATACACTTGATGGTGCATGGTTGAGAATCGCTGCTCTACACAATAAACCCTGCCACTCTGAAATTCATCTGGTGGAACAGATTGCTACCAGAAAACATCAGCTTAAGAATAAGCAGCTTAAGCAATACCTCTCTTAGAAGCTCAAAAGGATGATCAACCAGGTGTGACAACACAAAATTCCAATTCTACGAAGGTACAGAGTCTCTTATTGAAGGCTGAATATGTTTTACTTCCTGAAGGAAACAAGACACATTCAGATGCAATGATAAAGGTCTGCTTATAAACTGGTCTCTTAAATAGATAATTCCCACAGTCTGCACCTTAAGGAATTAAGGGCCAACTCTTATCCAATCCTTCCTGCAGGAATTCTAAGATAACTGGCACCGAAGCTCCTCTAGACAAAATCTTCCTAATCAAGCACCAGTCCTCAAACAACCTCCAGACTCTCACATATTCTAAGGATGTGAAAAATTTCTTGGACTACAAAAGAGTATTTATAACCTTCTGAGAATATCAATTTTCTGACAAACAATCCCTTTTCAAGGGCCAAGCTGAAAGACAAAACAGAGACAGATCCTCATGAACTTGGGGGGTCACGTATGAAACTCCAGGGAGGACGACTCAGAAGCAACTTCAGGAAATATTTCTTCAAGGAGAGGGTGGTGGATGCCTGGAATGCCCTTCTGGAGGAGGTGGTGAAGACAAAAAAAAAATAATGAAAGATTTCAAAGGGGTATGGGATAAACACTGTGGATCCCTAAAGGCTAGAAATGAAGACAAGAGTACATGAGGGTAACTTGCTGGAGTGGCGGTTACTATCCTTAACAAATAAACCTGTTACTTTTGATGCAACTCCAACATTGCTCTCTGCTTCAACGGCAAGAGGTAACAGGGAAATGGACTCAGACAGCAACCAACAAGAGCCCTGACTTTGATGGTCTGAGAAACTAAGTATGGAGGTGACCTGTATGGCTTGGCAGATGCTACCATAATCTTTCTGGGCAGATTGGATGGACCATTTGGTCCTTTTTTGCAGTCATTTCTATGTTTATATGAACCACCAACCCCTGAACAGTAGGCATCTGTCCTGAAGCAACCATAGTGGATCCCATCAGTACCTTTACTAGATCCACATACTAAGGATGCCTTGGCCAGTTGGGAGCTGACTGCCAACAAGTCCATCATTGGTTCTCTCCATTTAGACACAATCTGGTAGATTGCCTCCTGGGACAGACTCTGTCCTCAGAGGTCCAGCCTACTGAGACTGAGGAAGTCCATTTGTATGTTCTCTACTCCCACTATATGAGTAGTGGAGAGCATTTTTACATTCCTCTCAGCTCAGATTAACCACAGACCTACCTTTCTGCCACATGCTGACATCTGATCCCGTGTCAGGA
The DNA here is from genome assembly GCF_901001135.1 of Rhinatrema bivittatum. Lineage (NCBI taxonomy): Eukaryota > Metazoa > Chordata > Amphibia > Gymnophiona > Rhinatrematidae > Rhinatrema > Rhinatrema bivittatum. The sequence continues at coordinate 92,722,921 of NC_042617.1, read as the reverse complement.
AATCATATATGCCATCACTGCAGCAGTGGCAGACAAAATCCTGATTGCATGACTCTGAAGAATGAAAGCAAACTAAAAGGATTGCCTTCCATATCGCTCTAATTTCCAACTAACTGATGGAACACTTGGCTTCTTCCGAATTCCAAAGGCCTTGAGCCACTATACTGTGAGTGCCCCAGCCACAGAGATTGGCATTCAAGGTCACAATTATCCAAATGGAAGATTCAAGATTGAAAATCCATTCCCACTGACAATTTCTTATGTACTAGCTACCAAAGCAAAACTCTTTCTGGCTTATATCAAAGGGAGTCTCATGAAATATAAGTAGGTCTGAGGAGAACACTGCAAAAGCTAGTCCCCTCTGCAAGAGTTTCATGTGCGCTCCTGCCCAAGACACTAAATCCAAGGCAGTAGCTAATGAACCCAATACCTAAAGATATATCTACACCTTGGATATCAGAGTCCTCAACAAACCATGCACTTGGTTCTGCAACTTCCGGATCTTATGTCTGCCAACCAGACCCAGTTTTACCTAGTGATAATCTGAACCCCCAGGTACTCCAGGGATCAAGAGGGAAGTAAGATACTTTTGTCAAAATTAGAAACCCAACCCAGATCCTGCAATAACTGCATTACTCCGATTGTCGCTGATTCACTTTCCTGGGCCATCAATTGTCCAGACACAGATGAATCAAAATACCTTCTCTGCGCAAAACCACCACCAAAACCATCATATTATTTATTTATTTATTTGAAAATTATTAGAAATACATCTTGGCAGCAAGGTCAACCCAAAAGGGAGAGCCTGATACTGAAGGTGCCCCTCACCCTCCAATCACTGCAAGGCAAAGATATTTCTGATGCTCTTCTTTTATCAGTATATGCAAATACTCCTCCATCAGATCTAGCAATATTAAGAATTATTCTTGTTGCACTGCTACTATAACAAACTTCAGTCTCCACCCTGAAGTGGAACACCTTCAGAGCCTTGTTGAGCAGCTTCAGATCCAGAATAGGGCAAAACATACAATCCTTCTTTGGTACTGTAAAGGACTATATGCTAGACCCTCCTTAATAGAGCAAGATCAGGCATTCAGCCTGGTTCACCTTAAGAAAGCTCAGAGGGTGCTTCCGCTGAAAGCAAGGATAAGAGTCTGAGCCCAGGTGGGGCTCCAGGAGAAAACAGCTCCTGCAACATACTGTAACTGTTCTGCTTGTGAATATAAGGAAAAAGCAGTCCCTTTAACATTAATGTCCTATTTCTGTGTAATAAATCTTTTGACTGACTATTATAAGGTTTTGTTCCATGACGAGAAGGCAGCGTTGTTTACATTGCTGTCCTAACCAAGAAGGCTGTAATTTAATTTGTGCTGCTAAGGTAAGCAGGCTGCTGATCTATTATTTGCTTTCCACTATAAATAAAAGCCACTTAGAAACATTACGACTGCTTGCGCTCTCTTACACATGGTGGTCAGAAGTAGGAGCTTCTCATCTAAGCTACACCACAACAGAGACCCATGTTAAGAACAGAAAAAAAAAAGAAGAGAAACTTTTCTTCCTGTTCTCTTGCAGAAAGCAGAAGGCTTGAGCTGGTGAAATGCAATAGCAGGAGTGGAGAAACCTCACATACCAAAGTTCAAATGTAAACAAAGAAATATGAGAAAATAATTTAGATCCCAATATAGTCTTTTTGATGATACGGTGTAATCGTGAGAGATCCATATGTCAAGTTCAAAATAATATCTTTATTCGTTTCATGCTGATATTATCACTGTATCGGTTTACTGAATTTTTAAGTCAGCTTCTTCAGGAGGGACCTCACTAGGATGCCATGCAACAGCTTATAGCCTAGTGATATAAACAGAACAGTGATTATACAAAGATCAGCATTTGAAGGAACATAAGAACATAAGAAATTGCCATGCTGGGTCAGACCAAGGGTCCATCAAGCCCAGCATCCTGTTTCCAACAAAGGCCAAACCAGGCCACAAGAACCTGGCAATTACCCAAACACTAAGAAGATCCCATGCTACTGATGCAATTAATATCAGTGGCTATTCCCTAAGTAAACATGATTAATAGCAGTTAATAGACTTCTCCTCCAAGAACTTATCCAAACCTTTTTTTGCACCCAGCTACACTAACTGCACTAACCACATCCTCTGGCAACAAATTCCAGAGCTTAATTGTGCATTGAGTGAAAAAGAATTTTCTCCGATTAGTCTTAAATGTGCTACTTGCTAACTTCATGGAATGCCCCCTAGTCTTTCTAGTATTCAAGACCTCTCATGATCTTAAAGACCTCTATCATATCCCCCCTCAGCCGTCTCTTCTCCAAGCTGAACAGTCCTAACCTCTTCGGCCTTTCCTCATAGGGCAGCTGTTCCATCCCCTTTATCATTTTGGTTGCCCTTCTCTGTACCTTCTCCATCGCAACTATATAATTTTTGAGATGCGGCGACCAGAATTGTACACAGTATTCAAGGTGCAGTCTCACCATGGACCGATACAGTGGCATTATGACATTTTCCGTTTTATTAACCATTCCCTTCCTAAAAATTCCTAACATTGTTTGCTTTTTTGACTGCTGCAGCACACTGAGCCAATGATTTTAAAGTATTATCCACTATGATGCCTAGATCTTTTTCCTGGGTGGTAGCTCCTAATATGGAACCTAACATCGTGTAACTACAGCAAGGGTTATTTTTCCCTATATGCAACAACTTGCACTTGTCCACATTAAATTTCATCTGCCATTTGGATGCCCAATCTTCCAGTCTTGCAAGGTCCTCCTGTAATGTATCACAATCCGTTTATGATTTAACTACTCTGAATAATTTTGTATCATCCGCAAATTTGATAACCTCCCTTGTTGTATTCCTTTCCAGATCATTTATATATATATATTGAAAAGCACCGGACTCAATACAGATCCCTGAGGCACTCCACTGTGAAAATTGACCATTTAATCCTACTCTGTTTCCTGTCTTTTAACCAGTTTGTAATCCATGAAAGGACATCGCCTCCTATCCCATCACTTTTTAGTTTTCTTAGAAGCCTCTCATGCGGGACTTTGTCAAATGCCTTCTGAAAATCCAAATACTCTACATCTACCGGGTCACCTTTATCCACATATTTATTAACCCCTTCAAAAAAATGAAGCAGATTTGTGAGGCAAGACATCCCTTGGGTAAATCCATGTTGACTGTGTTCCATTAAACCATGCCTTTCTATATGCTCTACGATTTTGATCTTTAGAATAGTTTCCACTATTTTTCTCGGCACTGAAGTCAGGCTCACTGGTCTATAGTTACCTGGATCACCCCTGGAGCCCTTTTTAAATATTGGGGCTACATTGGCCACCCTCCAGTCTTCAGGTACAATGGATGATTTTAATGATAGGTTACAAATTTTAACTAATAGATCAGAAATTTCATTTTTTACTTCCTTCAGTACCCTAGATGCATACCATCCGGTCCAGGTGATTTGCTACTCTTTAGTTTGTCAATCTGGCCTACTACATCTTCTAGGTTCACAATGATTTGGTTCAATTCGTCTGACTCATCACCCCTGAAAACCATCTCCGGAACTGGTATCTCCCAAACATCCTCATTAGTAAACACGGAAGCAAATAATTCATTTAGTCTTTCTGCAATGGCCTTATCTTCCCCAAGAGCCCCTTTAACCCCTCGGTCATCTAATGGTCAACCAACTCCCTCACAGGTTTCTTGCTTCGGATATATTTTAAAAAGTTTTTATTATGAGGTTTTGCCTCTATGGCCAACTTCATTTCAAATTTTCTCTTCGCCTGTCTTATTAATGTTTTACACTTAACTTGACAATGCTTATGTTTTATCCTATTTTCTTCAGATGGATCCTTCTTCCAATTTTTGAAGGGTTTTTTTTGGCTAAAATAGCCTCTTTCACCTCACCTTTTAACCATGACGGTAATCGTTTTGAATAAGTATGAAGGACTGTATAGAGAACGGGAGCAGGTAATAGTTACAAATTTGTTTCTAAGAGGCCTGGCTGCAAAGGCAGCCATAAGAGGTAAAAATAGCAAGCTAAGCTCTGACTGAAAGAGGAGGGACATAAAAAAGAGAATCAGAGCTAGATAAGCAGGATTTTTTTCTTTTTTTCCCACAAAGAAGTGGACAATTGAACAAGGGATTTGTCCTTTTTCCCCCCAAAAGAAAAAAATTAAAGTGGGAAAGCTGAACAGGGCGTGATCCTTTGAGAGCAACCAAGCTTGATTAGAACAAAGCACAAATTGGAGCTAATATGGAAGCTTTGCTTCAACTCCTCATGGACGGGCAGCAGCAACTGAGAATTTCTCTACAGTCCTGGGTAGCCAAGCAGTGAGTTCTGCAGGTAAATCTGGAAAAGCGACACACTTCCTGGGCCCAATATATAGAAGCCACACAAGCAACTGGAATCCGGGGTCCCCTCTGGTTTTAGTGACATAAGAGGCAAGTCCAGAAAAGGACTCAAGGTATTCTGAAGCAGATGAATGTGAAGACTAGGGTGTGCAGGATAGGGACAGAGTTGCACCAGCCCCAGAACTACTGAAAGGATTGTCCACAAGGACACTGACATGGTTCTAAGTAATGGCCAAACCCAGGTTCTGAAGGACAGAGCGAGGAAGAAGGTCATCAAATTAATGTCAGAGATACAAAACGTTCCACTGCCTTGGCAGGAAGAGGAGTTGGAAGTCATGTGGTTGAACCTACAGGGATTGTAGTACGGGTACAGGTAAACTTACGGTGGGGCCTTGCTGGATGGGTCTTACTGAGTCCATCAGCTAGACAAGCCAGTCTGGAAGAAATAAACCACAAAGACAAGGAAGTCAAAATACTGTTGTATGGTGCAAGGTTCAACAGGTCCAGAAGGGGCTATTGTGGATGACAACCAGGGAAAAGAAGAAAATGTGCACCCTGAGGGTCTAGAAGGCCAAGAGAAACAGGTCTGGGATTCAGACCTACAGGCATTTATTCAGGGAAAGCAGTGGCATTTCCCTATCATGGCTAACCTGCTAACAGAGAACAACTTTCAAAATTCAAAGAGATCTCCCAAGACAGAGATTCAGAAGCTATGCGCCTGGGAAAAGGTGAGTTATCCCTTGGGAAAAGCAGACAGCTATATAAAAAGCTGGATTGGAACTTGAAGCCTCTGTGGGACTTATGTGAAACACAGTTTGTTAGACAGGCTTTTATTTTGCTGAACACTAGGGACAAAGTTGAATATTTAAATGAAATGTCTGCCAGGTTGTCTGATGTCAAAGTCAAATGACGTCACATGGCCATTCCAGGAACTGTTTCCCTAGTGGGGGTAAGAGAGCAGGATAAACCTGGAGAAACTGAAAAAGAAGGACTTGGCAGTAGGTCCATAAGATTCTTCCAGAAACATATAAAGATAAAAGTACTTTCTGGTTTATGGGCCTTGCCCCATCCCTGCCTACAATTGGGAGAAGATGGTTTGTTTCTGGGCAGGGTGAGAAAAGAAAATGGAAAGGGAATTTACTTCTTCGGGAGGTAACCTGAATGAATACAGATGCTCAACCTAATAAGGTCAAGCTGAGGGGGAGGATATATAAGAGAAGTGTATGCTAGATCTTTCTTAACAGAGCAGGACCAGGCATTCAGCCTGGTCCACCTTAAGAAAGCTCAAAAGGAAAGTTGTGTCTCAGGGCATTTCCCCTGAGACAAGGCTAAGAGTTTGAGTCCAGGTAGGAAGAGGAGGACCCTGGGACTCCAAGAGAACACAGCTCTTGTAACATCATTATTCTTCTAATGAGTATAAGGACAGGCAGTCCTTTTAATATTACTGTCCTATTCCTGTGAGATAATCATTTGACTGTGAATGTTACAAGGTTCTGCTCCATGATAAGGCAGCAGCTCTGGTTACAACACTGTCCTAACCAAGAAGGCTGCAATTTAAATTGGGCTGCTAAGGTAAGCAGACTGCTGATCTATTATTTGCTTTGCATTATAAATAAAGCCACTTATAAATACTATAGCCGATTGCACTGTCTTACAGGTACCATAAGGTAAATTGAGCACCAACCCTGACCACATTGGGAGTAAAGAACTGGAACCACTGCCCCTAAATGCAGCAGCCACAAAAGCATCATCTGTACAGCTTCCCCTTATGAATGGATCAACATGGGGAAACCATAAAGTTTCTGAAAAATGGATAGGAAAACTGCAGAGCATAACCATTCCTGACAACTCCTAAAACTCCCTGATCCAAAGTAACATGGTTGGTAAAAGGCTGACAACCGCCCGCCTAGCCTGGGTACCAGAGAGTGTTCTTCCATACCTTCATTGGAAGGTCCGAGAACTTACAGACTACCCCAAAACTCAATCCTTATCTCCCTTCTCTGTGTTCTAAAAGGACTGGAATCTACTAAAGAATCTAGACTGCTGGCCATATGCCAACCTCCCCGGTTTCACATGCTTAGAATCCTTAAAGCAGATCCAAGCCAAAGCTGGTTCCAACATCCTCTCAGATTTGTCTTCAGGCAATCTAGGGACTTTCAATTCCCTTATTCTTTCCCCAGCTTTTCTAAAATGTCTCCAAAAAGATGATTTCCCTAGAAGGAACATTTGGTTCCTCTTGACATGGAGCCGTGGAACAGACCTCTACAATATCCGAGACATCTGGAACCAGCATAGGAGACCTCTGCTCTGAGCTGCTCCCTTCTCGTAGTTCCAGTATGGTCGTTGTTCCCACTGCAGTAGCAAGCACACCAGTAGGAATAATCTGCAGATAGCCTCACTAATGCAGCCCTCCCCGTGGCAGACAACTTTGCGTACTGCCCTCTTTCCTTCTCCGTCCCACAAGATTTATAGAGGCTTTCCCCTCCCCAGTCCTTAACAGCATGATCCACAGGCACTGCAAACTTCTGAACGTTTCCCGTGCTCCTGAAGAGATACCATTGCTTCCCCCCTTACCTCTCTTGCTTCGGTCCGCAGTTCCTCTAATGGCAAACCATTCTTCTGCTTTCAGCTTTTATTTTGTTTTACAGCTTAAACAAGCAAGAACCAGGCACAGCCGCAGAGGTCAGGAGAAGGGAGGAAAATATAGAGAGGGGTCCTCATTTAACACAAGATGAAACCATGGAAAAGGAGTGAAAAGGTATGGGGAGGGAGGGGGAAGAGGGCTAATTTCAGCAACCGTAACTGGGGAAAAAAACCCTGTTCCAACAACTGGAAGCCTCCTGGTCCACTGGCTGTACTGAACTGAGGGATGGAGTACAAGATTTTCACCTCAAAAACTGCCATCCAAATTTCTAGCTTCTTCACCAGGCCTAGTCTGCCCTCAGTTCACAGCACTGAATGCAGCACGAGAGACAGAGCTTATGGCAGGCTGAGGTCAGTATGAGAGCCTATAATGCATGATGGCAGCAAGTCTGTTAGTCTCTGGCTCCATTTTCTGGTTAGGAGGCATAACCCTTGTGTCTGGATTAAGATGAACTTGTTTTTTCAGACCTATGCTCCCTTTATCAGGTAAATCTAGAACGAGCTAAGCATGAAATTGCCTAATATATGAGTAAATTATAGGTTGCATTGGTTTTCAAAGCCGTAAAGAGTTTTAAAGGAAAGGGACAGCGGTAGGGATGTCTTTGCAGAAGGGTGAAAAAACTGAGGGAGAGAAAGAATTTACAGCTGGGGAAGGATACCGTATGATAATAGGCGAAAAAAATGCCCCCGTCCCTTTTGGTTTAATTTCAAAAGATAGAATCACAAATTATGGAAAGAAAAAGAACAATCTGCATCATGCCAAATGAAGTCATTACAACAGCTTTCACTACAGCAATGTGAATTTTCTAAGACCTCAAAACAAGAAAAATACCTAGATTCCTAAAAAATTCAGACTTAATGAAGGCGCAAAGACCAAAATCTGTTTCAGCAACAGGGATCAAAAATGACATTTTAATTTTGATAAAATTCTACAATCATCTTAGTAAAGCCTGCCTCTAGTCTGGTTAGTCACCCAAGTGAGGCCCATATTGGGCTGCAATCAACACTAATGATAATATGAATGTAATAACATGAGACTGAAATGAGAAATACATTGGGATATTTGTCATTTTTTCTTCAGTTATTGGGTTTATACAATAAATGTCACCTCTAAAGATAAATACCCAAGTTAGAGGCTGAGTTTATGTCTGCAATTGCAGAATGCAGCCAACTTATCCAGCCTTTGTTATTATTATGAAATGGAAAGGATCTGTTGGCCTATCCAAACAAATATTTACTTTACCATCTCAACTCACTTTGGAAGAGATTATAGAGGATTAGAAAATTCAGATAAATATGGCAAAGATTTGGAGAAAGTATTTTATATTCTTAAAATTAAATAATTTGGTTATATTATATTTTTAAACACTTAAGAGCCCTTCAGATGTTTATATATATATATATAGATTTATATATAGACAGAGATATAGATAGAGTTAGAGAGAGAGAAGACAGACACACACACAAAAAGAAAGTGACACAGAGTTTGACACTTAGCCAGACAAACACCGGGATTTGAAAGTCACGCCAGTCTGACCGCCCTTAACGTAGCCAGATGATTTTAGCCAACTAAAACCTTATCTGGCTATGTTGGGGCAGTCCGAAGGCATTCTAGGGCAGAGCGGTATTATCCAGCTAACGCAGCTGAATAACTTTAGGACAGCTGAAGAGCAATCCTAAAATTAGCAGGATAAATTTATCTGCTAATTTTAATATAACTGGGTAATTTTAATGTGCCAGCCAGCCAATGTTTGAGTAAATACCTCAAATATACATCCTTTTGATTTGGCTTCCTCCAACTGCTCCTGCAATTATGCGGATTGTGACCATGGGTTTTAGTTTGAAAAAAGCCTCCCAAATCCTTTATCTTTTCATTACGGGGCAGAGTCTTTGATACTTATAACGATGCTGAGCTAGAGGAGGAGGAGGAGGAGCCTGCTGCAGCTTCAGCAGGATAGGCGATAGAAGCGATTACAAGAAGAGAAGACTCTGTCAGAGGATGGGGAAGAAGACAGAGAATTATATTTTTAAAAAGTGGAAGAAAAAAGGAGAGGAAAAGGTGGAAGCAAGAGGAAGCTGGGAAGTCAGCTAAGAAAACAAACCACAATGATAGCCCTAATAAAAGGGGCAGAAGGCTCAAGAACCTCATTATTATAAAGTTTTTTCTCTTATTTTTAGACAACAGCCCTGACTCTTAAGCAGTCTTAGTGGCAAGAGAAAAAGAAAAATCAAAGTTAGACTAAGCAAATTAGAACAGGTTTCAGAAAACATCCTAACAGATCCAATTCAGTATGAAAGAACAGTTCATAAAGTATTTAGCACAGTCAGACATTTTCCTTTTCATTTAAGTCAACTCATCATTTATTTATGGCATCCTTTTCCAACAGTTCAAAGAGTATTTCAATAATATAATAGTAATCGGATCCAGCATCTATAAACAATTTATACATTAGAGATACAATGTAATGGGAAGAGAGAATTTAATAACTATTTAAAGTACAGAAGGGTGTAGGAGGTATACACAGAGTTTTTTTTATAGGCTCAAGTTGTCATTTGGAGCTGAAAGCCGCTTTGAAAAGACAAGTTTTAACCAGTTTTCAAAAGGCTGGAAGATCTGGGCCGAGTCCAATGTGTAGTGGTAAAATATTCCACAGCATTGGGGCAGTTCCTGTGAAGGTCCCTTTCATGGTATTGGTGAGATACATCCTTCTCAGGGGCAGTACCACTAGGTAAGCCTGATACAAAGAGTAGGTAAATGGGGTGAAAGAACTATTGAGGTATATTGGGGTCAAGTCTTTGAGGGTTTTGTAGATTTGGAGTTTGATGTGGTTGAGTTTTGGAAGCCAGTACAAGGTTTTCAGGATTCAAGTTATTCAGTCCTCTCAATTTACTTTCATAATCATGTGAGCTGCAGCATTCTGTATAAGCTGCAGGTAGTGGTTTAGGATGTTGGGAATTCAAGCATATATTGGGTTGCAGTAGTCCAGATGTGAAATTACACAGGCCCAGACAGCATTTGCTAAGGCAGTGTCTTCCAGAAAAGAATGGAAGTGGCAAAGCTGACTGAGATGTAAAAAGGCTATTTTGGTCATTGTTTGGACTTGAGCATTGGTGGAGAGTTGGGAATCTTGTATGAAGCCTAGGCTCCAGATTTGAGAGCTGAGGATTAGAGTTGTATCACCAAGGATCCCTCCTAGGTGCAGCTGAGTGGGTTCTTTCCTTCTAATCTATTGCAGCTCTGTCTTTAGGGGTTCAGGCTTAGCTTACTTTGGTGTAGCCAGTTGGCAATTTTTCTTAAGTAACAACTGAGATAGGCAAGGGTTCTTTTTGATTTGCATGGTTAAGATTAATATTTGGATGCCATCAGCAGAAAAGTAGTATGTAATTTGGCAAACCCTGATGATTCTGGCTAGAGGGACCATGCAAATATTACATAAGGTGAATGGGCAGTCAGAGTCTTGTGGTACTCTGCAAGAGAGTGAACAAGGTCTTGAGCGAGCTGCTCCCAGGGAGACCAATTGGATGAGAAAGTAAACCAAGCCATTGTATCACTAAGAAAGGATGTACAGTAAACAGGCCAATGCAGGGTCTGCTAATCCTTGGTCTCCTAGTCAGGTAATGAATAGTTTGTGGTCTATTGTGCTGAAAGCAGCCAAGAAGTCGAGGAATATTAGCAGAATTGAGTGTCCACAATCCAGAACTGGAGTTCAATCAAACTTAGTAGTGTAGTTTCCATGCTGTAGTGCAGTCGGAAGCCTGATTGGTAAGGGTCTAGGCAGGGCATTGGTGGAAAGCGAAAATTGGATTGTTGCAGTAACTTTGCCATTTAGATGATCTTGCTTAGGAAAGGGAGATTGGAGATTGGATGGCAGTTGACTAAGTTATTGGAGTCAAGATTGTTTTTTCTCAGTCAGCCTATTATCCTTTTTATCTGAATGGTAGGTGGGCCTCTGCTAGCTAGAGATGAGTCAATGATGGACTGGATCTGAACAGTCCAGTTTTGGCTTGTTTGATTAGCCAGGAAGGGCAGGGGTCATCTTGCCAGATGGTTGGTTTGAAGGTGGTGAGTAGGACAACAACATCTTTTTCTAGAAGCAGGCAGAGGCCTATTAGAAAGTGATGTGGCAGAGTGGAGATATTGATGGTGGGCCTCCGGCTGGCTCCCTGTCCAGATTAGAGCGCATGCATGAGATTTTATCTGTAAACAATGTAGCTAATCCAGCTGCAGTGAATGTAGGTTGTGAAGGAGGTGTTAGGGAAGGAGAAGATCCCAGGAGTTTGTTGATGCTCCGGAATAATTCTCTTGGTGAGTTTTCTCCCTGGTTGCTTTTGTATAGCAGCCTTTTTTGATTTGGTATTGGCCTTGTAGTAGGTTATCTGGTGCTGTCTGCATTTGTTCCTGAACTCATGCTCACTTGTTTAGAAAGGTAAAATAATGTCAGTGTATCCATTTGGTGCTAATGAACAGAAATGCATTACATTTCTACAAATTATATTAGGCCACTTAAATTATATTGATGTGTACACACCCAGAAAAACTGTAGTAGGTAAAAAAAAATGCATTCACATTACAATTCAAAAAATTAGCTAAGAGACAGCTGTAGTTATCACCACTAAATAAAGATCCATAGGCATAGTAAAATAGTGGATAACAAGCTTGACTGTTTGTTAACCGTCTAGAATAGGATATAGGTCCAAGTAAATAAATAAATAGTTGTATAAAATAAACAACAAGCAAATTATATGTGATAATGGATTTTTGATACTACCTACTTGGAAATCCTTCCAAACTAAACCTGTAAGTAGATAGTGTCCTGTTGACTGTCAATGTTTTGCATGCAAAAGTTTTGGATAGATGGTCAACACATCAGGAGAAATTTACTTACTCTAACACCCTTACTAATGAGGAAATTATTTCTTTCCCCTAGTCTCATTCTATTTATGTTTGACCTTTATACATCATTTATTTTATTTTATTTATTTAACACTTTTCTATACCGACCTTCATGGTAGGGACCATATCAGGTTGGTTTACATCAAAAAGGGGGAACTGTAACGAAACCGTAGGTAACAGGAAGAACAAAGTTACATTCAACAAGGGAGGTAAAACTTGGAAGCAAAGATTGCTGGAAAGAAAAAGACTAAGGAACGAAGTGCTTAGGATAATGATAACAACTGTTTTAAGAGTCAGGGTAGGCTCTTATATCGAGCTTGGGGATAGTAAGAGGATCCATTGAAAACACTTCCTCCATATTATAATTCTTCCATTTCAGAATTTGTGTCTAGCTCTCAGAGCCAAGGGGAAAACCTATGCCCTGCATCTCTAGCTAAACTTGTTCTGGTGCTGACAGCCTTCTAACTTTCCTGAGCAACCAACAAAATAAAGAATAAAACTGTTGTTTTAAAAGCAGAATATGGCAAGCTGCAAATTTATGAGTTTATTTGCTTTTTACATTTGCATTTTAATAATTTAATATACACCATTAAATAAACATTTTAAATTAAATTCTTTTAAAAAAAACAACAGCTTTTTCCAATTCAGCTGAGAAACCATCCAATATTACCTTTATCAGTAGCCTTAGTGAATGAGTCATACAAATGTACTAATCTGCAGTCACTGAAACAGGATCCCAAATGTTATCTTAGCAGTTTACAAAATGAAACAGACACCGCTGGATAGCGTCAGGCGAGATGGGCGGTCACCCAGGCCCGGTGATTTAACACTGTTGCTGCCGCCGCTGCCATTACGGCAACAGCTGAACTCAGCTCCAGTGCAGCTGTTTCTATGCAGCCTGAATGAGACTGCCGATGGCCACATCATCAACAGAGACTCCTCTCCATCACAACACTGTAACACTCTGTCCCTCCCCAGCCCCTCAGCGTCACCCTGCCCCTGCGATACTCCTGTCTCGGGGAAAAGCATTACTGTAAATCTATATATAGAATTAGATATATGCACATACATTTGTTACTCCTGGTTTCCTTCTTTCCAAGAGAAATTCAAGACTGTATACTGCATCTACAAAATGAAATGCTTAAAGTGTGAAAACAGAGATCAGTAAGTAGTCTCAGAAATATCCATCTAACGCATTATCCAGAAAGAAAAATATTCAAACGTGAACTTAAAACATGGCTTTTTAAAAACGCTTATAATCTAACTTAAATTCTATCAGAATGCTATGTCAACAAGATCTTATATCTAAACACATTCTATCTGAATGCAGAATTAACAATAACAAGAACAAAAAAACAATATCAAGTAACAAGAGAAAAAAGTAGCTCTGGAATGTGAACCGGTGGATTCCAAAGTAGGGGGAGAAGGCAATGCTGCTCTTACTGCATGATTTTTAATGTTTAATCCCCTTTGGAATGAAATTAATGGAAATTTCTGAAATATAGAATGTAATTGAAGTATATGCCAATGTGCATGTATGCTCTTAACTATATCCCCAGCTTTATCAGTATATTGCAATACATACACATCTTGAGAAATTGGTTTCTTGTCACGATATATTAACAAAGAATCTCTAGAGGAGTACAGTGCTCTTTTATAAGCTGATTTAACCGTACTTAGTGGATATCCCCTCTCAAAAAAAAAAACCCTCTCAAAAACGTTTTTTGAGAGGGGATATCCACTAAGTACGGTTAAATCCACCGGTTCACATTCTACATGTGGAAAATGTGACATGTGTCACATGTCAATTATTGGAGAAACTTGGAGAGATCCATGTACCAATATTATGTACAAGAAAAAATTTACAACAAACTGCAATTCCCATCAAGTGGTGTATGTCATCCAATGTAGCTGTCCTATGCTATATGTTGGTCGAACATCAAGACCCATCAGAGTTCGACTTAGAGAACATAGGAGCAGATTGAATACAAGTAATCTGGAAGCCCCTATGGTGAAACACTGCATTTTAGAAGGTCACAATTTCATCGACTTACAATGGACCATTTTGGATATGGTTCTGGTGAATGTTAGAAAAGGAGATATTCGTGCTATCCTTAACTATAAAGAGCAGAAATGGATTTTTAAATTAGGCTCAGAATCACCGCAGGGAATGAATGATATCATCGACTGGCCTTCATTAATTTAAAGGGCTATTCTATTAGCTCTTTAATAAGCCTTTTTTGTTTTTGAATTATCAGCTCTCTGATTGGTCCTTTTTGAATGCAAACGTGTCTTTAAAATGTCAGCGTCAAGATGGCGGGTCTGCATTTGCCGCATGAATCGCCTCACTCTCCAATGTTGTAAGTCTCCGTTTTTAGAATAGGGATTGTAACATTTAAAAAGTTGTGCTACATATGCTTCTTTTCCATCTTTTCAGCATTTAAGCCCCTGACGAAGAAAAAACTTCGAAACACCAGCGGTGTCGGGCATGTTAGCAGAGTGAGCAGATGAGCTCTTGGGACTCTTGCTTTTCCATTGAAAAGAGATAAGTGTACTTATTATCTCTAAGAAAGTTTTTGGAGGTTCGGTGAAAAAAAGAAAAAGAGAAAAAAATGTTTTTCAAATACTTGTTAAAACGGTGGTAAAATTTAAAAAGTAAAACTTAAAAAACCTGCTTTAAAAAAAACAAGCGGCAGTGTTAATCATGGTTTAAAAAAATGGGTTACCCTATGATTGTAATATGAATGGGCAGCCGAATCGGCATTTGTACATAAAAGTTAAAGACACCAGTAGGCGGAAGTGTGCATTAGCCCACATATGAGGGTAAGCAAAATTGCTTACCTTGTAATAGGTGTTATCCCAGGACAGCAGGATGTAGTCCTCACATATGGGTGACGTCATTCACGGAGCCCTTAAGCGGGAAAAACTTCTGGCAAGTTTCTAGAAGCTTTTGGTTTGGCTGCCTGAGGCTACTGAGCATGCCCGGCATGCCATGATATTCCCTGCCACAGGGGTCTCACTCCAGTCTTGTATGTAGCAATAAGCGTTAGCAAAATAAAATAATAAAGTCTGATGCCCAACTCCGCGGGGTGGCGGGTGGGTTCCGTGAGGACTACATCCTGCTGTCCTGGGATAACACCTATTACAAGGTAAGCAATTTTGCTTTATCCCAGGACAAGCAGGATGCTAGTCCTCACATATGGGTGATTAGCAAGCTAGAGGCTGAGTCATTGTCCATGCAGGTAACCGGAATGCCTTGTTGAAGAAATGAGTCAGCCGAAGAATACAGCAGGTTGGTTGTAGAAGGAGTTGGGATTAAACTGGAAACAAGTTCTTTAAGACAGATTGTCCATAGGCTGAATCCTGTCGTCCTTCCTTGTCCAAACAGTAATGAGCTGCAAAGGTGTGAAGAGAACTCCATGTTGCTGCTTTACAAATGTCAATAATTGGCACTGAACGAAAATGTGCTACTGAAGTTGACATGGCTCTTACTGAATGTGCCTTTACTCGCCCTTGGAGAGGAAGGCCTGCTTTTTCGTAGCAGAATTGTATGCAATCTGCTAACCAATTGGATAGAGTATGTTTTCCCACTGCTTTACCTGGATTATTTGGATCATAAGAGACAAAAAGCTGATTGGATTCTCTAAGGGATGTAGTGCGATTCAAATAAAAAGACAATGCACGTTTACAGTCCAAAGTGTGTAAAGCTCTTTCCCCTTGGTGAGAGTGAGGCCTTGGAAAGAATGTGGGTAGAACTATTGTTTGATTTAAGTGGAATTCCGTAACTACTTTAGGGAGGAATTTTGGGTGTGTTCGGAGAACCACTCTGTCATGGAGAAACTTTGTATAAGGTTCGTATGTGACAAGTGCTTGTAACCCACTAACCCTCCTAGCTGATGTGATGGCTATGAGGAAAATAGTTTTCCATGTGAGAAATTTAAGGTCACAGGAATCTATTGGTTCGAAAGGAGTATGCATTAACCTTGTTAAAACCAGATTCAGGTCCCATTGTGTAGCTGGAGGCCGAATTGGTGGCTTAAGGTGAGTGAGACCTCTCATGAATCTAGTGATGAGAGGTTGTGTGGATATAGGTGCTTCTCCTATCTTGTTATGATAAGCTGAGATTGCGCTCAGATGTACCCTGATCGATGATGTCTGAAGACCAGAGTCTGAAAGATGGTACAAATAGTCTAAAAGAGAAGTAGTGGGGCAAGTGAAAGGATCCATATGGTTCTGCTTGCACCAAAAAGTAAACTGTTTCCACTTGTAAGAATAATTCCGTCGTGTGGAAGGTTTGCAGGAAGCTATAAGTACCTGAGAAACATTAGTTGAAAGATTAAGGGATTGTAGGATTAAGCTTTCAACATCCATGCTGTCAGGGATAGAGATTGAAGGTTGGGATGGCGCAACCGACCCTGATCCTGAGTAATGAGATTGGGAGCTACTCCCAGGCGAATTGGATCCCTGACTGACAGGTCTAGCAGTGTGGGAAACCATACTTGTCGAGGCCAATACGGGGCTATGAGTATCATGGTCCCTTTGTCCTGTTGTAGCTTCACCAGTGTCTTGGTGATAAGCGGTATTGGAGGATATGCATATAGTAGGCCTGAGTTCCAAGGGCGAGCAAAGGCGTCCTTGGCTGGGTGGTTCTTCTGTTTGTGCAGAGAACAGAAGTTGTGTACCTTGTGGTTCAGATGCGACGCGAAGAGATCTGTTGATGGTTGTCCCCACCGTTGGAAGATTTTGGTCGCAATGGAGGGATTCAGAGACCACTCGTGTGGCTGGAACTGGCGACTGAGTCGGTCTGCTAGGACGTTGTGAATCCCTGCTAGATAAGTGGCCTGCAGGAACATTGAGTGGTCTAGGGCCCAGTCCCAAATTTGTGCTGCTTCCTGACAGAGGAGATACGAACTGGTACCTCCCTGTTTGTTGATGTACCACATGGCTACTGTATTGTCCGTCTGGATTAGCACAGTCTTGTGTGAAAGGTAGTCCTTGAATGCATGCAGCGCATAACGTATAGCTCGAAGTTCTAGAAAATTGATTTGATATGTGGCTTCGAGTTTTGTCCAAATCCCTTGAGTTTGAAGAGTGTGTAGATGAGCTCTCCATCCCAAGGTGGATGCATCTGTAGTTAATGTTATCTGAGGGATCGGTTTTTGGAAGGGTAGGCCCTTGCGTAAATTGTCCCCGATTGTCCACCATTGTAGCGAGGCTCGAAGTTGGTGGGTTACCTTGATTTGATAATGTAGCGGTTGAATGGCTTGGATCCATTGTGATCGGAGAGTCCATTGGGTGAGTCTCATGGCAAGTCGTGCCACAGGAGTGACGTGAACCGTGGAAGCCATGTGACCTAGCAGGATTAGAAACTGATGAGCTGTCACTTGTGGTTGAGTTGATATATAGTACGCCAGTTGGGACAGCGTGTGTGCACGGTCTTTTGGAAGAAAAGCGTGTGCTAGGTTTGTGTTTAATTCTGCACCTATATATTGGAGTAAATGAGACGGGTGCAGGTGGGATTTTTGATAATTGATGAGGAATCCCAGCTTGTGTAGTAACTGTATTGTGCAATGAAGAGAAGTTACTGCTCCTTGCTGTGACTGACTTTTTATGAGCCAATCGTCGAGATAAGGGAACACATGAACACCTTGTTTGTGCAAATGTCCCGCCACCACCGCTAGGCATTTGGTGAATACTCGTGGAGCTGAGGCTAGGCCGAATGGCAAGACTCTGTATTGGAAATGGTGATTCCACCTTGAATCTGAGGTATTTGCGATGAGGTGGGAAGATTGGAACGTGAGTGTACGCGTCTTGAAGATCCAGAGAACAAAGCCAATCTCCTTGTTGTATGAGTGGAAGCATGGTTCCCTAATGATACCATCCTGAATTTTCTTTTCTGAGAAATTTGTTGAGATTTCTGAGATCTAGAATGGGACGTAGGCCTCCGGTTTTCTTTGGAATGAGGAAATACCGGGAATAGAATCCTCTTCCCTTCTGATTGTGTGGTACGTGTTCCACAGCTCGTGCTTTCAGAAGAGCAGATAATTCTTCTTGTAATTGAGGATTGTTGTCTAGATAGGAGTTTTTGGTGGTAACTCCTGAGGGGAGATGTGAAGTCTAGTTGGTAACCTTGACGAACTATTGATAAGACCCACTGATCTGTTGTAATGTTTTCCCATTGTGTGTAAATTGGGAAATTCTTCCCCCAACTGACTAACTGTGGATGAGGTTGGGTAGTTGGCAGTGTTCTCTGGGACGGCTTTCAAAAACCAGAGGTTGAAGTTGTTTGAGGTGGCCGGCTGAGGCCGTGCGGCTCGTTGCTTGTCGCTGTTGAGGACGCTGTTGGGTTCTCGCAGGCCGTGGTCTAGAGTTCTGCGGATAATATCTCCTTGGCCTGTAGAATGGGACGCTTTGTGTCCCTACGGGGCGGCCTACGTGGAGGATGAGATGAAATATCATGTGACAAAGTGGAGAGCTGCTTTAAAGTTTCAGAGTGATCTCTAAGTTGAGCCACAGCGTCTTGCACTTTTGTGCCGAACAAATTGTCACCCTGACACGGTAAGTCCACCAATTTGTCCTGTTCTTCAGGACGCAAGTCCGAAGCTTTCAGCCAGGCCCATCTTCTTGCAGATATTCCAGATGCTGCAGTTCTAGAAGAGGTTCAAAGGCGTCGTACGCTGCTCGTACCTCATGCTTTCCAGCATCTAGACCCTTTTGGACAATTGTTGAGCTGCCTCCTGTTGCTGCTGAGGGAGGGAGGGTACAAAGTCCTCTATCTGTTTCCATAAATTTCTTTGGTGCTGCATCATATACAGCTGATAAGCAGCAATTTTGGGAATTTAAGCATAGCTCCTTGGTAAATCTTTCTGCCGATAAGGCCTAGAAACCTGTTATCCTTTCCAGGAGGAATAGAGGCATGCGTTCTAGATCTACGTGACTTCTTTTGGGCAGATTCTACCACTAGGGAGTTGGTGTGGAAGCTGAGTTCTTTCAAATCCTGGGGCTGCTTGGACCAGATAGGTAGAGTCTACTCTTCTGTTGACTCCAGGGTTTGTGCAGGGGGTGTTCCCAAATTCTTTGCTGGAGTTGCAGCAAACACCTCATGTACTGGAATAGCCAATTATGTTTTGGGGGATCTACGAATTGTAGGATTTCCAGTGTTGTTGTCTTTCGTCCTTTTCAGCTTGGAGTTGAAAAGGAATAGATTCTGACATCTCTTGGATGAAAGCAGAGAATGATAAGTCCTCTGGAGGGGACTGTTTCTTTGCTTGAGGAGGAGTATGTTCAGATAGGAAATCCTCCGAAGAATGGTCAGATTGTGTATCTGACCATGTATCTGATATGGGCTGGTACTTATGAGAAGTTTGTACTCTAGATGGGGACATCCCAGATGTGCCCTGCAAGGGATCTTGATGGTCAGGTGAAGTGTCACTTACTTCCATTTCTCTCTCTATTTCTCTCTCTTCTTCAGGTCCAAAGGCAGGGATGCCAAAAGATCTTGGTATCGCTTCGTGAGGATTGCATGTAATTTCCTTTCAGAAGAGATGTCAGGGAACAGGTTTGGAAGTGTGTTTAAACTTCCCTGGTGCCTTTTTGAGGAAGAAATTAGACCTGTACAGGAGCTTCAGTTGGAGCTATAGTGTAGTGAGGTGTTACTGTGGAAGTAACTGGTATTGAGAACATAGAGATGGGAATCAGTGAAGAAATAGGCCTGGGAGCCATTGAAGATGCGGAGGTCATCGATGCCATCGATGGCTGCAGCTGGATCGACGATGAGGCTAGTGATATCGAATGAGTAGCCCGTGTCGTATCTGAACAGCCTCGCTGCCGGTATAGATAGTGCTGTTAAAGCATCCGTTGATATCGGCATCGGCATCGAGGTCGATGGGTAGTATGGCCATTGAGATGGATGGTGGCATCGACATCGAAATCGATGGTGTCATCGACTATGTAGTCGGCATCGACTGGTCCGCCGGCATCGGCCCGATAGCGGCATCGACTGTAAAGTCGGCATCGACCCGGTGGTCGGCATCGACACTGAGGTCGGCATCGGCAATGACGCCGGTATATTCTCTCTGAAGGCATCTGTGACTATCTGCTTGATTAAAGCTGTTAAGTCGGACACGGATGTCGATGTAGCGATCGGTGACAATGGTCGATGACTTCTTTCGGCGTTAGTCACCGTTCCTCTGGCGGTGGAAGTGGAGGAATAAAATGGTGTCTACGATGTTTATGCGGCGGACGAGTGTCAGACGCTGATTTAGTCGACGATGCGGATGGGGTTGGCGAAGAGGCGTCCCCATGATCCTTCGGCGAGGCGTTTTGTTATTAATAACTTTTTTGTTACGCCCGTCGGCGAGGATTTAGAGGAAGTTATCGGTGATGGCGGTGTTTGAATTTGAAAAATTTGGGCCATCTTTTCGTGTCTGAGCTTCCTACCTTTCGCCGTCATTTCTTGGCACTGGGCACAGGCTGCGATGTCATGGTCCTTTCCCAGACAGCGAACGCACTCGACGTGCGGGTCTGTAATTGACATAGTCCGGTTGCAGGCCGGACATTTTTTGAAACCTGAAGTTCTGTCAGTCGACATCCGATCGATCGGTGTTTCTTTTTTGAGAAAAATGTTATGGTGTTGTCACCAGCCGGTGACAAACCGAGTGAGACCCGGGGAGGGTGAAAAAAGTTATAAAAAACTTGTAACGTTGTGAGGTAACTCACAGGCTCCTAAGAAACGCGATGCAGTCAGCAGCGCGGAAAAAAAGAAGACTGGAGTGAGACCCCTGTGGCAGGGAATATCATGGCATGCTGGGCATGCTCAGTAGCCTCAGGCAGCCAAACCAAAAGCTTCTAGAAACTTGCCAGAAGTTTTTCCCGCTTAAGGGCTCCATGAATGACGTCACCCATATGTGAGGACTAGCATCCTGCTTGTCCTGGGATAATACCTTATTGAAAGAACCATGTGATATATGTGACCTTTTTTTAGAATATTGTGGATATTGTTTTTGACATAAAGAGCCACATCTCCCCCTTTTCTATCCACTCTGTCCTTCCTTAACAAGTATAGCCTGGTATTGCCGTATCCCAATCATGAGATTCCGTGAACCACATCTCTGTGATAGCAACAACGTCCAAGTCCGCCTCCACCATTAGGGCTTGCAGATCTGGGATTTTATTGCCAAAACTATGAGCATTTGTAGTCATAGCTTTCCAGCTTTTCTCGTTAAGGTTACTGCTTTTCCTGGACTCCTTTTGAGACTTTAGTTGAGTTTTGTTATTCACTTCACTTTTTCCCTTTGCAGTTGTGCCACAGATGACAGATCATATACCAAAATGTATATTACAAAAGTCTGTGTTATACTAATATGTGTTATACCATAATAAGTAATGACTTAAAGGACAGTTGTTTCTTTTGTAAACTGTTGTAACTTTTATGGTCAGATAACTTGCTAATTATGTGGATATATTGAAAAGATATCCAGGTAAGTAGCGCTGTTAACACCAAGAAATAAAAAAGAAAAACATGTAAATGGGCCTGCAACACAATCCCCTCACCCCTTAGGCCCCTCCTATATTTATAATAATGTGCTGCTCCACAGATTAGGGCCCTCCACCCACTTTCCCTGTTCTATAAATATTAGTTAAATAAGACTGCCCCCTGATCACCCCTCCACTCGTAGTTCCAGTTTTGAGCCGCCCCACCACTCAGACCTCCCCTGGATCCCTCCCCATCCTCCCTGATGCTAAATAAGTCCTGCTGGGAGCAAAGTACAACACTATCGCTTTCAGCACTCCAGCAATGCATGTCAGTATTAGCACTGGAAATGGTTAGAATTGTAAGAGATGAACAGTTGCAAGGCCGGACATTGTAGCTGAGTTCTTTTCCTGTAGCAAACCAATGCTCTTTCACAATAAGGCATGAAAGGCCTTTACACCTTCATGTGCGTATGGCCTCGGGAAAAAATGTAGGTAATGTTGCGGTTCTGGCCGCGAGCACCAGGCCCTTACCTCCAGGTTCCCAGACCTGCTCCCGCTTCCAGAGGCCTGGTTTGCGGCCTGGTTGGCGGTATCCCTGCCAGGGCTGCGCCGCTGCGAGCCCTCCCATGGATGTCTGGCTCCTAGGCGCGCGCGCATGTGTGCACCACTTGGGCGCTTTTCTAGGCCATTTCCCGCCAGTGGTGACTCCGCCCAACTCCTGATGTCAGACGCCGCGGCCTTGATAAGCCGGCCGCGGCCATCCAGTCTTTGCCTTGCAACGGGTTAGCCTCCCGGTTTCCTGTTGTGCTGTGCCCGGAGTGACTCGCTTCGCTTCGTCGCTCCGTTCCTGCTACAGTACCTGCTGGTTCCTGCCTGCTTGCTACAGTATCTGCTGGTTCCTGCTTGCCTGCTACAGTACTTGCTTGGTTCCTGCCTGCCTGCTACAGTACCTGGTTGGCCCCTGTCCGCCTGCTACAGTTCCTGCCTGATTCCAGTACCCGAATTCAGCTACAGCTCCTGCCTGGTCCCAGTACCCGGAGCCTGCTACAGCTCCTGCCTGGTCCCAGTACCAGAATCCTGCCACAGTTCCTGCCTGGTTCCAGTACCCGAGTCTCGCTACAGTTCCTGTCTGGTTCCAGAACCCGAATCCAGTTACATTACTGCTACTGTCCTAGTCTGGTTCCAGTTACCTGTCCTGGTCCACAACCCGCCTAAGTCCCAGCGGTTGGGCCCCTACGGGCTCCTCACGGGGGGGCTTCAGCTTCCAAGGGTGAAGCCACCTAAGTCCCAGCGGTCGGGCTCCTACGGGCTCCTCCCGGGGGAGTACCAGCCTCCAGGGTGAAGAGCATCTACGTCCTGGCCGAACATCTGCCTCCCGGCCTGCTATTCACTAGAGACATTGACCACCTTTCCCAGTCTCCAGCAGGTCAGCCCAAGTGGAGGGGTTTTTCTCTTGGTGGACGTGTATATTACATTGTAAAATCTGCATTGTGGCTAAGTATTTTTTTGATTATTGCTTTGAAGTTGTGTAGAAAGGTTCTGTGATTATTCCTGTGTGTTTTAATTTTCTTAGTCTGTTTCATTTCTTTTTAGTTATTACTATTACTGTAGAAAGTAATTACTATTACTGTAGAAAGGTTCTGTGATTATTCCTGTCTGTTTTTAATTTTCTTTATAGTCTGTGTTTCATTTCTTTATAGTAAGTTATTATTCTAGTAAGTTGATTTGCTGTTTGAATAAAGCTAGAAGGAAAAAAAAAAAAAAAAAAAACCAAAAAAGAAACCTCCAAACAAACAGCTCTCCAGCTTTTAAACAGCTTTTAAACAGCTTTTTAAAACAGCTTTTAAACTCTCCCTTGGAGTTAGTTGGCACAAAAAATCAGTTCAAACTAAAAATTGGGCATAAAGACTGTTTTTTAAAACAATTGACCAAAAGCAAAGGCAACAGTCCAGAAGTGCCCTGCTTTACCCAGCTTGTCCCAGGCTAAACTGCTTGACCTCCCTCCCTCCCTACCCCTCTACCCACCCACCCCTGGGGCTTGTTTTCTAATAAAGCCTGCCTAACTTCCCATTGGCAGCGAGATAAAGTAGTACATTGGTAACAGTCAAGGAAATACAATCACAAACTACCAAGATGAGGACTATCCAATGTAACTGCTGTGGAGCCTTTATTCTGAGGGAAAGCATCTGGAAACTTAGAAGCTTGGGCTGGGATGGTTTTTGTTGTTTTCTCTCTCTTGTATGGTTTCTGGACAGAGCTGGTTGAGTCTGGGTATGACCTTGCTGGAAAGACTGGTATTGTTGCAGTCTGGAGGTGGAAAATATTTGAATGGTTTTTTTGCTGGTTTAGTGTGGTGATGATGTTCTGACGATGCATCTGATGGTTCCTTTTGGTTCTGGGTCTCTTAGGTGCCGAGGCGACCTCTATCACCACCAGGAGTCTGGTGTTCTTACCCTTTGGTTCCTCTGATGAAGCTCGTCTAGACACCACTCGAGCATTTGATTTTGGTCCTGGGGAGGAATGAACTGAGTACATCAGAGAGGGCGCATAACTCCCTGACAAGAAGACACCTGCTCGCTCCTGGAGTCCAGCAATTTTCACTGCCCTTTGTCTCCTTTCCCTAGGAGACATGCGGTCGCAGTCCTTACATTTGGCCTGGTCGAGGTCTGGACTTAGGCAAATGTAACAATAATTATGGTTGTCAGTGATGGACATTATGTGTCCACACTGACAGTATTAAATTCTGGTTTCTTTGGGGGGTAGACATAGTAGCACTGAAAAGTGATGTTTGGGAAATCGCAGACACGATTAAGAAGTATAAGATAAAAAATTAGGTATGAAGAGACACGAGAGATTTAGAGGCATCTGTGCCTGAGCGTGGAAAAAAATACTAACTGAAGAGTCCGGGCTCGCACTTCGCACGTGAAGTGCCCACACAGGCGCAGCAAATCAAAAACTTTGACTTGGAGACTCAGATGTCCACCAGGCGCCGCTGTGATGACGTCACCCAAACAGCGTGGCTATTTTAGCCTGCTTATCGATGGAGAATAATCTGTAACCCTTTAACAGCCTGAACAAAAAGCTAAGTCTTAATCATGCATCCAAAAGCAAGTCTTCACATAATTGACTCAGCCAGACAAAAGAACTCCTCATGAAAAGAATTTCAAAGGCAAGCTGTACATACAAACATTATTCAAAGTGCCTTCCAAAACAGATTAAGTGAAACTTCTCTTTGCTTTCAGATGTTAATAATGTTGAACGGAAGAGGGGCAGCAAAAAATCAAACTATAGCCCAGACTCACTGATTAGGCCGTGAAGCCCAGGTTACAAATAAGTTATTTTACAACAGACATATTTGAACTACAAAATGTAAATCTTGAAAATACATTATAATCATTACATCTGAAAATGTTCCCATTCTAAACAGGATATGCTGAAGACATGAAGGCTGAAGTTTATTTTCTTTATTATATAGATATTAGGATACATTTTAGTTTTGAGGCCTCTCAGGTCTCTCCGTTAGATGCTTATGAGGCAATAAATAATTTATTATATATTATAATTTTATCATGACCTACTTTTCAAAATGCCAACAAACATCTGAATCCATTCTAAATTTAAACTTTTAAATAAGGTACCCGTCAGAGACAAAAAAAAACATGTTGTAATAATGAGACGTTTGTGTCTGTTGCTCAACTTTCCAGTTATACCAGTTCAGTTTATTTGGTAAAAATCACCATTTTTCACACATTCATTTGCTTTGGGTTAAAATGTATTAGAAAGCTCTGGATATGTTTCTAATGTCATTGTATGCCATCACCTAAGGTTCAGCAATTGCCAATGGGATTTAATATAAAAATCACAGTCACAAAGATCATGGAGCTCAAAAGTACCAAAGTAGCTAAAATAAGGGAGCATTCAGGCACAGATAGAGATGGAAATTTCTGGAGATTTTCAATTGAGTGAAACAAATGGGAAAAAAAAGAAATGGATAATTGGAAAATAAATAATCATGGTTGAGTAGAAATTTTGAGGTCCATATTAAAAAGCTTTTAGGGCTGGATTTTCTAATGCCGCAAAGCAGAGTGAATTCGGCGGTAAACGGGGGGCGGTCCTGCGATCGCTGCCGGCGTCATGCCAAATAACTACACCATAAAAAATGTAGTTATTTGGCGCGAAACTGGCAGCGAAAAAGAAGCATACCTTTCGCGGTTGGCGAAGTCTTTGCAGCGTCAGCCCCAGTGCCGCCCCGACTCCGCCCCAATCTTGGTATCGCATGCGATAAGAGACTTTTCGCGTGCGAAACGTCCCTTATTGCTTGCGATCCGCATAGAAAATGACCCCCTTAGTCAGCTAACTCAGACGTTAGCAGGCTACATGAATATTTGGGCATTTATCCAGCTAAATTCTAGCTGGCTAGTAAGTTAGGAGGCTATAATTTAGCGGGTTAAGTTAGGGGCGTCCAGGGGAGTAACTAGGAGGAATTGAGGTAGCCGGCTAAGCTCAGAGTCAGCCAGATAACTTAGCTGGCTAAATCTGGTTGGGCTAGATGTATTCTCAAGTTAGCCAGCTACATTCAATAGTGTGGCTGACTACTGAATAGTACTCCAAAGTTAGCCAGATAACTTTGTTATCCGGACTGTGTCTGAATATGGACCTCCTCATGAATGGGGTATACTTACCTTTTTAAATTATTATTGCTTGAAAGATTATGAAGAAATCTGATGCCCAAAATTATTTATAATCAATATTACAAAAAATGAATATACCTAAAATATATTTCCAAAAAATGGGCCACACATGGAGGGCCATATGTTTGACATGGAGCCTAGTAAAGCTCTTTCTGTGCTGGAAGGAGATCACACTATATAGTTTATAACTTGAGGAACTTAAATTTTAAATACAAAATTAACTTCAATTTATTATCAAAATGATTCCCAGACCAGAGATCCCCAGATCAGGGACACCAGTACCATGGTTGGTTTTTTTTGAGCACTCTCTTAGTGTATTTTTTCCCTTCAGTGCACATTTTTAACTTAGCTGCCTATCATTAGTAGAAGTGCATCTCTAGGAAATTAGATGATGGTCATTATCCATTGGAGTGCTCCTGATCTGAAATAATTTACCAGAAGATATTTGGGCCTTGACTGATTTTAAACTTTTCCATAAAGCTTTAAAAACTGTTTCATTTAATGAGGCTTTTTTTTTTTAAGGTTTCTATGAAGGCTTAGCTTGTTGGTTTTAATTACTGATTTTATTGTATTTGTTTTATGTATTGTATTATGATTTATATTTTGCTGTAATCCACTTAGCGTGGCAATGCCAATATAGACGGAATATAATACTGTCTTAAAATAAATAAGTAGTGAAACTAATGTTCAATGTGGTAGTTTAAACAAAATGGGGCAGATTTTCAAAGGGTACGGCGTAACCCCGAAAACCTGCTCCTGCGCGCACCAAGCCTATTTTGCATAGGCTCGGCAATGCGCACAAGCCCCGTGACACGCTTATATTCCAGGGCTTTGAAAAAGCGGCGGGAAGGGTACGGGGGGCATGGGCAGAACAGAGGCCTCCGACACAGTGGCTGTGCCGGGGGATGGTGTGCCGGCAGCCGAATGGCACGCGCAAGTTACACCTGCCAGAGGCAGGCGTAAATACTGAAATAAAGGTGGGGGGGGGGATTAGAATAAGGGAAGGGAAGGGAAGGTGGGGGGAGCGGAGGGAACAGGGAAAGCCATCAGGGCTCCCCTAGGGCTTGGCGCACTCAAGGTGCACAAGTGTGCACCTCCTTGCGCGCGCTGACCCCGGATTTTATAACATGCGCGCGGCTGCTACAGGACAGCAGCAATTACAGAACGCCCTGCAAACTGATCAGCAACATGCACTGCGAGAACAAGTGATGCAGCAGCATATGATGCTCACCCAGATAGCACAGGCTGTGCAAACTGCTATAACCAGTTTACCTCCCAGGTCACTGACATTACTTAAGATGACCCCAGGAGAAGACCTCAATGTTTTCCTGAAAAACTTTGAATGCATCACACGACTGGCAGGCTGACTAGAGGAAAGGCGGGCAACCTATTCGGGGAATCTACTTACCAGGAGTAGTCAAGATGCCTTCCAAACCCCCAATCCGGAAGGGAGAACCACATATAATGAAGTCAAGGCCCCCATTCTAGAGAGCAGGACTCACCCCAGAAACCTACTGACAGTGATTTTGGCAGGGGGTTCTGCAAACTGGAGAAAA
Source organism: Rhinatrema bivittatum (assembly GCF_901001135.1). Classification (NCBI taxonomy): domain Eukaryota; kingdom Metazoa; phylum Chordata; class Amphibia; order Gymnophiona; family Rhinatrematidae; genus Rhinatrema; species Rhinatrema bivittatum. Next base: position 92,695,284 of record NC_042617.1, on the reverse strand, counting down.
CCCAAGGAACCTATTCCACAGACTTAAAGATGTCGCTTGGAAGTGGCTACACTCAGAAGGGAAGACCAGGGTGGAGGTAGCCAAAGCGGTTCTGCTGGACCAGTTCCTAGACATCCTAGAATGGCCTATGTGACAGTGGGTCTGCTGACACCCAAACTTTATGGTGAAAAAAGCACTGGAATTAGAAGAGACCTGTATTAGGCCCAGACTATACCTGAATCACCATGGTTCCCAGAAAAACACTCGACCTGGGTAGAGGACAACGGAGTCCTAAGAACCAGTGGCCTCAACAACCAGTAGCATAGGTCCGGCCAGACTTTCACCTCAACTGCAACCCTCAGCAGGACTATGTTTCAGCTGTGGAGAAAAGAACCATTTTGCCAGAGACTGTTCCCGTAAGATGACCCCATGGACGTTAATGCCATGGTCTCACACTTGTAATTCTGTGGATGTCCCCAGCCAGGGAGTCTCGACTTTAGTGACTGCAGTTGAGCTAGATGGCGTTCCAACCCAAGCATTAGTGGACTCTGTGAGTGTGAAAATGCTCGTTCGAAGAGAGTTAGTAAAGTGAGTCTAGATTGACTACGACAGAGTTGTGACCCTGACAAGCATCCACAGAGATCAACGGAAGTATCCCACAAGCCAGCTACAACTAAAGACCCCAGTTAGCCAAGACCACATTAAGGTTGGACTTCTTCCTTGGCTACCTTACCTCGTGGTGCTAGGAAGGGACTTTCCGAACTTCAAGAGCCTCTGGAACCAGATCACAAGCAGCTTGTCCAACCCACAATAATGAAGAATTGGAGTTTCCAGAATTCTTTCCATTAGAGGATTCAGATCTGTATCATAAAGCCTCTAAGAATTCCTAAGTCCTGGTAGCAACACCAACAGAACAAATACAGTTATGCTGCTAATTTAGAGACAGCCGAGAAAACAGGTCGGAATCAGAGGAAGAACAGCAACCCACCCCAGAATGTCTTACCTGGCCCCTTTTGAGTGGGAAAGGGGGGGTGACCTGGGGAGCTTCAGATGGGCCCAGAGGGAGGATGAGTCCTTTAAGTGGGCCCAGGAACATATTCAGAGGGTGGATAGAAGTTAGCCCCTGGGGCGCATGTTACAGAACCTATTCTTCCTTATTTTGTGATGAAAGGCGACCTACTTTACCAAGTCACAAAGGAAAGTGTGGAGAGGGAATTGATATAACACTTCTTAGTTCCCAAACCATATCACCAAAAGGTCATGCACCTTCTAGGGGGTCACCTTGAGGAGGAAAAGACCCAGGAGAAAATAATTGGCATAGTTCTTTTGGCTGAGTCTACATAAATAAGTCCAGTTGTATTGCTGGTCCTGCCCTGCCTGCTGATGTACGGGTGGCACAACTCTTCCCCATGCCCATAATTGAAACACCTTTTGAAAGGGTAGACATGGACTTTATGGGTCCACTAGAGAGATCTAATCGAGGAAATAAATAAATTCTCATTATACCAGACTATACCACAAGATATCCAGAGGCAGTGCTGCTACAGAATATAAAGACCCCAATGGTGGTGACCACCCTAATGGAGGTTTTTCACAAACTGGGACCCAAGGAGATCCTGATCCTCGTTTGTACAGCGTATCTCAGTGTATCACCCCACAGACTGATGGCCTCATCAATGGCTTCAATCAATGCTAAAACAAATTTTGAGGAAATTTGTGAATGAAGACGGCAAGAATTGGGATGCATTACTACCTTATATGCGGTTTACAATCCATTATTTTATTTATTTGTTTATTTATTTATTTATTTAAACATTTTATATACCGGCATTCGTTGTGGACATCATGTCGGTTTACAGTAAACAGGTTAAGTTTGGAAAATTACATTTAACAGGGAGATTCACAACTGGGAGAGGGGGTAATTATGTGCCACAGAGCTCAATAAGGTTTTCCCCTTTTGAGTTGCTGTATGGAAGGAGACCCAGAGGAATCTTGGACATAGCCTGCGAGACTTGGAAAGATGAAAGGTACCCTGGGCAGAACCTCGATGACTCTGCAGAATCACATAAAAAAAGGCTGGGGAGGCAGCCAATACCTAGAAAAAAGGTTCAGGTTACCCAAATTAGAAGTTATAATCACCCCACGATCCAAAGATTATTCCAGCAGGAGAATCATGTCCTTGTCCTCCTCCCATTTTCAGAAAGCAAGTTGTTAGCCCATTGGCAAGGACCCGATGAAGTTTTGGAGAAAATAGGGCCCATGGATTACAAAATAGCCCAGCCAAATAAACAAAAGAAAAAACTCAAATCTACCACATAAACCTTCTGAAGAAGTGGATCGCACAGGAGTGCGGAGTGGTGCAAGAAGGAGAGTTTGGTCCAGAAGTTGAACCTGAAATGCACAGAGCCCAAATTCCTTTCAGAGAGCAGCTATCCACTGTACAGACAGTTGACTTAAAGTAGCTAGTGGAGCAAAACGAGGGGATCTTTTGAACCCACCAGGTCGTACCCACATAGTACAGCATGACATCGTGGTGTACAGCTCAAATTGTAAAACACATCTAAGCCAACTCCAGGCCATGCTAAACAGTCTGAGGAAACAAAGACAGATGGCAAACCCTAAGAAGTACTTGCTGTGAGGGCAAGAAGTCCAGTATCTTGGCTACACTCTTGGGGAGGGCAACATCCATCCGTAGACCCAGAAGATCGAGGCAATCATTCGGGAGCTAGTCCTGCTAACAAAACGAAAAGTGAGAGAGTTCCTAGGCCTTATGGGATACTATAGGTGGTTTATCCTCAATTACTCTGAGAAAGCGGCACCTCTCACAAGGCCGTTATTGAAGAAAGCACCAGAGAAAGTCCAGTGGTCAGCTGAAGCAGAGACAATCTTCTGAGCTCTGAAAGAGGTGCTATGCTCTGAACCAGTCCTGATAAATCCAGACTTCACCGAACCCTTCACAATGAGAACGATGCCTCAGAAGGAGGCTTAGGAGCAGTCTTAGGAGAAGGATGGCCAAGAACATCCTGTGGCTTACATTAGCTGGAAGCTGATGCCATGGGAGAGACATTACTCAATAGTTGAGAAGGAGGCCTTGGCATTTAAGCAGGCTTTAGAAGCCTTGCACTATTACCTGCTGGGATGGCAATTCACACTCGTAACAGACCACCAACCACTCCTATGGATGAATAGAAACAAGGAATCCAATGCGAAGGTAATGAGATAATGGGCTGTAGGGCCAGGGAACTAACTATAAAATATGGCAGAAAGGCAGACAGGGAAAACTCCAATGCAGATTTCCTGTTTAGAGAGGCCTAGTACAGGCAGGCACTCATCCTGACAAGGTTGAGCTGAGAGGGAGGATATGTGAGGGAGTCTATAGGCACAGTTGTCTTTCCCAGTCTTCCTTAAGATCCAGACCCACAGGGAATCCCAGGGTGAAGGGAGGAGCCTTCACCAGACTATAAAAACTCAGGGCCTAGAAGGGTTAAGCAGGCGCCAGGGAGCAGGCAGACCTGTTGCATTTAAAAACTGTGTGTTACCTCAAGTTAAGGTGAGCTGCACTGATTGTTTTGTTTTTGGTTCTGCTACTGTAAATAAACTGCACCTAAGAACATTCAGAATCTGCTTCCTTATTTCTCTGGCTGTTTCTAAGCTGCTATCACCCCAGTTGCCACACCATGTTATCTGCTTTTAACTGAATATCTCCTGTTTGTCCTTGGACATACAAATGTATCCCATATAGTAACAGAGAATGCTGTAACACCACAATTTTTTGCTGAAAATACTAATCACCACATGTGAGGGAATATTTTTTGTACCAGACCTCATAAGTAGGCATAAATTGTAATGCTAAATAGCATATATTCAAGTTTGCCAGAGTTTATAATCACAGGTCATTTGATAGTTTTTTTTCATGTGCTTTTAAATATGCTTTCATAAAACCTTTACACCAACGGTGAAAATAGAAGTTGTCAACTCTTTTTTTGTATTCATTAATAAATATTAAATGTCTTTATAGCATAGACTTAGCTTAATGAATGGTGAAGAAACGCCATGTTCTTCCTGTGAGGCTAGTGTGAAACAAAGCCCGACACTGGATCCGTGTTTCGGCTCATGCCTTCGTCGGGGGCCGAAAATAGCTGTCAATACAAAAATGCGCAATTTACTCAAAACATTAATCCAAAATTAGTTTAATACTTATCGATTGTAGTGGGCAACATCAGTACACCAACTTGTACGGGGCGGCTTGTGATGGCGGCGTCTGCCGATCATACGTTTCTTCAACAAAGTCAAACTGAGAGCGCGCCTTTACTTAAACGTGCTCGTAGCCAATCATGAGACACGGCATGAATAATGACGTAGCTGTCAACAGGTGGCATTTAAACCAAAGAAAACATTCTTTGGTTTAAATGCCACCTGTTGACAGCTACATCATTATTCATGCCGTGTCTCATGATTGGCTACGAGCACGTTTAAGTAAAGGCGCGCTCTCAGTTTGACTTTGTTGAAGAAACGTATGATCGGCAGACGCCGCCATCACAAGCCGCCCCGTACAAGTTGGTGTACTGATGTTGCCCACTACAATCGATAAGTATTAAACTAATTTTGGATTAATGTTTTGAGTAAATTGCGCATTTTTGTATTGACAGCTATTTTCGGCCCCCGACGAAGGCATGAGCCGAAACACGGATCCAGTGTCGGGCTTTGTTTCACACTAGCCTCACAGGAAGAACATGGCGTTTCTTCACCATTCATTAAGCTAAGTCTATGCTATAAAGACATTTAATATTTATTAATGAATACAAAAAAAAGAGTTGACAACTTCTATTTTCACCGTTGGTGTAAAGGTTTTATGAAAGCATATTTAAAAGCACATGAAAAAAAACTATCAAATGACCTGTGATTATAAACTCTGGCAAACTTGAATATATGCTATTTAGCATTACAATTTATGCCTACTTATGAGGTCTGGTACAAAAAATATTCCCTCACATGTGGTGATTAGTATTTTCAGCAAAAAATTGTGGTGTTACAGCATTCTCTGTTTTGACCTATGTGTAGCTGTTTCCACACTTAAAATATTTTTGAAGAGAGTCTTCTTTGGTTCCCATATAGTAACAACAGCACAATGTGAACATCCATGGCATTTAGAAACTACCCACCTAATCTCTGTCCAGAAAGGTAGAATTCTGGTATTTATCTCAGGGTTTGCATGCAACATCATATCAGTCAGGCTTTTACCTCTTTTAAACCAAACAATGAAAAATGTCCACAAATGCATTTCACTGCAGAGTTTGATATTCATATATGCCAGTTTCTTAGTACATTTCTCAAATGTTCTTGAAGCTGTGATATATTCAGTAATGAAATTACTTTCTCATCCTTGTCAGGTTATGTCTTCTTTTTTATCCAATAATTCTCTATTTAATGAATCTCTTTTTGTGTAAATTCCAAATTTTTCTTCTTTACAGATTCTGTTTCTATCAATTACACTTTCTAGTTTGATGCCAAATATGCTGCAAGCTGAATCAAGTTCCTTCTGCAGTTGCTGCCAGAAGACAGATGAAATTCAGCTAAAGGCCACATTCGACCCTGGGGCCAAAGTTTGGTGACCCCTGATCTAGACCTTGCTTTTCCCATTGATGAGGCTTGTTTGTTCAAGTAGTTTCATGAATAGTTCCTTCAGTTTTCTGTCACCCACAGAAGTCTGCTGCTCTAGGCAATATACTAATTTAAAAATTAAATTTTGCAGACAACAGAGCAGTCTTTCCACTCACTAACTTTCCCTATTAGTGAGAGGAGTCAAATTTTGCCACAGGTTGAGAGTAGTGAATACTGGCATTGGCGAGTACTTATTGTAAGTTTTCATGATTTGTGTAACCCTATTAAAGATCTAGGGTGCTAAACTGAAACAGTGAGCTGATTAGTTGGTTGGTGAGTTTATGCATCAAGAGGCACTACAAGTCAAAAAAGGAGGCAATAATGCAGGTTACTGATCTGGAGAATTTTGTGCAATTCTGGAGGCCGTATCTCCAAAAGAATGTAGAAAGAATAGAGGCAGTTCAGAGAAGGGCTACCAAAATGGTGCAGAGACAACACCACAAGCCCTACGGGCCTCAGTATTCATAATGTTGAAGAATGGGGGGAGAAGGAACATATAATGATTTAGTATATTTTAAATACAGAGGATTCTTTCAGCAAATGACATTAAATTATGACATTCTATCTGATATCATTCTGAGTTTTGAATTTCACTGCTGTAAATGAGACATTCAACAGGGTTTCCTCACATGTCCACAGTGAATAATGTATGAGATACATTTGCATACACAAGATGCCCAGCATATGCAAATGTATCTCATGTATATTCATTGTGGATATCTTGAAAAGTTGGCTGACTGCAAAGTCATTAATACACTCTTGGGAAGCTCTGATGTACAAGGTAATTGAATTTAAGCCTGCAGAGTAACAAAATCACATCAATAGAAAACCAGATTCAGAGGACACTCTTTCACTGTTTACAACAGTGGTTCCTCACCCTGTCCTGGGGAACCCCCCCAGCCAGTCGGGTTTTCAGGCTATCCACAATGAATATGCATGAGAGAAAAAATGCATGTTATGGTAGAACTGCCACAGCACTTTTCACTTTCTTCCGGATTACCACTCAGAAATAGCTGGTCTTCTTACAAATTATGTAACTACGCGGGGGGAAAGAAAGAAAGATGGCTGCCTGAGTAGACAGCAACCTCGCTGCTCCGTTCTTCGTTTACCTACAAACTCTTATTATTACAGCTATGTCTCACAAAAGGAAGGGGAAGATTAGAATTTACCCGGCCGAATTCAATGTGCCCTCGGACCAGTGCTTTATATCAGAATTCGCCAACTCTTCCCCGGACTTCAGGGAATCAAGCCCCGCTGGTGCGACAGGGAGAGGAGCCCCATTGTTGCCTGGAGGAGAAATCTCCTTGAGCCCACCGGATCCACGGCAACCTCCTCTGACTTCTCCTCTAGGCGTTGTCATCACTGCTGGGGCGCGGGATGACGACATCACCAAGCAACCTCAGTTGGCTGGGATTGCCGGCGTTTGCCTGGACAAGGATCTGGCTCCCCTGCATGCCATGCTGACCGAGGCTCCTGAGGAGAGAGGCGCAATCGGTGGAGCAAATTCCTCGTTGGTACCGGAGGGGAATTAATCGGTGCAGGATGTGGGAGAGAACAATTTACAGACCTCAGAGATAAGAAAACCGGAGGTTGTCACTCTAGAATCCCTTTGGTATTTGATTGCAGGTATGTCCCCTACATTTAGGGGCAGATTTTATAAATCTGCGCACACGCGTACTTTTGTTCGCGCACCAGGCGCGAACATAGCCGCGCATATCCATTAAAATCTGGGGTCGGCGTGCGCAAGGCTGCCCAAAATCGGCAGCCTGCGCGCGCTGAGCCGCACAGCCTGCCTCCGTTCCCTCCGAGACCGCTCCGAAATCGGAGCGGTCTCGGAGGGAACTTTCCTTCGCCCCCCCCCCACCTTCCCCTACCTAACCCCCCCCCCCGGCCCTAACTAAACCTCCCCCCACCTCTATCACGAAAGTTACGCCTGCTGGAAGCAGGCGTAACTTTGCGCGCGCCGGGCCGGCTGCCGCGCTCCATGTTCCGGTCCGGGAGCTGGTCCAGGGGCCGCTGTCACGCCCCCGGGCCGGAACCACGCCCCCCAGACACACCCCCGAAACGCCGCGTCACTCCCGACACGCCGCGTCACTCCCGGCACGCCCCCAACACGCCCCTCCATGCAAGCCCCGGGACTTAGGCTCGGCGCGCAGGGGGGGTTTGGGGTAGGTTTTCAGGGGGTACGCCGCGTCCGCCCCGACTCCGCCCCTATCTAGCTATCACGCGCGAAAAGTCCCTTTTCACATGCGATTTCGATAGAAAATGACCCCCTTAGGATAGGGAAATACCTCCAGTACCTGAATGTAATCCACTTTGAAGTGCTGAATAAAGATAAACCCGGCATCGATTTTCGTGACTGCTGTCCACCGGTAAGGAAAACCGATGCCGACCCTAGCACCTCCTTGCTAACGCGAACCCCTAATTTAAATATTGCATGGCGCCCCCTGGGGCACATTAAGAGAGCGGGCGCTGACTGTTCAGCGCCCACTTTCTATGCAAATTTATTGCATCGGCCCCTCTGTCACATGTAGATGCCAATACACCCTGCAGCAGTAGGAACTGTGGGGCTGATAGGCATTCACCTCATCTTTTCATTTCTTCCTGTCCTCTCTCATGGCCTTTCAGTTGTGCTAGAAATTGTACAAAAACCAAGTCAATGTGGTTGCTCTTGTCTCGGCGTATCTCCAGCATTCTCTTCTGCTTTCTCTGGGGCCAGAAATGATCCTGCCACCACTGGCTCGGCTCTATTTTTGTAGGGAAGCCAGAACTTATTTACCATCGGAGAAAAGGTAAGTTCTTGGTTGTTCCACCAGAAATTACACCCTAGGTAACAGAAATTAAGCCCTGCCTAATAGAATTAGTACAAGTTTGAAACATGCGAGCTGTAGAGCTTACCAAGGCCAGGGTTGAAGCCTTGACAACTGGAATTATTGCTCATAAGTTTCAAACTTGCACTAATTAAATCTTTTGTGTGTCCGTTTTCGGTTTTGCAGCATCTATTTTAGTTTTATCCTTTCTCCTCCTGTTCAGTGTAGAAGAGAAGGGGAGGGAGGAACTGGAATAAGGAATAGAGAGTGACTGATCTCTGCTATTTCTTGCTCCAGGCTCTCCCTCTGCTCTCCAGGCTGCCTGAAGGGGAGGGTCTGGAGAAGAACATACCTGCTGCTCTGCCTCTTAAGGGTGAAGAGAAGTAGTAGAACTGCGTTCTATGCCATCCCCCCCAAAAATTAAACCCTGCAGGTGCATACAGCCAGTCATTCTGTAAGGTCTTAAGAGAAATACTTCATTCCTTACCTGATCCTGCTGTCAAGGATCCGGATGAAACTAAAGTGCACCACGGGGCAGGAGAACTGTCATTGAGCCCACTATTATAACCTTGATTCTGCAGAATACTCATTAGGTCATAGGAAGAAGGAAAATCCACAAAACTGCTATATTCTTCTGACATCTGGCCTTGTGTGGGTTCATTTTCTCCCATTATTCTGCCATAAGTACAACAGATAATTAATACCACATTGGAGTATGCTTTCTTTAATGAATAAAAAAAGGCAAATGCATCTGCAATATATTCAAGCTGCTAAAGAACCTTTATAAAAGATACGGTGAACTGAAGGGATATGTATTGAAATAAGATAATGAATCATACACAAAGTAATATAAATTCAAAATGAAAATAGACTGTCCTTTTATTGGACCAGAGAAAGTCAATAAACAGAATATATAATCATATCCTCTGTTCATACGAAACAGAATAGAAATCATAAAATATCTGTACATACACACTCAAACATAAAATTCTGTCATGAAAGAAAATTGCTATACAAAATGAATACCAAGTCCCATAAAGCCTATATATATGATAAATGATCAGAAATCCCAGGAAAAGTCTTATAGTTTATTATTTTACTGAAGAAAAACTACCCCGATACAGCTTTCAACTGATGTGACCAGGGAGTCTTCCTTTATAGTCTTGTATCTATAAATAAGAGACTCATGAATACTAATGCATGCAACACATTTAGATGCTTCATAATGATAACAATGAATACATTTATGCTTTTAGCTACAGAAATATGGTTGCTTATCTGTTGGATGAAACCAAGAACCTCCTATGCACACCTGAATGTTGAAATCCCCTCCTACTGACCGTAAAAACTGCCTCCAATCTCCCCTTCCAATCCCTTGAGCTGAATCCCAATTGCCCCTGAACGCCACTCCCTCCCAACATCCATGACTCCTCCAAAATCTGAAATTATAATTTCAGAGGGTCCCCATCTTCATCAAGAGAAAGGGCACCCGAGCCCTCCTGCTGGCACCGCTGCTTTGTGCATCCTACCAACGCTTCATCATGTCTGTCATAATGACACACTGGCAGGTGGCATCATTCAGCAGTTCTCAAAGTGGCCTATCTAGCCAGTTAATTATTTACTTACGGGCCAATACAACACAGTGCGCTCCGGAGGGAAGTGCACTATTAGCCCGGGTTTGGAAGCGCGTTTTCGACGCGCTAGCTTTACCCCTTATACAGTAAGAGGTAATAGCGCGTCGAAAACGCGCTGCCAACCCCCCCAAAACTAATAGTGCCCGCAACATGCAAATGCATGTTGAGGGCCCTATTAGTTATTCCTGCGCGATCCAGAAAGCAAAATGTGCAGCAAAGCCGCACATTTTACTTTCAAAAATTAAAGCCTGCCCAAAGGCTAGCATTAATTTCTGCCAGCGCCGGGGAAATGTACAGAAAAGCAGAAAAAAATACTTTTCTGTATACCCTCCGACTTAATATCATAGCGATATTAAGTTGGAAGCCCCAAAATTTAAAAAAAAAGATTTTAAATCAGCCCGCAGCCCGGAAGATGGATGCTCAATTATGCCGGCGTCCATTTTCCGAACCCGTGGCTGTCAGTGGGTGTGAGAACCGACGCCAGCAAAATTGAGCGTCAGCTGTCAAACCCGCTGACAGCCGCCGCTCCTGTCAAAAAAGAGGCGCTAGAGACGCGCTAGTGTCCCTAGTGCCTCTTTTTACCGCAGGCCCTCATTTGCATACTAAATCGCTCGCACAGGAGAGTGGCCTGTGCGCGCGTCGGGAGAGCGGGCGCTCGCCTCGGATCGCCGGCTTTCCCATGGGTTTTACTGTATCGGCCTGTTAGCCAGCTAAATGCCTTTGGCAAGGGCCCCTAGATTTGAAGAACTTAGCAAGAACTCAGGAGGAAAAAATAATGGACCTTAAACCAACAAAAACTATTTATTTTATTTAACAATTCTCATATGCCAGACTTCAAAACTATTCCATTGCAGATTACAAATGACACAAAGAGTATAAAATCATATATATCATAATAAACAAACACAGACTATCAAAACAAAACCACCAGATGAAAGTATAGTGGACAAAGTATTTCCCTGAAAGGTCTTAGTAAATGCAACTTAAAAAATGCAGTTTTGCCACATTTTTTACTTATGCATTTAGTAATAGTTTGGAGTCTAAAATTACTCCTAAATTTCTAACTTTGGTCACCAAATTTAATAGACAGTCATTTAATATCAGTAACTGAGGATCTGAAGGTAAAGACAAGTTTCCTAGCCACAGTACCATTGTTTTAGCACAATTAAGATCAAAACCATTTTTATCAAACCATTGCAAAAGGAGCTAGGTTCTTCAAAATATCTACTCACCCATTTCTTTGTTCTATTGCTTCCTATTTGGGGCTTATTTTACAGGGCGCCTTCTGTTTTGTTTTTTGGGAGGTTGTTTTAATATTAACATAAAAAATAGTATCTTGAAATCAAGAAGTTGCTGCCAACAGTAAAAGCTGGTGGAAACAGAACTTTGCACTGGGTAAAAGCTGGGGATTGTCTAACTAGCACAAGTATATTGTTTGCTGAGAGGAGAGTGACAGAGCTGTGTCTGCGACTGTCAGCATTTCAGTGGTATTTGTTTTCCCCAACTTGCCCACTCCTGCCTCAAATCTGCTACCCCAATTAAGGGGGAAAACAAAAATGTGCATAAGAGGAGTCAATTAGTGTTTTACATTAACAAGTGCAAATATAACTTTAACCACAGAGTAAACAAAAAAAAAATAAAACTTAAAAACTAAAAGGATGCAACTAGCAGCGGGATGGGGCTATATGGTCTTTTCTACTAAGGGTCATATTATGTACAATTATTATCTGCCTATTGGGGAAAAGTCACATGTATGCACCTGATACAAAGGGCTGCTAGCTCTTGGAATGGGTCTGATCTTTGGAGGCTAGAGATATACCTGCAGGACATACTAGCTGTTCCTATGCTGTACTGGAGAAGCAAAGTCACCAGGAAGGACAGGATCACCTTGAAGCAGCAGGAATTGATCCTATAGCCACTACCTGCTTTCCAGGCAAAGCACTATCCTCTCACACCTTTCAATTTATGGTAATATATGAATTTATATTTTTAATGTTATACTTTATTTGGTCTCTGCTATTAATTAGTCATATTTATTTATTATTTTTGCCTCTCTGTACCACTGCTCTTTAACCCACTACTTCTACCTGTCTGTTTTTCTAATAGAGGGGATACAATATCATCATCATATCTATGATTTCTCCTATGGATGTGGCTATTTTAACTCCTATAAATAAGTCACTTCTAGAACCACCATTTCTGATTCCAGTCAAAATGACTCGTCTGAATATGATCAATGAAAAGAACGCATTGTAGCTTCCCTTAAAGTAATGATTCTCAACCCAGTCCTAGGGTCACACCCAGCGAAATCTGGTTTTCACAATGAATAGGCGTAAAATAATTGCAAGAACTGCCTCCTATGTTTGCAAATCTATGTCATGCACATTAATTATGGATATCCTGAAAACCAAACTATTCTGAGGACTGCTCTGAGAACCATTATGCTAAAAAGGAGCTATGACATCTGCAGAGAGAAGTCTGATTAACCTTCCCCAGGGAATATAAGCTGATCCATGATGTTTGACCACAGACTAAACAGAACCCAGAACCTGTGTTCGGGAAGAATACCCCTAGTACACAGTATTACAATACAAACACAATACTCGCTTATGCAATGTACAAATTTTCAGAAGTCTAAAGTATGTATATATGCTCACCCACTGGCAAGCTGGTTAATAGTATACCGCTAGAAGCTTTATTCAATTCTTTTTGATTATACAGTTCCTTTACAAAGAAAACAACTTTCACCCAAGCGAGGAGTTAGCAAGCAATTCTGGTAGCTCTTTTCATTCAATAAACACGAACCTTGCGAGATTCCTTTTCAGCAAATCATTATTTTGGTTTTTTACATCTGAAAACTTTATATAGCGTGATTTAAAACTCCGATATCTTGAAAACATGGATCCCCTTGTAGAGAAAGAATCATTCAAACCCACCTATGGACAGACACTTATTACAGATTTATATTCCCAAGGGGGTACAATCTTCAAAAATTTCAGAGCAGCTAACAGGGACAAAACAAACACTAACCTGAAGCCCAGGCTCACAGGTACACCATGCTTCGAAAGGAAAAGCAAACTGGGAAGAAAGAATAGTGGCCAATCAGCAAGCATTGCTCATTAGTCTACCAGGAACTGTCTAAAATGACCAATCAGGATACAGTTAACAACTCAACGCCATAGAGCATAATAGGGTTTTTTTTATAACAAGCTTTATTGAAAGAGGACAGTTATTTATAATCATTCTGATCCTAACATAAGTAATACAATCTTGGATGACAGGGTGCAAAGAAGCAGACGTTACACATCACTTGAGCACCCAAGAGGGAGCGTTTAGAGAGAGTAAGATTTTCATCGTTACTCTGACGATAAGAACTACACATGATGGTAAAATCCTAATGCTTTCCCTCCCACCGCCTGGAAAAACTGCCGTTTCCCAGCCTAGAGCAGCATTTCACCCTTATGGGCAGAGAGAAGGAGCAGTGCCCAGAACAAGAAGCAGGCACCTGCATCATATCTTGTTGAGCATGTTTACAGGCTTGGCCAAGGTCACGAGGAGCCGCAGTGGGATGTGAACGGCGGTTTGCATGGTTTGTAGCCCGATGCTCTAAATTACTAGAACAGACTGAATTCCTTCTCTACCCATAGGTTTATGCTTCAGTTTTAACTAGGAAGTATATTCTGGGCGGAGAGAGAGGCAGTACTGTCATCTGAAAGCACACATCGGGGTGGGCTGGGGAGAGAGGAGCAGGCGCAAGGACACTGTGTGCAACTCGTATGCCAGTCATCATTCCACCATCACCATCAGAAGATAGGGGATTGTTTTACCATGCAGAGAGCAGGCTCTCCCGGCACGCTCTGTGCCACATCCCTCCCAAATTCCCTCTTGTTCTTTCACTCAGTGCCCTGTTCCTTCTCCCAGCTGAGCCATAGAAGGTAATTTAAGGTCAGGAGTGACTGCAGCAATTTGAACTGTCACAGTACTCTCCCATCCATAAGCCCACCTCCAGCATTTATTTATTTATATTCCACTTTTCAGGCACTTCAAAGCGGATTACATTCAGATACTGTAGGTATTTCCCCAGAGGGCTCACAATGTAACTATTATTATTTATGCTATTATTATCTATGCTATTTTAGCACTGTTTTTACCCATATTGCTGCTATATCATCTTATGACATTTCTCTAATCATTCAGTACCTATCTAAAAGAAAGGACTTCCTTCCCGCACCTTTCAAATTATTTGTAAACAGATGTGATATGTAAATCGAACACAGGTATATAAAAACAAATAAATAAATAAAATAAATACAGGGGTTATTTACTATGGTGCTATATTATTGCTGGAGGGGTAAAATTTCATGGGGGTATTCCCACAATATTTGGACCCTCCACTATAAAATATCGCAGCCATTAATTCCCTTGATACTTTTTATCATAAAAAACCTACGATTAAAAATAATGCGAGCAAAAAAATGCAATGGTGGCCAGCTTCACTTGGAGCTGCCATCATGTTAAAGGGCAACATGGTCCAAAAATAATCTCCCTCTCAAAAAGTGCAAAAATCTCCCCCTGGCAGTCTGATTAGACCCCTGCCCCCTATCAAAGCAACACAGCCTTAAAAAAGTTAAAAAAAAGTAGAGTTGAAAGTCACGTGGCAACACCCCCCCCCCCCCCAGTATCAGCACCCCCCCCCACCCCCAGTTCTGGACCTTTTACAACATAAAATTCCTGGTAGTCTAGTGGCCCCACTCTCCCACTTTCATAGAAAAGGAATCCCTGGTAGTCTAGGGACCCCAGATCGCCTCCTTACCTAAGAAAAGATACCCTGGTTGTCCAGCACTGACTCAGAGCACCCCCTAATCTCTGAGCTGATCAACATCATCTTTTAAAATGGTGCTGGCTGGCCTGTGCACCTCCTGGCTGACCAGCCTCCATGCTAGCACTTCACAACTCCCTTCTCTGTCTCTGACGCACAGGCATGAGTGAGAGCCGCCTCAGGAGGCAATGTTTTAAGGGGAAAATCTGTTAGCATATTTTAAAGGCAACAACTGAAAAATGATTGTGAGAGCTTGTTGCCATCCTGGTTATGATGATTATCAGGCCAATGCACTGTGAGTAGCTAGAAATAGGAGATTTTCAGAATGCATACAGCCTATTTCTAGGATATTTTCTGTCAGCGCTGGAAACTTATCAGGAGTAAAATTTCCAGTGCTAGGAAAATGTGAGTTATACCAGCACACCCCTCTGCATCAGGATGCCTTCATTTGCATGAGATTTCCATGCGAAGGCTCTAAGCAGGACTCACATTTTGGAACACGCATTTTCTGCATGTAGATCTTGCTGCATCAGCAAGGTCTTGCATGCAAAAAATATGCGTTCAGCAGCAGGTACAATTGTGCATTCAGCTAAAAGCACCTTATTGCAATGGCCTGTCTCTGCGTTTTCAAGGCCGTAGCTACCAAATCTTTTTAATTACTGGCAACACAATTTCCTGTCTCTTTTATCTCACTGCCCTTTCTCTGCTGTTTCTCACGCTCCCTCTCTAGTTAAGGCAGCTACTTTATACAATGGTAAATCTCTCAGGCTGTTGAAGGCAATTATGTAAATAGGCCTCTATCCTTCACCCAATGCAGGCATTCCTGAATTTTCAAGGGGCTGAGAGAAGGAGGAATAATTACCTCAAATCTTTGCAGCCCAAAGACAGTGGGGTTTCCCCTTAAGTTATCCCTCTTAAAAGCACAGAGGATCATGGACTGGCAGTGATTCCAATGCCTCCAGGTTCTCTAACTCCTGCACTTTTAAGGAGCTGATTCAGATGGGACATGACCCTGCTGCTAGGGGTGGAGGTCTGAGTCAAAAATGAAGGGTCAGAGACCCCCCCCCCAAGGCCTATCCGGCTGCGCTCCTGTTCTGAGGCACTCCAAGAATTTGTTGAGCCAAGCAAGCAATCCCCTTCCTCCTTTCAGTCAATTTCAGAGATCCTGAGTATCTGGCATGCATAACAGCAATCATTTCCCGGCCTCACATGACAGGCACGAACAAAGGCGAGTCAGAGGCGGCAGAGAAAGGAGATGGCCAGACATCTCAACTGCTCCCCCACCAGCTGATTATTATGATCGGGTGAGGTGAGCAAGAGCTACCTGGGTGAGGTAAGGATGCCTGGAAGAAGGTCATAAGGGAGCAAAAATCCTATTTCCCATCAGGTCCCTCCTCACAGTCTGGCCTAGAAGTGTGTATGTGTGGGGAGGTGGTAACACTGCATATACCTACTGGCTGAAGGACCCTGTTTAAGGTAAACCATACTGGCCCCCCACACTGGAACCTGTATAAGCTAAACCATACTGGCCCCCCTCACATTCCAAATCACTCAAGGTAGAGAATGGGTGGGGCATTCATAACCCCGTCCCCCTCCTCATTGGGATAACAGAGGGATCCTCTTTCCAATGTCTATAATCCAACTCTGGCTTGCTCAGGCATGGCTAACCATGGTAGAGAGGGTCCAGCATAATACCACCCTGCCAAATCTGCTGAAGAGTGAGGGTCCAGCTACGAGCTATCTCACAAACACCCATTACACATTTGCCTCTCTGAGCCCTTGACCTGGCCCCCACATTTTGTAGTCTGCAGCTGAGGATCCAGCTACCAGCCAGTGCCAGGTAGAATTCCCCACACCGGGCTATCCACAGCCATCCACATGGAGCAGCTGACAGTGGGAGATTGCACCCAAATATATACCAAGCAACGATAAAAATCAGGATCTACCCATGCGCTGAAATGGTCACTCAAGAGGGCAGGGACACCAGAGTACCCGAGAGGTAAGCCAGCCTGCAGAATATGCCTCAGCAGGCACCAGCATCAACAATGAGAAGCGGTGAGTAATTTGTCAGTGAGCGAAGTCAGAGAGGAAATGGTGGGACTTGCACCATAAGGCCCCATTGAGAAGGAAGAGGGACAGGAGGAAGGTGAGGAGATCTGAGACAAGGTTTAGCTTCAGCTGGCCATACAGTTTAAAGAGCTCCTCCTCCTCACCCAAGGTTAGGAGGGCAGTGAGGCAATGTGGGAGTGAATTAGGGATACACCATTGTTAGCCAGTGTTTCCTGCAGGGGAAGACTGTACCAAGACTGGTGAGTTGATAAATATAAAGTGTAAGTACATTAATATTTCCAAATTACTGGAAGGGATTCTTAGGCAGTGAAGACAAAGAAGGGGTAAACCTTAATAATGAATTGCTTGGCAAAAGACAAAAAGGGACTGTGAACCGGAGATGGTCATTTTGACACCTCTTGAGCATTATAACTGATGACAACCCATCCTAGGTTGCCCCCATAATTATATATGCTATTGTGATTCTTGAAGCAAGAAAACATTATGAAGGATGGACAGGATACATTTAGGGATAAAACAGAGGAGAATCCTCTCAGCTGTGTGATTCAGAATGGGCATGTACAGCACACTCACACAACTTAGGATTCTCCTAGGGTGGAGAGGAGAGGCTGGAGCAGAAAATAAAAGTAACATCAAGCAAAAATAAATGCACAGTATTACTATTGAAAGTAATATGAGCAAAATCAGTGCATGCACATTTACATAGCATAGTTAGTTTTATACTCTAAAAGAAACAGAAGCACATGGCATTATAGTAAATGAAGAATTTATTAGCATTGGAAAATTAAGAAAATTAGCTCTTTGTACATTATGACAGAATACCACTATCCCGCCCTATATCTCAGTTCAGTTCACTTCAAGCAAATTTTAAAAAATTGGAATTTCAAAATGCCCTTCTAAATTCTGGCCAGAATATTAACATAAATTCTCAGTTTAATCTTACGTGATTGTTGAATATTTTAGACTAACTTCTCTGCAGTCCAGATGGTTGCTGAAACAGTTGCTGATACTTGGGAAATTTGTCATCCTTTTTCCAGTGCTCCATTGTGTCCAGCGATCAACTTGCCTCATGCAGAAAATGCCTGAATTCTCACAAAAGGAAATAATATTCTTGCTCTATTCTAAATAAAATCATAAGTCTTCTGAGAATTTCCTGCAACTAAAGTAGCCTAATACTAATAGTATACAAGCAACTATTCTAGGACTTTGAAGCTAACTGGAAAATAAACAAAAAATGTATCTAAATAAAATCACTTTAATCATGCTTGCTAATAAAAAAAAATGGGCTATGCTTGTTTCTGCTACCTGACTAGGAGAACAGCAAAGAAAAACTACTTTACCTTTTTTCTCCATCTGTAGCCAAGCTGCAGGTAAACATCTTACCTTATGGCTATCTCTGTTTATCCCCTCGCTCTCTCTAAAACAAAAGCAGCCACTTTTTATACTTAATTAAAAAGGCTCATTAGTATTCAATCCTTTGCCCTTCATTGGCATAAAGCAGGTATTGACAGCCCAGATTCTGATACAAAAGATCTACAATTTGTTCAGTTTAAATATGAATTTGTATTTCATAGGCTGTCTATGTAAAGTTAATTATAATACATTTTGATTTCTTCTGGTACCTCTGTTGGCCAGCAGATAATTTTGCTCATAGGACCACATAATTTCCCAGGGGACATCAAAAAGATGGTAATAATCATCACAAGGAAGTGATAATGGCCTACTGCTGGGGGAATTCTGCGCAAAATAATTTAAAATTCTGCAAAATTCTGCAAACTTTATATTGGTCAAAACAACACAATTTACATGACAGTCTTTAAGTAATTACATTTTAAATTAATACAGAAAAAGTTATTACTTAAAGATGCAGAATTTTAAATATGTTGAGCAAAATTTCCCTAGAAATTCACTGTAAGAGTGTCCCTTCCACTCGCTCTCCCTACTCCCCTGGCCACTTTGCCCTCTCAGGCCCCCAACTCCTCCACCTGCCAGTACCCTCCACCTCTAAGCTCAACCCCTTCCACTCTATTGCCAGTCCCAGAGTTTGACCCCGTTCTCAGTACTGCCCATCACACAGGCTCCCTCTGTCTCTCCCTCTCTCACACATATGCTCCCTCTCTCTAATACACATACACACACCCTCATCCAGGCACCCTCACTCTCTCGCACACACACACACACACACATCCCCTCATACAGGGCCCTCTCTCTTGCATACACACCCACACAAGCTCCCTTTCTCTTTCACACATACATCCTCACACAGGCTACCTATGTCTCTCTCTCATGCACCCCTTTACACAGGCTCTGTCTCACACATACACAATCCCTTCACACAGACTAGCAATCTCACATACACACAATCCCTTTTTCATACACACGAGCTCCCAATCTCTCACACACATACACACTCCTTCACAATCTCCTCATATAGGCTCCCTCTCTCTGAAACCCACACTCAAGCATCCCCCCACCTCCTCTCTTACCTCCCATGCTCTCTCTCACACCCTCCTGCTCTCTCTCACCCTCTCCTCCCCCACACCCCTCCCCTCTCTCACACATACATTCTCTCTCACCGGCATTCCCCCCCCCCCACTCTTAAATCCCATGCTCTCTCTCACACCCTCCTGCTCTCTCTTAACCTCCCCTCCCCCACACCCACTCCCCTCTCTCACACACACATTCTCTCTCACCGGCATGCCGTGAACGGAGCGCGTCCTGCATGTGCTGCGGGACGCGCTCCGTTCACGGCAAAGATGAAGGCCCTGGCACGCCGTTCATGACATACGGGGGCCTTCCATCTTCACTGTGAGCAGAGCACACACCGTTCACGGCACACAGGGGCCCTTCCATTTTCGCTGCGAATGGCGCACCTGGGCCTTCATCTTTGCCGCGAATGGAGCTCGTCCTGCAGCACACGCAGGACGCACTCTGTTCACAGCATGCCAGGGTCTCCTCTGCTATTTTCTGCGCAGAATTTGGCAATTCTGCGCAGGGGGGGAATTCTGCGCAAATTCTGTGCTCCACAGTAGCGCAGAATTCCCCCAGGACTACAATGGCCCTTCTGTTGGCCTTCTAAAGAAGCATTTGCTGTTCTACCATTGGGCATTTCTTGAATTCAAAAGAAAGTGGCAGGGGCTATCTCATTTTGTAATTTAATTTGCCCTAGCTGGGCATGGAAAGAACAATTTAATAAGCTACTAGCTTACAGTGCATTGAATTGTGATTTTCAAAAATGATGAATAAAGAGCAGGACACTTTTGCACTCACTTGTTGAGGGAGCACTAGGGAGCGGTCCTGATTCCGGGGAGATTGGTGTGCCCTTGGACCATGGCACAATAGCAGAGGAGCTCCGTAGATGCGCCGAGGCAGGCAAGATGTGTCCAAGCATGGGCGGGCAGGCTGACCACCAGAGCCCTGATCTCTGCCGAACATGCACACATCAGGAGACACCCAGCAACACAATGCTGATCTCTGAGGTAGCCCTCGTCCACTCAATAGCCCTTTCGGACATGCCGCTTGGGAACGGCAGATGCGACAGGACAGACGGAGGTTGAGGAGAGGTGATGGTGCTGGAACTTGGAACAAGACAGGAACTCAGAGACTTGGACAAGGCTTGGAGACTTGAACAAGATGAGGTTACTTGGAACTTGGAACTTGGAACTCAGACGAGACGAGGACACTTGGAACACAGACGAGACAAAGACACTTGGAACTTGAAACACCGACAAGATGAGGATGCTTGGAACTCAGACAAGACAAGGATGTTTGGAACTTGGATGCAAGATGCTCAGACGTGGACTCAGGAAAGTCAGGCGAGGACTCCTGATACTCAGACTAGGACAAGGTCTAGTCTCAGACTCAGACAAAGACTCAGACAAAGGCTCAGTATCTAGGTCAAGGTCAGAAGCAGGCACAAGGAACTCCGAAGGCCAGGAACAGGATACAAGACTCAGGATTCAAGACTCAGAACTTGGAACTCGGAACATTAAAATCAAGGGTCTTCTGGAGGCTTGCACTGCCAACGAGAAGGACATCAAGATCAGGTCTCGGAACTTGGAACTCGGATACATCAGGGTCAGGACTGGAACAAAGGACATCAGGAACATAAGGACACCGGTACCTCTGGATACCAGGACATCAGGGCATCTGGTCATCTGGACATCAGGGACCTCGGAGATGAGGACATCCGGGATGTCTGGAACATGGAGCATGGAACATCGGGTACTTCTGGACCGGGGACATCAGGACTAGGAACGTTCAGAGACTGGACATCAGAAGATGAAGACATCAGAAGACAGGAAAATCGGGACATCTAGAGACAAGGACATCTGGACATCTGGAGTCAAGGACATCTGGAGATGAGGAGACGGGATCTGAAGAGAGACTAGGACACGGAACGAAGATGAAGATGAAGGATCAGGAACCACAGATGAAGACAAGGGAATTCCCACAAAGAAAACAGAGTGCCTTGAAGAAGCGAGGATGGACGTTGGAGCCTCCTGAACGAAGAGCTGGAAAGCAGAGAATCCAGGAGCAGGCAGCTCCTTGTGAAGGCGAAGACGGACTGAAGGAAGGCCCTCTTTATAGGGTTGACGAGAAGACACCCTGGAAACGTCAGCAGGAGGAGCCCAGGAGGACTGCCCACCGCTGGCCCTTTAAATGGTGGAGAGTGGTGCGGCCGCGTGCCTAGGAAGAGGGCAGGACCTCGGACAGCGGCGTCCATGCCGCAAGAAAGATACAGGCCTTAACGTCGGCGGCTCCCTGCTGTGAAGAAAAAAGATGATGGGGGCTCCCAGGCCGCATAAAGAGGAGCTCCAGGGTGGCCTCCTGGCCGCGGAAGAGGACCTGGATGACGGTGGCCTCCAGGCCGCAGGAGAAGGACTGCGGCAGCTCCAGGCCGCGAAAAACCAAAGAAGGCAGCACCCAGGCTGCAAGGAGTAGAAGAGAGCGGTGCCCAGGCTGCACACATGGCAGTGAAGTCCACCAGGCCTGAAGACAGACGTCAGGGGCCTCCAGGCCATGAAGAGGAGCAGCGGTGGGGCTGCTCCTCTTCATGGCCTGTAAGGAGAACGACGGCGGTGACAGCAGTGATGTCAGCAGCCTACGGGCCGCAGGGGATCAGCGGTGGAACTGGCAACAGCAGCAGCGGCCTCCAGGCCCCGCTGAGAGGCTGCTTGTGGGCCTATCCCACAAGCAGAATCGTTACATCAATAAGCCATTGGCCTCCATTCGGCCGGCAGCTCATTTTCAGGACTTCTGTTGGCAATTCAGAAGGGCCACCTGCAGTTTTCAAGACTGTCAATTTAGGCATGCCTGCTCCTCCTACACCAGGATCTACCCTGCCACGCAGTGCACTAATAAAGGAGCAGGCAAGCATGCTTCGTAGTCCAAACAGTTTGGAGGCACTTACAGTATCGCAATCCTGCTGTCCTGTTACTCCACAAATTGGATTATTGGCTTAGGGAGTATGACAGACAACACACCGCAGTGTCATGCATGAGGGTTTCTCTCACAGTTTTACTACCCTTTTTGTGTGTGAAATGGGCGACAGTCGAACAGCCAGCATTCCTTCTATTGTGCGATCTGCACAGATAGCATGGCAGAGTGTAATCTGGGGCATATGGCTAGATCTTTCATAGAGCCTCAGATCCAGAAAATCATTCTATAATCCTTTATCCTCTCCAAGAAAGGTGGGAGCAATTAGGTTTCCTTCCTGCTTAGGAGGAAGCTTCAATTCAAGGCCCCATTGGTGAGGCTGATGGCATGGAACATCCAGCTGTCCTTGAATAAGTCATAACATAGGCAAATCTTCGGAAATTATTCTCTTTACTTGAAAAGGATGAGAAGGAATCATTACAGAGAGCAGAATATTTTCAAGTTATATACATTCCATCCAATATGCTACTTGCTGGATAATTCTAAGATGTTTTTAATATGTATTTGCTGTTTTGTGGACTTCATCAAAAGTTTAATTGCTTAATAGGAGGCCAGAATGATTCCTAAGAGCATTTACATAGTACTGCTTTGTAGTGCTAATTGTTATCTTTATTGTGCATTTTTTAAATACTTACACAGCAAGGTTTTAAGCAATATACAACTCAGTATGTACATAATCATTTTCCCGTTGATATGCAGGCTGAATTAGCCATGCTTTCCGGACCATCCATTAGGTGGCAACTTCGATGGAGCTTCCAAAAGATCACAGAACTTTGCTGTGTGCGGCTGCGCGGCTGCACTGTCTTTTCCACACGGCACCATTTTCCCTCAGTCTCTTTTTTTCCATACTGTGACTGCACATGGAACTTCTAAGAGATCCTTCGGTTTCCACTTTTTTCTTCTGATCCGACTTCTTTCGCGGTTCTTGCCCGCAAATCGATGTACTTTCTTTGACTCCATGCCACCGCGCGCCCTGGGGTTCAAACTTTGCCCATGTGGCAAAATTATGTTGGCCATGGATGGCCACAGCAGCTGTTATATATATACCTGGGCCCAGACCACGACCAGGCCAACTGTCAACACTGCAGCTGAATTTCCCCAGGGCCCAGCGGCAAAGGGCCCAGAAGATAGCAATGCTAAAAGAAGGGGGCTCGGACTGGCGCTCTTCCCATTCATTGCCGGGTCCTCAAGGGGAAAGGCCTACTAAGCCCAAGGGGGCATCCTCTCTACAGCCCCCGGGACCATCATGCACAATTGGAAAAAACCGGAGGCCAGGGATAGGCCCCACATGGGATAAAAGCGACATGAGTCAGGAGACACGCTGCACAGGTGTGTCACTGTCGGAAAAAGAGGCCAGACCAGCACCATCCGTACATCCACCGGTGCATCTGTCGGTGGCAAAGCCAAAAGACAATTGACGCAAAGAGGCGTCGGGCACTGCCCACGCATTGGCACATTGGCACCATTCTACCCGCCCAACGCAGGTCACTGCGGCGCAGTCGACACAAGAGAAACACTTGATGCACTCAACACCCTCCAACGCACCAACCTCAAAGCACCCAACGCCTCAGGCTGCAGAGTCGCGCCACCACACACAGCACCTCCTGGAAGATTTGGACGTGAAACTGTCCAATGTGGAACATCTTTCTTCCAGCTCCTCTGATCAAGTTTCCTCTGACCTATCCTCCATCTCCAAGCGCAGGAGAGCTTCCCCTCAACTACAGGAACCCCTGCAGAAGCAGCACAAATCTTCTAGGTGGGAAGATCAAACAGGGCACTATGCCCATGGCCTGCCCCTGGACATCCTGATGGCAGCAGTGCCCACCAAAGGTAGAGGGCGATGCACAGAATTGGATAGAACCTCTAGAGCATCGCAGGCCATGACGCAGATCTCCAAAATCCTCTCCCAATTTTTCCACACATGGAAGATGGCAGAGCTGGATCCATCGGGCTCTCCTCCGGACCTGACGATGAGTAATTCTCTTTTGCCATCTCCTGGGAAACTCTCCCCAATGGAGCACCGAGAGAGACATCCCCATTTGTCGCCTCAGCTTGACATCTCCAGAGGATTCCCCACCTCCCTCCCCAGGCTCCTCCACGGGGATCCCCTCGGACCCACCCAAAGGGCAGCCGAAGCCTTCCTCTTCCCCAGAAAACCTTTTGTATTCGAAATTTGTGGAGAAAGTGGGCTCTAGGCTTGATATCGAAACTAAGAAGATCCCAGACCCTCGAGCAGAAGTTATGGGCCTTCTAAAATTACCTGAGGTTCCAGCAGACCCATTGCATTACTGTCCGCCAACCTCAAGAAAGACCAACCTGAAGTTCTGAATGAGGCAGTCCCTTATTACAACACGGTACAGCTCCCCTATGCCTCGATGGTAGTGGAGCCCATGATGAAGTGCTCCAAAAAGACTCACCTCCACTCCAGCACCCCATCAGGCAAGGACTGTAAATATCTGGATGACTTTGGGAAGCGAACATACCAGGCGAGCATGCTGAATGCCAAGATACAGCAGCACCAATTGTATATCACTCAGTATCTGTATGAGTGCCTGCAAGCTTTAAAACCCCACCTCATCCCCACTGCCTCGGACGGGACTCCACCGCAACCATTCACTGATCTAGAGGAAGGTTTGAGGCATCTGCTTTGAGCCATCTGGGAAGCCTTCGACACGTCCTCCCGAACATCAGCAGGAGGAATTTTGGTGCAACAGCAAGCTTAGCTGAGAGCCAGCATCATACGCGACGACGTCCATGAAAAGCTTGCAGACCTTTCCTGCAAGGACGACAACTTGCTTGGAGAAGCTGCAGGAGACTGTCTCCTTGTTAAAGGAACATAACGTGGTGATCTTGTCTCTCATATCTCCGGGGGAGCAGTGGATTATCAGCAGAAGGTACCCCTCCAGCTACTGGCGCTCATACCAGCAAAGGCGCCAATTCTGCCCTTACCTGTCCTACCACCCGTCTACCAGCCTAGTAGACAACCGCCACAACAGCCCACAATTTGAGGCAAGCACAGGCGCTGCGACAACGTCTGCCCCAGCCCACCGACCTGAAGGCACAACAGGGTTTTTGAGTGGGGCGGGGCAGCCGCCACATCCGCCAGTGGGAGGAAGAATATCTTTTTTACTACAGCTCTTGGGAGGCGATCACCTCTGACTGTTGGATGCTCCACATTGTCAAAGAAAGCTACTCCCTCAACTTCAAAAGCAAACCCCCTCTTCCACACCTGGTGGGAGATCCAAGGTTCAAACACCAGGCAACCCTGCTCCAGGCCAAAGTTCAGGACCTCCTCCAGCACCGTTCCATCCAGCAAGTGCCCATTCCGGAGCAGAACAAGGGATTTTACTCCCAGTACTTCCTCATTCCCAAGAAAAACGGGAATCTCCATCCAATCTTGGACCTACGGTCCCTCAACAAATTCTTAGTGAGGGAGAAATTATAAATTACATCTCTCAAGTCTATTCTGCCTTTCCTTCAGCCCAACCTATGATTTGCTCACTGGATCTCAAAGATGCTTACTCCCACATCCCAATGCACTCTGGATCCTGGCATTACCTATGTTTCCAGGTGAATGCGTGCCATTACCAGTGCAGGGTTTCCCCCTTTGGACTTTCTTCTGCACCCAGAGTGTTTACAAAGTGTCTGATGGTAGCGGTGTCCCACTTGAGGAAGCAAGGCATCCAGCTCTTTCCCTATTGGATGACCGACTCATAGTTGCGTCGAGTGCCTCCCAGTTGTATCGGCACCTGATTTTGACCATCCAATGCCTTTAGGCCCTGGAATTCCTGGTAAACTATGAGAAGTCGAACCTCCAGCCACGCAGTGATAAACACAACACTGGGGAAAGCCTTCGTACCATCCGACAGAGCCGACCCGCTTCAAACTTTAGTGACGCAGCTACTGCACTGCAGACGCCCTTCTGCACGTGCATCCTGATGTTCCTGGGCCACATGGCGGTAGTCTTATACATGGTACCTCACATTGGTCTACATATGCAACGACTCCTTTTCCAATCAGTACGATGCACCCCCTCCATGCAGAAGGATCTGCGGTGGTGATTGGCCCCGCCCACCTGAGGGAGGGAATGCCATTCCACCCCTCATCACATCAGCTCATTCTCACCACAGACGTCTCCACCAGGGGTTAGGGAGCAAACCTCGGACCCCTACAAACACAGGGCCTCTGGTCACCGTGGAAGCAGTCTCAGCAGATCAACTTTCTGGAGCTGCGAGCGATTTGAAATGCACTCCGCACCTTCTGTCACCTACTTTGTGGCAAAGTAATCATGATCCACATGGACAACCAGGTGGCCATGTTCTACAACAACAGAGAAGGAGGGTCAGGTTCCTTGAACTCTGCCGAGAAGCTGTGACAATCCTAGAATGGGCGGAGAGGTGATCCATCTCCCTGCAAGCCACTTACCTGCCCGGCATTGCCAACTCCAGGGTGGACAAACTGAGCAGAATTTTCCACCCCCACAAGTGGGCTTTTCACCATGAGGTAGCAGTCGTCCTATTCCTGGAGTGCATGGACCTCTTCACGACAGTAGTCAACAGAAAGGTGAACGACGTCTGCTCTATGTTCCCAAGCACAGAAAGATTTGCTCCAGATGCCTTTCTCATTCCATGGAAACAAACCGGAAATCCAATATTGCAAGTAGCGTTCAAAAGAAGAAGATTGGTAAAACATCAAGGATTCTTTATTAGCACAAACCGTCATAAAAAAGCCCGACTCAGGCCAAGTTTCGCTCTATTCTGAGCTGCTTCAGGGGCTATTGTGAACAAAGCAAATTCAGTACATTACATATAAATAACATATATAACATATATAAACATTTACATTGTATGGACATAATTAATTAAAATCATATTAAATACATTATATCAAAAAGAAAAATAATGAACATAATATCTTAACATTCCACAAAGGTAAAAAACATAAATATTGAACAAATGGATGGACCAGTGATGTGAGAAAAACTCGAGCTGAAATTATAAAATCTGTGATACACGCAAATAATGTGACATATGGTAAAGAAAAGAGGAGAAAGAGAGACAAATAATTGAATAGGGTTACCTATGATGGTATTGCAGTGTGCAAGGCTGTCTGCTTGTTGCAATCATGTACGTTTAAACACAACTTGATCAATAACCTTGAGCAAAATGTATGAAATGATAGTTTTCCTGCTCCCCACAATTGCTACTGCAATATCTACACTCACTCTTTCAGGCAGGGCTAGCAACAACGTCCCTCAGGGTCCATCTTAGTGTGATTGCAGCCTATCATCAGCCGCACAATGGCCTACCAGTCTCGCAACACCCCTTGATCGCTCGTTTCATGAGAGGACTCCTCAGATTATGCCCTCCGGTGGCTAAGCCCCCAGTACCATGGGACCTTAATATAGTCCTAGAACAGCTTACACTACCCCTGTTTGAACCCTTGCAGACCTGCCACATGAAATACCTGACATGGAAGGTGATTTTCCTGGTGGAAATAACATCGGCCAAATGGGTCAGTGAACTACAAGCCTTAGTCCACTATTCACCCTACTTACAATTTCATCATGACAAAATTACGCTAAGAATGCATTCCACTTTCCTGTCCAAGGTAGTTTCTATATTCCACATCAACCAGACTATAGCCCTAATGACGTTCTTCCCAGCCACACACCAATGACAGAGAGAGGCTGCTCCACACATTGGCCTGCAAACATGCGCTGGCTTACTACAAGCGCTGGACACAGTCAGACAACAGAGTGTCCCAGTTATTCTTATCCTTCAATCCAAACGCCCTGGGCCGTCCCATGGCCAAACAGACTTTATCTAACTGGATATCTCAGTGCATAGTTTTCCAATACTCTTTACGATCAGATGCCCTCGCAGGAAATCCAAAGGCCCACCAAGTGAGGGCTTTAGCTGCATTGATAGCCCATCTTCAAGATGTTCCTCTACCGGACATTTGCAGAGCAGCCACTTGGTTTTCATTGCATACCTTCACATCACACTACTGCCTGGATCAACAGGCTTCTTCAGATGCAGTCCTGGGCAAGGCAGTGCTCCACTCCTTCAGCAAGGTTTAAGGGCTGTCCACACCACACCATTGCAGAAACCGAACTTGCAGGCTCATCACTGACCCTGACATTGGACTGCAACTCTGTACATATATCATTAGCTGGGGCCTCCCAGAAAGCATGGCTAATTCAGCCTGTTTATTGATGGGAAAAAAGCAAGTTTGCATACCGTGAATGGTGTTTTCCGAGGATAGCAGGATGAATTAGCCATGTTGGCCCTCCCGCCTCCCTGGACAGCCGAGAGAAAACAAAAAGAAAAGAAAAGAAGAAGACGACACCAGCTTTTCTTCATATCGGCTTTGTTATAGACTGAGAGAAAATGGTGCTACGCGGGAAAGACAGTGCAGCTGTGCAGCCACACATAGCACGTCCCTAACGCGTCCCTAGCGCGTCCCTAGCGCCTCCTTTTTGACAGGAGCAGCGGCTGTTAGCGGGTTTGACAGCCAACGCTCAATTTTGCCAGCATTGGTTCTCAAACCCGCTGACAGCCACGGGTTCGGAAAACGGACACAGGCATAATTGAGCATCTGTCTTCCGACCCGCAGGCAGATTTTTTTATTTTTTTTTTTTACTTTTTACTTTTTTTTTACTTTTGGGGCCTCCGACTTAATATCGCCATGATATTAAGCCTTTGTGCAGGCATTAATTTCTGAAAGTAAAATGTGTGGCTTGGCTGCACATTTTACTTTCTGTATTGCGTGGGAATAACTAATAGGGCCATCAACCTGCATTTGCATGTTGCGGACGCTATTAGTCTCGAGGGGTTGGACGCGGTTTTCGACACCCTATTACCCCTTACTGAATAAGGGGTAAAGCTAGCGCGTTGAAAACGCATTTACAAAATGATGCTTCCAGCTATCTTTCAGAACCTTTTCATTGCTATATCCCAGCTAGATCTTTGCGATCCTCTGATTCTAATGTTTTTTTAAGTTCCTGATTTTAAAGTGGTATGACTACAGCTAATTCGCAAACGTGCTTTGTCTGTAATTAGTGCCTCACTTTGGAATTTATTTCCTGAGGAATTAAGGCTTATGCAGGATTCTAAAACTTTTAGGAAAAAAATAAGTGTTCTGATTTATGAGGCTTTTTATGGCATTTTATAGTTGTGTAACACTGATTTTTTTTTAAATTTATTATTTATTAGTTACTAGCTGTGCCCAGCCACACGTTGCAGTGGCAGTCAGGTTCTTTTCCCCCCCTCCCCCTTCCCCTTGCTCATATACCTCAGTCACACATCATCTTCCTCCTTGGTCACTCACCCCCCCTTTCCTCCCCTGTCCCCACTCCAGCTCTCTCCCCTCACACTCACCCCTCCCCTTTCAGTCACTAACCCTCCCTTCACTCCCCTGTCCCCACTCCAACTCTCACCCCTCACACTCACCTCTCCCCTCTCTGTCTCTCCACTGCCACTCACTGTCCCCTTCATTCACCCTCCCCTCATTGTCACCTCTCCCCACCTACTCCCTACCCTTTCGTCAGTGACACCGCACCCTCTCTGAATCTCCTTCCCTGACTCAGATCCCCTCCCGCTCGCAATGCCCTCCCAGCTGATCCCCCCCCCCATCCCTCTCCCTCTTGTGCGGTTCTGCACGGCCCGCTCCCGAAGACGCACGGTCAGCGAGGATTCCTCCCTGTCGTGCACGTGAGCCATACCAGATCGCCGCCGCAGCTCCTCCCAGGTGTCGAATTTCGGCCGGCCAACACCACCACGCTCGATATTGCCGTCGGTCCGCCGCTGCTGCTCCTCCCAGCGCCATGTTGGTCCCGCTGTGCCCGACATGCACCGCTGCTGCTCCTCCCAGTGCCATGTTGGTCCTGCTGTGCCCGACGTGCGCTCCCGCCCGCGCATGCGCAGTACAGCAGCTTCATTTCCCAAGGTAGATAGCGTGTGTTGCATGTCTGTCCAACAGATGTCACTGTTTTCCCCACACACATGTAAAAACATGTTTTTTTCTGTAACCGTGTGACATCTATGTAATCTAGATAGAGAAGAACCTTGCCGAAAGTGAAAGCAAGGTTGTGTCCAAATTTGAAAGCAATTGGTGCAGTAGCTGAGCCTGGTTAAGTTGAAAAAACAGAACAGAGCAGTAAAGGTTACAGTTTGTGGGGTTTTTTATTTTTTATTTTTTACCCCAAATGAACAGCACCAGCAAAGAATAGTTTAAATATGCAAGCACGCCTTCCTGGCCCCCCCCCCCAACCCGGCAAAATAGACCAACCCACGCTACAGCCCCCCTCTCAGGAGATGTGGAGAATCAGTGGCCCCCCCCCCCCCCGTGAAAAACGCACGGCGGAAAATAAGAACGGTCCCCCACCATGCTCCTCCCCGGTTACATGTGTAAACTGCCAGCCGGTGGCGAGGGTGTGTTCCGCCAGCTGCCATGTCGCAAAACTTCACCGGTGAAAGTGGTGCGTCAGGATTCCTGACCTAGTAAGGGCAAATGTCCGCTGAGGATATGGCGCCGACGGCTCTTGCCCTTACTATGTCACATGGTGTACCAACGTCATTGTTGTCTCCGTATAGCATAGTAAGGGCAAGGTCCGCCTGCGCCATTTTGGTTGCTGGCATCTGATGGCCCTACTGAATGTGATGTGTCCCGGACCGTTCTTGTGGTGCCGGCGGAGAAGCACGGACTTGTATCAGGTGTAGTGTGTGATCGGAGCGCAGTGCGTGGGTGGGTGGAAGAGGGTACTTTAATTTAAATTCGGAGAGTGTGTGAAATGCGTGGCTTCCCAATGTAGCTGCCAGGAATTCATGTTTTGGTGTGTTTTGGGAGGGTGGGTGAAGTAAGTGACATTGGCAGGCATGTGGGTGGGGGTGTGTGGTGTGATGAGTGTGGATTTCTGTGTGTTATGAGGGAGTGTGAATGAAAGACAATAGCTCTGTGTGGGGGTGGGGGGTGGTGTGTGAGTGTGTGTGAAAGGTGTAAGAGGTTGCGCTTGCGCTGACAGCCACCAGATGTCGTTGTTTTGTGTAAGCAATTTTTAAACTTGTATTACCTGTCACAGGTGTGACCTATATGTAATGTAAGTGTATAAGATCCTTCCCGTATGGGAAGTGAATGTTGTGTGCAAATTTGAACGCATTCGGTTAAGCGGTTGGCGAGATTAGTGACGACGTACAAACTATTTAACATTTTTATTTATATAGATAACATTTACAAAATAAATGATATAAACAGGCATTCCAAAGAAAAATATAACATTCAAACATTACACGATATATTATCTAAAGGTTACTAGCCCACATCTAGGAGGAGGGGAGAGGCTAAATCAAGCATGCTTCTAATTTCTTATACAACCCTTACTCCTTAAACATCATATTAATTATTCTGAGACTTATCCCTTAAGAAACGTTCCAAGTGTGAGGGATCAAGAAATATGTATTTATTATTTTGATATGTTACCTGGCACTTGCAGGGAAATTTCAAGAAAAAACTTGCTCCTATATCTAGAGCAGTTTGCTTAAAGGAAAGAAAATGTTTCCTGTGTGCCTGAGTTGCTCGAGATACATCTGGAAAGACTTGTATCTTTTGCCCACAAAAATTAAATTCTTTGTTTTGAAAATATTTTGAAAAGAACAAGTCTTTTTCCTGTTTTAATGAAAAGGAAACTAATAATGTTGCTCTAGAAGATATATTTTCCATGGAGTCTTCTAAAAAGGTAGAGACCCCTGGACTTTCCAAGATATCAATTCCACCCTCCTGTACTTGCAACGTTGTTCTTTTAGGTATATAATACATTTTAGATATAATTGGGATTTTCTCCGTTTCAAAAGATAATATCTCTACTGCATATTTTTTAAACAATTCCATAGATGACATTAATCTTGAAATAGGGAAATTTAATAATCTAAGATTATTTGATCTTGCTTCATTTTCCAACAATTCTATCCTATTATGCAGTATGAGGTTATCCTTAATGGAAGATATACTGGTGGCTTGAAAATTATTTACTAGTGGGTTCAAGTTTGCCACTACCTGTTCTACCTTATTAGTTCTTAAATCTAACTCCTCAAATTTTGCGGTTGCTTCCACTGAAAAAGTATGTACCTTAGATATGGAATTAGATAATTTCTTATCAATTTTTGTGGTTAGTCTCCACACGTCTAATAACGTAACATTTTCCGGTTCCCCACTGTTTTCCTCCCCTTCACTACCCACATCAGAAATTGGTGCAGGACATGGGACTCTAGTATTACTAGCAGTAGCCTCGCCACCCACTAAATATATACTCGGATGTATACTTCCTTCCGCTATGCTCCCCTGTTCACTAAGGATTGGGGTTCCATTTGCAGAAGGAGCTATGACTTCATTAACCATTTGTATATTTTCCCTTACAGATTGTAAGGGGGGTTGTGTGGACCTGGGACTTAAGGTAACCTCTAACTGGGAATTACCTTCTAAAGCGTCCCTTACATAGGACTCACCCATATGCACTATGTGGGAGTCCATTGGTCCTTTTCTTCTTGGAGCTGGTGTTGTTGGAGAAGAGGTATAATTTTTAGATTTCCGTTTTCATCCCATAATAAAATTTATACCCAGGGGCGCGCCCCTTTGGTGCGCGGCTTCGGTGCACGCTGGCGGCTGCGCGCCGCAGGGCCCTTCAATTTAGCTGTCCCGGGGCACCTGCCAATGACATCACGAGGGACCGCCCACTCGGTCCAGGCCTCCCTTCCCTCGACCAGGAGTAAGTTGTTCTTTACCTCTCAAAATTGCTGAAAAGCAAAAACTGGAGTCACGTGCTTCCTGGCACGCCGACCGCACTCTCCTCTCCCTGGTCGGCGCGCCGCAGGGCCCTTCAATTTAAGCTATCCCAGGGCACCTGCCGATGACGTCACGAGGGATCGCCCACTCGGTCAGGGCCTCCCTTCCCTCGACCAGGAGTAAGTTGTTCTTTACCTCTCACTTGTAGTCAGACTTTATGTGCAGAAAGCATGCTTCATGCACACAAGGCATGTTTTCTGCATATAAAATATGATTTATGTGCACAAATGTGTTCAGTTCTGAAAGCATAAATCATATTTTATGCACATGAAACAAGCACAATCATGCTTTGTACACATAAAATATTTTTATTTATTTTTATTTATCGAGTTTTATATATTGTCATTCGGTTTCACCATGATAACGGTTTACAAGTTTCGATGATGATGTTTTTCCCTGGAATATATGTGGCGATGAGAAACCTTGTCCTCTGTACTGCCCACAACTTATCTTGTTTTGTGTGCAAAGCATATGTTCTATTTTTTTTTTACAACTGTTGCATTGTAGAGACTCAAGTTAAAAATATGCTTTCATCCTATGCATAAGATTAAGTGCACATTTTAACTTGGGTTTGTGGGTACATCATTCAAGTCGGCATTTTTTAACTCCTGATGCATTAGCATACCAACAGCTTACAGCATGAAAGTAAAAAAATGTTTTAGTGATTGCATTTAGAAACTGTGCACAGAATTTCAGTAAAGTTTTAATGCTTCCCTCATTACATCAGACACTCACGGGCCGATGCAAAACGCACATATAAATGTATGTTTTTATGTGTTAAATTTCAAATGTTAAAAAATGCATTATGGACGCGCAGGATTTGGATGCACATTCTTGCATCGAGGGGTAATAGCTAATCGAGTCATTTACATGGAATTTAAATGTGACAGGCGCTATTTGGAACGTATTGGTTAGCACACACATTATGGATGCGCAAATTCTTTTATTGCAACGGGCACTCGTTTAACACATCCAAAAACATGCATCTAACCGCATGTAAACCTGTGTGCTAGGCTGGGTGCACTTTATTGCATTGGCCTGTCAGCATGTATTCTGTGTAGCCATGACTCTCCTACAACCACTAGATGTCCTCCTAACGCCTAGCTGACACATCCCAATATCAGGGGCTCAGGATTATCCCAAATCCTTCCTTGTGCTAAGGATAGGATTACACTTAAAATATTCTAGTTAAGGCTACGAGCCTTACAATTCTGTCTGCTGGCAGTACCTAAAAAGATATCAGGCAAAAAGAAGTCATACAAAACCTGGCCTAGCTGCAAAGGGTCATCCATTAATGATTTTTTAATCCCAGATGCATGCTTTTTCTTATATACCTCTTTTGATTTGGTTGTCTCCATTGTCCACAACTGCGGCCCAAGCCTGCAGTTCAATTCTTACCCATTCATCTAGATGATTTTCTATTACTGAAGGAGGAGTGAACTAGTGCTTAGATCAATGAGCTGCAAACTAGGAAAACCAGTGTTCAATTCCTGCTTCCCTCACTGAAGTTTCTTGTGATACTACCTTAACACCTGTGAAAAATCCCCAGAGGCCCCTATGAATTGCCCTTTCCCCAGCCCCAGCACAGTCTGTTCTTCCGCTCCAAGCCCAGTACAGCCTGCTCAGCCCTATTACAGCCTGCCCCACCTCTGCATAGCCTGCCACCCTCCCCTCCCCCCTCCAGCTTCAGCACAGCCACCCATGGAAATTTATTTATTAATTTTTCTATTTATTGCCCTCCCTCCTTCAACTCCAGCACAGTCTGCCTAGTCCTAGCAGCCTGCCACAGCCCCACACCCAGCATAACCCAGCAGCCTCAGCATTGCCTACACTCCCCCAGCCCCAGCACAGCTAGTGCCCCACTAGCCCAAGCTCCTCCCTCTCCTCCCAGCTACAGTGCAGCCTACCCCACCCCCACCCCAGCCACATTAGCCTCCAGATATCAGACTCATTCTCTGAGAGCTAGGAGCTCTTTGCACCGAGTGCACACATTGTTATGAATGAGCAGTGTTTGGGGTGGATCCTTGGGTACTGTGGCAGATGCCCACGGGGAGGAGCCCCGTGAGGAGCCACAGTACTAGGCTAGACTCAGAACGCACAAACACAGTTTTTTATTAGACAGCTTTGAAGAGTACCACCAGAGGTGGCAGTAGTGAGGCAGTCTGGTAGTTGCAGTCTCAGGGACCTTGGCAGAGGGAGCCCTTCTCACCCTGTTGGTATTGGGAGATTCCGAAGCAGGTTTCCGAGCAATGAAGTGCTGTGGATGAGATAGACTGAGAGTAGTGTACTCACTAGGTGTTTGCTGTAGATAGGCGATTCCACCAGGTTGTAGAAGTAAGTGCACGCACCGAGGCAGGGAGAGCAGGCCCTTGAGGAGCGAGTACCTGTTCCCTGTAAGGCACCTGAAATAAAGCAGAGAACCCCCGTTACCCCGAAGGGCAGAGAGAAAGCTTCCAGCAGCAGCACGGAGGCGGCAGAGTAACGTATACAGGAACGGATTCGAGTCCTTGCTAACTCAATTTGTAGCAAGGATAGTAACCTTAAATACCCTACAAAGATGGGGAACTTCCAGGGCTGGCCGCGGGTATGTCTCGCGCTGGGCCCTTTAAATGAAGGGCTGACGTCACCGCGCGCATCCAGACAATGTCAGGGGTGTGGCCTCGGTGGCGGCAGCGCACCTGCCATGGAGAAGGACCTCTTGGTGTCTCCAGGACCGCCACTCCGTCGTGAAGGCAGGTAAGCACGGTCGGCCACGGCCTGTGTGGTCAACCGGTGTAACCAGTACCCCCTCTTCAAGAACCCCCTCCGATAGGGTGCCATCATCTGTCGTACAGTCCACTTCATCCTCTATAATCCAATTCTGTTCGCTATCATCAGCATCCAAACTGGACATTTCCAAAGTCTGCAAAAAGGAATGTCTCTCCAAAGTCTCTTGTAAGGAGATCACAAAGTCCAGGGTGATTGATGATCATACTGTAGAAACCCTTTGAGCACTCTTTTGTTGCAGGCGAGTATGTAATTGTTGAATCTCCTGTTCCTTATAAGCCAGAATGGCTAGTAGGCCTTGGGTAGCTTGTCCATGAGATTTCCTCAGTTCCTCATTCTCCAGAGTCTTGTGGTTCAGCTGTTCTTTTAACTGTGCAAGCACCTCCAAAGGGTTAAGTAGTTCTGAAGATTCAGCTCTTCCGGAATCCTTTTCTAGTCCTTCACGGGGAGCTATAGGTTCCAATATGACAGTACCCGTCTTTATTGGGCCGGAATGGTTCTGAAACTTCAAAGCAGGTTCCTGCACAATGAGGACCCCACTGAATCTGGTCAGGAGAAGCCCAGTCGAACTGATGCTGGTGTCTTTGTAACCAAGGTAACCCTAGAATTATAGGGCTCACAGCCTTGGGTAGGACGAAGAAGGCAAGGTGCTCAACATAAAAACATAAGAAATTGCCATGCTGGGTCAGACCAAGGGTCCATCAAGCCCAGCATCCTGTTTCCAACAGAGGCCAAACCAGGCCACAAGAACCTGGCAATTACCCAAACACCTAGAAGATCCCATGCTACTGATGCACTGATGCAATTAATAGCAGTGGCTATTCCCTAAGTAAACTTGATTAATAGCAGTTAATGGACTTCTCTTCCAAGAATTTATCCAAACCTTTTTTGAACCCAGCTACACTAACTGCACTAACCACATCCTCTGGCAACAAATTCCAGAGATTTATTGTGCGTTGAGTGAAAAAGAATTTTCTCCGATTAGTCTTAAATGTGCTACTTGCTAACTTCATGGAATGCCCCCTAGTCCTTCTATTATTCGAAAGTGTAAATAACCGAGTCACATCTACTCAACATGATACATTCCAATTCTTAATGACAATGGCTGAGTGATTCGTGTAACCTCACCTGGGAGAGGATTCCCGTGTACAGAAGAGAGAACCAACGGGGGTTCCACTGGTGAGGTGAAGAGGCCACAATGATCCACCAGGTCCTGCCGAATACAGTTCGCCCCAGCACCCGAGTCCACCAAAGCCTGAGAGGAAACCCTGGTGGTTGAGAGTTCCACTGATGCAGGTAAAAGAAAAAAGGGTGATCCTGCAGCATGACCGAAAGGTATAACGTCAGCCAGTTTTGAACAAAGTGGCATCGTCTTAACAGGCAAAGGGGACGAAGCAGGAGAAACATCATTTCCGGAGAAGGCTCCCCGACCGCAGGGTGCGGTTACGGCCGCCGAAACCTGGGACCGACCCAGTTGCATCGGTTCCTTGGTGAGAAGTGGAGATACCTCAGGTCGGAAGAGTGAGTCTGGAAGATGCCCTCATCGCCCTCCATGGGCCTCCCGGGCTCGCTCCCACAACCTCCGATTGATCCTCCCTGTGAGGATAATAAGCCCCTCCAGAGTCGTGGGAAGTACCCGAGCCGCTAGTTCGTCTTTGATCTGTGAAGATAAACCCTCCAGAAATATGGTATTTAAACTGTTCCCCTGCCAGTTTAGTTCTGTGGCCATGGTGCGGAATTCTATAGCATATTCACTTAGGGATCGAGAGCCCTGTCATAGACGAAGAAGATCCGTACCCATAGTTGGCAGTCTGCCTGGCTCATCAAACACCTCCTTGAAAGCGGCAACAAACTGCGGTAGATCAGATAGCAGGGGATCAGAGTGCTCCCATAGGGGTGAAGCCCAAGCCAGGGCTTTGCCATCTAATAGGGAGAGGATAAAGGTCATCTTAATCACATTATTTGGAAACAGTGATGGTTGAAGAGCAAAGTGCATATGGCACTGATTTAAGAACCCCAGACAACGCTTAGGGTCCCCAGAGTAGCGGGGGGGGGGGGGGATTAGGCAAAGAGATAGCTGTTTGATGGAGTCCTGAGACCACTGGTGAAACAGCTAGTGCGGGAGAATTTACATCTAGCTTCTGTAGATGATCTTGGCGGAGAGTCAGACGATGGATATCTGCCATCACTAGTTCTAAGGAGGTCAGGAGGCTTTGGACCCTCTGAAGGAGACCGGGGATTGATTGAAGCACTTTCAAATCCTCAGTCTGTGAATCCAGTCGAGCATTCAATCGCTCCACAGAGGTAGATAATGCTTCCAGGCTCGAGAACCGACGGCGGCAAAATTGAGCGTCGGCTGTCAAACCCGCTG
Organism: Rhinatrema bivittatum; assembly: GCF_901001135.1. Lineage (NCBI taxonomy): Eukaryota > Metazoa > Chordata > Amphibia > Gymnophiona > Rhinatrematidae > Rhinatrema > Rhinatrema bivittatum. The sequence continues at coordinate 92,656,896 of NC_042617.1, read as the reverse complement.
ACAGCCGCTGCTCCTGTCAAAAAGGAGGCGCTAGGGACGCGCTAGTGTCCCTAGCGCCTCCTTTTGCCTGCTTCTACCGCCGGGCCTAATTAGCATACAGAATCGTGCGCACCAGCGAGTGGCCGGTGTGCGCCGGGAGAGCGGGCGTTTGCCCGCTCTCCCGCAGACTTTACTGTATCGGCCCGTCAATTTGTAGCAAGGATAGTAAACTTAAATACCCTACAAAGATGAGGAACTTCCGGGGCCGGCCCCGGGTATTTCCCGTGCTGGTCCCCTTAAATGAAGGGCTGACGTCGCTGCGCGCGTCCAGACGACGTTAGGGGGCATAGCCTCGGCGGCGGTGGTTGGGTGGATGGGTGGGTGAGACAGCATTGAGTTTAGATGAGTGGATCAGTAAACATTGTGCGTGCATGTGTGTGTGTGTGTGTGTAAGGGTGGATCAGAAAGCAATGTATGTGTGTGTGTGTGTGTGTGTATGGATGTGTCAGAAAGCATTGTGTTTGTGAATGTAAGTGTGGGTGTATGGGTTGGTCAGAAAGCATTGTGTCTGAGTGTGTATGGGTGGATCAGAAAGCATTGGGTGTGAGAGTTTGTGTGTGTTGTTTGTGTGTGTATATGGGTGGGTCAGAAAACATTTTGTATGTGTGTGTGTGTATGTGTCTGTGTATAGAAGGGTCAGAAAGCATTGTATGTGTTCTTGAGTATGTATGAGTAGATCAGAAAGCATTGTGTGTGTGTGTGTGTGTGTGTGTGTGTGTGTGTGTGTGTGTGTGTGTGTGTGTGTGAAACAAAGCTTTGTGTATGCGTATGAGGGACAGAAAGCATTGTCTGTGTCTGTATTTATATGGATGGGTGAGAGAAAGAGAGCATGTGTGTTTGCAACAGCTCCCCCCCACCCCACATCTTCTCTGTCTACACAGCTAATCCACACCAATCTCAGGGCATCTGGAAATCAAAAGTTCCCAGGTATGGAGAATGGGGAATTTTTAAAATTACTAGTTTTAATTATTGGGTATTATTTTATGTGTCTGTGTTGAAATATTTTATGTGTATTTGGAACATTTTTTTATGAGTTTTAATCTATTTAGATATTGTTTTATTTGTTAACTGGTTTTAATTAATTTTATTTCTGCTTTGGTGCTCATTGTGTGGTGTATTTGCCACTGTAACTGCCCGCGGCCCCCCTCTGCTCATGGAGCTCTAAGAGGGACACACACCCCCACCGGCCCCCAGCCCCCAGTTCCAATAAGCACCAGTAATGTGGCCCTCTTTAAAATAAAGTTTGCCCACTCCTTCTCTAGAGTCCTCTGCTGAGGCTGCTGGGAAAAGTATGCAAATGAGCCTTCCAGTTCTCTGCTGCTAGAAACAGTGTGGGGGCTGTGGAAGCTGAAGCCAAGACAGCTAGCGGTGTTTTCTGGAGCCCTCTGCTGGGGCTGCTGTGAGAAGTATGAAGATGAGCCTTCTGGTCTTCTGCTGCAGACAGACCAACACCACCTCCTCCTAAGTCAGAGCCAGCGTGTCCTTTAGGCGAACTAGTTGATTGCCTATGGCGCCGACCCTTAGGGGGCACCGAAGAGCAGCCATGTGATGCCGCGAGTGGGATACCGCTTGCGGCAAAGAGGAGTAGAGATTTGTCAGGCCGCAGGCAGGGCACGAATGAGGTAAGAGTCAGTTGCAAGGCGGAGGCGGCGCAACTCGACCACTGGGGGGGGCAGTCGCAAGGCAGAAGTCACCTAGGGTGCCTACTACCCTTGCACCAGCCCTGTCCTAAGTACATGTATTTAGAGAAGCTTCTGTAGCAAAATCACAACTTGTAGCCCATTTTTGCTCAGAACACTTTCCCACTGTTCTTTCAAAGGCCCCACAGGGGAGTCACGTGATGGGTCCCCAAGGCTGTTGTGTTCCCTAATTAGCATAAAACAATGTCCACATTATTCAGTTTTCTTTAAAACCAACCTGTTTTATTTTCACAACACAGCATGACTTCAATGAACATTGGCCTGCAGTTTTATAATCAACCCTTCCTGATTCTGGTGTTTAGATCATTTCAGTCATTCTCTGCAGGTTATCAGATGATACAGTCAGTTCAGTTCTTTCCACATAATCATTTGGCATGGTACCTCATAACCTGCACTCCTAGATGTAACTTGCACTTCTGATCTTCCAGCTGTTCAGCCACCCACAGTTCTGCTTTTTTAGTAGGGGTTCCTTCCAACTGGAGTCTCACGAGCTTCTGTGCATAGTCCTCTTCAGAAGCCACTGAGGTAGTTCTTTACTTTTTCCACGCTCTGAGTTTGCTGAATCGCCATACTCCCTGCTCTCCTCTCTCTCAAAAACAACACGCTCACAATTTCGGCAGACAAAACCATGATAACTCTCTGAATGGGGTAACTAAAAAGTACCATATGATTAGTAACCAAGAGTTACACTTCAGCAAGTCACTTTCTCTCCTGTTGCCTCAGGTACCTGATTTGATTGTAAGCTCTTTGGGAGAGGTAGTTATTATACATAAATACTTATCACCATCATTCAACACTGCATATGTTCAGGAACACTATAAACATCATTAGTAGTATTATTCTGGTTTTTAAATTACAGAAGTGATTCTATTTTGACATTCAAAGGGTCTCTTTATGCTCCCCCCGCTAAAACTGTATTAAGAAAGCGGGCCTTTTCGACAGCAGGTCCTGCCCTCTGGAACACGCTTCCCCCAGATCTCAGGCAAGAACTCTGCCCTCAGACCTTTAAGAAAAAACTTAAGACTTGGCTCTTCAGTCAAGCTTTTCCTGAGACTTAAGCTGTCGAGGAAGCCTCGTCCCGATTCCAGGACAATGTCTCCCTAGACTAGTGTCCATCGCACTTGCAACCTCCCATTTTCTCATATATTCAACCGAAGATTTGCTGTTCACTTTCTACACCGGAGACCTAACTTTCCCCAACCCTCAGAAAGATAAGAAACCATGGTACAACAATGATCTAAAAACACTTAAGCAGACCCTCAGATCAAATGAGCGCATCTGGCGTCGGCTACCCACACACACACACATTACAAAATACAAACAGACCCTACACAACTACCGTCAAGCCACCCTCAAAGCCAAACGTGACTTCTACTCAGCTAGAATCCATGACTATCAATTCAACTCAAGTGCCCTCTTTTCCTATGTTGCTGACCTCACAAAGCCCTCCCGTCCCACACCCCAAGAAAGCAACCCCATGGAAAAATGCGAAGAGCTCGCAAAGTATTTCCACAACAAAATTGCAAACATCATCAAGCGCTTCCTCCCCACGCCCATCCCTACCCCACTGCTCCCTAACCATAATGGCCCCGTGCTGAAATCCCTAGACCTTACATCCACCGTAGAAATAGTGTCTATCCTAAAAAAGATAAAACCAGCATCCCATATAGCAGACACAATCCCCACAAAAACCCTCCTCTCCATTCCCTCCTCCATCGCTAAATCCCTAGCTGACATAATAAATTGTTCATTAGCATCTGGCAAAGTCCCAGACCCACTCAAAATTGCTGTTGTCAAACCCCTCCTCAAAAAACCTTCCCTTAACCCATCTGACCCAGCAAACTATCGTCCTATATCCAACCTCCCCCTGATTGCCAAAGTACTTGAGAAGGTAGTCAATTCCCAAGTTTCAGACTTCCTCGAGGACCACCACATCTTACATCCATCCCAATTTGGGTTCCGTAAGGAGCGTAATACAGAAAATCTCCTGCTCGCAATCACCAACACCATCCACATAGGTATGGGCCAAGGGACATCCTATTTCCTCGCTATCCTTGATATCTCAGCTGCCTTTGATACAGTCAATCACCAAATCCTACTTTCCCTACTTGCAGAATTAGGTATTGCAGGCACCGCATTATCTTGGTTCTCCTCATACCTCGCTAATAGAGAATACATAGTAAAGATTGACAAAGCTGAATCTTCTCACATCTCCCTCACACAAGGAGTTCCTCAGGGGTCCTCACTCTCTTCCACCCTCTTCAATATTTATATACTGCCCCTGTGCCACCTGCTCTCTGACCTAGGATTGAACTTCTTCCTATATGCCGACGACGTTCAAATCCTCATCCCTATCCAAAATACCCTAAAAGAAACCCTCCAACTATGGGACTCCCATCTTACATCCATCAATTCACTCCTATCCAACCTCCACCTTGCCCTTAATGCTTCTAAAACCGAGATACTCATAATATCCAATCAACCTGAACTATCACTCCCCAATATCACATCCTCTCTCCACGTCCCACCACCAACTGTCAGAGACCTCGGTATCGAACTTGACCAGCGCCTCGATTTCAAAGCTCACATTAAATCCATTCTTAAGGGAGGCTTTTACAAACTCCACATCATGAAAAAGCTAAAACCACTGCTCCACACACAAGATTTCCGTCTAGTCTTGCAGACCACTATCCTCTCCAAAGTGGATTACTGCAATTCCCTCCTCATTGGCCTTCCAGAGTCGACCATCAAACCCCTACAAATCCTGCAGAACGCGATGGCGAGAATCTTAACGAACACCCGAAAAAGAGACCACATCACCCCCATACTCAAGGACCTCCACTGGTTACCCATCTCTTTCCGTATACAGTATAAAACCCTCACTATACTACACAACCTCCTCTACAAATCCAACCCCTGGCTCAAGGTCTCACCGCACTTCCGCATAACCAATCGTCCTACCAGATCCTCCCACACAGGTATCCTACATACTCCCTCCCTCAAAATTGCTCATCTCACCTCCACGAGAGAAAGGGCCTTTACCATAGCAGGCCCTTCACTCTGGAACACTCTCCCCACCTTTCTCCGCCTTGAACCCTGCCTGGCCACCTTCAAAAAAGGCATAAAAACGTGGCTTTTCAGAAAGGCCTATCCGGAAACCAATCAAACCTAGTCACTCTTACCTAGTTCCTCACTTACAGCCCCCAGCCTTAATCCCTCACACCCTGCCTGCCCTTCTAAGGCACCTCCTCATCGCCTTTCCTTTGCCCGCCCTCGTTCTGCTATTTTACAAAATTGCTCATTGTATCCGATGTAATTAATCTATTGCTAGTTGTAACTACTGTAAATAGTTCCTTCTGTAAATAAGTTCCTCCTATTACTTATTTTTGACGGTTGTTCCTTACTCTCTTTCACGCTTCCTATCTTTCTCTCTCTTCTCCTGTCTCCCTTACCCCCCTCCTTTTTTTCTGGCCTGCTCCCATCCCCTGCCCCCTGTTCATTGTAATTTCCTCCTTTAATTGAGTTACTTGTAAACCGGCGTGATGTGCCATACGAACGTCGGTATATTAAAAGTTGTTAAATAAATAAATAAATAAATAAACCAGCTCCCTTCAATGCGGGTCCTTTGCCCAGATATTCCCCATCCCCTGATCAGCTCCCATTCTTGAACTCATCCCTACCCAACCCATGTCCAGTTTGGGTCCTATGCGGTACTCGATGTCTAATTTTCTGCTCTGTATCGAAGTTTATTTTTCATCCGAGTTGTTAATCCTTTCCCGTTTTCATTTTTTTACTTGTAATTGTTTGTGATCAAGCTATTAACATTTTCTCATTCATATGTTCTAATTTTCAATGTATCGCTACCACGCGACTGTTCTGTTGCATTGTAAACCGGTATGATCTGTATGACATACAGGAATGTCGGTATATAAGAATTTAAAATAAATAAATAAAAATAAATATATGTCAGTGGGATGCTCAGTATGTTTTTTTCTTCAAGACTGTTAGTTCTTTTTTGAACTAGATAAAAATCACGATCATAGGCCTCAGTAACATCATCATCTTTTCAGGAAGCTAGTGCATGGAGTAGTCAAGCAAGGAGCAACAGAGAACTTATGGTATCTTGTGGGATCTTCTACAATAATCATTAGTCACCACAACCTGAGCAGTGTACAGGTGGGCCTGCAAGCAGTTTTAACATTTCTTGGCAGATAGGTTAAGAGCCTGGTACCTGACTCCCTTATAGCTGACTATCAGGCTAATGCAATGCAGTGCGCTCAGCCAAGCGCACTGTTTAATCCATGATTGGACAGGCGTCCAAAACCTCTTATGCTTTAAGGGGATTAACGCGTCCAACCCCCCGCAAAGCTAATAGCGCTCATCACATGCAAAATGTATGTTGATGAGGCTATTAGCTATTCTCCCCCGATTCAAATAGAAATGTACGCTTGGAGCAGATGTTAATTTTTGAGTAGCCGAAAAGTATAAAGAAAAGCAGAAAATACTGCTTTTCTGTACTTCCTCCAACTTAATATCATGGCGATATTAAATCGGAGGAACAAAAAGGAGGACAACATTTAAAAAGAAAATTAAAAAAAAAAATGTGCCGGCAGTCAGGTTAAGAAAAGGGACGCTCAATTCTGAATAAATTGAACTAAAGTAACAACAGAGACAGGAAGTAGAAAACAGTGAAATATAACAATCAGTCACAAGATGGCATCAACCTATAAATTAACATCTTTAACTCCCTCATTTTTTTGGTTCAGTATATGCATAACTTTCTGATGTAAAATGTCCTACAGATTAAATTTCTCAGGAGGTTTTGAGTGTCAACCACTGTGAATCTAGATGGGGCTTTTCTACGCAGGTAGCTGCTGATATCAGTTTAGAATCAGCGGGCTGTCGTGCTTGGCCCCAAATTTCTAACAGCTGTGCCTGCTTGCAGTTCCCATCAATACTGTTCTTCACAGATCCTCAGCTTTCTATAGTTGGGTATGTACTTGTACAGAAGGGATTGCTTGGCCCTTCAGTTAAGCCATGTGTGTACTGTCCTGTTACGTTTGCCGGCCGTGGAGCCCCATGGTCGGCCTCACTCACACGCCACCGCACCGTCATGACAGATGCAGGCTCGGGGCTCCTTGGCAGCGGCAGGGAGCCCCTGCTGACACAGCACTCCTTCTTCGGCCCTGAGCCAGCAGCCTGACACCACAGACTCCATGGGCCTGAGCCACCAGCCCGACGCTGCTGACTCCTCCTCCGCAGCTGGAGCACCACCAATGCTGCCTCTCTTTCTCGTGGCCCCAACCTTCCAGCTCAACGCCGCTAACCCCTGTTCCTTTGCGTCTGGGACGCCATCGACCTCCTCCTGCATCCAGCATCCTCCTAGGCGTGCACGCGTGCTTCTCTTCTTTATTTAAAGGGCCCACGGTGGGAAAGTACCGGCAGCCCTCCCTGATGACATCATCACTCTGGGCCTATATAAGGCTGGACCCTGCTTCCAGCCTTTGCCTTGGCAATAGGTCTCCTCACTCTTGTGAAATTTATCTGAGTTCCTGAGTTCCTTGCCTCCTTCCTTCATTCCTCGGACTGATCTTGGCTTTGACTTGGACTGGACCTTGACCATGAGCTACACTGTCTGCCTTGACCCTTGCCTGAAATTTGACCATGAGCCACACCACCTGCCTTGACCCTTGCCTAGAACTTGACCATGAGCTGTACCGCCTGCCTTGACCCTTGTCTGGAACTTGACCGCAAGCCATGCCATCTGTCTCAATTCTTGCTGGGATCTTGACCTAGAGCTTCACTGCCTGTTCCTGAGATTGGCCTGCACCACAGAATTTCTTCCTCTTGGACATCCATCTCTGCAGAGGCTCCATGTAAATCCAGCCAACCCCGGTACCCGAGGGCTCAACCTTAGGGGAACGTGGGCTGATAGTGGTGAAGCTCCAGCTGGGTCTCTGCTCTCCATCAGCCTCGCCTACTGATGGTAGGGACCTGTGAGGCTCCTCCCCACAGGTAGTGTCAACTCCCCCTCAGTCCAAGGGTCCACCAGCATAACATGTCCATAGCAGCTTGTGAAACTACCTGTTCAGCCACTCTCAGATCTGCATGATTATTGCGATAGAGAGTTCCTTCAGTGTCTGCCAGATATGAGTGGGGTGCAACCTTTTTGCATGCAGGTACCCAGCCTCCAACAGCTCGTTCAATCTGCCGGTAATTGTTTTTTTGGATTGACTCCCCAGTATTCAACTCAGGAAAATCCCTAGCAGATACATCATAGCTTGACTTAAAGATTTGCCTCTTGTGAAACAGTCTTTCTGATACACCTTGTAACAAACAGGACTAAAGTATCAATATCTGTATTACAATAAATCAATGAAACACATCAATAAAAACATAAAATCACACAAACTGTGATGTTCCAGTCCATATTTTAAGTATTTCACAGTTTAAAGAGAAACACAAGAGTAAAACCACTCAGTTATAGGCAAACACACTAACATTTTTTTAAAATATATTTTTGTACTCTAATAATTCTGGCTGTATCGGTCACTGTTTTGTTTTGATTTTTAAACTGAATGAAATTCAAGAATACATGAACTAAAAAGCAAAGTAAACCTCATCAGCCTTTTTAAAAATAAGGAGGTCTATATTCAAACACCATGTAGATGGATAATGTAATATTTATTCTTCTAAATGGCTTATCCAGCTATATTCAGCCCTTATCTGGCTATAAACTGGATAAGTTGGGCATTCCGGGGAGCAACAGAGTTAGCCAGATAAATAAACCGACTAACTCCAATATTCGGAGTTAGCTGGTTAAATTATCCAGCTAACTCTAGTTGGGCCATAGGCTGTCCTAAAGTTAGCTGGTTATACACAACTAGCTAACTTTAAGATAACTGGGTATACGGCTGAGTAGCAAAACCACATAGCGGCTGAATATGGACTCCAAGATTCACAGCATCAATAGTGATTTTGGTCGTGTAATGTACATGGACTTCGTGTGGACATAAAAAACCCTGGCACATGTGCTGCTGTTTACTTTCCCCTGGGGGTAAGGTTGGCGTAAGCTTCATAATAAAATACACAGTATGCTCAGGTCTCCGTCACTGTACCATATGCTGAAACCACCAGCGATAGCTCCAACCAGAGTTGGCAACCTTCCATACAGATGACATAAGAATCTTCAGTTTTAATTTTTAAACTTCTGAAGAATTTACCAGTGTCTATTTTAAAACTTCATGTCTGGGTGAAAATCAGTCTCTCTGGCCAAAATGTGAGGTCAAATAAACTTTTATTGGACTTAATATATTTCTTGACACAAAATGAAAGTTAAGTAGAGCCACAACTTGAATGTACTACTTATATACTGCATTTCCCATATTAAGTACTGCTTATTTAATTTTGATATCGATGAGGCTAGATTGAAGCATAAACATGCTAAGGCACTATATTGTCTGCCACCTCTCGGGTGCTCCTTTTGCATATCCCTAACCTCCTCCACCTCTCCTTCCATATCTCTCTCCTTTCACCACTGTCCTTGCCCTTTTCTCTATCTTCTCCCTCCTCCTCTGTCCCATCTCTCTGATTCACCTCCTCCCTCCATCGGTCCATCTCTTTTCTTGCCTTTACACCCTTCTTGTCATCTCTTGTCTTGCACCTCCTTCACCCCCTCTCCTTGTATCATCCCTTCCCTCTCCTTTTTCCCCTCCCCCTTACTTCTATCCCTTCTCCACTATTCTCTCCTTCCCATCACTCTCCTTGCCCATCTCCCCCACTTTTCCATTGCCTTCCTCCCCCATCTCTCACCCCCAATTCTCGCCCTTCCCTTACTGCCTCCTCCACTTTTCCATTGCTCTCCTCTTTTCCATCCCTATTTCTCTCCTCCACCTTCACTTTTCCTACCTTCCTGCATAGCCAATAACACAGGCCATAGGGGCTCAGAGCATGCGCTGTGCAGCCAGTCCCCGCAGGTCCTCCTTCATTTACATGTGCTTCTGCTTTGAAACAGGAAGCATGCAACGAGGGAGAAGGGGGTCTTGGGGATTGGCAGCATGATTTGGATCCTCATGGCCCACGTTCTTTTGAGCTCTGGAATCTTGCTGTTGGCTGATAGACTTGAGAAAAGGCACCATGGAGCACTGCTGCACCTGCCTGACAGCCACTCCACACTCACTGAGGAGCTCCAATTCAGTTGTCCCACTTTCCCCCAAGTATCTCTACTCTTGCTTCCTCTACCTTTTGGACCATATTTGTCAACATGAGGATGCCTCTTTTTTTAGGCTCCCATAGGCCAGTACAGCATCCAGCCTGTTCAGCAGCCCCACACCCCCACTACACTCCCCAGATGTCGCCTATGGTGGCATATTTTCAAAGGGTTACGCATGCTGGGCCTATTTTCAAAAGGCCCGGCGGTGCACGTAAAGCCCCAGGGCTTGCAAAAAGGGGCGGGGTGTGGGTGGTCCGGGGCAGTCCAGAAGCGGGGCAGGGTGTGGCCAGAAGCCTCCACACAGCTGCTATGCCAGGGGATCGCGCGCCGGCACTCGGCCGGCGTGCCAAGTTATACCTGCCTCTGGCAGGCGTAACTTGTGAGATAAAGGTACAAGGAGGGGGTTTCAGGCTGGGGGGCGGGACAGGTAGGGAAAGGGAGGGGAAGGTGGGGGGGGGGGAAGCAAAGTTCCCTCCGAGGCCGCTCCGATTTCAAGGGGGAAAGACTTCAGAGCGGCCTTGGAGGGAACGGGGAAAGCCAGGTGGTCTCCCCGAGGGCTCGGCATGCGCAAGGTGCACTAGTGTGCACCGCCTTGCACTCGCCGAACCCTGATTTTATAACATGCGCGCGCCTGCGTGCACATGTTATAAAATCGGGCGTACATTTGTGCGCGCCGGGTAGCAAGCACAAATGTACGCCGCGCACTTACCTTTTAAAATCTGCCCCATGGGGTTTAGAGATCTCTAGTGTTTGAATGGTATAGAGAGATCATGCATTTCCAGGGAGTCAGCTGAAGAGTAACCATCTCACCAGGACAGCTCTTGAACCAGCATGGAGAATTCCAGCAACCCACCCCACTCCATGCTTGGTCTTGCTCGTTGCTTCTTGGAGGTCAGTGCAATATTATCAGCAGAATTTGCTCCTTCCTGGAGCTCCTTAGCAGGCATGGATTTATGCAGAGGTCTACCACACCTATGCTTAGGGACAGCAAAACTTTGAGGGTGGCAAATTTCCTGCCCCTGCTGCACTGAACTTTGCCAATCCTGCTCCAGATCTCCAAAACCCACCTCAGCACCTCCCTCCATTCCAGCAATGTGATCCTTTGATATATGAGCATAGGGACTAAGCCTGTGTGCCTGGCCCTTCCCCCTCTGGTCTTCTTTCTGAGGGGAGAGTCTATAAGCACAGACTTCATCCCCTTAAAATAAATAAAAATATCACTGAATCAGAGGATTATGTCACTAAAGCAAAGAGCAGAGGTCCGGCAAGGGGGTGGGATCGGAAGGTGCTGAGTGGCAAGGCTCAGAGGTTCACTGATTGGGGGAAGAGGGTGGTGTGGCACCGTCACTGAGTGCCTAGGGACAGCATCTGCCAAAATGTATTACTGCCTTTTGGTGTCAGCATCTGAAGACTATGGGTAAATATCTTTGCTATGCTGTGTTGTGAAAGGAAGATAAGATCCTTTAGCTGGAATGTGTTAACCTTTCTGGGAAGCCCAAGTAGTTTGAGCCAAACAAGAGTTCATGGAAGCAGGAATAGAATGTTGTTGCATCTACCCCTGAAATACCTATGAGCCTGAATATTTTCATTATTACTATTGTTTTATTTCTGCATGCATCAACAAATTACATCAAGCAAATATCTTGAATTAATAAATGATAATTAAGCGATAGGAATATAAAAAGGGAAAGAAAGAAAAATAAAATAGAAAAATACCAATCTGGTTAGGGTCGTTTCAAGCCATAAATACAAGGAGAAGATCAAGCCACAAACCAAAGGAAAACAAATGAACAAGCCTATGTTAAGGTGAGCCATTATGAAGTATAGAGAGCTCATCCAGAATCAGGACTGACCAGTCCCAGAAGTTCTGGTGACTGACTGCTAACAGGCTTATTTCTCAGAAAATTCCTTGAGTCAGGCTGAAGAAAATGCATTGCATGTTCTGATAAGAAGTTAAGCATTTACATGGAAATTTAATGAAAACTGAACACCCAGTTGAGCTACTGAATCTTAAGCTGGCATAGCTTCACGCAGAAGGATATGCCCAAAAGGTGCAATGTGTTTTATTGCTGCTACAAATATCTCAAAAAGTGTCAAGTGGATATGCATTAGCTGTAAAGTTTGCTATGGACTGGAATTCTAAATATCCTCTCCTGTAAATAAAGGCAGACCTGTTTTTGAACCACAGCTACTAAAGTTGCCTGGATTGCATAGGATTGGTTTAACAGTAGGTGGTTAAAGATGATTTCCTTGGATCCTTTGTCGCTCTGTATCAGCCTGGAGGGTTATCCATCCACAGAGAGGTTTAATCAGTAAATATTTCATCTCCTGGTCCACTACAACATCTGGTTGACCAGTAGCTACAATGGAACCCTAGAACCCATGTCAACGTAATAGCTGAACACATTAAAGCTATTTATATGTGCAATTATGCCATGGTCTTTTTGATTTAGCGTGGTTTTCACTTTAAAGCGTAAGAAAGAGTTTACAAAAGAGCAGGAAGTGATAGAAGAAGGACTAGCGGTCTCTTTTTTTTTTTTTTTTTAATTTTGCTGCTTATTTCAATATATATAGTCTGGAGACTTTGGCGCACGTCGGCTTGGAAGCTTTATGACACTTTCCTATCACCTCAGAAGACACTAACCTTGGCTGAATCAGTGAGAAAACTGATTGCGCAGCACTGCGTTTTCTAGCCTACCAGCCAGTGAACCTGGCTAAATCACAGGGGTTGCCTTGCTAAATTAACAAACAGTGCTGAGCAAATATTGAACTTTGAGAGCAAATCCACGCCCTTCATCAGAAGTGCTTCCAACCTTGAGGTGCAACTTTTTGTAGATTTTATTGCCAACAGTTTTTTCACATTTATTTTGTTAATTTAAGAAAGTTAGAATATATATTTATTTTTATGTTTGCTAGTTCTTTGGTGTGAACCTCTGGACACTAACCCCATGGAAATGGACCTATGGTAATGGGTTGCTTTTAGTGACTCATGGCATGATTAGGAATAACACTAGTTTGAACTCTAGTCCAGGCCAACACCACTGTCAGGGCTCGGACGAAGAGTGAAGCTGCCACTGCTCATACCTTCTAAATATGAGTTGTTACAAACCATCTACTCTCCTTCCTATATAACAGATAATCAGACCAAAGACAAGAAGACTGAATGGTTCTAGCTTGAGCAATATCTAGAAAGCACTTTTTCGTCTCAGATTTTCTGAGATCTCAAATTAAAAGCTGTCTGTCATTTTGTCTTTATGTATTCTTTTGCAGATCCACTAGGATTTATCACAGAGATGTTGTGAACACTTTCTTAAAGTTGCCTTCCTTTTTTCCTGATCCTCCTTGTTTCTGCTGAAAACTCAGGTTGAGTGTTACACTAAAGGACGTCCTTGAGGAGCTCTGCTAAGAGACTACTGGCTTTGACTTCGGTAGATGTACTGATGGTTTTCTACTATTTCTACTGTTCTGAGTCTAATTCATCACAGTCTTTTCCCAAAGATATAGGATCATTCATCAAGTTGCATTAAGCCTTATGCACCATAAATGGGGGTCTAACGTGCAACAGACACACAATGTTTATTGTGTTGTGAGTTAGCATGTAAAAATAATGAGTATGCAAAAGCTAGAAAATTATACAAATGAGGCACCCCTACCAAATTTAATTATAAAATAACGCAGGATTTAACATAAGAAATAACACTTTTTTTTGTAGCAGAGAGGGAAAAGTTTTATTGCGCCATAGTGGGCTGTTAAGATGGATCACACATGATAAAAAGAAGCCTTCTCTCAGAGACACCTAGATAGCCCTGTTGGCCCAATAAAAGCAGCCATTCTTACCTGCCCTGTTTTCCTAAAGCTACAATGTTAGGGGAAAGTGTACTAGTGGTGGGCTGCTCAGCAACAGGAACAAGAACAAGGACTACAACAGGCAAGGGAGGTTCAAACACCTCCTAGGGAAGTACCCACATCGGAGCCAGAGCCACTGCAAGGCCCCCCCCCCCCTCCTCGGTGGAGCGCCTCGGTCCACGGCAGGACATGCCACGTAGGCGAGCACACGGGCGATACAGGAAGCACATCTTTCATCCTCGAACCATATTGCTGGGCATGCCAGAGGAACATGTGGTTAGCAGGTATCACCTCAGCCCTCATGCTATCATGGATTTATATCAAAAACTCAGAGGGGATCTGAATCCCGTCACGGAAAGGTCCCTTGCTAAACCAGGCCTTACCAAACTATTGTGCACTCTGCATTTTATGGCATCTGGCTCTAAACACAATCGAGGTCACCAGGGGAATGTCTCAAATGCCTTTTTCCTGCTGTCTGGGCCAGGTTAAAACAGTTGTACGGGCCGCATTAATTGTTGCATAAGATTCCCTCGTGAAAGGCAGGACTTGTTGGACTTGAAGAGAGGTTTTTATGCCATTGCCAACTTTCCAAATGTTCTGGGAGCTATTGACTGCACTCACGTAGCCCTCATTCCACCCCGTGGCAGGGAGATCTACCGCAACAGAAAGCTCTTCCACTCCATCAATTCGTAAGTGGTCTGTGATGCTCAACTGCACATCCTCGTCATGGTTACCAGGTACCCAGGAGCTGCGCATGATCCCTTTATACTTAGACAATCTGGCCTGTTTGAAAATTTTGAGGATAGCCTCTGCGGTGACGGCAAGCTTGTAGGTAAGAGCTCTGTTTTTTTCTATAGTCCCTCTAAATATGTAATCTAAATATATACTCCTTGGAGGAAAGGAGGAGCAGGGGTGATATGATTCAGACTTTCAGATACTTGAAAAACTTTAATGATCCAAAGACAACGACAAACCTTTTCCATCAGAAAAAAATCAGCAGAACCAGAGGTCACGAGCTGAGGCTCCAGGGAGGAAGACTAAGAACCAATGTCAGGAAGTATTTCTTCACGGAAAGGGTGGTGGATGCCTGGAATGCCCTTCCGGAGGAAGTGGTGAAGTCTAAAACTGTGAACGACTTCAAAGGGGCGTGGGATAAACACTGTGGATCCATCAAGTCTAGAGGTCGTGAATAAAGTGGAGGCAGCAAAACACTGCACGGAGCGGCAGTAGCCACAGCGGCATTCAAACACTGCACGGAGCGGCAGTAGCCACAGAGGTATTCATGGAGCGGGATGCCAGTGGCCAGTAGTTGGTGTTCCACCTTCACGGAGCAGAAGGATGGTATCTCCAAAAAAATAAAAATAAAAAAACAAACAAAAAATAAAACCAGGGGTGGGTAAGAGTATGGGGCAAGGGGGTGGCCTGCTTGTTACAGCGGTTGCTACCCCTAATTGAGCTGGATGTCACTTGGATGCAGATATGGAGCTGCTCTCTAAATTGGTGGTAGGGTGGAGGGGAATTAGGGCTGGAGGGTACTGGAAGCCAATAGTAATAGGTGGGAGAGAGAAAAAGGGGAAAAAAATGGATAAAGTGCGTAGCTTGCTGGGCAGACTTGATGGGCCGTTTGGTCTTCTTCTGCCGTCATTTCTATGTTTCTCCGGCTATGTGTTTACCACAAAAGGCACTGACATGAGCTATCAGGGATGTGACTGCATCGGTTACATGACAAGTGGCTTGCACAGTTAGGTCTACAAGCCATAGTGCCAGGGCTCAGTTTTCTCTTGCCATGACTTAGAGGCCTGCTAATGCTGCGTGCCCAAACAATGCACTTGCCACTAAGCTCTGTGTGTGACCAAGCACTACAGACTTTCAGCTTGTTAACTTTAAGCAAGTGCCTGTTCAAATCCTCTCTCTTGGAGCTTTTGAAATGTCACTTGTCAATCAAAACCTTTTTGTGTTCAAGTGCAGGGACTCCCAGATCAGGTGTGCCCTATTAGTGCTCTGTCAGTCAGATGTCAGTCACAATTTGTCTTGACAATAATAGGAGTACAAGGGTTCAATTGAAGCTGGGGGATGTGCATTTTGGCCCAGTCCTAGTCACTGCGACATAGACAAATGTGTATCTCTGGAGGACATACTGCAGAACAGCCAGGGACATGCACAATCATACCATGAAGTTGATGTCTTTCTGCAGTGAAATGTGTGACAGCTGTGATGTACAGCTTCAATGTTAGAGGAGTGCTAGAAACGGGTAGAGATTGCTTGGTTGTGAGTGACTTGGACACATTGTGTAGGAACCCCAGAT
Organism: Rhinatrema bivittatum; assembly: GCF_901001135.1. Taxonomy (NCBI): domain Eukaryota; kingdom Metazoa; phylum Chordata; class Amphibia; order Gymnophiona; family Rhinatrematidae; genus Rhinatrema; species Rhinatrema bivittatum. Next base: position 92,640,794 of record NC_042617.1, on the reverse strand, counting down.
GCAGTTTTTCATTCAGGAAGATTTGACACAGCATAAGCAAGTGCTATAGCGTACATATAGTGTCACAGTAAAAGGTGGCATGGACTTTGCGTTTGGAAATAGCCTTTTAAGGCTCATGTCAAGCTAGAGCTTAGCTTCTAGTGTGCAATAGCATGCTGTAGGTTGGCAGCAATATCACAAAGTCACAGTGGTGTTAGTGAATCAGCCATTCTCTCTTTACCGCAGGATATTTGGGATATGGTTGCAGGACCTGGCTTCTCACACCTGTCACTATTCCCAACATGCCAGCGGAGATGAGATATAACGAGGCCTTATATTCTACCTGCTGTGTCATAGAATGCATCTTTGGAGTTCTCAAAAGAAGATTTCACTGTCTGGACAAAATGGGGGGAGCTTTAATGTATGCCCCACCCAGAGTCGCTGAGATAGTGCTGCTCTGCTGTGTATTCCATAATCTGGCTTTACAGTATGCCATCCCAGTAGACATCATTCCAAATCTACCCAAGGATCCCCCATGTCCCACTCTAGAAGTCGGAGAGACCACACAGACTAGCATCCAGCTTTGGCAAAGCCTCATAAAACATTACTTTGCCTGTTAGTCCTCATCTATTCCTTCCCCTTTCATGGAAGACAGCCCAGCAGAGTGGTTCTAGCTGGTTTCAACTCTATCTTTCTTTTACTCACAGATCCTCTGTCTGGGTTGCTGTGTAACAGAAACCACTTAGGCCTAGTTAGGCAACATCGTGATAATGGAGTATTAGGTGCAATAGACGGTAGTAGACAAAGTAGACATAAAATAAACCTTACACCAAGGAGATGTGGTTGGCCTAATGTATTCATAGTAAGTCAATCCAAAAGAGTCATGTCTCGCTATAGCATTTGTGTAGGACTGCCAACACAGTATACATAGCTTGCCATAGCTTCTGCCTTCTTGCTTGCTTCTGCTATGCCTTGGACCCTCTCCTAGCCCTCACTTGTTGGCGAAATAGTCACATAGGTATGATGGAACTTCTGCAGGGCCTAAGACATGGAGCCGAGTGCTCTCTAAGTCATAGAAATCACAAGTAGCTCAACTGCTTAAAGGCACAGCCTGAAGCTACAAGTTGACAGTTATAATTCTCTATCACAGACTCGACATGTTACAGCCAGATTCCCTAGCTGATATCCACGTGCATCTGAAGATATTCACATATGCATCAGATGCATGTGCTCACCTAGCAGTCCTTCACTTACAGCCTTTGGAAAGCACATGTCAAATATTGTGGCAATCCCAAACTTCTTACAGGTCATTGCAAGCTAGCAGATCTCATAGGGGTTGCACACGACCATGCACAGCTGGGCCCTGCTACACCTACGTAAGCAATCACAGATGGTGAGGGCCTTGGGCTGTCATGTTGCATATGTTGGCTGCTCGGGGAGGCTATACAGGATGCTAGTCTGACTACCTGAAGGCTGGATTGGGGATAGGATGGTGTCATGCCTTCATATGTTCAGATGATAGGGGCAAAGTAAATCCAGGCAGCAAACTCCAAAAGTAAATTTAGTTAGCAGGGTCCATGGGCTGTTCAGGCAGAAATCTCTGTTAATCCAACAAGGAATCTGGGACATCACTGGGTTTATGTTCCCTGGCCAATCAGGGCATTCCCCAATTGGGCCAACAGCCAGGCTTCTTTAGAGGTTTCTACCTATCCATGTTGAAGTCATGGATTTTTAGTTCTTTTCCTAGCCTCCAGATGCTTCTGTTGCTTTGCTAGGAATTTGCCTTCTCTCCTGTCTCGGGGTCCACGTTATGTAAGAACCCACTGGTTCTTACATAACGATAGAGATGACTTTAACTACAAATATTTCCCTCAGAAGCTTTTTCACCCTTTTAGGTCCTCTTTTAGTAGAGCTAGGCAAACTGAGTTTCTCCTAAGGCCCAAGGCTGCTCCCAGTGCCCAAGTTTCCTCTTAAGGCTCTGGGTCAAAATGCCAGCAGTTAACTTTCAGCTGAGGCAGAATCCTGGGACTCCCCTCAGTAAAGTTTGATACCTTGACCACCCTGAGTAAAGCCAGACACTCCCATTCAAACCCCAGACTTTGGACACATAATACAAAGAGCTTGGGGGTGCTCTAGGGTTGCCAGCTTTTCCATAGTCCAGGACTGGACACTTGAGTACCAGGGGTGGGGTGGGGTGGGGGAATGGTACCCCCTCATTTGCATACATTTTAGATCCTGCCAGTGAACTGCCTAAACAGTGTATCTATGTATCTGCAGAACCACTGGGAGCTGAGGGCTGTGCTGTGCACCACCTTCTCTCCCTATGCTGTCCAATGACAGCATGGGAAAGGAGACAGGGATACAGCACAGCTCTCCTCCGATAGAGGAAGAGAAAGGCAGGTCGGAGCCTAACTAAGAAGCTGTGGGGGAAAAGAATGACCCACTTGCAACACCGGACATTTAGTGTCCGGTTGGTACTACTGACTGGACACTGTACAGAATGCCTGAAAACCTGTCTGGTCCAAAACTGGACAGTTGGCAACCCTAGGATGCTCCAGGCTCTCACTGAACATCAATGATTATATTTTGAAGTAGGAGGAAGGTTCGAGGGGGATGAGATGGAGGCCCACACTAAATCACCAGGATTTTCTTTTTGGTTGGGGGAAGGGAAGGGTCACGAGACTCAGGGATGTTGTTTTTGGTAATGAAGAAGTGGGGGGCAGGGGGTTGTTGGTTGGGCAGAGGATATAATTTTATTAAAAGGTGAGGGGTTAGAGTAGGGGACAGGGCATCATCATGCAAACATTAATTCTGTTTTTAGAACTTGGATGGACACTGCTACCTTAGAAGACAGTGAGAGGCAGGCAGGGGTCTCAAAAGATCCCCGGAGTGATTTAAACACATTGTGGGGAGTAGATTTGGACAGATTGGACCTTTAAAACGATGGCAGCCCAACCATCATGCGTTTTAGCAGCCCCAGCCATTTATTTTTATGGCATGTGCTCAAAAATATGCGGCTATACTTTGTGGGGGAGGGGGGGGAAATATCGCAGGAACAGCCCCCGTGATATTTGTCCCCTCCTGTGATAAAATATCATGGCTTTGTTAATGACCTTTTCCCATTGATAAGCAGGCTGAATTAGCCATGCTGTCTGGGACGTCTATTAGAGGGTGGCCTCGATGGAGCTTCATAAAGATCACAGAGCTTTGCTTTATGCGGCTGCACGGTTGCTCTACCTTTCCCAAGCGGCAACATCATCCTCTCAGTCTACTTTTTTCCATGTTGCAAGCCACACACGGAGCTTCACAGAGATCTCTTCCGATCCTTTCTTCGGTTTTTTGCCAGTTTTTAACGTGATTCTTCGCTAAATCAGCACTCTTCAGTGAGACCATGCCTCCTTTACCACTGGGATTCAAATTTTGCCAGTGTGGCAAAATAATGTCAGCAATAGATGGTCACAATGATTGTTATCTCTGCCTGGGCCCGGAGCACAATCAGTCTACCTGCAGGGACTGTGTTGTACTTTGGACATTGAAGTATGGGCCCTTGGTCGCTGTAAGAGATGACTCCTCCCACAGGGCGGGGCCCTGTGGGGACTTGCAGTGATAGGCTAGCTCTAGGCAGAGATGGACACAGAGATATATATTTATTGTACTGCAACGTAGATGGTAACCCGAGGATCGGGTGAGGATCCCAGCTAGGAGAGGAGAGCCAGATGATACTTTTCCGTCTATATGTAGCAGAGTGGAATGGCAGTTCCACAGTCTCACCAGGCCCGCGGTGCAGAGTGCTCTGGAGTCTATGGAGAGAGAGATGAGACACAGCAAAGACAGAACTGATGCAGCAGTACTCACTCTGATGCAGGTAGTTGTAGTAGGAGAGAGCTCCGAGGAGCATAGGTTTTGGACGTGTAAGGTCCCAAGGAGCGGGTACCTAGGTGTCTTTGTTGGTAGCAGATACCCTGGAGGGTAGAGAGGAGCGAGGCAAGGCTCCCGAGGAGCGGGTACCTAGGCATCCTTGTTGGTAGCAGATACCCCGGAGGGTAGAGAGGAGCGAGGCAAGGCCCCCGAGGAGCGGGTACCTAGGCATCCTTGTTGGTAGCAGATACCCCGGAGGGTAGAGAGGAGCGAGGCAAGGCCCCCGAGGAGCGGGTACCTAAGTCATCCTGGAACGAGCGTACACAGAGCAGGAGCGTCTGGTAGCGAGGAGAAATCAGCATGGAGGATTCCTTGCTAACTCATAGCTGGATTTGTGAATTGGGTTTAAATGTCCTGAGCTTGTGACATCATGCGGTGGGGACGCCCCCGAGGTTCCCGCCATGACGCACATAAAGGACAGGGCTTCGCGCGTGCACGTGCCCTAGGTAATACCAGAGAAAGATGGCGAACACAATCGCCCATGCCGGACTGGAGACGCCGGCGGGTTCGGCGTAGAGAGGCAGCGGCAGCCATCTTCCCAAGATGAACGGAGTTAGGCAGAAGAAAGGTAAGCAACAGAGGGCGCAGCCGTCTGCGACCGACGGGCGCAACAGACTGCGGCCATATGTTCCCCCGGGCCCAAAGGCAGAGAGCGCAGAAAATTGCCCAGCTTCAAGAGGACTCTTCTTCCAGTGGATCCCCATCTGTGCCGTCAACCCAGGAACCGGCGCATGCGTTGAAGGCAAAGTCTTCCAACGTATGACTGCATCGAACGTGGCCAACAGAAACAACAAAGGAATAGATGCCCGAATAGTCTTTTCCAAATACTTTAATGGGTGGAGACGTGTCAACCAATAGATAAAATTCGCCCGACTCAGGCCGAGTTTCTCCACCTTCTAGTGGCTGCCTCAGGAGCTCAAAGTGACTTCTCAAATTGGAGAATTAAATTGCAGTGAATCACATATGAAATGTGTATTCAAAAATCATCCACAGTGCCAACGTATCTTTAATGAAGCAGACTGCACTTAAAACTCTAACGGTTCCATTCAAGCAATGGTGCCGCATACGTATTGACTGCAGGTCAGCGTGTGTAGTCTCCACTCATGTGAATGTATATCAACGTGGCCAATGTATCAGTGCAATGGCACTCTTCCACCCACTTGACGCAGGACACCTCAGCGCAATTGACGCAGCAGAAGCAGTCGATGCTATCAGATGCCCAGCCTCCGAAGCATCCGATGCCTCGGGCTCACAAGCCTCATCAGCACAGGAAGAAGTCTACAGAAGAGCAGGTGGACTCCCAAGTGGTTTTCTCACCAGGGGAGCTTCTCAGCAGGGAGTTTTCAGGTGTGGAACCCCTCTCAGAGCACCAGTCTTCGAGCTCTTCGGAGCACATTTCCTCGGACCTTTCCTTTGTCTTCCTTGGAAAAGGGTTTCTCCTGAGTTGCAGGAGCCCCTACAAAAATGGTGCAAGACTTCCCGTGTGGAGGAGCATGCCATGCACCATGTCTGGGGGACACCTTCAGACATCCTATGTGTGGCAATCTCAACCAAAGTCCGTGGAGGGCAGACCACAGCGGCAAGGCTTCCCTGGTGTCACTTGCCATGTCCCAGATCTCCCAAATACTTTCACAATTTTTCCACAATTTGGAGGATGAAGATGGATGTCCTTCTAGCCCTCCTCAGGACCACCTTCCATGACAGCACAGGTTGCCATTGAAATCTCCCAGTAAAAGTTCGCCAGTGCGGCACCTAGTCAAGAATCTGCCTTCTTCACTGCAACCGGACTTGGAATCAGAGGATTCCCCTCTTTCCTCTCCAGGGTCCTCCACAGGCATCCCCCCAGACCCACCTGAGGAGCAGCCGAAGCCCTCCTCTCCAAGGAAGACCTGACTTATTCTAAGTTTGTGGAGAAACTGGGGGTTTGTCTCGGGATTGAGACCAAGAAAATTCTGGACCCTCGCACAGAGGTACTGGGTGTACTCAAAATCTTTGAGGTTCCAGCTGAGCTGTCCGCTTTATCATCCCATGCTTCTAGATGCTGTGATGATGAAGGCTTGGTACTTTCTCGGGTCAGCCCACTTCAAGGAAGATGGACCTGAAATTCAGGATGCGGCAGTCATCATATTACAACACAGTGCAGCTCCCCCATGCCTCAGTAGTGGTGGAATCCACAGTGAAGCGTTCCAAAAAGACTCGCCTTCACTCCATTACCCTGCTGGGCAGGGACTGTAAATACCTGGATGATTTTGGGAAGAGGAATTACCAGGAAGGCATGATAAATGCAAAGATACAGCAGCACCAGTTTTATATTGCACAGTATCTCTATGAATGCCTACAGTCTTTGAAGCCCCATCTCATCTCCCCCTCCTTGGAAGGAGCTCCCCAACAGTCCTTCTCTAGTCTGGAAGAAGGCCTGTGACACCTACTGTGGTCAATTTATGAGGCCTTTGAAACGTTGGCCCGAACATCAGTGAGGGCAATAGCGTTCCAGAGGCTGGCCTGGTTGAGAGCTAGTGCCATTCGAGAGGATATCCATGAGAAGCTCGCAGACCTTCCATGCAAAGGTGACAACTTGTTTGGAGACAAGCTGCAGGAGATGGCCTCCCTGTTAAAAGAGCAGAACGTGGCTGTCCTCTCTCACATGTCGCTGGGGAGCAGTGGAGTGCAAGTAGACGGTACCCTCATAGCTACCATCACCCCTATCAGCAGAGGCGCCCACCTACCGCCCATCTGCCTACCAACCAAGTAGGCAACAGTCCCAGGAACCACCTAACCGCAGCAGTGTTGCAGGAGCACTAGGGAGCGGACCCGATTCTGGGGAGATTGGTGTGCCCTTGGACCATGGTGTGACTGCAGAGAGCTCCGTAGAAACACCAAGGCAGGCAAGACATGTCCAAGCATGGGTGGACAGGCTGACCACCGGAGCCCTGACCTCTGCCGAACCTGAATGCACTGGGTGAGACCTAGCAACGCAATGCTGGTCTCTGGGGTAGCCCTCCGGCCACTCGATAGCCCTTTCGGACCTGCTGCTTGGGACAGCAGATGCGACAGGATGGACAGAGGTCGAGGACAGATGATGATACTGGAACTTGGAACAAGACAGGAACTCGTAAACTTGGACAAGGCTTGAAGACTTGAACAAGATGAGCACACTTGGAACTTGGAATTCAGAAGAGACGAAGATACTTGGAACTTGGAACTTGGACGAGACGAGGGCACTTGGAACTTTGGACAAGACGAGGATACTTGGAGACTTAGGCTGGCACTGCCCCTCAGGGCGCCTTACACAGCCGAAGTGGGCTGGTCATGGACTACCCTGTCCCACTGCGCACCCTACACAACCTGAAGAGGCTGGTCACGGACCACGCAGAGAGTGGGACATGCGCAGGACTGAGGCTCAGGATGAAGGAGGAATCCGGGCAGTGCTCGAGGCAGGATCCAACCGAAAGAGGACTCCAGCCACCGGAAATGGACACCAGATCGATATGGATTTACTCCCAGGAAGGTTGGCTGGAGGTAAGGTCTGGGGCAAGGCAAAGCTGAACCCGGAGCTAAGAACTAGCGGTTACATCAGGATCAGGTCTCGGAACTTGGAATTTGGAACTTGGAAACATCAGGATCAGGACTCGGAACTTGGAACTCAGAACATCTGGATCAGGACTGGAACATAAGACGAAGACATCAGCAGACAGGAACATCTGTACATCTGAAGACAAGGACATCTGAACATCTGGAGATGAGGAGACGAGATCCTACGAGAGACCAAGAATGGAATGAAGATGAAGACGAAGGATCAGGAACCACAGAGGAAGACAAGGGAAATCCCACAAAGAAACAGAGTGCCTTGAAGAACCGAAGAAGGTTCACGGAGGTCTCCTGGATCAAAGAGCTGGAACGGAGAATCCAGGAACTGACTAGCTCCTTGCAAAGGCGAAGACAGACTGAAGGAAGGCCCTCTTTATAGGGTTGAAGAGAGAGACACCTTGGAAATGTCATTAGGAGGAGCTAGGAAGGACTGCCCACCGCTGGCCCTTTAAATGAAGAAGAGAGGCGCGGCTGCGCACCTAGGAGGCAGGACCTTGGCGAGCAGCATCCATGCCGCAAGGGAAGGAGCAGACCCCAATGTCAGCAGCTCCCTGCCGCGAAGAAGGAAGATGATTGATGGCAGCTCCCTGCCACAAGAAGAGGAGCTCTGGGGTGGCCTCCAGGCCACAGACGAGGTTGTTGGTGGTAGCCTCCTGGCCGCAGAAGGAACGGCACTGATGGTGGCCTCCAGGCCGCACAGGGAGGAGCTTTGGTGGCGGCCTAGCTGCGAAGATGGCAGCGACAGCGGCCTCCAGGCCGGACAGGAGAGGTGATAGCAGCGGCTCTGGGCCATGGAAGAAAGCAGGCGATATCAGCGGCCTCCAGGCCGCATGGAGACCCAGACAGCGGTGGTGATGGCGACAACCTCCAGGCTGCGGAGCAGTGTTGGCAGCGGTGGCCTCCGGATCCCCGCTGCAAGGTAAGAGGCTGCTTGTAGGCCTAGCCATAAGCAGCCTCGCAACAGGCAGGCCACAAGGGCCTAGGCAACAGCGCTTGCCACAGCCCACTGAATCCAAAAGCTAGCAGGGTTTTTGAGCATAGCGGGGCCACCGCTATAAACACCAGTGGGAGGAAGAATATCACTTTACTGCAGCTCTTGGGCTGCAATCACCTCCGACCGTTGGGTGCTCAGAATTGTCAAAGAAGGCTACTCCCTCAACTTCAAATACAGACCCTCCCTTCTGCATCTCGTTCGGTTCCCAGGGTTCTGACACCAGATGAGCCTGCTTCAGGACGAACTTCAAAAACTCCTTCAACACCACTTGATTCAGCAGGTTCCCATTCACCAGCGGAATGAAGGATTTTACACCCAATACTTCCTCATCCCCAAAAAGAAGTGGGGAGTCCTCCCTATCCTGGACTTATGGGCCCTCAACAAGTTTTTGCTGAAGGAAAAATTCAAGTTGATGTCTCTAAAGCCTGTTCTGCCTTTTCTGCAGTCCTGGATGTGCTCACTGGACCTCAAGGATGCTTATTCCCATATTTCGATGCACCCTGGGTTGTGGCGTTACCTTTGTTTTCAAGTAAATGCCTGTTATTACTAGTACAAAGACCTCCCCTTTGGACTTTTGTCTGCACCCAGAATTTTTACGAAATGCTTGGCAGTAGCTGTGGCCCACTTAAGGAACCAGGGCATTCAGCTGTTTCCATACCTGGACGATTGGCTAATAGTTGCACCAAGTGCTGCCCAGTTGCACCAGCACCTGGTATCGACAATCCAATGCCTAGAGGACCTGAGGTTCCTAATCAACCTTGAGAAGTCCAGCCTCCAGCCCACGCAGGTGCTCCAATTCATTGGAGTGTTGATAGATACTATGGTAGGGAGAGCATCCAACCAAGCCGAGACGCTATAAACCTTAGTAGCATAGTTCACACGCTGCAGGCGCACCTCTGCCCATCAGATCCTGACACTATTAGTTCACATGGCAGTGGCCATATATGTTGTTCTGTGCACTGGCCTGCATGTGCAATGTCTTCATTGGGGCCTCGAGCAGCAGTAGATTCAGTTTGTCCATCTACTCTCCCAGACAGTGTGCTGCACACCCCTCCATGCGGAGGGAGCTAAGATGGTGCCTGGCCTCAGCCACCTTAGTGATAGGGGTGACATTTTGTCCTCTAGCCCATCAAGTCATTCTCACCACGGACACCTCTACTAGGGGGTGAGGGCGAACCTTGGAATGCTGCAAACGCAAGGTCTCTGGTCACCGTGGGAGCAGTCTCAGCAGATCAATTTCCTGGAACTATGGGCCATAGGAACGCCCTCTGCATTTTTCGCTGACTCATTCGCGGCAAGGTAGTCATGATCCACATGGACAACCAGGTGGCCATTTCTACATCAACAAAGAAGGAGGGTCTGATTCCTTGAACCTATGCCTGGAAGCTGCTGAGATCCTAGAGTGGGCGGAGAAGCAGTTGGTCTCCCTACAGGCCACTTACCTCCCCCATGTGGCCAATACCAGGACAGACAAGCTGAGCAGAATTTTTCATCCCGAGTGGGCTCTGCACCAGGAGGTAGTGAATGAACTGTTCCGGGAGTAAGGCATGCCTTGTATGGATCTCTTCGTGATAGTGTTCAACAGAAAGGTGGACAACGTTTGCTCTGTCTACCCCAGCAGGGAGAGATTTTCTCCGGATGCATTTCTCATTCCATGGAAAGAGGGTCTATTTTACGCTTATCCTCCAATTCCTCTACTGTCCCGGATGGTTCAGAAGTGCATGGAGAATGTCGTGGACCTCATTCTCATTGCCCCAGCTTACCCCCGGCAGCCCTGGTATACCTACCTGGTGCATCTCTCCATGGCACCTCCCCTCCTTCTACCAGACAGGGAGGACCTTCTGACCCAGGACGATGGAACCCTGCTTCACCCCATGCATGCCTCTCTGCATCTGACTGCCTGGAGGTTGAAAGGGCAGTATTGAGCCACTGGCAGATTCCAGTGGAAATCCAGGATGTCATTGTGTCATCTAGGAAGCCATCTACCAAGAAGAACTATCAGGACAAATAGATGAGGTATTTGGCCCGGTGTAGAGAGCTGGAAGTTGACCCCTTTTCCTGCTCACCACATTTTTTGTGAGATATATGCACTCGCTTTTTCAATCTGGACTAGCAACAGCAACCCTGCCGGTCCATCTAAGTTCTATTGCAGCTTATCACACGCACAATGTCATACCAGTCTCTTACCATCCCTTGTCTCACATTTTATGAGGGGACTCCTCAGGTTATGTCCACCAGTGGCTAAGCCACCAGTGCCATGGGACCTTAATCTGATCTTGGAACAGCTTATGCTGCCCCCGTTTGAACCTCTACAAAGTTGCCGCATGAAGTACCTCACACGGAAAGTGCTTTTCCTGGTGGCGGTAACCTCGGCCAAGCGAGTTAGTGAGCTACTGGCCTTGGTTCACTATTCCCCTTACCTGCAGTTTCACCATGACAAAGTGATGTTAAGGACACATCCCGCTTTCCTACCGAAGGTGGTCTCCCCATTCCACCTCATCCAAACCATAATCCTGCTGACTTTTTTCCCAAGACCACATGCCAACAAGAGGGAACGATTGCTCCACACGCTGGACTGTAAATGAGCCTTGGCTTATTACAAGCGTTAGACCCAGTCAGATAAATGAGTTTCCCAGCTATTCGTCTCTTTCAATCTGAATGCTCTGGGTCGTCCTGTAGCCAAATGGTCTCTATCCAACTGGATATCACAGTGCATAGCTTTCTGCTACTCCCTGAAATCAGAGACCCTGGCCGGCAATCCAAAGGCCCATCAAGTAAGAGTGTTGGCTGCTTCTGTGTCTCATCTTCACGATGTTCTATTACTGGACATTTGCAGAGCTGCCACGTGGTCTTTGCATACCTTCACATCGCATTACTGCCTGGATCAACAGGCTTCTTCGGATGCATCCCTGGGCAAAGCCATACTTCATTCCTTTTCTAAGCTATAAGGCTGTCCACAATTATATGGCTTGAGTGGCTAAACTCTCAGGCGCATAGCCAGTGCCATGCTTGGACTGCTACTTCCGCTCTGGAATACTAGCTGGGGACTCACAGACAGCATGGCTAATTCAGCCTGCTTATCGATGGGAAAAAAAGCAAGTTTGCTTACCGTAAACAGTGTTTTCCATAGATAGCAGGATGAATTAACCACGCTGACCCGCCCACCTCCCTGTACAGCCTCGGGAACCTATGCTTTGCGGGATTGGCTTTGTTATAGACTGAGAGGAAGATGGTGCTGCGCAGGAAAGGTAGAGCAGCCATGCAGCCACACAGAGCAAAGCTCTATGATCTTTGTCAAGGCCGCCCTCTAGTGGACGTTCCAGACAGCATAGCTAATTCATCCTGCTATCTATGGAAAACACTGTTTATGGTAAGCAAACTTGCTTTTATAAGTTTGCATAGAAATAAAGCTTAACAAATAAAAAATATATATATAATATAATACCTTTTTATTGGACTAACTTAAGGTATCACTATATACATATTTTTTAGTTAACCTCTGCATTAAAGTGGACTAACACAGCAGCCAGACTACTGTATTAATAGATGAATTCTAAAAACCCAGCGTGCGCCAAAACTTGGAGATACATGCACTAGTTGGGCCGGTGCACGCAAAGAAGATTTTATAAGCCGCGGTGTATGCACATATCTCCTGCTGCGCACACAAATAAAAAGTTTTAAAAATTGAGGGGCCTGGGTGTGGTTTGGGTGGGCCATGGGCGTTCTGAGATTCACAATTGAAATTTGCACGTACATACGTATGCGCACTGGCGCACATCGGAATCCCCTGCCACATAATTTTACTTCTGCTATGGATGACGTGCAAGTGTTAAAACAAAAAAATCTAAGCAAGTCAACAGGGTTTCAAGGGGGGGAAGGGACGCTATTAAACTTGGGGTGGGCGGGGGAGTTGGAAGTTCTATCCCTTAACTGGGCAAACTGTGAACAAACTTGGAAAAGTAGCAATGACATCGACGTGCATCCCTTGTAAAATTCCCTACTTATGTGGGATTTGCATTCACATGCACGCATGCATTTAAAATTGAGCGCACATGTATGCACATCTAGGCTATTTTATAACATGTGCTCATATACACACGGATGCTATAAAATGACCTCGCCCCTGAGTGCAGGCTGATGAACGTGCACACGTGTGCCTGCCCGCCAGTTTGGAAATTACCTTCTGAGTTTGCTGATACTGCATTAAGCTGTTGATTCCTGTGTGCTGCAGCAGCTCTTTCTGGCTCTGTCTATGTAAGCAATATATGCATGCCTTAACTCCTACCCCTCTCATGCCTCATTCTCTCTAGGCTAAACAGCAAAACTAGTTTGAAATTCTTTAGCCTACTTCTCTGCATGCAACCGAGAGTTTAGATGCAGCATTTTGGAATAGGGTCACAAATTACTTCACAAGGAATGAGATCTGGTTGACTTATGTTATGTTAATGACTCATGCCATGTGTGCAATTTTATTAGCAACACGCCAAAACAAACTGCAAATCAAAAACAATAATTCACGTATGCACTAACATTGCTTCACCGAAAAGGAGAGGCTCGTCACATATTGCAGGCTTAGCAGTCCCATCAGGGTCACTGTTAGAGTAATCATTGATCTTTCTGTTTATCTGATGACACCACAGTCCGCAATGACTATTCTGAATCAGTTAGTGACAGCCAGTCTATCACACTCAAACTGACAAAGCTGTTGCCAGATGACCTTGGGAATTACAGTGGAACTGCTCATGTAATTTCACAGAAATAAATGGTTAACAAAACCAATATTTATTTCTATCTATCTATATGTACAGTATTATTGCGCCAGGAGGTGGACCCTTGGCCTAGTGCAGGATTGGTAGGCTCCCTGGTCGGACCCAGAGAGCGCCTGCCACCAGGAGGCGGAGCACAAGAGGAGACAGAGATTAGCTGGAGCTTCGCCACTAGCAACCCAGGGTTACCCCGGGTTGAGCCCTTGGTTACCCGGGCCGCCTGGTCTTAGATGGGCCTCACAGGATCTCCTTGAGAGAAAGTTCAGAGGTGTGCCCACTTCGATCAAGGGTGCGCGGTCAATGTTCAGGCTAGAAGTCCGGGGTGCCAGAGGAGGCCAGAAGAGAGTCTCTGAATGCAAGGCAAGGATCAAGGCCAGAGTCAAGGTAGCGTAGTCAGCCAAAGCAGGGGTCAGTACTAGTGGTCAATCCATGGATAGTTAGCCAAAGCAGGGTCAGGTTCCAGTGGTCAGTCCGTGGGTAGTCAGGCAAAGCAGGGTCAGGTTCCAGTGGTCAGTCTGTGGATAGTCAGACAATGCAGAGGTCAGGTTCCAGGCAGCGTGCAGACGTGGTTAGTGATCAGGCAGAGGTCGGTTCCAGGCAGCGTGCAGACGTGGTTGGTGAAACAGGCAAAGGTCAAATCCAGGCGGCGATCAACATAGTCAGGAACAGGCAGAGGTCAGTACCGAGAAGACAGTCCGAGAGGTACTACCTGGGGAGACAAGGAACAGGAGGACGCTGGAACAGAAGGACGCTAGAACAGGACTGGAACAAAACTGGAACGAGACTGGAACAAAGACTGGAAACCCAGAGGCAAACTAGAAATCACTGAGTAATCGACCCGATTGCCAAGGCAAGGAAGTGTAGGCAGGCACTTTCTTTTCTACAGTGATCAATCAGGGCGCGCCGCAGAGCTGGGAACCGCCCCTGGCCCTTTAAGGGATCGGGCGGTCCGCACGTGCGCGCCTAGGGGCAGGGCCAATGCCCCGCCGTGAGGCCTGGCTGGAGGTGGAAGGCCCGGCGACCGTCGCCGCGGGACGCCAAGGCCTAGCAGTGCTCGCCACTGCTGCAAGGAAGAACAACCCGGGGCCCGTGGAGGAGTTAGTGAGGTGAGCAGGCCCGGACACGGGCCGAGCACGGACGGGAAGTGCAACAAGTATTTAAGGTGATATCTTTTTATTGGAGTAACAATACATTTCTCTACTAGCTTTTGAGAGTTAATTCTCTCTTCATCAGGTCAGAATTGAAATGAACATAAGGTGACATTTACCAGGAAATATAGAGTAGTGTGACTGCCATAAAAGAATCGCTGCTGGGCAGTCTAGCTGGGCCTATTTGGTCTTTATCAGCCTTCATTTACTTTGTGCCACGCAGTGTGAGCCCTTGGTTGTGGCGTGGTTGATGCAGTGTGACAGGCAAACCCACCAGGCCCACGCCAACAGTAGGTGGACACACTCAAACTGGGACGAGGTCTGGGCTTCACCTATACCAGCCCCATTCCCCGCAGATTGAGCCCTTGGGTTCCGGGGCCAGCAGGACTGGTGAGGGTCCAGTAGGACTGGTGAGGGTCCAGTAGAGAGAAAGCAGGCAGTGTCTGGTAGTAGACCAAGGTTAATGCAGTGAGCAATCAAGCAGTCGCAGGGTCTGGGAAGAGGTCAGGGCAGGCAGAGATCAGGCAGTGCAAAGGTCCAGGCCAAGATCAGGGCAGGCGGAGATCAAGTGTGGTTAGGGTCCAGAGCCAAAATCAAAATTGGGAGTCAGTCAGAAGGACA
This sequence comes from Rhinatrema bivittatum, assembly GCF_901001135.1. Classification (NCBI taxonomy): domain Eukaryota; kingdom Metazoa; phylum Chordata; class Amphibia; order Gymnophiona; family Rhinatrematidae; genus Rhinatrema; species Rhinatrema bivittatum. Next base: position 92,625,780 of record NC_042617.1, on the reverse strand, counting down.
GCACGAGAAAGGAACCAGAGCAACAAGGCACAGATGAGACCAGACAGACAGGGATAAGACCAAGTACGTGGGGAATAAGACACAGGACAGGACCAGGTGGACAAGGAGCGGGGCAAGATACAAGGCCAGTGTTATGGAGCAGAACCAGAGGTGAGGCAGACAGGCGAGGAACAAGGGCACAAGCAAGACAAGAGGCAAAACTGGAGTAGTAACACACACTACAGGCAGCTAGGTACGGCAAGCAACCTGTTGCCGTGGCACTGGGTGATGGAACTGAGCTTCCTTACATACCAGAGCTGGTATAGCATCATCAGTCAGTGCCCACAGAAAGTGTTCTCTGCCCGGCCTATAAAAGGGCTTTAGGAAGTGCAGGAGCTTCTGATCAGACCCTGGGACTCAGCATGTTGCAGGAAGCTATGCAGGAGCGCTTGGAGGTAAGGGATGTTACACTATGTTACCATATAAAAGGCATTCCCCTGATAGGGTGAAAGGGGAAGGGATGAGAGGGGGGTTTGATGGGTGATAAGTTAACAAGCAGTATAATTTTATGGTACAGAATGTGATAGGAAACCTAGGTCTCTGTTGAGTTCTTGTTCGCCAGTTTCAAAATGTTAACCTTTTATTTCTGTGCATTCACATGGACTAACATGAAGGTCAAACTACTTCACTTAATTTCAAAAATTATGATTTAATAGTAGAATTTTAATTGGTAAACTTTAGAAATACAACAAAGATTGAGATTTTCTCTAATTTGCTTAATTATATGGCCTTTGGCTTATGTTTCTATTTTCTATATATGTCAAGTGTAATTTTATATATCTGTTCTTGACGTGTATTATACAAATTGAATAACGAGAATAATAATAATAATGATAATAATGATGATGACAAAGAAATACAATAAAGATATATAAACAATATAGCTGCTTTTAAAAAAAGAAAGTTCTTATTCCTGGCTTCTACTCCCCAGGCTGGAGGCTATATTCACAATCTTTGCATGGAGAGTCTTAGCTATTGCACAATGGTGACACCTACTGGCTGGACTTAGGGTACCATGTCATGGGTTCTAGAGCAGGGGCAGGCAAACTATGGCCCGCAGGCCAAACCCTGCCCAATGACAGTTTTTTCCTGGCCCTCCTCCTTCTGAATTTATCCAGTCCGCCAGCATCTTGCAATGATGTCATCAACAATGGCCTGACATCATGGGCTCTTAGTGATTATGTCATCCTGGTTGTCGGAGGCTGGTGATGACTTCACCCTTAGCACAGGCGAAAGAGCAACACGGCCTCAGCATCAGCAATTAAAATAGCAATGTGCTGGCAGGGCATGTAGAGGAGGAGCATCTTGGCCTAGCCAGAATTGACGCGTGCTGATGGCAACCATAGGCCCTTGTAGTCAATGGTGGACACGATCCCACTAGCGGCTGAAGAACTGAGAGAGGATTGTGTGGCCACCAGTGAACTCCATCTCACCTGAGGCCAAAATACAGAGAGTGAGGCCCATACAGCAATGACAGAAGCAGCATAAGAGTGAGAGATGCTCAGACTGCTGGTAAAAGAAAAGGGAGCCTGTCTGAGTGTATGTGTGAATGAATGTGTGAATGAATGGGAGCCTATCTGGGTATGTGTAGGTGTGAGAATGAATGGGAGCCTGCCTGGAGTCTGTGCGTGTGTATGTGTGAGAATAAATGGGAGCCTGCCTGGGATCTGTGTGTGGGTGTGAGGATGAATGGGAGCCTGCCTGGGGGTCTGTATGTGTGAGAGAAAATGAATGGGAGCCTGCCTGGGGGGATGAGAATAAATGGGAGCCTGCCTGGGGGTCTGTGTGTGTATGTGAGAATGAATGGGAGCCTGCCTGTGAGTCTGTGTCTGTTATGAGAATGAATGGGAGCTTGCCTGTGTGTGTGTGTGTGTGTGTGTGTGAATGAATGGGAGCTTGCCTGGTAGAGTGTGTATGAGGAAGTCAGTGAGAGTGAGAGTGTTGTGTGTATGTGAGGGAGTTAAAGAAAGAGAGTGCATGTGTGTGAGTGTGTGGGTGTTGTTGCACCAGAGGTGGACCCATGGGCCAAGGTGGGGTTGGCACAACCCGTAGGAGGGATCCTACGGGTCCCCCACCGTCGGCAGGCGGAGAGGGCTGATGGATGGAGGCCAGCTGGCGCTTCACTAATAACAGCCCTCGTTCCCCGCGGGTTGAGCCTTTGGGTGCCGGGGCCGGCTGGACTTAGGTGGGCCTCCGTCAGTCGTCGCTGATGGAAAGATCAAGGTCAGCCCAGACGCAGCAACAGGAGACAGTGATAGTCTGTATTGGACAAGGCGGAGTCCTGGAGATCCGGACGCCAATAGAACCAAAGTCAGACAGGGGGTGCCCGAGCAAGAACAGGCCGAAGCCTGAATAGGCCAGGTCCAGGACGTAGACTGAAGAAGTGTCATAGGGCAAGCTGGAGTCAGGGCTGGCGGCAATCTGGAAGCGGTGGCAAGCAAGGCTGAGGTCTAGACGAGGAGAGAGTCAAAAGCGAAGTCAGGCAATGCAAAGGTCTGGGTCTGGAGAGAGGCAACGGAGTATCAAGCAATGCAGAGGTCTGGGTCTGGGTCTGGAGAGAGGCAACGGAGTAGTCAGGCAATGCAGAGGTTCGGGCTTGGAGAGAGTCAACGGCCTGGTCAGGCAAAGCAGAGGTCCGGGCTTGGAGAGAGTCAACAACGTGGTCAGGCAAAGCAGTCAAAGTCCGTGAAGGCAATCTGAGGAAGGGTTGAAGAACAGGAATGCAGGAACGAGGAAATCAGGAACAGGAGTCGATGAAGATTAGAAACCAGGAACACGGAGAATCACAAGGAGGCAATGAGTACTTGACCAGCAAGGAGACCTGTTGCAAAGGCAATGCTAGGAAGTGGAGCCCAGGCTTAAGTACCGGAGCTCTGCTGATGTCATCATCCGGGGCCGCGGCTAGATTCCTGCTGCGGGCCCTACTTAAGACATAGTGATGCGCGCACATGCACGCCTAGGGAGGGGCACAGCACTGAGTAGCGGCGTCTCTCCGCGGGCCAAGCAGAGAGGCCCGAACGCGGAGCACCAGGATCTGTAGCTGAACCGGAGGCACCGGGATTTGTGGCTGAGCCGGAGGCCCCAGGGGCAGCCTGAGAACGGAGCCAGCGGCCTCCTGCTGCCAGGGACGAGGGACCAGGCACTGGATTCACTTGAGAAAGGTAAGGGGGCCGAGCTGCGGGTCTGCTGCGGCCGGCACACGTAACAGGTGTATGTGAAGGAACCAATGAAAGTGAATGCATGTGTGTGTGTATGTGGGTGGATGAGGAAGCATTATATATATGGATGAGAGAGAGCATGTGACTATGGGTTGGTGAAGGAGAGCATGCGTAGTGTGTGGGTGAAAGAAAGAGAGCTCATGTGTGTGCCACAACTCTCCTTCCTCTCTGCCTGCTATCCATGACAATCTCAAGGCATCAAGAAAGCAAAAGTTCCCAGGTATGGAGAGTGGAGAATTTTTTTTAAATCCTTACTAGTTTTAATTATTGGGTATTATTTGATGTGTTGATTTTGAAATATTTTATGGGTATTTGAAACATTTTGACTCCAGCTAATGTCCTTCAACTTCAAGTTCTATAACACAACCAGCTCATTTAACTCTTCGTTGTAAATATTTAAAATGCTATTAACCTTTTTTTTTTTACCTTCCTCTCCCAGTTTAAGCATCCCTGTTTTTTGTAACTGCTTTCTTCCACACTACAGTTCCAGTTTGTTTTTTCTTTCTGTGCACCCCTGTTTTAATGTAAACCGGCATGATGTGATTTTATCATGAATGCCGGTATATAAAAACCTTAAATAAATAAATAAATAAATAAATAAATAAATAAATATAATTTTTTAACTATTTGATGTTATTTTGTTAACTGTTTTGAATTCATCTTTTTATGGGTATGGTTGCTGCTTTGTTCCTCTCATTTGCCACCGTAACCTCCACCCACCTCCTACTCATGGAGTTCTAAGAAGGGCCCCCTGCCCTGGCCCCCAGCTCCGATAGGCCCCAGTAATAAGGCCCTGTTTACAAAAAAAGGTTGTGCACCTCTGTTCTAGAGGGAGCTGCAGTCGGTGGTCCCTGGCCAAGGTCCGTCATGGCTGGGTGGGAGAGAAACGGAGAATATAAAAAAAAAAAGGGATGGGTAATTGTGAATGAAGGTTCATGGCTATGTGGCCCAATGGATACCAATTTCGACTGAGCTGTAAGTCCAAAGAAGTAGGGGAAAATTTCTGGATCACCAAAAAAAAAAAAAAAAGATTTTAAAATTCTTTTATTGATCACTTTATGAAAGCTAAATTGCCAGCATTTCAGCTCACAGGAAGACAATCACTACCTTAACCAAGTCATTTTTGTCTCCAGATTTCAACAGCTTCCCCCTCTTAAATGTCCTGGGGATTAGAACCCATACAAATGATTTCCAAGTGGTTATTTTGGGATTTTTATAGGTAGGTTTTTTGCATATTCTGCACGTCCCTGGCTTTTGGGGATGGGGTTTCTGTGGTATAAATTGTGTAATCGGAAGGAAGGAGATATTGAGAGGGAAGGAGATAGAAGAGAGGGTTATCAGTGAAGTGAAGAAATCATCCCAGGATTTTACAGGGGCTGAGGAGATTTTTGAGAAGGTCACCAAGGCCTAATCATTTGAAGAGGTTTTTGGGAATAAGAGTTTTTTGAGGAATTTGAAGAGTGATTTTTGATATTTCGGATCAGCTCCTGACTGAGAGGGAGGGCCCACTGGAAAGAAAGGCTCTCTCCCTGCTTTTGCATCTTGCACCCAATTAACTGTAAGGTGGAAGGCAGATCGGATATCTTGAGAGCTTTGGAAAAGTTTGGAGAAGTACTTTGGAAGTTCCATCTATTTTTTTTAAGCTGAGGAAAGTTTTTCCATCATCCCTGGTATAGGTAAGAACTGGAGGAGAACGTACCTACCCTTACTGGGGAAGGTATTTTGGACCAGGTCACAATTAAAAGCAAGAAGATTATCAAAAGAGGCAAAGAGGCGTGGATTTTTTATTTGTATTTCTCTCATTCTGGTTGTGATTTTTGGAATGCTTTTTAAGTTGAAGTAAACCTTTTTATTACTTGAACACCAGTCTTGGACTCTTGAGTTTTCATTCAGGTGTGCCCTTGTGGATCAGCAGACCCCCTCACCGGGAGTATTGATACAAGCCTGATAGTGATTGGGCGGCACCTAGGGCCCCCCCGAGGCTCAGGCCTCCTCCCCGCCAGAGATCCCTGGCCCCCAGGGCTGAGGTTTGGGGCTCGAGTTTGATAGGGGTCCGGCAAATTAAAGACAGCCATGGGACTTTGCTGTAGCCATTGCATCAGAGGGCGCGGGGGGGGGGGGGTGTTTATATAAATATAATTGGGGAGGGCGACAGATTTTTCAGACAGCCTGCATAGCTACATACTATACGGTTGGTTTGAATGCACGTGGACTTTAACCACATTTTCAAAGGAAAGCATCTGAGTACATTCCCTAGCACAAAGTCGGCACATTAAATCCCACCCCCTTTCCACCTCCTGCATACTTTACACCTGCTCTTTTGTTCGGGCAGCCAAGAGAGGGTAAGTAGCACACATGCATTGGAAATTACTGTATACATACTCTGTTTTCCTCTCCTGAGGAAATACACCCAAAGGTAATGCAGCTAAACGTCCGCACAATGTGGTCCCCTCAAGTACTTTCAGCCAGATTGAGGGGGGGGGGGGAGGGGGGGGAGCAGTTTTAAAACTGACAGGTTTTACCCAGGCAAATCACTCTGAACCTGAATAAATGGAGTACCAGGTGCCTCACCCATTATTGACTCAGCAGGTGGAGGAAGGTGGCGGTATTATGTAACCTACTTGGAAAACAGAATGTAGAAACGCAGAATATGGCAGCAGATAAGGGCCTGGAGGTCCATCAAGTTGGCCCGGTTTACTTCTTGCTGCAGAGCCCCACATCGAGGCTGATCTCCAGCATTCCCTTCTCTTCTTCACAACTTATCACAGATACCCAAGCATGCAAAAAGGCATTACAAACTTTTCTGTTTAGAGAGGATTTTGATTTGGTTGATTGATTTAAATAAGCAGATTTAGGTATTACACTGGTGACAATGAAATCAATCTCCTCCAGTCCCCGTCTCTCTCCTTGCATCTACAGGAATATATTATTTGGCTTGGTTATAGTCCCCTCCCCAAATAATACTATTTTGCTTCCTTCTAATTTAGGGCATTCCTGTGTGTTGTCATGTTTAGTCTCATGATTGCCTTTATATATGTTTTATATTGTCCAGATTTTTTTTTGTTTGTGTTATTGTGCCCTGTCCTAGACCTCGGAGGAGGGAGCAAATTACGGTATATCTTCCCCTTTGGAATCCTAAATGGAAACAAACTAGCTTATAAACAGAATATTTTAAGTCACAGATAGGGTTTCTAGTAAAAGGGCCAAGATAAGAAGAAAAGAACAATAAGCGATTAGTATACTGCAGATCCCCATGACAGAGCTCCTCACAGGTTATAAATTTTTTAAAATTAAATAAACTTAGGTTCCTCTGTGTTTATCCCATGCCTTCCTGGATTCTGCTTCTGTTTATCCTATGCCTTCCTGGATTCTGCTTCTGTTTATCCTCTAGTATCTCCCCTGGGATGCTGTTCCATGCATTCGCCAGCCTGTCTGAGAAGACGTTATTTACAGTGGATTTCATGCAGCTGCTTTGCTAAAACGTTTGTCAGTCATAGCTGACCTTAGTCAGCAGTTTGTGACTGACCTCTAAATTATGTTAAATGGTTCTTGAAGTCAAATATGTACACACCTGTTTATCCAAACAAATAACCCATGATATAAATGGACTTTTTCTAGGAAAGGTTCATGTATTATTGTTTCCTTAAAAATGTCATCAGGAGCAAAGTCCTTGGGAGTTAACCTTCAGTAGCTAGCAATTAGCTTATCACATAGATTGACCTTATTTGGTGATTATCTTGCTAAATTGTTAAAGTTGCAAAATTTGCTGCAATCTCAAATACATTTATCTTCCTAGGAAACAACAATGGATCTCTGAACTGCAAACTGTGACACCAAGAGGACTAAACATTGACACTAATTAGTCATGTTTATATAATGTTATAAACTATATGAGTCCTGATCCTTTAGTGCAAAGTAATTATTAATATGGGATCATGACCTCCCATGTTGTGGCACTTCAGACTGCTAAAGAATGCTGAGATGAGTTGCTTGTTCTCATTCATATTTTCACTTTTTTTATTTTCTGCTTCTTTTTAGACTGCTATTTTAAATTTCCCCTGTTTACACTAACTTGCAAGGTCAGCCAGTTTGGCAACGTTCATACTCCCTTTCAAGGATGATTTTCTGCTGGGTCAGGCAGTGTCAGCCACCCAGAATCTTTTTAATCTGTGGCAGATTCGCTTTTCATGAAAAGGTGCCACGTAATTAAGACACCACGAGCATTTTCAAAGCTCGCTGGCCAGATGTCAGCACTTGCTGGCTGCTGATCTTATGAGATCGATGGAAATGCTATGATCACTTCAACGGCAAATACATCTGCACTCACATGTAAAAAATAATATAATGTGCTGAGGGGAAATTATAACTGCTACCACCTATAAAACCAAGCATTTACAGTGGTGCTCCATTTCGATCATCAGTTCCTCCTCTGCACAAAACTCACAATTTTTTCACGTATGTCCAGACTCTTAGTCCAAGTTAGTTTCTTTTAAATATTTTTTTTCACACTGCAATTAAAAACTTATCTGTGAGGGTTGCAGCATGATATTGTAAAGCCCGACACTGGCCGTGTTTCAAGACTATCTTTGTCAGAGGCTGCCACCCTTAACGTCACCATTCCACTCGGAGGAAGCAGGCTCTCTTTTCATCGGCGCTCCACGTCATTCTATAAGAACGCTGGTGGATCCCATGCTGCAATTTTTAAAATGTGATCCATTTGTCAGTATAACTATAGTTGGCTATTATCAATCTTGCGATCTCAGTTTGCAATGCAATTAAATAAATCACTCAAAAATAGGAAAGAGATAATTATTTAACTACAATGAAAATTAGTCCAAGGTCTCATTAAGACTGGTAGGAGCACGAGTACACAGTTTAAAAATCCAATATACTGTGATACTCGATCTCCACCTTGAAGTACACACGGTACAGGCTCTAAAATTGTCCATTTTAATTGAAGAAATGTATGCGCCTGTTCCAAATAACATCGTTCCATAGGCGTGTTAACATTGCCTGTCTTTATATATGTTTTATATTGTCCATATTTTTATGTTTGTTTTATCGTGCCCCGCTCTGAACCTTGGAGGGAGCAGATTATACATTTCTAAATATAAATAAATAAATAAAATAAACTTAGGTTCCTCCATGTTTATCCTGTGCCTGCCTGGATTCTGTTACTGTTTATCCACTACCACATTCCCTGGGATACCATTTCATGCATTTGCCAGTCTGTCTGAGAAGACAGTGGATTTCATGCAGCTGTTTTGCTAGAAAGCCTGTCAGTCATGAAACATTTTACACTAACTGATGGTAGTCAGCAATTTGTGACTCACCTCTAAGTAGTTATAAATGGTACTAGAAGTCAGATGTCAAGTAAGTACACCCCTGTTTATCCTAGTAAATAACTCGTGATATAAGTGGATCTTTTCTTTGAAATGTCATGAGAAGCAAAGTCCTTGAGAGTTAAACTTCAGTAGCTAGCAATTAGCTAATCATCACATAGATTGACCTTATTTGCTGATTATCTTGCTAAATTCTTAAAGTTGCAAAATATGCTGCAACTCCAAATATATTTATCTTCCTAGGAAACAATGGATCTATGAACTGCACATTGTGACAGCAAGAGGACTGAACCCTGACATTTTGATATAATGTTATAAACTATGTTGTGTTCCTTTAATGGAAAGGAACAATCATTTTTAAGAATAACATATCGACAAATGGCTGTGATTTATGCTGTGCCTTAAATTCACAAATCTCTAGAAAAAACATCAGTTAGATCAGTTTGTATCTTCAATCTGTTCCATGTTAGAACTGTTGTCAAAATTTGTAGATCATTTTTTGCTGGTTGCAGTAATCTGTACTCGCTCTTATGTTTGAGATTCCGCTCATTTTCTGAGGAACATAAACAGCATTAAATTACATCACAGAGAGAGAACAAGATGGCTGCCTGAGAGGATGGCAATCTGGCTGCTCCGTTGTCTGTTCTCCTATAAACATTTACTCCTACAGCTATGCCTCATAAAAGGAAGGAGAAGATTCAAATTTATCCATCCGAATTCAATGTTCCGTCGGACCAGCATTTTATATCGGAATTCGCCGTCCCTACCCCGGACTTCAGGGCATCATGCCCCGCTGGCGTGGTGGGGAGAGGAGTCCCGCTGTCACCTGGGGAAGTCTCCTTGAGCCCGCCGGATCCACGGCAACCTCCTTCGACTTCTCTGGGCGCCGCCGTCATAGCTGGGGCACTGGATGATGACATCGCGGGCAGCCTCAGTCGGGTGGTTTTACTGGCGTTTACTCGGACAAGGTCCTGACTCCCTTTCCTGCTGCATAGATCAAAGCTCCAGAGGAGAGGGTTGCAGTCGATGGAGCAAGTCCCCCAGTGGTATCGGAGGGGAATGAATCAGTGCAAGATGTGGGAGTGAATATTCTGCAGACCTCAGAGATTAAAGAAACCAGAGGTAGTCACATTAGAGTTCCTTTGGGACCTGATTGCAGGTATGTCCTCTACATACAAGGAACAGTCTCATTGTTTAGAGGTTGTTACCCAAAAATTGGACTCAGTAGCCAGAGACCACCAACAGGTACTTCAAGAGCATTCCCAATCTATTCAAACTTTTAAAAAGGATGTAAAAAGTCTACAAGATTCTTCTGTTATAACCATGCATGAACGTATGTCCTCCTCGAGAAGATTGGAATCCATTGAAAATTTCTTGAGACATTTAAATTTGAGGCTGTTGAATTTTCCCAAAAAATAATTTTTTTAACGATATTTACAAGAAATCCTAAAAATTTCCCTTGATCATGTTCCCGCTGTAAAGAAGATCCTGTTTCTGCCTCAGAGACAGGGTCCAAAGCAGATTTCCTTAGATAATAGGGTAGATATTTCAAATTTAACTGAATACCTAGAAAATTCCAATGTGGAGGTCACGGAGAGAGCTATATTGTTTGTCTCTTTCTTCTCTGAGCAAGACCTTAGTTATGTGATGAGATGTTACTTTAAGAATTTAAATGTTCCTCATTTTGGGGATCAGGTACAGATTTACCCAGATTTGACAAGACCAACTCAATTACGCCGCAAGGCTTTTCTATTAATGTGTCCTGGAGTAATAACTTTAGGAGCAAGCTTCCAGCTACATTATCCTTATAGATGTACAATTAAGCTTTCTTGTAATACTTATATTTTTTTTTTTAGTCCACAGCAATTACGGGCATTCTTGAATGTTAGAATACAAAATCCTGTATTCAATCTATAGAGTTGATCATTATAATGTGTCATGGGGTATCAAGCAGCATTGTGTTTGTATTAAGTTTCATTGAAGCTCCTCTGTTTTCCACAACTCTCTCTCTCCAATGTTTCCATTTGAAAAATAAGAGAATGAAATCTTTTTCTTTTTTTTTTCTCTACCTGCTTAATGTATTAGAGATTTCTTTAATAATGTCTCTTAAGTTGCATTGCAAAGTGGCTCTTTGTTAATATGAGTAAAAGATTGCTAAATAAAAACTTAAAAAAAAAAAATTAACACATCACAATTGTTACAATCGTGGACCCTTGAGCTGGCTAGAAGATGATGAAGATATGCTGAGGGAAGGTCCACAGCGGATGTCGTAGCCGGGAGGCGGATCGGAGCCAGGAGACTAACAGGAACTTCACCACTGGAAGTTTGAGGTCCCCCCGGGAGGAGCCCTTGGGGACCCGAGCCGCTTGGACTTAGGTGCGGTCTCCTGGGGACGAGAGTCCAAAGAGAATTCCAGAAGTCAAGGTTGGTGGCAGAGGAGCAGAACATAGAGACGGTCCAACAGTCGGGGCTGGTGGCAGACAGTAGGAACGGAAGGCAGGCTAGGGATCAAGACAGGCAGCAGACAGGAATACTGAAGAATGTACCGAAGTCAGGAACCAGGAAGACAAGCCAAAGGGAAGCTGGAACAGGAACAAGCAGGATCAAGAACAGCAACTCGATGACTCCAGGGAGTGAACCTCGTTGCAAGGCAAGGAACTGGAACAGCAGCTGAGTTTAAATACCCTGCCGGCGTCTGACGTCATCCAGGGGGCCAGCCGAAGTTTTCCACCATGGCCCCTTTAAATCTGACCCCCTTGCGTGCATTGCGTGCCTAAGAGGTGGGATCACAGAGAAGGCCTACCAAGGCCTGGGGGAAGTGGAGACGCCGTGGCATGCTGAGAGGCCAGCGGGAGGTAAGAGCCCGGTCGCGGAGTCCCGCAGCCGGGAATCGCAACAACAATATTACATTGGATATAATGGACATACAAACTTTGTACATTAATATCCCACAACATGCCGCACTGAAGATGATGGATATCATTGACTCCCAAAGACCTAATTCTCAAAAGATGCCTTTTAAGTTTATCACATATATTTATTTAGATGTATATTCCGGATTGATAAAGTGTTTAACAATTACTTTGCCTTTGGAACACAAATTTATCATCAAGTACATGGGATTGCTATGGGTTCATCCATGGGTCTCCACAGTTACCAACTTATATGTAGCTTAATTTGAGGAGCAGCATGTTTTTGTTTCAACATGGTAGATATGTATTGCTGCATGGCATATGTATATAGATACAATACCGTTCAAAAGAAACCACTTTGGTAGATAAATTCTTATCACCCTCTAACAATCCACCAACCAGGATCACTGCTCTCCACTGAACGTGATATTTAAGTTTATTCAGGCGTTCATGAAAAATCCACTGAATTGTTTCAGCGAATGTATTTACTTCATTCAGCAGCAGATATAATCATCAGTCTCACCATGTCCCAAAATCTAATTTTTCTTATATTTTAATATTGCAATTAAAAACCTAGGACTTGTCTTAATTCTTGACTGTCATAACTGACAGCAGGTCTTAGGTGTGGGCTTCTGCTGATGACGGAGAGTTTCGATTATAGCTGGGATGACATAGATGGAGGTCATACAATACTGAGGGGTCAGGCATATCCAGAGACAGGCTGCGATCAGTGGCAGGCAGAAGTCATGTGAGCCCGAGATCAGGCCTAGATCAAAACAGGCATCTGTCCAAAGGGAAAGGCAGGAGGGATAGGCAGGGCAGGAAGGTGAGGAGAAGAACAGACAGGCAACAAGGGAGACACTGAAGAGATGAAGACAAGGACACTGGATTGAAGAACTGAAGACTGTTGCAGAAGTTGACCCTTGGATCCTTGAGGTTGACACTACCCACAGCAGGCAGAGCTGGCTGGAGCAGAGGCCCAACAGGAACTTCACCAATAGCAGCCCTTGTTCCTATTAGGTTGAGCCGTTGGGTGCTGAGGCTGGTTGGACTTAGGCACGGGCCTCTGTGAAGAGAAGAATCCGATGCAGAAGAGGTTGTGGCCAGCAAGAAGAAAATGAAATAAGTCCAAGCAGAAGTTGGGGCAGGCAGCAGACAGCAGAGTCATGAGCAGACCGAGGCCAAGGGCAGGCGGAGTACAGCAAGACGAGGAGCAAGCAGAGGTCACAAGGCAGGCAGAAGTCAACGTGGTCGAGAAGTAGTCCAAGACTGAGCCAGGAATCCAAATGAAGACAAACCAGGGATCCAAACCGAGGTCAAGCCAAGATGTCAATCCAGGGGGAAGGAGGCAAGGCGAAACAGCATGAAGACACTGAAGACAAATGAGGAACCACAAGACGGGAATGTGGGAACTCCAAAGATGCAGGAAGGAACCAGGAACATGAAGACAAGGGACTGGAATAGAAGCAGGACCAGAAACCAGGAACAACGAGGCAACCAGCTACTCTGAAGAGTTTGACATATTGCTGAGGTGTCTGAGGCAGCTCTGAGCAGGCTTTAAATAGTGGAGAGCCTGTGATGTAATCTGCAGTCGCCGTGGTGGGTTTCTCATCGTGGGCCCTTTAAATGAAGTTGAGCCGCACATGCACGCACTTAGGGACGCCCCGCTTGGCTGAGCGGCATCCTAGCACGGCGTTTTGGGCCTGGGCAGCAGCCTGCTGCATCTTTGTTCAGGGTCTTGCCGCAGCATCAGAGGCACCCCTCTGACTCAGGGCAGGACGGACCCATGACAGGCCAGTGTATCAAAGACAAGGACACTGGAACTGAAGTTCTGAAGACAGGAATGCTGGAACAGGAGACAAGATGCTAAAGGAACACACACTACTACTAGAGTATGGATACCTTTTGCCAAGGTGCCGGAGGAGTGTCAGCAGAAGCCTTTTATAGGCTTAAGAGGTGATGTCATCAGGAGATGACTCCAATCTTTTCCTGCCATGGGCCCTTTAAAGTAGGGAACTTTGGATGTGCATGCCCTAGGAGGAGCTGGGTTAGTGGATGTCGGCATCTTGCCACTTGGGCTATTGGTGGCAACCTGCCACACTGATGCTAGGAGTGCCAGGGCTGAACTGGAACCCCTTAGAGAAGGCCCTGCCAGGGAGGTGAGCGCAGCAGTTCACAGGAGCAACCCATGAACCGCCAAGTGTTACATCGGTGGAGCCTTGACCCGAGGCAAGATTGACACTACCTACAGGGAGGGGCCCTGCAGGTCCTCACCATTGGGGGGCAGAGCTGACTGATACGAGGCCTAACCAGAGCTTCACAAATACCAGCCCACGTTCCCCACAGGTTGAGCCCTTGGCTGCTGGGGCAGCTGGACTTAGGAGCAGGCCTCTGGATGTCATGGTGTCCAAAGAGAAGGCAGGTGAGAAGGGTGGTGAGTACAGGCTGAGGTCAGGGTGGGCAGCAGGCGGTGAAGATGAGGACAAATTGTGGTTGAGGCGGGCAACAGATCAAGCAAAGACAAAGGAGGTCTGAAGTCAGCCAGGGGACAGTTCAGGAGGAAGGTGCAGTCGAAGACCAAGCCGGGTGGAAATCAAATACACAAGCCAGAAGGAGAGGGCAGCGGAGACAATGGAGCGGGAGTCAGGAACCAGGAACCAGGCATCAGGAATTAGGAGTCAGGAACCAGGTGTCAGGAATCAGGAGACAGGAACTAGGAACAATCACAGGAAGCAAGGCTGAAAGCAGGGACAAAGAGCAACTAGTGACTCAGGGAGTTGACCTGTTACTGAGGTGTTTGAGTGAGGTCCGGGCTGTCTTTAAATAGGGAGGCATGGGTCATGTCATCGGAGAGCGCCACAGTGGATTTCCCGCTGCAGGCCTTTAAATCCAGATGAGGTATGCACGTGCCTAGGGAGGCCCCTCAGCAGAGTGGCATCGCCCATGCTGCAGCCTGCTGCATCTTGGTTCCCAGAACTTTTGTTGTGTTGGGGAACCCTACCATCCCCAGTAAGAGGTGAGTGTGGCTGGCTGTGGAACAAACCCATGGCCGGCCAAATGTAACAGTACCCCCTCCTCTAAGACCCTCTCCCAGGAGGTTTGGGTTTCCTGGGATGAGAGGCATGAAATACCTTTAGGAGGTTCTTGTCCAAGATATTTGAGGCGGGTTCCCATCTGTTCTCCTCCAGGCCATAACTCCTCCAGTAGATCAAGTATTTCCATTTTTTGTTCTGCCGATGTATGTCTAGTATTTCAATGACTTGATAAACTTGGTCCTCCTCAGTAGATAGGTCCGGTGGTTCTGGTACTTTCCAGGGAGGCCAAGAGAGAATTAAAGGCTTGGGGATAGAGACATAGAGCACATTGTAAATATTCAGTGAAGCGGGTAGCCGCAACTAGTAAGTCACCAGCCCTATCTGACGGGTAATGGTGAAGGGACTGATGTAACAAGGTGCGAGCATCATAAAAGGCACTCGTAGCTGGATGTGGTGAGCGCTTAACCAGACTTTGTCTCCCGGTTTAAACTGAGGCGCTGAGCACCAATGAAGGTCCGTTGATTTCATAGCCTTTTGGGCGTCTTTCTGGATCATCTCTTCCATTCGTACCCAGAGATCTTGGAGCTCCTGTGTGGTCATCTGAGCAGCTGGAGAGGAAATGGAGGGTGGGATGGGCAGAAGAGGGGCAGGTTGTCTGCTGTATTCAATCAGAAATGGACAAGATCCTGTTGCGGCATTAATATGGGAATTGTGAGAGAATTCTGCACATGTAAGAAGAGAGGCCCAGTTATCTTGATGTTTGTTAATGAATGCTGTCAAAAAGGTCTTTGGCGTGCGATTAGTGTGTTCTGCCTGACCATTGGCTTGCAGATGGTAGGCAGTATTGTAATCCAATGTAATGTTGAACTTCCGGCAGCCAATATTTGGCTGTGAATTGGACACCTCGATCAGAGATGATATGTTGAAGCAAGCCATCCAGGCGGAAAACATAAGTGGTGAATAATCGTGCCAATTTGGATGCAGAAGGATGACCTGGGAGAGCAAAGAAGTGGGCCATCTTGGAAAAACGGTCGATAATGACCCAAATAGTAAGGCAGCCATTAGAGAGGGGGAGATCCAACACAAAATCGATGAACAGATTGGTTCAGGGTTGCTTGGGGGCTGGCAATGGCTGTAACAGCCCCCAATGTCGTCCCACTGGCGGTTTTTGTTCAGCATAGGTGGGACAAGAGTCCACAGAGGCCTTGACATCACTCTGCATCTGGGACCACCAGTAATACTGATGGAGTAGCGTGAGCATCTGGGCCCATCCAGGATGCCCCGCAACATGAGAGAACCATTCCAAAACTTTCTGACGGAGATGGCATGGAACAACAGTCTTCCCCGATGGGATGGGCTGGTATTGGTGAAGTTCCTGTTGGGCCTCTGCTCCAGCCAGCTCTGCCTGCTGATGGTGAGGACCTTCAGGCCTCCTCCCTGTGGGTAGCGTCAACCTCAAGGGTTCAAGGGTCAACTTCTGCAACAGTCTTCAATCCAGAGTCCTTGTCTTCATTTCTTCAATGTCTCCCTTGTTGCCTGCCTGTTCTTCTCATCACCTTCCTGCCCTGCCTATCCCTCCTGCCTTTCCCTTTGGACAGATACCTGGTTTGATCTAGGCCTGATCTCAGGCTCACTTGACTTCTGCCTGCCACTGACCACAGCCTGTCTCTGGATATATCGACTCAGCTATAATTGACGAATCTCTTCACTATCATCAGAGGCCCCCACCTAAGACCTGCTGTCAGTTATGACAGTCAAGTCCTAGGTTTTTAATTGTATACTGCGAGGGTAGCCTTACAGAAGTCATAGCCAGAGGGATGGGTGGTGGAGGCCGGACCTGGAGGAGGCAAGAATCATGGCAACAAGGACCCCACTGGGTGAGTTGGAGGGTTCCCCAGTCAAAATGAGGGTAGTTGAGCTGTAACCAGAGCAGTCCCAACACAATGCAATGCACCGCCTTATTGTTGATGTGGAAGATTTTCTTTTCCACGTGGAGAAGTTCAGTCCACGACAGTGCTTAGGATCCCCAGCATACCAGTAGGGGGGGGGGGGGGTACTGGAAGATGCACCATGGGCATGGCTGCTGGAACTGCAGAGGCAGTTAAGGCCGTGGAACTGGACATGGTAGCGGTGGCATTGAGATGGGCGCTAAGGCACTCCATAGAGCCCACTAAAGCTTCCAAAAATTGCTGCTGTTGCTGAAGCTTCTGTGCCAGGCCCCGAATAGACTGGAGGTCTGAGACATCCACCGGGTCCATAGCCTCAGCAAACTGTTGCATTGGTGCAACCATGAGCCGAGGCGAGGTTGACACTGCTTGCATGGAGGAGCCCTGCTGGTCCTTGTCGTCGGTGGGCGGAGCTGACCGCTGAAGAGGCCTAACCGGAGCTTCACCAATACCAGCCCACGTTCCCTGCAGGTTGAGCCCTTGGGTGCTGGCACCAGTTGGACTTAGGAGCAGGCTTCTGGATGTCAGGTGTCTAAAGAGGAGGCAGGTGAGAAGGGTGGTCAGTACAGGCCAAGGTCAGGGTGAGCAGCAGGCGGCGGAGATGAGGACAAACTGTGGTCGAGGCAGGCAGCAGATCAAGCAAAGTCAAAGGAGGTCTGAAGTCAGCCAGGGGACAGTCCAGGAGGAAGGCATAGTCAAAGAGCAAGCTGGGGTTGAGACCAAAGAGACAAGCCAGAAGGAGAGGGCAGTGGAGATGATGGAGCAGGAGTCAGGAACCAGGTATCAGGAGTCAGGAACCAGGCGTCGGGAATCAGGAGACAGGAGCCAGGAACACTCACAGGAAGCAAGGCTGGAAGCAGGGACAAAGAGCAACTAGCTACTCAGAGAGTCGACCTGTTTGCTGAGGCATTTGTGTGGTCCAGGCTGCCTTTAAATAGACAAAGGTGACGTCATCGGGGGCGCCACGGTGGATTTCCCACCGCAGGCCCTTTAAATCCTGACGAGGGGCGCGTGCACCTAGGGAGGCTCCCTCCGTGGAGTGGTGTCCCTTGTGCGGCATGGGCCGTGTTGCGGCCTGCAGCATCTTGGTTCCCAGGACCATCACGACATCGGGGAACCCTTACTGTCTTCGGTAAGGGATGAGTTTGGCTGGTCACGGAACGAACCCGCAGCCGGACAAAGGTAACACCAGACATAACAGTTAGCACTGAAAATTAGCATTAACCAGCTAATTCTTTAGAAATGTGCTTCCAACACACCCTCCTCATCCCTGCATTTACTGTATTAAAAATACTGATCCTGCCTGCTCCAATCCCTCTTTTTCTACCTCCGACCCCCCCCCCCCCCAACACACACACACACACACACTGATAGTAATAAAAATAAACCTGCCCAAGCTCCCTCCCTCCCATCTGGCACTCAAGCTGTGAAAATAAATGTGCCAGCGGGGGAATTACCTACACCTTCCCTACAGCTGGTGGGAGGGAGGAGAAAATAACCGCTTGAGGTTGGGGGCTGGCAAGGTAGGTTCTTTTTTTATTACTATATATGAGTGTGAGGTGAGAGAGAGAGGACTTTCTCAGCTGGTACTTTTTTTTTAAAGAAATTCAGAAATGCAATCAGCCACCAGACACATTATTTCTTTTTTAAATGACATGAGGGAGGATGGCCGGCTACATTTAGGCCTCCCTCTAGCAGCATCTTCATTTAGCTGGCCCTATTTGTCAGCTAGCCCTGAAAATTAGCACTAGCCACCTAACTTTCTTCTCCCCAAAATAACCCCCCCCCCCCCCCCCCCCATCTCCGGGCCCATCCAGAATTTGGCCAGCTAAAGTCGACCACCTAGTAAAACCTAAGCAGCTGCATTTAGCTGGTTCACCCAGCCAGTTTTCAAAGGCTTTGATCTAGCTAGCTAAGTCCTAACCTTTGTATGCTTGCATTAAAACACTATCAGGCCTATCCTGTAAAGTGTGGCCGCGTTTACCCTGCTCCTAAGCCGCTTTTAACTCACGTTTCGGCCGCGTTAGCCCTTCCTGCGATCCCAAATCCCCTTTAACCTACTCCTACCGCGTCCTAAATTCCCTCTCAAGAGTGCCTAGTACATTTGTGATTAACTTCCTAGGGTGAAATTCTATTGATCAATTCACTGCAAAACAAATGAAGGATGAGCTTGAGTGCTCGATGTAACTACCCTTGTCTGATATGAGACTCCAACTCAAATCTCAGGCAGTTACCGGAGCCCACTATCTGTTGTGTTTTAGCTTCTTATTTAGTTTCTCAGTTCCTCTTTCTTCCGTCTAGGATATTGGTAAAACCCTTCCTAAAAACATTTTCTTCCTGTTACAGCTGTTCCTTCTCCATCTCCTCACCCCTTACCCTTTCTCTTTCTTTGTTCAGTGTTTCAGCTGACACTGAGCATGTTTTGATCTTTATATTCAGGCAGTTACATTACCGGAGCCCACTGGCTATCACAGGCATCCAACAAAGAACAGCAAAGCAAATGGAGCTATAAATGTGATAAACGCTGTTATCCTGGCAAGAAGTGGAGACTGGCAGTTGTAATATAAGTACAGAGGGTCATGTAAGTGTCAGCACCGTGTACGTACATGCCAGGGTATCCTCAAGTAGCACTGAGAAGGTAAAGGACTTCAAGCGCCAAAACTGTTTGCTTTATTGCCTTGATAAAATATTCTCCCCACAGTGTTTACATTTTTCCTGAACTGAATAGAACACACTCTCCTTGCCTCATTATTTCAAAGGAATTTGTAAGCATGTTCTTTCCGGCTTGTTGGCTCTTGAAGAAAAAAAAAAACCCAAAACAAAACTGAGCACAAAACCCCTAGCATCAGATCAGTACTCTGACTAACAAAATAAACAGGCCATTTTCCATTCTGACGAAGCAGAAACAGGTCGTTTCAATAGTAGTGAATAAAGATTCTTTATGTTCAATCTGCTGATTGAATTTTACAGAATATACAGGAAAACTGTGACTCCGAGCTCACCAAGCACTTACAGAGAATTAGAGTTGAACCCCCCCCCAACAAACATCACCAACACCCCCCCCCCCACCCCAGTACATCTAATTACTGATAATCAACAACTAAACACAAAAAGTAAGGAATCGTCATCAGATATAAGTATTCAAAACCATACTTCTAGCACAAGATAGTAAAGAAAATATATAAGGCATCTAAATATCTAATATTTTCTTCTTTCCTCTAGGAGAGTTCATCTTCCCAACAAATAGTTGCATAAGAAGAAGTTTGTGAATCAAGTTCCTCCAGAATGTAAAAGATGGTTCTGACTCCTGTCGCCCATGGTGAAGGATCATCATCATAGCAATCCATAAATTCTGAACAGCCGTGTGGCCAACACCATGAGGCCAATATTCAGTAGGTCGTTTAGTGGTCAAGTTATCGGGCTAGTCACTAAAGGTAGCCGGATAACTCGTTCCATATATTCTTTGTATAAAGTCCTTGTCGGGCTGTGCTTTCCTTACCCCACTAAAACTCTTAATCGAGTAAAGGACCCCTGTCCTGGCTATTTTAATAAATGAAAAAAGCAGCCTGCTCCCCCACCTCCCTCCCAAGCCTCCCCGATACCTTTGCTTTTAATGCTGGTAGCAAGAGATCCTCTGCCCCGCTCCCAGGGTCTTCATAAGCTCATAAAGTAGCAAACAGGTATGTCCAACTAATCCTGTCAAAGGACTTTTCAGCATCAAAACTTCCAGGTAAAGAGTGCATTTTCTTTTGCAAGGAATAATCTATAGATGCTAGTATTTTACGCATATTTGTTGCCACGTGCCTTCCTTTAATAAAGCCCACTTGTTCAGTTGACATCAAAATGGACAAAATCAGCGAAAGCTGATCAGCCATAATGTTTGCTAACATTCTGAGGTTGAAATTGAGTAGAGGGATTGGTCTATAGAAACCTGGCAGCAAAGGTCCCGACCAGGTTTAGGCAACACAATTATGGTTACAGTGTAAGCCTCTTGAGGGAATCCACCTGACTGCTTGAGGTCTTCATACAGTTGTGCTCATAAGTTTTCCTACCCCGGCAGAATTTGTAAGATGTTCAGCATTTTAAGAAAACATTAGTGATCAGACAAACTGCATCTTTTTTTTTTTTTTTTTAAATGTTTATTGAAAGAAAAACAATGTAACATATACTGACATACAGTGAACTCTGATGCATATCAAGTGGCATACAAATAAAACAGTCATAGCAAGCAACTAATGCCTCCACCAAAGGAGACAGCAGACATCCCCCCTTACCACCATAACCCCTATAACCTAAAAGACATTGTGGGCGTAAAATTGCATACATATGAACTAATGACCCACGTCACCATCATTACAAGGGATAATGTGCCACAACACAATGGAAGCCTATTAGTCTTATGGATAATTAATCACCTCAGTTCTAGCCCTGGGAGAAAGTCATTGCAAGTATGGATCCCACACTTCAATGAATTTTATCTTGCTCTTAAAAGATCAGGCCATAGTTTGGTTTTCCATTAGCATTAATCCTTTCAATTTGTTTCTCCACATCCAAAAATAGGGTGAAGCTGGATCGCACCACACAGAGAAGATTGATTTTGTCCCCATCAGACTTTCCTAATAAAAAGAATAGCTTTTCCCTGTATTTTAAATGAAGCTGGAGCATCAAAAATAACCTCCTCAGGTTTGAATATTATCAACAACCCCAGTAAATGAATTATATATTTACGAATTTTGCCCCAGAAAATGTTAACACCCGGACAAGTCCAAAAACAAGGAGCCAACGTGCCCCTAGTCTGATGGCATTTAATACATAGATCCAAATCTGAGAAGCCCGCTCTATGCAATGAAGCAAGTGTCTGATAAGCACTCCATAGGAGTTTGTATTGTAGTCCTCTGAGAATCTCATCCTCTGTCAACTTAGGAATTTGAGCAAATGAGCGAGATAATTGCATGCTCTCCAGATCCACAGGGAGTTCGTTTTTCCATTTGATTAATAGTGGTTCGCAAACAAAGGTAGGACAAACCAGATAAAGATTTGCGAATTCAAGAAATTCCCATTCTTCCATTTGATCCTGCAAGTTATCTTGTAAGTTAGTATGCTGCACCAAAGAGAGGTAGTGTTGTAACTGCAAATAGGCATAGAAATGTTTAGGGAGTAGCAAAAAGTTATTTTGTATATCTGGATAGAGTAACAATTTGCCCTGGGGATCTACCACCTTAATAAATAATGTAGACCCTGGGCAGCCTAGTGTAGAAAGGCCCCTGAGTGAATGCCAGGTGTAAAATCCAAATTGCCAAGGATAGGGAGATAAATTGATTCCTTCGAATCGTGCCCTAATTTCCCACACAATTGCATCCAAGCCATCCGCAAAAGACATAATTGGGATATTACCTCAAATATATTGAGACAATTTGTCCTCATATGAAGAACAAAATAAAGATGGGAAGGAGCTACTATATCCTGTTCTAAATCTATGGGTGTGAAATGGGGGGAACCAAATATCCAATCCTTGACATGTCTAAGAAACAAAAGAAGAAAATTCCTCTAATAGCTCAGATAGAAACTCATGAGGATTACTAATATGAACAATTAGGTCATCTGCAAAAGCAGCCAACCTACATGTTTTTTTGCCCACCGAAACACCCACTATCTTGGTGTTTTGGCTAACAGCCCTTAAAAGAGGCTACAGAGATAAGACCAAATAGGAGAGGTGAAAGAGGGCAACCTTGGTGCGTGCCCCTCTAAAAGAGAAACTCATTAGTTGGAGAGCCATTTACCAAGATCTGCACTGCAGGATTAAAATATAACAAACAAACCACAATCAGCTACATTCCATCCAGCCAAATTTCTCAAGAACATAAAAAAGGTATACCCATCCTACCTGACCAAAAGTCTTCTCAGCATCAAAACTAATCAATAGGGATGTGATATTGTGGCCTTTGCTCCAAAACACTGAGGCCAAAACCTTCTGTACATTAAAAAAAGAATGCTGATGCCTAAAGAAGCCCACTATCATGTTCGGATACCGGGTAAGGCAGAGCTCTAGCCAACCAGTCTAAAAGAACTTGGCCAACAATTAAGGTCAAAATTTAGCAAGGAAATACGCCTGTAAGATTCTGGCTGAAGCTGGTCTTTCCCTTTTTTGGGCAGTAAAGTGATCAATGCAATATTAGTCTTGTAGGGAAAGATATCCATACATTGCATGTAAGAGAATAGAAACCGTGTCTATCAATATTTTATAAAATTCCCCTCCACAGAGCTTTATAATATGGGGCTCCCTGGATTCCAAATTGAATTTCATAGATATCAATCAGAGCATGCAATTTCTCCAGCTGTGAAGTCGTGAGTTGA